>NC_134579.1:193469132-194069132 GCF_037038515.1 Microtus pennsylvanicus
ATGTAGGTCTCGCTGGATAAATGAGTCTAATCCAAGACTGGCGTACCCTGACTGTTGTGTTTAAAAGTCTGCCGGTAAGTAGGGAGTAGAACGAGCAAACAGAAAAGTTAAACATCTTTGGGCAAATATAAAGATCTGCGGTCCATTCAATGTGAGGTGCCATAAGGTTATCACGGTGAACTGAAGAACTAGCAGCTCTTTGACCTTTAAGTAAATACTATCGAATACAACTTTTACAAAGAGTTTCTCAATCTTGTTTTTTCTTTTAAAGTAACCACTTCAGTCCTATTTAATCATTTGCAAAAGTGAATGTTGGGTTTTGCACTATTGGTAATGCCAGTCATGGATGCTAGGATTTAACTCATGTTTCTTTATTCTGGTAGGTAGAGATGATTCTATTGCCACCATATGCTATACACAGTATCCTCTAAAGAACTGGGTCATGGACAATCATTTATGCATACATTATGGTAATAGTAATAGGTAGTAAATATCAACCAATCATAAGATACAGTTCTGGCTCCTGTCCACTTGAAGGTATCTAAAACGGTGTTAACACTAGGCTACACTGGAGATGTTCTTAATTGTCTGCTATAACCCCGCTTACTCATTTTCTCTTCTTAGCTTTCACTTCCTTCCGTTTTCTTTAAATGTCAGGAAGAAGATGAGAAGGCATTCGGAGAAGGATCTAATTATAGCACAAGAACGATCTGGAGACGGTCGGGAGAAGAGGAAGCCACAGGACGACAACTCTGAGCGGAAATGACCCTCTGCCCAGAAGAGCTAGAGAGACGTGAAGTCAGCCCAGAGTTAAGATCACTGCATCTTGTAATTGCTTTCTTTCCTTGTGGACCATCTACTTACAAACCGTTTTAAGAATTTGCCCCAACTGGTCCTCTTTAGCTTTGTTTGTGAAACAATGATCAGGCCAGAATAGAAGACCTTAAGGACCCTTCCAGCTGCCTTATATGTTTTGGTTTCTCATAACCACTTGAAAATAGTCTCTTAACTTGAGGCTGCAGATTCCAAACATAGAGAATGATGTATTCCTTCTCAGGGAATTGAGACCACTGCTGTTACTTCCGCCTTTCTGAGCTGACATTTCCTTTTATGCATGGACATTTTTAAGTATAAATGACCCTGTCCTGGCATTCTTGACCACCACCTTCTCCAGTATGAACAGTTATTACATGTTGCACATAACTTTAGGCCAATTAGCTACAAGTTAAATAGAGATGAGTGATGTTTGGACCTTATCCTTATAGTAAGTACCATCTAGCCAGGGGCTGGTGATCAATTCTGGCCGTAGACCTGTGGTGGAATTCTGACTTCTCCACCTGCCGGCCTTGGGAAATTATCCGAGCTGGCCAGAGTTCCAAGGTTCTTCTGCACAAATGCCATGGCACTCTAATCTTCTTACAGGTGGAATTGAGGAAATATTAGCGTACAAGTCCGATAGAAAGTTTCTAGTATATTCCCAAGAGTGGTATTGCTGGATCCAGGGGTAGGTTGATCCCGAATTTCCTGAGAAACTGAAACACTGCTTTCCAGAATGGTTGCAAAAGTTTGCATTCCCACCAGCAATGGGTGAGTGTACCCCTTTCTCCACAACCTCTCCAGCAAAGGCTATCATTGGTGTTTTTTATTTTAGCCATTCTGACAGGTGTAAGATAGTATCTTAAAGTTGTCTTGATTTGCATTTCCCTGATCGCTAGGGAAGTTGAGCATGACCTTAAGTGTCTTTTGGCCATTTGAAGTTCTTCTGTTGAGAATTCTCTGTTCAGATCAGTGCCCCATTTTATAATTGGGTTGATTAGCCTTTTACGGTCTAGTTTCTTGATTTCTTCATATATTTTGGAGATCAGACCTCAAGGTCCAAATCAGGAGCAGAAGGAGACGGAGCACGAGCAAGGAACTCAGGACCGCGAGGGGTGCACCCACACACTGAGACAATGGGGATGTTCTATCGGGAACTCACCAAGGCCAGTTGGCCTGGGTCTGAAAAAGCATGGGATAAATCCGGACTAGCTGAACATAGCGGACAATGAGGAATACTGAGAACTCAAGAACAATCGCAGTGGGTTTTTGATCCTACTGCACGTACTGGCTTTGGGGGAGCCTAGGCAGTTTGGATGCTCACCTTACTAGACCTGGATAGAGGTGGGCGGTCCTTGGGCTTCCCACAAGTCAGGGAACCCTGATTGCTCTTCGAGCAGATGAGGGAAAGGGACGTGATCGGGGGAGGGGGAGGGAAATGGGAGGCGGTGGCGGGGAGGAGGCAGAAATTCTTAATAAATAAATAAATTAAAAAATAAAAAAAAGAAAGTTCCTAGTAAATTTAACTGCATGACTATTGTGAAGTGGATGGTATTAGTTCCTTTCTCACTGCTATGGCAGAATCCCTGACAGAAGCATTTTAAGGAAGAAAGGGTTTATTCTGAATCACAGTTGTGGGGGGGGGATCTGCATTATGATGGAGAAGACCTGGTAGTGGGTGATGTGGCTGGTCACATTGTATCCACAGTCAGGAATGGGGAGAGGAATGTAGGCATTCAGTTTATAAGCTCACCCCCCCCCCTTTTTTTTAATGCATTCTGGAATCCTAGTCTGTGATACTGTATTGCTCACACTCAGGATGGATCTTCCCTTTCCAGTTGCTAAGTTGCGGCTCTCTGAAAACACACTCACCGATATATCCAGAAGTGTGTCTCCAAGGTGATGCTGAATCCAGTCAGGTTGACAGTAAAAATTTACCAGGGTGTTTAAGCTTCTCTCTGCAAACTCCTCTCTTTCCTTTTATTCTCCATTCTACCTGGTCACTGGAGATCATGGCTTTGGGGTTTGTTTATCATTTGTTCTGAAGGCAGTAAGAAGATATTTTGGATGGAGTTATGAGGTCTGTGCATAACCCGGACTACAACTCCATAGAGACAAGAGTGATATCAGGCATCTATTTCTTTGGGTCGGCCCCATCTTCACCCTTCTGATCTTTGTGACAAAGGACACCACTACACAACCAACACTCAGTGTCAAGGCATCCGTTCCGTAAACCCTTATCCTGAAGATTTTGGATGTCAGGCCCCGAGTCAGTGGTGACAGAGTGGTAGGCAGGGCAGCCACAGCCTCTGGCCTCATGTGGAGCATGAAGCTTGGCAAGTAAATCCATAAGGCAAACAGAGAGCTCTGGAAATGACTAGGTTTGGCTTTGGCTCAGGCTCCGAGGCCACACCTCTGGTGGTGACTCACAGCTGTCCATACTGGAAACCCATGTGAAATGAGCAACTGAAAATGTCTTAAATGTCAGAAAGGGAATGCGCAGTAGAACCCGGAAGTCCATGTAGAGCGCTAGCTTTAAATGGAACTTACAAAATGATGTGATTTGAGTGGTGACCTTAATCTTTTCAAACATTTTCCGTTTAGGAATGCTGGTGCACAGAATAATCTGGCAGTGGAGGACAATGGATGACTTTTCCCTTCTGTGTCCCATTTTCAGAATGACAACAGAGTAAAGCAAGCATTGGACCGAATGCGATAGGGCTGGAAAACACCAACTCTGTCACTTGGATCAAATGTCTGGAGGCCTGAATCTCCAAAGCTGCCAGGGATCAGCAGGTCACCGCGAGACTGGCAGTTCTACGGGCTTGGCAGTGAGTTCCTATAAAAATAACAGCCAGCTGCTTAGCCATCTGTCCCGGATCTGATCTGGCACTGGTCTTGGAGACTGAAGAGGTGGTGACTATCCACTCCCAGCTGGGCTTGCTGACAACCTGGAGGCCAAGGCCTGGCCTTAGAGCCATCCTTCAAGGGAAGTGAACTGGGTGCTAGGTCAGGCCCAGCTCAGCTCCTGATTCAGCCTCTTGTTCCCAGCTTACCGTGAATTACATCATGTTGACTACACCCACCTTCAGCAAAGAGAGCTATGGGGAGGGCATGGAGGAGCTTGGGCAATGACAGATAAGTTTGGTACCCATTCCTGGATCTGTTTCAGTGCCATGGGGAGGGGTACAGGGTTGTCCTTAGTAGCTTGTGGATATGCTCGAAGACAGAAAAAGATCAAAGGCTTGGGATACCTCTATGCTTTTTGGCTCATAGTTAAGCAACCATGGACATCTGAGCAAGCCTGAGGGAGATGGGCCAGACAAGTTTATAAGGGGCAGCCTATCTAGAGTTTGCATTTCCTGTAAAGGAAGCCTTGGTTGCCTCTCTCCCTCCCTCCCTCCCTCCCTCCCTCCCTCCCTCCCTCCCTCCCTCCCTCCCTCCCTCCCTCCCGAGGTGGAGGCACTTCTGAGGAACACAGTAACAGGATCACCTCATACTTTTGGAGAAAGCCTGCTTTCACTTTTACCAATTAACACTCTACCTCCCCCTTTCTAGCTGGGCCCTCCCTTCCCCATCTGGGACAATACAGCGGATTGGCCAGTTCTGTGTAGTTCCTGGGAAAGGAAGTGGGTTGCTTCTGGGTCACTTGTCAAGTGCAGCTGTGCATTCAGAGGGGCCTCCACCGGATCTGGTCAGCCAGCTGACAGATCAAGAGTGAAACCGCATCACCAAGACGTATCAGGGGCTCTGGGCACTTTCTCCCCTGCTTCCCCCACCCTGAGGAATGTGTCAGGCCTCCAAGCCCAGTAGAGAGCAGGACACTGTAAAAACTGGCTTCCCCCACCTGTCCTGCTGTTTTGGTTTCCAAAGACTGGAGCAGAGACCTGCTTTCCCCAACTCCCTGTCGGTTCCCCTAGAACAAGAGGCTTGTGTTTTATGATGTTGAGGAATAGGAATGTTAGCATCAGATAAGAGGGTGAGAAAAATCTGTCTCCGCCCCCAGGTTCCCAGATACAGCTACTTCCTTCCCTGTTTCTCATCCCCCTCCTCTTTTCGCCCCCTGAATCTTGAGACTACTCACGTCTTCCTCCCTGTCTCACATCTGGCTCTCAGACGGTTTCACGTGGAAACAGTAGCTCCCAGGTCCAGGTTGAGTCTCCATTTTTTTTGCCTATCCCACTCCTCCTCCTTACCTTCCACTCATGTTTGAACTGTGAGGGCTGCCTAGATTTTCTCCGTGCAGCACCACGGTAGAGCCCAACAGTAGACTAGACTTCTGTCAAATGGTCCATGATTAGCTAGGCAGGGTGTGAACTTGTCCAACAATATGAAACAGTGCATGGTTGTGAACTAGTACGCTTCTTCAATTCACTAAGTAAGAGCGCTTACTGAGAGTCTGGCAATGTGAGGGTATGAAGGCCCAGGGACGTTATCCCTGGCATTTACTTGCCACCTCATGAGCAAGGAAGGATACATTACAGCTTTCCAGGGAAGCAGAACTAACTAATGGGAAGTTTGTCTGTCTGTCTGTCTGTCTGTCTGTCTGTCTGTCTGTCTCTCTCTCTCTCTCTCACACACACACACACACTTTTTAAGGAATGAACTCATGTAAGTCAAAACCTACAGAACTATAGCGGGGACATAGCTCAGTTAGAAAAAAAATGCAGGCTTCACAAGCTTGAGGACTTGACTTTGAGCCCAGAACCCATATGAAAAGTCAGACATGGTAGCATAGGATTGATATCCCAGAGCTGTGGAAGAACAGCCAGGTAGATACCCTGGGGAATCTCTGACAGCTAGCCTAACTAATTAGTTAGTCTCAAGCCAGTAAGAGAGCCTAGGGACGATACTGAAATTAACCTCTGGCTTTCTCATGTATGAGCATTTGCACACCTTTGAGCACACACATACGTACACACACACACACACACACAAATATATATACTAAACTATTTTTTTAAAAAGCTAATGCTCTATAGAAGAAGCTAGCCGACTTGGCACCCAGAAATATTGGCTTTGCAGCTCTCGGCAGCGTGAAGGAACTCGGGTTTTTCTCTTCCGGCTTCAAGGACAGGGACCTGCTTTATTTAATCTACTGATTTAAATGTTAGTCATGTCTAAAACACACAGTCATAGCAAAATCCAGACCGCACTGGCCTAGCATCTGGGCATCACAGCCTACACAAAGTGACACCCGAGCGTGGTCACACCAGCCTGTGGGCAGGTGATGACAGCACAGGGAATATCTATCTATCCTGTCTGTCTTCAGGGTGAGCTGAGGCTGCCATGAGCCATCAGCCCCTCTGCAGCCTCTGGCTTTCCAGCTGCTGTTTGTGAACGGCTCTCTGCAGATGCCAGGCACCCTGGTTGGCCTACCCAGAGGTAGATGGATCTCATGGGCACCTGTGAGTAGTGCTATCACTTTTGAAAAGTAAAAAAAGATCTGACCGACTTGCATGAGGTGCCACAGCTAATACGTAGGAGAGGGCAAATCTGAGTTCAGCCCTCTTCAGTGTAACAAAGCTGGTGTCCTTTTCTCTACGCCATGACACCTTTAATAAAAGTATTTGACTTGAAGTTTTGCTATATATTATATATATTGCATATATAATTTAGTTAACTGCTTATTCCATGGTAACCTTTAATACTGTATTCCTTACTTTTCTGTTGCCGTGATAAAACACCATGACTAAAGCAACATGCAGCAGAAGGAGTTTGTTTTAGATTTGTGTTTCCAGAGGGATAAGAGTCCATCACTATTATTATTTCAGGGAGCATAACAGACAGGCAGACACAGCACTGGAGCAGCAAATGAGAGCTCACATCTTGATCCACACACGGAAAGTAGAGAGAGTTGATGTGAAATGGTACAAGCCTTTTGAAACTTCAAAATGGCATGCTTCCTCTAACAAGGCCTCTCCTCCTAGTTCTCCCTGAAAAGTCATTGACCGAGGACCAATTATTCAAACAACTGACACCATGGGAGATATCTCATTCAAATGACCAAAGATACTATAGGTTCTAGAGATTGAGTTCTTGCTGCTTCTACTTCCTGGATTCTTACTATGGATAAATGGTATATGATATCATGAATATTATAGTTTCAATACAGTGTGTCTCCTTAATGTATGCGCTAGGATATTGGTCACTAGCACAATTGTATTCAAACTGACTAGAATTTTTAGAGTGTGGTCTAACTGGAAGCGATCAGGTTATGAGCACCTTTATGGAGGGATCACTGTTGGCATCGCAGAATGGGTTAAGCCTCTCCTTCTTTCTCCTGTTGTAGGCTGTAACACAGCCAGGGGAATGGGCCTCACTAACTACCCGTGTAACACTATTTGGACTGTCCAGTCTCCAGAGTCGTCATCCAAATAAGCTCCTTTTCTGTAGAGAGCAGCCTGCCAAAGGTATTTTGTTGTAACAACACAAAATGGACTAAGACAATTAGCTTTTCTTCCTAAGAATTCCCCTCTACCACACACATATATGGAGATATGAGTGAACCATTACATATTAGCTCGGAAGTTAGAGAGATTCTGGTACTGGGTCAGGACCCTGAAGGGAAAGCTCCTCAGATGTCATTATTATGACTGAATTTGTCAAGAAAAAGAAAAACGTCTCTTTTATTCCAGGCCGGACATGGAGCACACAGTCACAAGTCTTTCTTGGTGAGGATTTGTTGACGCTCCAGGGATCTTTTAACTGTCTCTGCCCACTGTATAAAGAATATTCTCGGTTGCAACAAGGCCATGAACCCAGACATGGGCCCCAGTAATGCCCTGGTGGTAAGGACCTGGCGAGTTGACCAGTCCTGCAACTACCCAGGCCCAGAGCCAGGCTTATTGGTTGGCGCACCCCAATATCCTCCCCATCTGCAGGAGCACGTGAAGGGGCCGGTTCTGCAGACCCAAAGCTACAGGATTCCCACAACATAAGACAACAGCAAGAAGCTCCATGAGGGCCCAGCCTTGGTCGTGTAGCCGAAACACGAGGCCCCAGATCAGACGAATGAACACTTGTAAGTAAAGATATATGGATAAAGGGTTTACTGAGAGACTCCCGTGTCATGCGACAGCTTCCATAAAAAGATTCCCCCCTCCTTTTTTTTTCTTTTCTTTTTCTCTCAAATTTTGTCTGGGGCAGAGGGGCTACAAGGGCACAGGGTAGATACCCAGGAAGGGGAAATGAACGGGATTGAGATGCACGGTGTGAAAGAGACAATAAATAAAAAGCCAGTTAAAAAATATTCTCTACACAAAATATTCTTCTCTAATGCACTCCATTTAAACGGGCGATGTAGGGAACACTCTACAAATGAAACCTGCATTGCACCTGGAGTGCAGTTTTCACCAGAAGAGGAGAGACATGGCTGTGGGAATTCAGGAACTGGTTACCCAGAGCTTCCCATGATTGCCACTTTAAAGGACGCAAAAGGAACGTGGCCGTCTCCTGACTCAAGGACACAGGGAAGAGGAAAGAGGTAGCTTTTATGGCCTGGCTATAAGGTGGAGGTTAATTCTATCTCCCCTGAGGCAGATAGTGTAGTGCTCCTAAACCAGAGGAGGAAAGTCCAGCTCAGCAAAGAGTCATTTTACAGTGCCCGAGATCACGTGACTGATAAAGGCTGGGAGTCAATCCAGGGCTTCCTAAATCCAAATCCCTGTGGCTTTTGACAAAGCAAATACATAAACCACTACGGAGACTATGGGGGTACCGCTCTGAAAACGGCTCAGATAAGGTGGAGCGGCGGTGGGATTTGGAAGGGGCTGGGGAGGGGCAGGGGTGTGGGAGTGGTGGTGGTGGTGTCTCTAGGTGTTACTTAAGCTAGACTTTAAGAGAAACAGTTTATTTTCCAGGGTGAAGAGTATTTAATGAAAAGGAAAGAACTGAGGAGAATCGGGGTTGCGGGGGAGGAGGAGAGGCAGGAGGGAAGCAGAGAAGAAGCTAGACCAGCTCTCACAGAGTGTTAATAGCAGCTTGACATCCTGGCAGCTGTAACTACTGTGGCTTACTAACAAATCCGATGGACAGGTGGAGAAATTAGGCGAGAGACCTTGGCCAGTGTCCTGAATAGAGCCAGCAGGGATAGGAAGGAAAGGCAACAGACCAGTCGGTTCAGACTGGGCGCAGAAACAAATAAAATCGAGGTGAAGGAGGGGGGCTGATAAAACTGATGAGATAGAGGTTTCAGTAAAGATGAAAAGCAAAGTAGGAGAAGAAAGATGAGGAAAGAGGACATAGTGTTTAAGTCTGGTTTGCTCCCATTAACTCATGTTTGACTTTCATCCTAAGTTACATAAAGGATAGAGATTTGATCCAGTTCTAATGTTGATAAATCAGTGGGATCTGGGAGGTGATTAATATTAGTTAAGACCCTGGTAGGGCCCTTGAGTATAGCCCGCTTTCCATGACTCTGACAAAATACCCGAGATAATCAAATGGAGGGGAGAAAAAGTTTGGGTCCTGGAATATGATGTGGATTGCCAGGGACTTGGGTGGGCAAACTGTACATTCGGGAGCCACCAGGGAAGCCAGTAGTGACTTACACAGGAAAGGAGTCAAAGCTCCAAGTGGCCGAAACCATTTAAAAAAGTGAGGCAAGGTCCCTGGAATCAAGAGAGGAAGCAGAAAGTCAGAAGTTAATGTCCAGCGAGGGAAAAACGTGTTACAAAATGCCTCATGTGGTAGCCAGTGAAGAAATGCTGCCATCAAAAACCAAAACTTAAAGGTACTTCATTCCTGATCATTTAAAATTTAGGAAAAAATAAAGAATCACATATCTGTGCAAAGAACTGCAAAGCTCCTTTTTTTTTTTCTGACAAGAAATGTCAAGAAGAAATGAATTCTGACAGGTACTGTTGAAATGTCCTTCCGTCTCATCCCTATCCTAGGACTCACCCAGGCTCCTACAAGTCAACAAAGAAGAGGAAATACTAATAAATGTCCCTGTCTTTATTTAATCAGTCACTCCCTGTCATGGCAACAGGCTTGTTCAAAGGTATGGGAATGTGTTCAAAGACACCATGTTTCTTTGTATGGCTGGTAATGTAAGTTGAGTGGATGAAGCGTTGGTCCACATACTCTGCCAAGACACACGGACTGAATGAATAACTGATAATCAGCATGAGGTATCAGGGGAAAGTCTGCACAGCATGGTAGCATGAGCTGCATTCCAGCCCCATGACATGACGACAGGTTGGACAACTAGGTCAGCAACTGTGCTGATTCTTGCTTCTATTAACTCCAAGGTTTTGCAAGCCTGGAACTTCCACCTACCCAGGGCAGATTGCTGGGGCTTATCTGTTGTTTGTTAATGCAGAACTCACTGGCCTGTCATGCTCTGTCTGGGTTAGACTTGGTTTAGAGAGTCCCATCACCCAGAGAAAAATGCAGAGTCTTGTAACGCTCGCCACATGCAATCCGAGTCTTTCTATTGTTAGTATTCTGCTTAAGAGGGATTACAGAAATGTGTTACTTAATGGTTATGTGGGTAGGTAACAGAGAAAAAAATGAGTGGGGTAGGTTTTCCACAAAATACCGCCAGGAAAAAGAGCTCCAGCTGTCAACTGACCGGAAGTTTTGCTCTATGATCACTTTAGAATCTCCTTTGGAAATAACCCTGGAAGTCCAGAAGTTCCATTGGCTCATCCTGGAATATGGTGTGTAAGGCTCTGGGGCTAGGGGTGGAGGCAGCTATGCTTGGGACGTGGTTGTGTTACTAACTCGTTCTCATATTCTCTTTCTATTGAATTTTGTTTCCATGACTGCCTTAGAGTCCACTATTATTGTGTGCTAGGCTCTGTGGTGGTTCCTTCAATGCGTGACCTCAAACAGAGCTCACACTAAGTCTGGAAGGTAGGCTCTTCCTTTTCCGCGTGGGAACTCGGGTCCCATCAGACTAGGAGTTGACCACACAGGTACAGACATAGAGAACAATAGTACCCATGCTCCTCTAATCCATGTTCCACGCAGGTTGCTGGAGCCTGTGTTGTTAACTCTGGAGCACAACATTCACTCTTGGGAAATTCTCTCAGCTCTTGTTCGGGATGATGCAAATCTACAGATCCTTATGCAATAATAGTAGCAGTAACAATAGGTCTTAAAATAAATTATGGATGTTTTATTTCATCTTTACAAAAATCTTATAACATGGAACAGTTCGACTTTCAAAGCAATACACCACAACGTGGGCAAGGAGCCCAAAATCCCCTACATCACAGCTGATAAAGGGAAGTGTCTACACTTGAACCCAGCTTTGCGAGTTATTTTTCTATTATTGTGATAAAAGCCATAACCAAAAGCAATTTAGAGAGGGAAGTATTTATTTGGCTTATACACCCGGGTCACACTCCATCACTGAAGGATGCCAAGGTTAGAACTCAAGGCAGGAACCTGGAGGCAGAAACGGAAGCAGAGAACATAGAGGACTTCTGCTTAGCGACTTGTTCAGTTTGCTTTCTTAAACACTCTAAGACCATTTGCCAGTGATCACGTTGCCCCCAGCAAGTTAGGCCCTTCCATTTCAATCCCCAATTTCAAAACAAAAATGCCCCAAAGGCTTGTTTATGGACCCACACGATGGGAACATTTTCCCAGCTAAGGTGCCCTCTTCTCAGATGACTTCAGCTTGTGCTATGTTTATTTTAAAAAATTAACCAAAATATTAGGTCTTCCAACACAGAAGCTGTTGGGTCCAGAGTGTGGCACCTGGGCTAGGCCAGCAACATCTATGTATTTGCTTAGAACGCCAATTCTCAGGGCTCAGCCCTGACCCAGTGCAGCAGAAAGGTTAGGGGTGGACTCAGCAATCTGAACCTCCCTCCTGCAAATTAGTATGCATGCCCCAGCCTGTCCAGGATAGAGGATGTAACCCTGTCTAATAAAGGCCACCTCCTCTCTCCTGTCTTCGCTGCCTAGAGTGAAAAGAGCAAGAAAAGGAACCGAGCCAACAAACTGTGTTGTAAATGATGTGAAATTTCTCCAGGAAGTTCTTGAGATCGTGTTTGAGGTTCTTGGTATTGAGGGGGAAAAACTACCAAGTCTCAGCTTGAAGGAAGTCAGGTAAACCTATTGGACTTCATTTCACTTGGACAGTAAGGAGAATTGAAAACAATGCCTCGGAGAACTCAAGGGTGACATTCACACCAGGAGACTGCATTTTTTTTTACTTATGATAAAGTAATTTTTACATTCTCTCCTGAGTATCATGTTTGTGAAATACAGCACAGTCACAATCACAAGAGGTTTTCTGGGTTTCTTATTGTTCTTGTTGATATGATATTGTGTATAATTGTAAAATAAATATTTTCCTAAGGAACTGATGTTACACATCATCGATGTCACCTAAATATTAAATCTTAACCCTTCAGTGTCCAGTGGAGACAATAGGACCCACCTCACCTGCTCAAAAATTAGGGAAGTTGTTATCTGGAAAAGCTGAGAACCAGTACAAATATGACTTAGTAAATGCCTATCAAAATCCACAGCTCAATAAACATTATCTACCATGTTGAAAGCATTTCAGAGAACGTATTTGGATTGATATACACACAGTTTCACAGTTTCCTTCATAGCAATAGTAGCAATAACAATAATAGTCTCCTTCAAATTAATTTATATTTATATTTCCTTCTCACATATCTCTAATGAATAGGATAGTAGCTGACAGGTCAGTTAGCAGTAAACCACCAATTAACACATCTGAAAGATGGGGGTCATGCCAGGTACAGAGTAACCCTACTAGTCAGGAGGCTGAAACAAGAGGATCCAGTGTCCAGAGTCAGCCTGGGCTGTATGGAATGTTCTAGGTTATCCTGGACTATATTACAATACTACACCTCCAAATAACTGAATCCCATCCCCAAAATTGTACCCTGAGTTAGGTAAGGTGAAATCTTACATGAAAATCACTTCAAACACAACGATGAAAACAGCAAGGGAGTTATAGGGTTAGAATTGTCTTATTGACTAATATATGCCAAACTTGTAATATATCAGATTCCAGAGACATACCAATAAGTGTCATGTGAATCTACTTCAGGTCTTAACCTGTCCCTATAGTCAATAAGGTTGCTTTCTGCTATGGTGTCTTTCTATTTGTTTAAAATAAGGTCTTACTATATGGATCCCAGACTGACCTCAAACATGTAATCCTCCACCCTCAGCTTTCCAGATGCTCAAAAGGTAGGTGTGTATCAATGCCACTTGAAGTAGTATGTTTGGAATGGGTACTTAGAACTTATCCAAAGTTTACTATATAGCCTTTCTTTCTCATTTATCACACTAACAAATTAATGATGGTGTTAATTGTAAAACAAAATATGTATTGATTGTAAAAGAAAATGTAGAAAAATCTGTATTTATGCTTCCATCACTATCTAGAAGCCAGAAAGGAACATGCTGCCTAGATTGTGTATGTGTATATATGTATGTATCTATGTTTAGGTGTATGATGCATGTATGCACATATATACATATATTTGTGTATGTGTATGTGTGCATGCATGTATGAATGTAACTACATGTGTGTGTTTGTGTGTACATATATTTATGTACATATATATGCATACATATGTTCATGTAAATACATGTATTGTGTACATAGCTGTTATTTGTTAAGGGTATAGGGCAAGAATTGCCTCACACTGACATTTCACAATAGATGGGAGTCATAAAAGCATACCAATGATATATGAGTCCTGCACTTAGAGGACAGAACATTCCCAGAGCTGCTTGTGAGCCAAACCAAAATGACTACAGTCAGCTAAGCATCTACTTGTCTGGTTCTCATTTGTTGGTATTAGGTGGATGACGTGGGGCTACTGGTAAAATGGTACCAATTCTTTGTAGGAGTTTACATGTTAGTAAGAGCTGCACTCATGGATAAACACAGATGGGTGTTTTATATTTGTGAAGATATGTACAGTCTAGAAAGAGTGTAAGGAAAATGATTCACCCTTGGGGAGTGATGGGTAAACATGGCAGGAGTATCATGATGTGGGAAGTCCTTCTGTATATGTGCTGCTTTTATTGGTTAGTGAATAAAGAAGCTGCTTTGACCTGTGATAGAGCAGAGTAGAGCTAGAGAGGAAAACAAAACTGAATGCTGGGAGAAAGAAGGCAGGCTCACTGAGAAACCATGGAGTTGCCAGAGAAGAATGGCTTGTGAGTTGTCAGTCAGAACCTTGCCAGTAGGCCATGAGCCTTGTGGTAAAATATAAAATAATAGAAATGGGTTAGTTTAAGATACAAGAGCTAGCTAGCAATATGCTTAAGTGATTGGCCAAGAAGTGATTTAAATAATGTAGTTTCTGTGAGATTATTTCGAGTCAGGGCCATCAGGAAATGAACAAGCAGCCTCTGACAACATTCTCATTTTGTCTATTCTGAAGAATTTTGTCCTCTTGCACAGCTGGGCCTGTATAACACCCTTCAGCTATCAGGAGAGAACACTTGAAGAAATGAGTGTGCAAGTATTCCCTTTACTGTTATTATGAACTCATGTAAACAGAACAAAATGGAAAACAATGAAAGCCTGGCACAGACTGAGTAATTTTAATATTCATAGAATCGGTAAACTCTTGTCTTTTTACACAAAAACAGTACTTAAGGAAACACTGAGATGGGGCACCTAATTCCAGTTCTCCACGTAGGACTCTTCAAGAGAAATGAAAAGAACAATTCACTGAAACAAAAAGTAAACAAACCACATTTATCATGAAATCAACAGATGATTAAAATCAGTCTAGCAGATTAGAAAGAGACATCTTTCTAGGTGAAGAGGTTTTTGCCAAAAACAGTCTTTGTTACCCAACAGAGCAGACACAAAATCAGTTCTATTCAACTCTACCCATTCATTCAACTCCATCTCCTTTCTACCCATCCAACCCTATCCACTCATTCACTGTATTTCCTTTCTATCCATTCAACTCTATCCACTCATTCACTGAATCTCCCTTCTATCTCCAGCGAATGCTGATGGTGCAATAAAGCTTATATTAGGCAGAGGGGACTCTGACCAACCTTGACATTTCCAAGTTGGCAGTTCACTTCTTTGCCCTATTAGATTGCTGTAGCCAAGATAAGGCCATTGTTCACATGACACAGGTAGCTTGAGCCAGATTAGTACTGTCCCCTCCTCATTTTATCTGTCATTCATCAAATTGTCTTCTTCCTACATCTGCTACCCATTACACACCCACATTTATATTCTGAACACACCAGGCAATAACAGCAGCTTACTCACAGGTTACAAGCTGAGGCCACCATGTACTGGATGATTTATCTTTGGAGTTTCTGGGATTTCAGGGAGAATTTTTAACATAAATTCAGCTTCCTTGTGATGCCAAATCCCAGATCAATTGCACAATTCCTTGGACAGTAATTACGGGTAGTGAGACGTAGACAAAGATGAATAGAGTGCCAATCAGAGAGAGATCACCCATATATACATCTTTGCACGGCCATCAGGAACTCTTATTTCTTACTTATCCATCCATTCATTTGTTTATTTAGAGACAAGGTCTCACATAATCATAGCTGAGCTCTAATTTACTGTGTAACTAAGCATGACCTTCAACTTCTAGTCCTCCTGCCCCCACCCACTGAGGAGTACGGAATATACCACCACACCTGGTCTGCATGGTGCTGGATATCAAACCCAGAGCTTCCTGAATGCAAGGCAAACCATCTAATAACTGATCTTCATTCTCAACTCCATCACATGTTCTTGAATGCCAAGCACCTAACACAGCACCTAAGATGTGAAACCCTCATGGACTTCCTGTCCCCTGCTAGGTGAGGGGTTCAAGTCCCATACCAACTGAAAATGGTTTGTGTCCCTTCCTGTGGTGAACTTTTTCCCTTCTCTTCATTTCTCCTTGCTTTCACATTGCTCTGTCTCTATTTCATACCTTTTTTTTTTACATATTTAACATTTACACCTTCTACACTTTCTTTGAAGAAAATAACTTCTCAGTCTCTTTCTCTGACATTCCAAGTCACTTTTTCTTTTCAGAAGTAGGCCATTATTCTCAGACACATCATTGCTGTTCCCATGTGGAACATGATCTCAGTGACCCTTCTTCACATCGCACCTTTTCCTTCTTTTAAACACCTCATTAGTTATTCCTACTGTGTATATGTATTGGATTTTGATAACACTCTCTTTTAAAACTAGTATAAATAATCACCCTTTGAGTTTCTACTTATTTAAACATGTTGCCTTGTTTGCTATATAACCCAGGCTGGCCCCAGATGACTGGCAATACCCCTGTCTCAACCTCCCAAGTGCTTGTATTACATTGACAATACTACACATTAATTAAAACAAAAGTTTTTACTAAGCAGGAAACTTGAAAGATGGGCATTAACTCTCCCGTGATATGCCACCACACTGGAATAAGGCCAGACCCAACTAAAGGAGTTTCCAACCCAGGGAGGTACCTATTGGGAAAAGGAGTCTTGCTAGAGCGTACCTGTCCTTTACAATGTCAGGCCTACACTGTAAAGGAAACTTTGACAAGCTTTCAGAAAAGCCTGGTAAAACTTTAACTACTCTTACCCTGTCATCTGGCAGGATGTAATAGTGTTAGTGTTGGCTTTTTGCTAATGGGTAGGTGAAAAGGCTAGAATAATTGTCAAGGCTGAAGAGGGTCAGATGAGTTTTTCTTAACTCAAGCCATCATGTATATATAAATTAGAAAGCGAATCCATTCCAGAAATAGACCTAGAAGGGATCACAGTTATGAGATCCATAAGGAACAAATGGAACATTTCCTTACTTGAATAACCAAGGACAAGCAAAGTGTGTGCTATGGTTTGATATAGCCGTAGTATCTGTTCCTCTGGCTTCTTTTAGTCTATATTCATGAAATTGTTGATTTTGTGTAATTGTGCCATTTTCTCTAATAGTCTAGCATTACTTTGTGTCTATGATTATCAGATAGTCTTGCGTTTTTTTCATGTATTTATGCGTGATTATACGAATATCTTTAAGACTGCAATATAAAGGTTTTTTTACCCTCAGTCTAACTCTCTGGGTTTTTGCCCCTCCTCCCTTTTTACTGTTATACCTACAACACAGGATCTCCAAACAAGACCACCACAGAGCTGATCTCCTATGCAAACACTTTGGGGTTTATTGATTACAAGTTAGCTAACTCAGATGTGATCCCGGTGGGGGAGAATGACCCCGAGGCTTCAGGATGAGGGAATTTTAAATGGAAAAACCACAAGACAGGGTGGCACAGGCCTTGAAATTTCAGGACTGGGTAAAAGTATACAACTTTTAAATTTATTGGTTGGAGTATAGGGGAATTTCAAAACAGTGCCTACAAGGACTTTTGAAGGAAGCAGATGTAAACAGATGCTGTTTGGACACCCTGGTGGGTCACTTTGACCAGGGCAGGCACAGTTTCTTGGGAATGTTTATGGCTTTGCTGGACTGCATTCACCACCCCCACAGTTAGTCCCTGTCTAAAATGGAGCTCTTTCTCAAAATGGAGTCTGTTCTGCTCTTTTATTACATTGCTACTTCTAAGAAGACAATCATTAGACACTGTTGTCTCAAGCCATTTCTAGCTGAAGTTTAGGTATGTAATAACTGACTATCGGTGTTGACTATATCTAAGGAAAAGTTAGTATAAAAGAACATTCTAGAATCTTAGCAGCAATGACGCTTACGTACACTTGTTCCAGCCAAGAGTGGTAGTGTATGTCTGTAATTCCACAACTCAACTGCCCGCAAATCCAAGGTCAGCATTATCCACTTACAGAGTTCCTGCTCCACCCCACCCCAAGGACTGCATAGTGAGACCTTGTATATAAAAGTAAGGGGGAAAATGACAGAAAATAAAAGATTTAAATTTAGCCAAATAATAGACAAATGATCTTAACTAGATTTCTATTCTACTTAATTCCTTTTCCTTTTCTTTTCTTTTTTCAGCACTGGAGATTGAACCCAGGCAGTTGTCCATACTGGGGAAATGTTCCAATACCAAAAATAACTCTGATAGGTCACCTATCTCTGATTAGAGAGGCGCATAGACAGGGTTTGGACTGGGACACATTCAGTAAAGCAGGGCGGCTATCATTAAGGAGGAAAATGTCCCCGATGCTTTCAAGGGAAACCGCGTGGTCAGCAAGACTCTGGCCTGGCCAAGCAGAGAGTACAATGGACAGAAGACACAGCAGAACAATGGCTTTTCTGCTGGCTTCTCAAAATCAGCCTCTGTGGAGACTTGAGTGGCCATAACAGTAAAAGGGGAAAGTGGGTTTGGGGGGAATGTATTCAGCCACAGATAAGGCTGCACTTCCTGTTCTAGAACCATGCATGTTCAGACGGGCCCTCAGGCAATTGCCTGAATATTAAAGGGCTCCATGTGACCCGTGTATGTGCACGCGTGGTTCCATCCACGTAACACTCAGTTAAACCCTTGTGCGCATGCGTGAGCCTGCCATCTGCGTCATCAGCATAGGACGTAGTCACACCAACCCCCTGTGCGCATGCGCTAGGCTAGATGCCATCTTTCTGTTTGCACACTGATCCCCAGGCCTGTCCGCACCCCTTCTAATAAACTCCTAAGCGGGTTTGTGCATGTTCCATGTTTCCTTCTCACTGGTGCCAGGTAATTTCTGGGGGAAAGGCTTGGCTAAACATGGTCTTCTACACCCCACAGGGAAATGTAAATGAAGAATGGAATAAATAGGAAAACAATGCAAAAGGAGATAAACTGGATCTGAAAGGAAAATCTAAGTATTATGTCAGAAGTTATATGAATTTAAAAAAAGAATAGCTCAGTTTCTCTAGCACTTCTACAGTCTTATATCCACAGCCTTCTTATAGGGAATTATTATGCAACTTTAATATATGCTCAACTCTTAGAAAGCAGAGAGGGGTCCATACTCTTAATTTCCACGTGGATCAGTCTCTAGGTTGTACTTTGGTGGATACCCCAAGACCAGTAGAAGTTAATCCTAAAGATGATAGCAAGAAACAGAGTGGCTACACATACTTAACCAAAAGGGAACCTATGAAGGATGATGCCAGACACTACCTAGTGGGAATAAAAAGATGCTATTACCTAATCTTGACTTTTGATGCCTGTTTGTTTAACATATTTATAAAATTTGTGTTTTCTAGATTCTTCAGTTTCAATCTCATGTTTGTCTATGGTTTTTTGTTTGTTTGTTTGGTTGGTTGGTTGGTTTAGTTTGGTTTGGTTTTTGGTTTTTTGAACAAGGTTTCTCTGTAGCATTGGAGCCTGTCCTGGAACTTACTCTGTGATCAACCTGCCTCTGCCTATTGAGTGCTGGAATTAAAGGCGTGCACTGCCACCACCCAGATTACCTATGATTTTTAAACCATTCCAGATAGAGAATCTCCTCACTAATGATGACTCTAGTCAGCTATGAAGCAGTGAGGTGTGTTCTTAAAACTAAGAAGGAAGAACCCTCTGAAGGGAGACTAAAACAATAGGGACATTTACAGGGACAAAAGACATAACCTTTTACACCTCCAATCCATAGATGCTGCTACTCACCCAGTCCCTCTCTTCCTCTGCTAACAATGTATGGAATGTGCCTAACCCTCATACCCTCCTCACCTTACACAACAAACCAGAAACAAACTAACTGGCCATGAATCTGAACCTTACATGAAAAATTTCCCATAAACATATGAAGAAAGCCCCTTGCTGTCTTTCTGATTAACAACCCAAACCCTTCCAACTCCGAAAAACACCTGCTCTTCCCTCTCAGTGTGCAATTGAGTTTTCTGAAAGCATATTCTTCCCTTTTCCTCAACCTTTGTTCCTTCCAATTAATTTTTTTCTGAGAAAATGGAACATAAATAAATCAACAGTTTAGTATTTTCAAGAATCTGAAGAGTATAACATCTAACCATCTGACGGTTTAGAAAGGTCCAACGCTCTGAATAGAGAGAAATGCAAGACGAAGAATTTCATTTATGCTCATTTGTTGATTCAATTCTCTTTTCTTTTTTGAGTCTTACTGTATTACCCAGGCTAACCTTGAACCCTAATTCAGGCCCACAGTGCTGAGTTCCCAGGATGCACCACAGTGCTCTATTGCTTTGTTTTTCATTCAGAGCCTATTTGGGCATAGAGACAGGGAAGAGTCACACCTGAACATTGTAAACAGTAGTTTCTGTCTTGGCAGGTCTTGTAGCTGTTCAGTCCCAATAAAACACACAGAGGCTTATATTAATTATAAACTGGTTGGCCTATTAGCTCAGGCTTATTATTAACTAGCTCTTACAACTTAAAATAATCTTTATTAATTTTTAATTTATTTATTTAATTAATTCTTATCTATGTTTAGCCATTTGACTTAGTACCTTACTCAGTGAGGCATTCTCATCTTGCTTCCACTGCATCTGGCTGGTGACTGCAGACTGAGTCTTTCCTCTTTCCAGAATTCTCCTAGTCTGGTTGCCCTGCCTATACTTCCTACCTGGCTACTGGCCAATCAGTATTTTATTAAACCAATGCAATCTTTACAAAGCATTATCCCACAGCAGAACATGTTCCTCAATGTTGAGCAGGCTTAGAAAACTTGTGGGGGGGGGATTTACATTTTAAACAGAATTTGGTAGCAATTGTTATATTTCCACACAAACTTAACAGTGGAGTTAGACCATAATAATGTTCCTATGCATAGCTTATGGACTTTGCTAAGCAGAGGGTATTACATTTGTATTGTGAGCTCCATGGAAGTCTATGCTAATTTGGGTCATTACTTTGGTGGCTGAAGTCCAACCTATTGAAATCAATGAGGATAGAAAAGATGGGCAAGTTCAGTTTCCATTGATTTATGACACAGCCATCACTCACCTGCCATCTCCAGGTAGAGAAGTCTCTCAGGCTGGCCTCAAAATCACCCTGCAAAAGATGATGACCTTGTATTTCCAATCCTTCAGTTTCCACTTCAGCAGTGCTGGGATGAGAGTCATGCTGTGCCATCCTCAGCCTGAGCTTTGGGGAGTGAAGCACACTCTCTGTAATTATGTGCTTTCCCAAACTACTCAATGGTTTGAAATGAACTATTTCTGGAGAAATCAGAAAGGTCTTAACCATCACTTGGCCTATTCTACTTGTTTTCTCTAACAAAAATGAAGCCAAGACCACTGTTTTGGTTCATTGAAAAACAGCTAAGCAGATGGAGATTTGAGTCACGTGTTGAGGAGCCTTCCTGCATCATAGTAGGCCCTCAATCAACCCATGGATTGCTATGCTGAGTCATGAATGTTGGACAAAAAATGCAGAATATAAAAGCCCACGGCCCCTATTCAGGATAAATAGCTTGCCCACATTTTACTTAGCTCTTAAAGCAACAGCCTTCTGTGTAAGGATTGTTTCTTCATTTTGTACTTTTGTGACTGCCCAGTGGATTGCATTAACTCTGATGTTGCCCTTGTTTTGAAAATAAGGTCTATGTCTGACTCATGGTGCTTTTTCTTCTTTGGATTCAGCTTCCCACTGGCCATGCCTTTGTTAGCATACTGAGTTCCTACTGCAACTCTCTGGCTAGCAAAAGGGGGGCCTGAGCACCATTCAGACTTTCCTGCTTCAGGAGAAACAAACACCCCTGCAAATTTCCACCTTGGTGGCTGTAAATTCAGTTGTTCACCCATACATTCTGTGAAGAACTCTTGCTAAGATCCAGACACTGGACTCGGAATGCTAGGAAGAGCCAAGGGGTTGAGAATACCATCGCTAGACTCAGAGAGCTCATAATTAGTAAGAGAGAGCCTTGTTAACTGTGCATTGTGGGGAAGATCTATTTGACAAGAACTTTAAGTCTTTGAAGAAAGAAATTGAAAAGGACACCAGAAAATGGAAGAATCTCCCTTGCTTTTGGATTGGGAGGATCAACATAGTAAAAATGGCAATTCTACCAAAAGCAATCTATAGATTCAATGCAATCCCCATCAAAATTCTTCACAGACATTGAGAAGACAATAATCAACTTTATATGGAAAAGCAAAAAACCCAGGATAGCCAAAACAATCTTATACAATAAAGGATCATCTGGAGGCATTACCATCCCTGACTTCAAACTCTATTACAGAGCTACAGTATTGAAAACAGCTTGGTATTGGCATAAAAACATAAGCAAACACAACACCCTGGGGAATGGAGAAGAAGAAAGGACTGATGCCTGGGCATAAGAAAACCCAAGTCTAAATGTACCAAACTGATAACGTCTGGACATAGGTGACAGAAGTCTTCTGAGAACAATATGATGGCTGGGATGGAGAGGCGCAGTCTGGTTGAGTACCAAATCTGCCTTCTGATTAGAGGAAAGTCAAGAGCCATTACTAAACTGCTGAACAGAACAGGGAAGTGGATTCTCAGACCTCAAGATTACTTAGGACAGAACTTGAGAGAATGGGCAAGAGTATGCCTGACAAAAGGACTAGCTTGGTCTTGCAAACCTCTGGAGACACGATTTTAGGAGACAGCTCTAGACATATCCTCAGTGGCTAGAGCCTACCAGGCTGACAGTGGAAGGTGGAGTCAGTCCCAGTGCCTCTGGAATTCTAGAAGTATTTCAGTCACAGAGTAAACTGTCGCTCTGCACAGTTGAGGCTGAGGCGTGCCGAAAGCACTGTCTCTGTCCTGAAGCTGCTCCATTGCTCTTGGGCATTGGGTGTGGTGCGCATGTATGTGTCCATGTGTGAAGAGGCCAGAGGACCACTGCCGCTCCTGCTGCTTAGAAGCTGTCCGTGTTATCTTTTGAGATAGAGCCTCTCATTGGTTTACAACTGGTCACATGTGCTAGACTGGTGTGATGGTGAATCTCGATAGGATTTAAAGTTACCATGGAAACAAGTCACTGTTCATATCTGCAAGTTTTCTGGGTTAGGTTAACAGAAGTGGGAAGATCCACCCTAAATGTGACTGGCCCTATTCCATGGGCTGAGGTTTTGGATTTTCTCTGTTTTTGCAGATGCAATGTGACCAGCTCTTGCCACCATGGCTTCTCTGTCACGATGGACTATTCTCTCGATCTATGAGACAAAGTAAACCCTTCCTTCCTTCCTTAAGTGGCTTTTGTCAGTCATTATTGTCAAAGAAATTATAAAAGTAGCTAGTACAACTCGCTTCTTGGTGTGCTACCATCTCCACGGGGATAATAAGGATGTGCCAAGCCCAAGGTTGTTGTTGCCCACATGAGTTCTGGGGGATCACACGTGGGTCATCATGTTTATAAACCAAGAGCCTCATCAGCTAAGCTCTCTCTGCCCGTGTATTGAGATGTCTGAACTGCTGTCTTCCCTCAGTCTTAGAGCTCTCAGGAAAGCTTGAGAGCTCAGGGCCAACGCTAGGGTGACGCAGAAGAGGCACCTAGGTAAAAAGTTTAATAAGCACTGTGATGCAAGCAATGGCCATTCTCCATCACACCACCTCCTGGGAGGCCGAGTTCACCCACAGTTCTGCCTCTTTTCCCATTTTAGGAAGGTGTTTTCTTACGCCCCAAGGAGGCATCAACAATTCTGGGGCAGGTTATACTTGCCTCTGCATGGCATAGTGAGACAGGAGAACCAGTCAAGTCTCTATTCCCAGAGGACGTGAGATTCAAGACTCCAGTTAAATGTTTACAACAGGGAGATGGTGGTCATCGAACACAAGATTTCAGGGAGTTAGAAAGAGAAAGCTCTCTAGGTCTGTTGTGTGACAGAGTCACCATAGTTAATAACAGCATTATCACATTCTGGAAAGGCACCAACAACAGATTTGGCATTAATACACACAAAAAATTAAAAGCATATGAAGTAGTATGTATACCAACTGGATTTAGACATTCATACACGTGTTTATGTATTTCTAAATAGGGTGAGCTCCATATAACTCAATACATATATGCAAATTTGATCAACTGTAGATTAATCAGTATGGCACTCAAGTCCTAAAGGCAGCTGTACTTCAAGCACCCCCATCTCAAATTATCCGTAGGCCTTTTCTGGTTTCTTTTTTCAACTCTGTCTATGGAAACTAGATGAAAAATACAGGCTTAGAGGAACAAGTGTCTTTTGTGGGTATTTTCCAACTTCTCCTGTGGCTTAAGGCTCAGTTGTAATACCTAAGTCCTGCTAGGGACTGCCACCCCATATTTCTAACCCCTATTTTAAGATTAGTACATATCCATTACAATGTCCCCTGGCTAGCTCTTCTGGGTGAGACTTTCAGTTGGCAATGATTTGTGTAAACAGAACAATGACCACAAAATATTCATCCAATTAATCATAGGGTTCAGCAACTACCTAATCCAGAGAGAATGCAAAGACGCTGTTTTCATACTAGTTCTTTCTGAGTGTCCAGTGTGCTGTAGCAGCATTGGTTTCCTTCCCAAAACTAAGGACCAGAAACTTCTGTCTGAGTTTTCCCTTTCCTTAAAGTCTCTTTTCCTTTCCTTGTCAACTTTACTCACATGGAAAGTCTTTTGATAAAGAGATACAAAATAAGGGAACCCCTCTGGGGATGTAGCTTATTGACAGGGGGCTTGGCCAGCATGTTTAAGACCCTGGGGCCAATACCCAGGTTTGCAAAACAATAAAGTAAAGGGGCAAATATTCTAGGCCAGGGTAGAAACATTTCCTTTACGCGGTACCATTACTCCAATAGCATTGCGTGATTACTCCTCGAAGGATAAGAAGGGAACACAACAGGTTCCACTTCTGGAGGCCACAGACTCCTGAATGCCAGAGGGGGATGGCTTCCCAGAAAAGGTCACCCTTTTATTAACACATAGTGAGTCAGAGCATCTCCCAGAGTTTAACGCAGTTGAGGACAGACAGACGAGAAATCCCCTGTGCCAGGTTCAAAGTAGAGGTCTTTTGGTCAGGGAGCTTGGACACAGCTCACTGAGCTCAGGAGTTCAGTAAAAGCCTCCAAGGACCCAGAAAGGCAGGCCTTTCTCCCACAGTGAGTCATCACCTCAGCTGTCACCACTGCTTCAAGTCTGAGTGTCAATTGCTTCACTGTCAACGATTTTGATTTAAAACCATCAAAGCGTGAAAGCAGCTGGCGAACACGCAGCTGATTGGCTCCTTGTATCTCACTCGGGGATGCTTGGCTAATAAGGAAAAATGGGAGGGCTGATAAAATGTGTGGTTTCCAGCTGTGAGAGAAGCACTCTCATGCTTAAAGGAATTTTAAAAATCTAAGGGAATTTCTAGACTGCTGAGACAGTTACTGACACTTCTCGTTCGTTTATTAATAACAACTACATATGTGTGTGTAAAAATGAGTCTCTAACTAAAGCGGTAGCTGGAAACATTATTATGTTATTATGTTATTCCTTGAAACCTTGCGAAGACTTTGCCCTGAAAGGTTGGTATTTTCATTCCATTTAACCAAATGAGAAGCTGGAGCTTGAAGGACCAGGGGCAGTGGGCTCAAGGGCAGATCACTTATACATGGCCGAGGTGATATCTGAGCTGGAGATGCCCTAAATTCAAATCCACGTTTCTGCTAGTATACTAGCTGTCTAGCGTAGATGATGACCAAGCTTGCTAAGACCATCACACTCAGCAGCATCAACTCAAGAGATAAGGCTGAGAGTCTGAACGGCAGCCCAGTGTTCTTGTACATCGGGAAGGGTAGGCTCAGTCTAGAAGCATTTTCTCTTTTGAAATGATGGCTGGGTGAACATTACCCAGATTGGTCATTTGGTTTCCAGGGTTACTAGGAGAAATGGAGATGTGTGAGGATGTGGTGTGTTGAGATTTCTGCTTATGCCCAGTTCTCTCTATCCTTCCCACCTGCTTTGTGACCAGAAGATGGATCTTTAATTATATCAGGCTAACCTTTCTTTGACCTCTGGGATTTGGGATACACAAGGTCATGCAAAGGACAGAAATTATTGGTGGGGGGTGGGGGCTGGCTTTGGGCCTTGTATTTCTGCTCTTTGTGCCTGTTGTATTGAAGGTTAGCAGTGACTGCTTCCTTCGCAGAGGAAGAAGCTCAGTCTTCCTCTCTACCCCCACCTCTTTCTGCCTCTGCCTCTGCCTCCCCCAAGTAACCCACAGCCCATGCATCTTGTTAAAGAAGAGCCAGCCAGAGACAAACTCTTGTGTACTCCAGTCTTACTTCTAAACTATGTCAGGAAACAGGAATCAGAGGCCTGAAGCACGAATGAGGTTTGAAGCAAAATGAGGAGGAATTATTGAGTTGGCCACTGCTATCGCCAACTGTTGCTAATTCCTCAGAATCCTCTGCGGAATCTTCGGGAAACCATGAGAGACCAGCCTGTAGGCTGGAAATGTGACGTGAACACCAACTGGCATTCACCCCTTATTCTTCAGTGGTGGTGTATCCCCCAACTCCAGGTTGGGTGTACCCAAATGCCAGCAGCACCGTAGAGTGGCCCACATCACTCTGTCAGAGAAGGCTGGCCTCAGTCTGGAGAAGCAGCAAGGCACAGGCCAGAAGTGTTGGCAGGTTCATCTCAGAGAAGAAGAAGGTTTTGAAAATGGAGTCCTGCCTTTGTTAGACTGGGGTGCTTGTCCACCCCTTTGTTTCTTCCTTTGATTTATTTTAAACAAACTTTCCTCAGTTTCCCTGCTGGATTGGATAGCTGTTCCCTGCTATAGCTATGTCTTCCTATCTTTCCGGCTGTTTCCTCCAGGTTCTATATCACGGCTCTCTACTCCCAAACCACGACACATAAAGGACTTGGGCTTCCCTCGTGTACTTACTGTGTGGAGAGCGTCTCTCCACAGACTCACACCCTTTCTAGAACCTGGGGCTTTCACAGTATTTCAGAAATATGTCTACTGTAGATACAATTCGTTAAGATGAAGCCATGCTGAAATAGAGTAGGCATTTAATGGGATTAAACTAGTGTCATTATAAGAAAATGAAAGAGAGACAGACAGACACAATGAAAACATCCTATAAAGATGGGGAAAGAGACTGGAGTAGAATAACAAGTAACAATGAGCCAAGGAAAACAGACATTAACTATAGCAGACGTGTGGACTGGAGTCTCCCTCTCGAAGCCCAGAAACAACTAACCGCGCCAACGCCCACACCCCAGACTTTGGCCTCTACAACTATGAGAGAATAAACTGAGGTTGTTTTAAGGTTCCTACTTAGGAGGAGGTGTGTTAAGACAGCTGTAGGATGCTAATACTCTTCTTGGCTAGGCCTTCCTTCCAAGGCCCACTGAGGTTATAGGAAGACTTACGTTTTGTCTTGTTTCAGGCAAAGTTAATCTTCCCTGGGCTTCTACCTCAACGCAGTAACTAGCCTTTACTAGTTAAGAGTGTGTAAAAAGAATGAGTCTCTTTGTCAGCGTGTTTATTAGCGAATGTGATACCTAGCAACACACTAAATCTCTTCTAGATAATCTCCATGGGCAGTAATTTGGTCGGTCGCTCGGACTGCACCCTGTCCGGCAGCAGCTATCCTTGGGTGAGCAGGTTAGATGGAGGCTCAGTCAGATGGTGAAGTTCTGGAAATCCAGATGCCTGCCCAGCTGCTTGTTCACTCAAATGCACAAGAGGCTGCAGCAAGGTGGTACAACGGAGAAAAGACTCATGGGTCACTGATAGCAAAGTAAATTACGGCAGACTGTAAGCTCCTCTCACAAGCACGATTGCTTCTTAATAAATGTTATTTAGTTATTCCCTGCCTTAGCTTCTTCCTTAACCTTCCTCAAACCCTCTCCCACACATACCTAACTGCTAAAGGTGAGAGGTCAAGGATAAGAATATACGAGGGCTTCTCTCAGTCTTGTTGCTTCGCTGCAATTCTTCAGATTGCACCACGGGAAGGAGGGTTTACATGGCAGAAGGTTCCCAGCTGATTCCTGGCTTCACACAGTTCTTCTCCTCTGTGTCTCTAAGCAAGGCCTCCTGAGATAAGCCTGTCCAGTTGGTCTCCGGCTGTCCTACCTGCTGGTGACCTTCAGCTATATAATGGGCCTCCTGGAGTATCAGCCCTCTCACCAGTGAACTGGAGGAAGAGGCATCCTTGAACTTGACTGTCAGGATCAGGCAAATGGGGCTCCCTGGGGCACCATGCAGGGGCCAGGTGTGTAAGGAAAGTAAACGGATACCATTCCAGTCATTCGCCTTTGGTTTCACTCTCGGTCTTTCTCTGCCTTGTCACCCTGACTCCAAACTCTCTGTTTCCTTCACCGCTAGCTGGATATTTGTGTTCATTTCCTGCGTTTATATCTTCTCAACGTCACCCCAAATTTAAGGCCAAACTTCATTGTAAGAGATCATGTTGTAAAATGCGATAAAATACTAATATCAACTTTTGATTGATGAGCCAACTGGTGTCCTCATGTAGTCTTGTGCTAAGTGAATCATTTGGACAACCCTGGCAATGATCCTTAGAATTTGAATTCAGTGATAGAAATCTAAACAGTGAGGCATTTAAAAATTGTATCCATATTGCTACTCTAGCAGCCTACACTCAAGATACTCATAATACTGTACTCTGTGGCTAATTCTCAGAGACTCGCTGCTCTCTGGTCCTCTCTGGACCACTGGCTTATGACTGCTTAAGTCTTTCTTCACATGCTTTCTTCCCTTGGCTTGAAATTCCTCCTGTCACACCAGACAGCATTCTCCTCCTGAACTCTGTAACGTAAGAGTATTGCTGGATTAGAACTTGTGACCTTAAGTATGCCAACAGTCACCTGCTCAATGAGTCCATTTAGTGTCACAGCTTTGGAATAATATGAAGTGCAGTTCTGCCGTCATATAACATAACAGTCCTGAAAAATCTATGTACTGTGCAAAATGCACAGAATAGCAACCATACTGTGTAATGACAATCCCAGGACTTACAGGAAAAATGTGCCTGGGAGGCCAAGCACAGAGGTACTGTACCTGGAGAGTCAGTTACTAGGGAGGCCAACATGGGTAGTAAAGTGAGATCTAGGATCTAAAGCAGGCAAATAACTGTGATTGGACCATGGGTCTAAAAACCTTAATGTTACATTTTTCCAAAAATTCGATAGAAACTCATGCAATGAAAAGGTAGCACAGTTTTACACTGCCCTGATTTCCCTTCTGTTGTGATAAATATTCTGACTAAAAGCAGCTCACGGAGAAAAGGGTTTATTTCATCTTCTATTTCCAGGTCATAATTCATCATTGAAGAAAGTCAGGGTAGGAGTTTAAGGCAAAAACCTGAAGACAGGGCTGCTTGCAATCCCACACAGCATTGTCATTGGCTACGAAACCCAGTCAAGGCCGAAAGAGTAGAGTAGAAAGCACAGAAGAATGCCACCTGGGAGCTCACTCCGAGGATCAGGCTTAGCTACAGACCGCCTGCCTAGAGATTATGCCACTCACAGTGGAAAGAGCCCTCCTGTGTCCGTTAACAATCAAGACAGTCCCTAACAGGCACACCCACAGGCCAGCCTGAGCTTAACTAGTTGTCTCTTTTCAGGTGACCTTGGCTGTTTCAAGTTGACAGTTTCAAATTAATCAACACACACACACACACACACACACACACGAGGGGGGGGGAGTTAAAATACACAATATATTAGCAAAAAGTTTAGTAATTTATCTTGAGTAAGTTTTGAGATTGGGATCCAGTGTGAAGTGTTGAAAGAGCTATTCTGAAGCCAGCAGAAAAGATGTTAAACAGACATGAGCAAGTATGACTTATAACATGGAGGGGTCATAGGGGGATATTTGAGGTACGATCAATGAGCTGTTTTCCTACATGCTTTGATTAGATGGGTACAAGCCCATGCATTTATATAGTGTTTCTTCCAGAACAAATCACACACGAGCAAATTTGAAGTGTCGTGTTTAAACGGTTGCCTAGTACATCTGTTCAGACCTGTTCTTCAACGACCCCATTTCTAAACAAGATCAGCTCACCAACACCAGGGGTCAGAAAACTTTTGGGAGGGGGGACATAGTCAAGTCATAACACGACTTATTTCTCGTATTTTAGTGAGGAAGGTAGCCCACATCTCAATCCCAACACACTCACTCCCCCTACATACACACACACCCACACACACCACACACACACACACACACACACACACCAAACAGAAAAGCTTCAGGAAACTGAAAGAGATGCAACCTGACCTCAGCACCTGATGTCACGATGTGAGGAAGGGATCGATCATAGGGCTGAAAGGATGAGACCAAGGTTCAGAGTACTTGCTCCTCTTCCTGAGGACCCGAGTTCAGTTCCCAGCAAAAAACACTGGGTGACTCAGCTCTAGGGAATTTGGCGTCCTCTTCTAGCCTTTGCCCCCCCACCCCCTACAGAGGTGTGACACACACATGCATACAAATAAAAATAAAAATTAATCGTAAGAAAACTAAAAGGTTAGTCAGCACGTGGGAACTGATCTGTGACCAGCAGATGGTTTATGACCTACAGTTTGAAGAACACTGTGGCAGAATGAGGACAGAAGTTCCTGCTAGGCTTGCTGGATTGCAGCCCTCTCTTTCCCACAGTTAGCAAGGTAGACCCGGTCTCCCAGGATAGAGCTGAGCAGGCATGAGCACAAAGCTGTGTTCTTCTGGATTACCCAGTATATTATGTTCTGAAAGACTGTATCCGAGTTCATTCACTTGTAAGGGAAAAAATCTGCAGTTTTGGTATACTTTTGTGTAACTGGTAATTTGGTGTGACTAGCTCTGTACGTGCTGGGGAGGAAACCTAGTGCCTGGCACATGGGAAACAAGTGTGTGCGGCTTAGCACCACTAAGCCGCACACACCAGCTCCAGGGCTGTTCGACGCACGGCCCCAGGCTTTGGCTAATTTGCTGTATGGCAGATACATTCATTCTTCAGACCGCTTTTCACCATTTGAAGATTTGCTTCATTTGCATTTACAGCAAGTGTTTGTTTCCTTTTCTGACTTGCCACGCCACTTCCCATTTCAATCTAGAAACGCTCCTTCTCATCTGCTCCGTCGTTCCCCTGGGCTCCATCAGGTCGGTAATACTGGTGGTGTTTGACTTTGAACACACCACGAACACGGGAGTAGACAAAAGGCTAAGACCACATGGCCAAGGCTAAATGCCTACTTGCCTGTTACCATTTGGGATTTTAACTTTCTCATTGCTGTGACCAATTGGTTTGTCTTGTGGTTGGCACAGTCCATCAGCTGGGACGACATAGCGGAATTCATGGAGGCAGGAGCAGCTACAACTCCCTCCATAGGGGCAACCTGGAAGCAGAAAAAAGAGAGGAATGCCGGTGCTCAACTGCCTTTCTTGAGAGCCTGGGCTCCTCTTTTTTATTTTATTTTATTAAAAAAAAAGAAAACAAATTATCTCTTTTCATTTTACATAGCAATCCCAGTTCCCACTCTCTCCCCTCCTCCCATTCTTTCCACTTTCTGCCCCACCCCACCCCCATCCACTCCTCAGTGAGGGTAAGGCACATTGCTTTGAGAAAGGACCAAGGCCTTCCCTACTATATCTAGATTGAGCAAGGTATTCACCTAAAGAGAATAGGATCCCAAAAAGCCAGTACAAGCAGTAGGGATAAATCCTGGGGCCACTGCCAGTGGCCCTACAGTCTGCCCCAGACATATAACTGTCACCCACATTCAAAGGGTCTAGTTTGGTCCTATGCTGGTTCCTTCCCTGTCTGGCTGGAGTTGGGCTCCCATTAGCTCAGGTAAGCTGTTTCAGTGGGTGTCCCCATCATGGTCTTGTCCTCTTTGCTCATTCATATTCTCACTCCTCCCACTCTTCGACTGGATTTCGGGAGCTCAGCACGGTGCTCTGCTGTTGGTCGCTGCCTCAGTTTCCATGAGTTGCTGGACTGTAGTAGCATTTTAATTGTATTTTAGTAAATAAAGACTGCCTGAAGATCTGAGAGTACAACAGTCCCACTGACCAGCCTTACAGACCAGGTTATGGTAACACACGCCTTTAATCCCAGTAGCCACAATGACACACAACTTTAATCCCAGTAGCCACCCTAGTTGCCATAGAAATTGAGTGGTGCATGCCTTTGATCTCCGTGGATTGATTCCAGCCCTAGAGAGGCATATAAGACGAAGCAAGACAGCTCTCAGACACAGTCTCCTGAGATTTCAGGAGGCACGATCGCCATTTCAGACTGAGGTCAAGGTAAGAGTCAGTGGCTGGCTGTTTTGTTTTTTGAACTTCAGGTTGAACCCCAATTTCTGATCCTGAGTTTTTATTAGTCGTGCTTCACTGGATGACGGTTCTATGGTGACATTTAAGATAGTCGTCAAATCTGACAACAGGGCAATGCCAGTTTGGGCACCGTCTCCACTATTGCTTAGGGTCTTAGCTGTGGTCAACCTTGGGAATTCCTGGGAATTTCTCTAGTGCCAGGTTTCTTGCTAGCCCCATTATGACTCCCTCAATCAAAATATCTCTTTTTTTGTTTTCCATCTCTGTCCTTCCTGCATCTCAACTATCCCATTCCCTCAAGTTCCCCTTCCCCTTTCCTTTGTTGCCTCCTCCTCCCCTCCCACCCTCCGTTCACTTTCCACCCCCATGCTCCCAGTTTTCCAAGAGAGCTTGTCTAATTCCCCTTCCCAGGGGAATTTATATATGTTTCCCTTACCATTCACCTTATTACTTAGCTTCTTTAGTGTTGTAGACTATAGGCTCATCATCCTTTGCTTTACAGCGAGTATGCACTTATGAGTGAGTCCATACCATGTTCATCTTTCCGAGTCTGGGTTACCTCACTCAGTATTTTTTTTTCTAGTTCCATCCTTCCTCTGCTTCTCTTATTCATGAGATGGTACCATTGACACTCAGGACGGGTCTTCTCTCCACAGCTAAGCTTCTCCGGAAACACCCTCAAAGATGTGCCTAGGAGTCTGTCTTCTAGGAAATTATGAGTTCCACCAAGCTGACCATGAAGCTTTACGACTGTGCCGTGTGTCAGTGCCCTGTAGCTATGCATATGAGGGGCTTCAGGATTTTCAACATCTAGGAGGTCTTTGGGGTCTCTGAGTGTTTTGATCTTCATTTCTTGTTAATAATTGAACATGGAGTCTGTGGTATGATTTGATTGGGCTTGTTCTTCCAAATACTTCAGTTCATAGGCCTTTGCCTCGTGTGTTTAAGATGGAGGTGCTTCTGAGACTTGACTGAATCAGGAGAGATCTAATTTCATTGGGGACTCTAGGAGGTGATGCCTAGCAAGGAGAAGCAGTCACTGGAGGCAGGCCTTTCAAGGGCATTTTTTATTTTATCCCTGGACCTTCTCTTCCTGTCTGCCAATTGACATGGCATGAATATCTTTCTCCCACCATGATGTCTCTACCTTACTCCAGGCAAAAAATCAATGGAGTCCATGGTCTAAGAACTGAAACATTGGAAGCAGTGAGCCGAAACAAATTATTCCTCCTTTTAAGCTATTTTTTCACAGTAATAGAAAGTGGCTAGCACTTTCTTTTTTGATCATTCCACCTGGAGAGCTGAGCTATTATTCCGGGATGCGAGCCTTGCTGCTAAGTGGTGGACGACAACTCCTACCTCCCATGTCGTTCCCCTTTCTGGTCTCAGGGTTGCACAGTATCTGCTCAGGCCCTGGAGTTCCTGCTGAAGTGTGAAACACGACCACATCCTACCCCACTACCAATCAGTGGACAATTCATAGCAATACAGCTCTGAGCTCCAGGCACTCAACAATCTGGGCAACCAGACACTGTCCCTACTGCTGACTTTGCCAAAGAGACTATTAAAGTCCCAGAAACCTTTATGATGGTCCCTGTCACTTCAAAAATAGGCCATGATGGGCCTAAACTTGGTTCCCCTTTTCCCTGGGGGGGGGGGGGCTTTTCATTAAGTTTACCAGTCTTTCATTTATCTCTCTATACTGCAAGGCTCAGGCTCCATTTATGTTCAAATGAATTTAGCCAAAGCTAACTGTTCAGGAAATCTGTGTGGTTTTGTGAGGATGCACAAGTCCATGTTTATTGTATATATTGACCAAATGGTTTCTTTTCTTCTTCTTTTCTCTGAAGTCTTCTCCCCCTGTTAAGGATTCTGGAACTATTCCTTCAGTGGGGAGTGGTGGTGCACCTGCAATTCCAGCACTTGGGAGATAAAGGGGTGGTGGATCAGGAGTTCAAGGTCATCTCGAACTAAATAACAAGTTCAAGGGCAGTCTGGTCTGCATGAAATCTTCTAAAAAAAAAAAAAAGTGAAACCGAGAAAAGACTCCAAAAACAGCAAATGATCTTTATCCCTCAAGCCTAAAATACTCACTTTCTACACTCGATTCTTTCTCAAATTTATTTGTGTAAAAATTGATGCATCCATTTATTGTAGTTTGCTCTCCCCATTCCCTGGAAATAATGGTTTTAAATTGGTGGTGTTTTACAAAACCTTTGGTATCTATAAATTAAAAGAATAAAAACCAAATATCTCTGGCATGGCCATACCAAGTGTAGTTGAAATAATGAGATAATAAAATGTTTTCTCGTGATTACTCCAGCATTACGAGAACCACACTGGCTGGGAGCAATTCTTGGAATGAAACGAGCATGGTTTAGATCAACTTGCATTCTTTCTCATATTATCAAAGGGTCCACTGAAACCCTTTGGTAATAAGAACCTGACAGGGGTTCCTCACTGTCCCTTTCTCTTTGCTACCTGCTCACTTTTTTTTGCATTTTGCATCCCAGGCCACCTTCTGTGGATGTCCCCCGAGGCTTGATGTGTCTTTAGAGGACAAAGGTGAGTACAGTCCTCTGCTGGGTCTGTACTCAATGCTTCCTGGAAATTGACTGCTATTTGGAGAATAGAAGTTCAGGGGGTTCCCTGTCATTTGCACCCCTCAGCATACCATCCGAGTTGTCTGGAAAGCCCCTCTCAGAGAAGCAGTTTAGATTTTAAAAACAATTTTGTTTCAGCGCTGACACAGAACCTAGGCACTTCAGAGCTGAAAGAAACAAAATTCAGTGACCCTAGAAAAATCAACAGGGTGGGGGTGGGGCGATTAAACCCAGTGTAAACAGAAGCAAACAAAAAAATGTCTTTAATAGTAGAAATAAGATCAATAAGGGCAAGCAGGGTTGGAGTTAAATATAAAAGATTTTCTAAAATAAGTAAAAAAGAAAAATACTTGGCAAACTTCTTTGGGCCACCCAACAATTTATTTCTAGTCCTTTGAAGTCATTGTTTTGACCCGAGTGGTGTTTTTTCCATCAATAAGTCTAAAAATTAGCAAATAATAGAATAAAACCATTTAAAAACACTATCAATGTTTATTGTTTCTATTATTGCTGAACCTACCTGTGATCTCTATGGGGTGAGGCATTTACGGTGAGGTGAGTCTTTGAAATTTTATTGTATTTGTACTATTGTAAGTAACAAAAAACCCAAATAATAGTGTCAAGATCATTGCTGCCTGCTGTACCCAGGGTCTAGGATCCTAAGAGGCCGTGTGAGATGTTATGGGCCCGTAAGGGACTCTCCTAGTTCTTTCATGAACACAGGAGAGACCATGACAATAGACTAGCATGCAGACTAAAGCCCCCAGTGGAAGAGTGAATTGTACTGAGCTCTTGTGTTCATCCTGTGCTCCAGGTAGCCAGAGTTGATGTTGACAGAGAAAATACTTTCCTGGTAAAACGCCATCAAAATGCCTTCGTGATCATGTTAGAGAACAAATTTCCAGTGCTATTGGAAGAGCAAGTTTTTTTTAATCTCCTAAAAGTTACATTTGAATTCTGTGATTTTTTTTCAAAAAGAAAAGAAAAAAGTAGAATCAGAAAGTAAGCCCTACTTCACTTCAGATACTTCAGATACAAATGAGTTTAGTCAACACAGCTAATTTTTAGACTTATTGATGGAAAAAAAACACCACTTGGGTCAAAACAATGACTTCAAAGGACTAGAAATAAATTGTTGGGTGGCCCAAAGAAGTTTGCCAAGTATTTTTCTTTCCTTTTCTTTTTTACTTATTTTAGAAAATCTTTTATATTTAACTCTAATGACAAGCAAGGATTTATGTATTAAGTTCTCAAAGGAGTGAAAATGGAAAGAAATCTGAAAGCCACTCATCAGGGAATCATATAACAAAGCGCACGGATGCTGCTGCCTTAGGTATTCTATCTGTTGTTGTTTGTATCTAAAGTGTACTCAACACTGCTCTTTTTCATGTTTTAAGCCCATATTCCCTAGTTGATGGCGCTATTTTGGAAGATTCTGGGATCTTGAGGTGAAACCTAACTGGTGAAAGTAGGTCGGTAGAGATGGATTTTTAAAGGGTAGAGTCTTAGCTCCTACCACCATAGACGGATGGGGCCACTGACCCAACAGCATCTCAGCTCCTACTGCCATAGACGGATGGGTCCACTGACCCAACAGCATCTCAGCTCCGACTGCCATAGACGGATGGGTCCACTGACCCAACAGCATCTCAGCTCCTACTGCCATAGACGGATGGGTCTACTGATTCAACAGCATCCCAGTTCCCACTACTATAGACAGATGAAGCCACTGACCCAACAATATCTCAGTTCCTACTACCATAGACGGATGGGGCCATTGACCCAACAGCATCTCAGCTCCTACCACCAAATATAGATGGGGCCATTGACCCAATAATATCTCAGCTAAGTCATTTGGCCTAACAACACCTTATCATAGAATGGCATTCTCTGAAACTCTGAGCCCAAATAAATCTTCCTACCTTGAAAGTGTTTCTTTCAGCTATTTGGGTCATAGTTGCATGAAAACAAGTATCAAAAAATAACTCTTTGGCAGTTCACCTAAAACTCTAAAGTGATGCATATTAAAAAAAACCAGATCCTCAAATTAATGAATGAGTTTGTTTATTGGAGGGTAGGAGGCACCTGTGCCATGGTAGGAGTAAGGAGGTCCCGGGACAACTTTCTCCCCTTAATTATGTGAATGCTAAAGATCAAATTCCGGTTGCCAAGCTTGGAGGCAAGCGCCATTACCTGCAGAGCCTTCAAAATCTTTAACTTACCATTTACTTAGTGCCTCCTTGATCTTTAGCAAAAGCAAACAAACAAAAATATCATAAAACAGAAGGGAAAATCAGATTTGAAAAAATTTTCTGCTATAATTACAGATATGAGCAGCTCAAGGACACCAACAGCTTTTCACACGTGCTGACGCCAGCACGCTGAGGGTGTAGGAGCTGTTATGACACTGGATTGGACAAGAGACTTGCAAGTCCATGGTGTAGTAAACAACCACCACAGCAAGTGAGTGTGCGCTAGCTAAAGAGATGGAAAGGCAAACCCAGCAGCGGTGTGCATTGCCGGGCCCGTTTCCTTTCTTGTGTTGCCATGAAGTTTAGAACAAACCCAGAAACTGTGTCCCAGAGAGGCCTTGAGACAACCACATTGGGTCTCTGGAGGGAAGGATGCTAATCTCATCAAGCTCTTGGGATCCTGACCGGAGGAAGATAAGGATCGTCCTCAGCTCTGTTTCCTTGGGGAACAAAAGGAGATGTAGAGCAGAGGGAACTGCACCAGGAGATGCCGAGGTCCGCAAAAATAACCAGACAGGGATGTCATCAGGCCGCCGGCATGCCTGACGATGACTTAGGATAGATCTTTATGTCTCATATCTTGTTACATCTGTACCCTTTGTCCTGAAAGATGACAGTGCTGGCCGTTCCTTCCTGTGGACGTAAGGGTAGCAGAAAAGAATGAGGCATAACCGGCTGCCTCACCCTTTCCTCTGGTTTCCATGACACACACAGACTGTCTCTTCAGATCCCAGGATGTGCCGCTGCCTCTAAGGCGACCTCATCCATGGCACAATGAGAAGGTGGCAGTTAGACAGCACTTTTTCCATTTCCTACATTTCTTTGTCATTTCCAACTTTTGTCACCTGCATGGTGTGGCTTCTAAGTCTGCTGGAGTGGCTGCTCATTTTCAGCAGGATAAGCATTTTGTTCTTGTTATGCACACACATGAACTCTGAATGCACACTTGAAAGGGCTAATAAGTTCACAATAAAACTAAGCCTGTAAGAATGTCATTTCAGTACGACATACACTGCCCGGACTCCGTGTGCCTGTTAAACTGCCTACCTCATTCTCAACAGGTTCGGTGTTGAAAAATGGCTGGACCCCTGCACTAGAGTTGTGTAGACATAAGGCAATGTTATTTTTAATGAAAGGGGTGTTTGATTATACCATTTTGACTTTCTAGATCACTCTTGCCTTCATAGCCACTTATGTTGCTTTACCAGTCAACCATCTTCCAAAGCCCTTGATTCAGTGTGGAAGTTAACAGACATTATAAAAACAAGTTGGTTAGCCAGGCGGTGGTGGTGCAAGCTTTTAATCCCAGCACTCGGGAGGCAGAGGCAGGCGGATCGCTGGGAGTTCGAGGTCAGCCTGGTCTACAAGAGCTACTTCTGGGACGGGCACCAAAGCTACAGAGAAACCCTGTCTTGAAAAACCAAAAAAAAAAAAAAAAAAACAAAAAACAAAAAACAAAAAAACAAAAAAAAAAACCAAGTTGGTTTTGCAACAAATACATTTAGGAAACTGACTATAGTTTAGAGGCCCACACAGGAAGGATTCCTAGCCCAACTTGTAGCTAGGATCCATCTTTTTTCCAGATAGTACTTCCCGGTGTGCTCCCAGCCTCCTTCCACCTCAAATTAAGCCTAAACACAAGACTGAGGGAGATGGATCCCAAAGTAAACTTTTGTGCGTGTGGACAGTCAACTTGTAAGATGCCAATTGTGCAAGTGTTGGGGGGAAACTATCCCCTTCCAGTCCCTTGCTTCACACAGGTAAAATAGAAGCAGTCTGTCTCTGGCTAGATCTAGATCTGGCTAGATCTAGAAAGTAAGGAGGCTTGGATGCCTTGGTGTTGATTCAAATATGACTTACTGACTAGACTTGTTCGCGGCAGTGCAGCAGCTGGTTTTTCTTAGGACTGTGATAACATAACACGAAAACTTGCTGTCTGAGAAGATGCAGCCCACCCTGGTGGAGAAGATGCAGCAGCAGGGGTGAAGTACCCGATCTGTTGCATCCATGGCAAGGAAGCTGAGGAAGATGAACGCTGCCTCTGAGCTAGCTTTGATTTGTTAGTTATCCCTTCCTTTTTAGTCCATCACAAACTCCATCCCATAGTTGGTCTCACCCATATTCAGGATGGCTCTTTTCTCTTCAGTCAAATGCCTCTGGAAACACCCTCATAGCCACACCTGGACTTAGATCTTCCGGGTGACGCTAAGTCCAGTCAGGTTGTCGATGACAATAAATGGTAACAAATGGGAAGCTCTGACAGACACACGGATAGCAAACGCTACTGTAAGGAAAGCCAGTGTACACATCTGGCTAAGAGACTCCAAACTAAATGCTCTCCTGGCTACCTGTGTTTGTGTCTCTGTAGTGGGAATCAAGGGCAACCCGAGTGTAAACTGACCAGTGACACTATCCGACCTTGGAGAGGTATCTAGGAAGTGTTAAACTCTCGTGTGTCAAGACAGTGATCTAAGCTCTTTATGTGGACTCATTGATTGGATCCTCGCAGAAAGCAAGGATTATTGTCCTATCCGTGTAAAAGACAAAAGGCTAAGGAAGGCGTGAAGAAGCAGGTCAGGTGTTAACCATGTGAGGAAAAGAGGGAGCAGGAGGGAGAGTTAAGAGAGATGTGATTGACTAGCAGTGGCCAGGAAATGAATTTAAAGAGCAGGAACAGATACAGACCTAGAAGATATAGAACTGCCTGGATGTTGGAGTGCAACAAATAGGTGTTGGCCCCAGAGACGAGGAATCTAAAGCAGCAAGCCTCCAGGCCTGAGCAGGTAGACAGACACCTGGTGGTTACTGGGGCCCTCTCTTTAGCAAGGAGAAATGAAAGTTCCAGCTACAGGGCCTCAGGTCAGTTTCTGAGGTTGCAGACAAAACCCATAAGGACTTCAGTGCTGATACAAGCTGAGGTTGTCTGCACAGTCCCAAGAGAGGAATCTGAAAACTAGAACCAAAACAAACCAAGATATCAGATGAGGACTGTTTTAAGGGGAAGTGAGAAGCCGGCTATCCAAGGAGAGCAAGAGGCCAAGAGTTGGAGAGCTGCCAAGCAGACACAGCAAGACTTGCCTCCAGTTATCCTGGACACTAAGAGTTCAACTGTGCTTTTTCCAGCTTTCCTGACCCAGCCGGGTTCAGGTGGCCTGCTGGGAGCCAGAACAGGAAGACCCAGATGGTTACATCTGGCTGACAGGAAACTTTAAAACCCAGAAACTTCCCAGGCTGTTCACACAGCAAGTCTTGACAGAATGCAATTATACAACACTACCCATTTAAAATAACTCAGCATTTAGCCTTGCTTTTTTTAGCCGGGGGGCGGGAAGGGATAATTCTTAATCTGAAAAAGAAATCTTAAACTGGGTGGGCATGGTGGCTCAATACTACAGTTCCAGCAGGCAGGAGGCTAGGACCTAAGGATTAGCTCAAACTAAATGAGACCCTGTTTCAAAAACCTCCCAAATAAAATAAAACTCATTCAAAAACAAGCTCAAGAAATCATCATTAATGCTTGGTTTTCTTTTTTAATGTAAAAATCAAAACAACTCAAATAAAATAGGTTGTCATGAAATGGCATTTATTCAATCAATAATGTACAATTACCACAAATCAAGCTTGGAAAGAATGTCTTTTATGATGCTCATGATGCTGCAAACAGAACCAGGGCTATGTGCATACAGGGCACCGTCTTCCACTTGGCTAGATCCATTCCCCGAAGGAAATGTTTATAATTACACAGAAATGTTCACAGCATAACAGAGTAACAAAAATCGGCACCACATATTAGATGTTGTTTAAATTTGCTGAGGAAAATAATACTTTCATGCAACAGACAAATCAAACAAAGCTAGAGCTTATTCAACATGGCAAATTAATTTGACTCTATATATACAATAGTAATGCACTGTTAAACTATAATTGAGCAAGATCTATGAGATTAATATTTACTTTTTTCATAGTAGTTTTACATAATGTATTTTTTTAAAAGTTCTTGCTATATCTAGAATTCTTGAAAATGCCTTAGTTGTGGTAACTTTTACAGTGTTTTCTATCAGCCCTGTGCGTCTAAGCTTTTATGTTAACTTGACACAAATTAGAGACAATACCTCCATAGAATCAGCCTGTAAGCAAGCCTGTAGGGCATTTTCTTAGTTAGTGATTGATAGGGGAGAGCCCAGTACATTGTGGGTAGTGCCATCCCTGGGTTGGTGGTCCTGGGTTCTTTAAGAAAGCAGACTGAGCAAGACATGAGAGAGAAGACAGTAAGCAGCTTCCCTCCATGGCCTCTGCATCAACTCCAGCCTCCAGGTTCCTTCCCTGTTTGGATTCCTGTTTTGACTTTTTATTTTATGATAGAATGTGATATGGAAGAGGAAACAAAATAAACCCTTTCATCCCAAGTTGCTTTTGGACATAGTGTTTCATCACAGCCTTGAAGCAACTGGTTCATTTTTTTCTTCTTTTTGAACTAAGTAACAGTTGAAAGTTTTAAATCACCACACAGAAACTCAATTTGTGTAGACTATTACATAGCAGGCAATAATTATGACCTTTATTTTGGATAGGTATGAACATAAGTACTTAAATGTTTTTTTTTAATCAGATGATAATACCTATGGGGAAAAGAAAGACCTCTCTGGGCATAACTTAACTACTTGAGACAGTTATAAATGGTCAAACTTTCCCTGAGGACAGGTAAAGTTTAAGTAATCAAAATTTCCTTGGAACTGTGACAAGGGAACTGCCCAGAAGGTATTTTGTTTAATTTCCATGCTCACCTATGCAAGTACCTTCTATGTGATATTGGATTGTGTGGGCTACAGGCACTGAAAGTCACATCAGCCATCTTCAAGCAGTGGATGGCAGGGAGGTGGGTGTTGACGATAGAACAGTAGATTAGCAGTGTCTTTCGATGGAGTGGATAAGAGTCAAGGGACATAAATGGAAGAGGCCATGACTGAACAGGACAGATGGGCATCTATATTAGTTGCTTTTCTCATTGTTGAGACAAAGCACATGACAAAAGCAAGTTAAGGAGGGGTTTGTTTTGGAGTATGGCTTGTGGGTCCATGGCAAATGAAGTTATGAAGGCAGATGAGCACATTTTCTCATCAGGAAACAGGGATGGATATCCCTGGTGGCTTCACTTTCTCCTTCGTATTCAGTCCTGAACATCAAACCATAGAATGGTGCCATCTACATTTGGGATGGGTCCGTAGGATTAGGTTAATTCACTCCTAATTAATTTAATGTAGAATCTCCCACAAAGACATGCTCAGAGATTTATCTCCTATGATGTGACTCCAGATCCTGTCAAGTTGACAGTATAAAACATCATTGCATCTGTTCCTCTTTTGCCCACTTAAGAGGAAGAACAGGCCACCTGAGGATACAGATGAACTCAGGAACTTCAGACAAGGAGGGCATAGACCAAGAAGGAGATCCTGGGACAGATATCATGTAAGCAAATTGGAGTCGGGGTACTTGAGAGTCCACATCATGACTTCATAGTCTTATTCCATACCTAGTAGAGTAAGTCTAGAGACTTCTCTGTTCTTTCCTACATTCTCTGGTCATTTTCTACCTAGTGAGATGCAACAGAAAAATCAAGCAATGTCAGACAACTGGGGACTCAGAGTCCTGGTTCTCATCCATAGTCTGAAGTGGCGGTGAGGATGCTCAGAAGATGAGGAATCTGTGCAAAGAGGAGGAAAGGCCAGCAGTCCCTTGGTGGGAGAGCTGGGCTGAGTGCTGAGGGCTGGGTCCTAACTCCTCGGGGACATTTCTCAATACTGTTTAGATTTACCCCCACTTAGGTGATATAAAAATACAACCAATACACATGGTCCAAATCCATCCCATAATCTTCTCTTCCCCTGTTCCACCATAAATACTCCCTTCACTTGGCAATCTTCTTTAAAATGTTCAGAATGACAGACATTTACTGCTGTACATATCTCCCATTGGCCAAATCCACTTTTGAAAAGATCTGAGGGTTTTTAATTGAAGCTGTGCAAAACTGAAATAGAAAATGAAAACCATGCAGAGGAAGGGGGAAGCAGATATGCCAGACTGACATAATTAGTACAACACAGTGAGTCACAAAGAAATTGATGGAGCAAGTTAAGACATTAGTTGCTTTTGTTGGTGTCTTCTGGGATCACAGAAAACTCATGTTGTCTCTGTTAACTGGCATTGATTTTAAAATGTGCCTTGAACCTATGAAGATCTCAAAGATTACTGAATATCTTAATATCCACCTCAGCAATGAAGACCCTAGATATGAATATCTTTGCAAAGTCAATCATTTAGGAGAAACTAAGTACAGGAAGCAAACATTAGGATATTTAGCCACAAATGTGAAGGCTGAAAATCAAGAAAATCAAAGTCATATTGAACAGAACAAAACAAAACAGAAAAAGCAAAAATGGAAACATGAGTTTTGAAATAAGGTATTTTGGACCCTGCTCAGTTTTTCAGCTGGGTCAAATAATCTCTCTTTGCTTTAACATTTTCATATCCAAGCCTCTAACAGTTTGTCAGGAGTAGTAAATATGGGTATTTGATGTGGGATACCCCTCTGTATGTTGTGAATATGTTTTATAACTATTGGTTAATAAAGAAGCTACTTTGGTCTATGGCAGGGAAAAATAGAGGTAGGTGGGAAATCGAAGCAGAGAGAGGGAGAAAGTAGGTGGAGTCAGAGAGACACCACCAGCACCCAGAAGAGTTAGGTGCCAGAGCATTGTCAATAAACCACAGGGCACGTGGCAATACACAGATTATTAGAAATTGATTAATTTATATATAAGAGCTATCCAGCAAGAACTTCAAGCCATCAACCAAGCAATTATAATCAATATTAAGCCTCTGGATGATTATTCAGGAACTGGCGACGGGAAAGAAACCTCCAGTTACAGGTATTTCTGCATCTATGGCAGTGCTCAATACACCAAAGGCATTTAAGAAACGATCATTAATACCCCTGCATCTACAATTGTCCAGATACAATTCTATGGGCAAAAACTAAAGTAAGCCCATCTCTTGGGTGATGCTATATTTTGCCAGGCTGACAGGGGCTTCTGTTCACAGACCCTCAGGGTGCACCTTGCCTGATAACAGTCTCAGATGATGAGCAAAGTGACAGAAATAAGGAACTGATTAAAAAGAAATTGATCATCAGCCACTTTGAGACATTTAAAGAGCAAGATAATGTCCCATCCAAGGCATTGAATCTTCTAGATTCTCCTGTAGGTCATCAAGTTCCGATAAGACATGTGCAATTATCCTTTAGACCATGACAACACAGTCATGGTCTAGGAACTGAAAAGCACCGTGTTTCGTAATAACTGAAATCCACAGAAAAGGTAATGAAAATTCCTGTGACAAACCAAGAAGGATCAAACTAGAAAGAGTGACTTGGTTCTGAATCACCTTGACTTGAATTCCCAAATCCAAGAGGTCTACAGAGACACCTGGTGAGCCTCATATTCTGACCCAAGAATCTTTTATACCTGGGGTGGTGCAACTTTAAAAGGCAAGGGAAATGTTTTACTGAGAATCCAAGAAAATAAACAGTAAGATTAGCAGCTGAAGTCAAATTCTTTGCACCCTTCAAATTAGGAAGGATGTGAAGATACTCAAAGCCTTCTGCAACCAAAAGACATGTTTTGTTCTTTGCCTCTTAAGATATTAGAAATGTTAATGTCATTGTGTCACAGCATTAACAGGGCCAGGTAACCAAACGATGAATATCTCTGCATCAAATCTGCCAAAGCGTAACACATTTACAGCTGTGTCTTTGTGCATCCTTTCATTCCCTCTGTGTGTGTGCATGTGTGTGGGTATGTGCACATACCTGCATGTGTATACGTATGTGTGCCCACACATGTGTTTGTGCATGTGTGTGAGTGTACGTATATATGTATATGTTTGTGTATTTGTATATGTTCATATGTGTAGTGTGTGTTTGTGAATGCTTTCTATGTCTGAGTGTATTTTGTATGTGAATATACATGTATATGTATATAAACATGTATATGTATTTATGTGTGTATATGTGTGTGCATATACAAATGTGCATATGTGTGTGAACATATGTGTATGTGAGTGTGTGCGCATGTGTACATGTGAATGAGTATATGTGCGTGTGCATATGTGTATATGTGTGTAAGTGAATTGGTGCATATATCTGTGAATGTGTGTGTATGCATGTGTTTGTGAATAATAGTATATGTGAATGTATGTGTATATCTGTATCTGTGGGGGCAGGATGGGGTGATATTCACTAGAGCAGTTCTTATTCTCATCCTCAAAAGTGAGCAGGGACCCCAGGACAACCCACCTTTGAGTGTCCTCTGTATCCCAACGTGAAGAAGAGCCATCATCCTGGCTACCTTCAGCCCACCTGCACTGCACATGGAAAGCATCTGGGGACTTTCAGAATTCAGGATCTAGCTTGTCCGCCTCATGAGGACTCTCATGTCTTGTGCGTGCCGGTAGCTCCTTCTGTCCTGGGTCATGGGATTGCTACAGTATGCTCTGTTGTGTTTGCTTCTCCTGGATTGCTAAGTGTGCCCTGGCTCTCAGGCTGCTTTTGGAGAAGAGCCCTGGAACAGAAGAGACCCCGTGATCACTCCATTCTGTCAGGTGCAAGGCTGAGTACAGAAAGGGGTTTCCCTTCATTTCTTGCTGAATACAGAGACATGAAAGTTTAAAAAAGAATTTTGTTTTCCTAGAAGCTATTTTCCACTAATAACGCAATCCATTTCCTGCCTGTTAGTACATTTTTTCTTCCAAAGATCTCCCAACGCTGCCTGCTACAGGATTCCTACATGGCCCCCTCAGAGGATTTGTGTAGGATGCCCTATATGGATCTCCCCAGTGGCAAACATAGCTCGGACTTAAGGAGTCTCAGAGGCACTTAGGACAACCGCCCATCTCCTCAACATGTGAACTTTGAGTTCTTTGGTGTTTTCTAAAATCACAGCCCCCACCGCAGAAGACTTTTCTTTCTCTGGTCTTTCTTTAATTTGCTGTGCCACAAAAGTTGGGCAAGACTGCACTTTACACTGTTTCCTTGGCTGTGACCAATGCCACTGAATGCTATGGACACAATGAGCCCCAGTAACTCTACAACTTACAAGGAGCACCTTATAGCTTTTCTACTCTTGCTGTGCACGCATACCCTTGAAATTCGCACAAACTATAAATAAGACCTTGGTCATCTTCCTGCAAGGTAGTCAATTCTATATGCCTGGCCAGGGTTTGTTTGTTTGCTTGTTTTCTTTCTTTCTTTCTTTCTTTCTTTCTTTCTTTCTTTCTTTCTTTCTTTCGTTCTTTCTCTCTCTCTCTCTCTCTCTCTCTCTCTCTCTCTCTCTCTCTCCCTCCCTCCCTCCCTCCCTCTCTTCCTTCATTTCCTTCTTCTTCTTCTTCTTCTTCTTCTTCTTCTTCTTCTTCTTCTTCTTCTTCTTCTTCTTCTTCTTCTTCTTCTTCTTTTTTTTTTTGCAACTGAGGAAACCAGAAGTAGATAGCTTAAATAACTGGTTTAGGATCACAAAAAGACCTTGTGTGACAGAGAAGTATAATCTTTGATGATGACTAGATAAAGCATGCATCACTCCAGATTACAAACACGTGAATAACCTGAATTGGTCTTATTTTTGAGTCACTGAAACGGCACTTCCTGACCACTCTGGAGTTTCCTTGGATACTATCCACTGTAATACAAACACACCCGACATCAATTAAGCCCTTGAGAAGAAATTAAGTTAGGAGGGAATTTTATGGCCACTGGAATTTTTGCTTTCTTCTGTGATAAGTCAATGGGTGTGAGAAAAAATGTAAATAGGGCATTCCAGGACAGCCAGGATGAGAGGATTGAGAGGATTCTAAGTAACCAAGAAGTGATGCAGTGTGCTCTTCCGTTCTTAAGACGATGTTTGCTTTCTAAGGTTAGGTCTTCAGTCTCCTTTAAAAACACCTGTAGGATCACATGCTCGAGCATATGATCAGTCGGGACTCTCTGAATGTGGCTGACAATGAGGGCTGACTGAGAAGCCAATGATAATGGCACTGGGTTTTGATTCTACTGCATGTACTGGTTTTTGGGGAGCCTAGTCTGTTTGGATGCTCACCTTCCTAGACCTGGATAGAGGGGGAGGGCCTTGGACTTCCCACAGGGCAGGGAACCCTGACTTCTCTTAGGACTAGAGAGGGAGGTGGGAGGAAGTGGGAGGGAAATGGGAGGAGGGATGGAGGTGGACATTTTTAATAAATAAATAAATAATGCCTGTAGGAAGTCAAAAGAGGTGTGAAGAGCAAGCGATTGGGAGGCTCACAGGATACCCTGGTTCCTGTCCATTCTTTCCCATCTCAGCATTCCTCGAGGGGCTTAGTCACTGCGTCCCAGCACTTGCGGTCTTTGTCTGAGTGGGACTGCGGGCATTCCCTGCAGGGATTTCTCTCTGTGCCATTGAGAAGGGCATATGAGACATTTCCAAAGCTCAAGCAAAGGATGATGACTAATACAGGACTCCTCAAGAGGGAAATTTCACGAAGGTCCCAGCAGAGCGTAAAAATAATGAGCCTCATAGTCTGGGGAACTGAACACAGAAGCTCACAAAGTAAACACATGAAGGAGGAAAAGCCATTTCCCAGAGTCTTGGTCGCAATAATGCCAAATCCCCAAATCTGTGTCAAAATTCCCAGACTAGCCATTTTTACCCCCAGAAAACATGCTAAGCTTGACAGAAATCCACATGTCTGGCCAAATAAATTTTGAAATAATATTTTTCAACCATGTTATTGATTAATTAATTTATTTTATTATTTTATGCGTATCGGTATTTTGCCTGCATGTATGCATGGGAACCATATGTGTACCTGGTACCCTTGGAGGCCAGATGAAAGCATTGGAGCCCCTGGAACTAGAGCTAAAGACAGTTTTGAGCCACTACTCTGTGGGTGCTAGGAATCAAAGCTGAGTCCTCTGGAGGAACAGCCAGTGTTCTTAATCACTTTAAAGTTCTGAAAACACATGCATGCATGTATATAGACATCTACGTCAAAGGAAGCAAAAGTGCGTGGCTCCTAGAGCAGTGGCATTTAGGCTGACAAAAAAAAAAAAAAAAAAAAAAACCTCTACTTCTCCCCCTTTGAGAACTTTCTGCACTTCTAATGCTTATTTTTAAGATGGGATAATACCGTTTTCTTTACCTAAGCTGTTAGGAAACTAAATGGGAAAACTAATATGAATAAACTTTCTAAAGGGTAAATCATTATTCAAATGTGCCATACCCATTGTTCCCAAATTTATTTCCTGGTGTGCTGGTTGTACTTACAAAACACATGCAAACCTTGTCCACACCTGGGGCTGAAGGTAAGGGCCAGCGGTCTAGGGACGCTATAGGTGCCTCCTTGTTTCCTTCTCTTTTCAAGACAACTCAGAAGGCAGGACTCATGGCTGCAGGATTATTCTGTCCACCTCTCCCACTTACCCCACAAGAGATGTCTCACCCAGAATCTGATTCCAGGTCATTAAGACTATAGCTGCTGGAGCCAGGCTAAAGACCTGGGATCAGATTCTGGGTGGACACTGGCTGTACATCCCTTGAAAGACTGCTCAACATTTTTGTGTCTGTTTCCCTGATGTGAGACAGAGACGGTAACGCTTATACTTTCTACATGTTACAAACCATAGTTAGAAAAGCCTCAATCTCACAAGGTCTTTGAAAGGTTTCTGTACCCCGATATTAAGTCTCTCTGTCGATGCAGTAAGCCAAATCAAGCCAAATTAAAAATAAATGCCCAGGTTTATTGGGCCCCAGAGATGAGACAGGGAGAAGAGACCTGAAAATATCACCACGTGGTTGCTCTCTAGAAAGAAGTTTAAATACCTCGTAGGTGTGGTCTTGAACAGTTCTGGGGCAGCAGCTGCTGTTTGGTGGGCTTTCTGAGAGGAGAGAGGTTTGGAATGGAGATGGGGGAGTGGTGTCTGGGCGGAGCTTCCAACTGAACATCTTTGTCCCTCCCCCTCATCTCTGGAATGGGACATCCTCTCTTGAATGGGCATTATCTTTTTTTTCCCTCATCTTTTGTTTTCTTTCTGTTTTTCATTATCTCTCTAGACTTCATCAGTTTTCACTATCTTTCACCTCCATCCATCCGCCCCCCCCACAGCCGTTTCTCCAGGTCACTCTGAGATATCGTAGCATATTTCCTCTCAACCCTTTCCCACGGGTTATTATAAAGGAACTATCTGTTACTCCCATTTCCAACTCACTGAGCCCCAGCAGATTTGGGGGCTTTTGCATTTGAGTCACTGAGTAACTGCTAGGTTAGCCCCACTGCGCACGTCCAGGAACGACTTGACTTTGGCTAGGTTAGCCCCACTGCGCACCTCTGGGAATGACTTGACTTTGGCAAGAAAAGGAACCAAGATGGTTCCTTTCTCACGGCGTCGGTGATCTGACCTCCTTCTCAGAACTAAGAGATAAAGGGATGTGGTTATTGCTTACTGGCCTTAAGGCACATTATACATTCATTTTACAGATACAGAAAATGTAGAAGCCACAGGCCGACAGACAATTTCGTTAGGAGAGTCTCCCGGCGTGTCTTAAACCCCAGACGAGCAAATTCTACCAGGGTGCGAGGACTTCCAGGAAACCCCTAAGATATTTCAAAGAGGTCTATTACTTAAATCAGCCAGGAGATTGAGTGTGAGTGAAGACACCGTAGACAAGCAGAACACTTCAATTCACAAAGTACTTTCATTTTTACTTTTTTTCTTTTTTCTTTTTGATCTACAGAGACCTATGAGGGAGTCAGGGCACGTATTATTATAGCTCTTGTTTTACAGGTGGCAAAGAGAGGCAAAATGACTTCTAAACTCTCCCAGCTAGTAAGTGTTGAATTTAAAAGAAAGAAGGAAATTAAAAAAAATGGAATGAACATGACTGCTTCTAGCTATGATGGAGGACAAGGTTTGTTACTGATATGTGGGAGAGTATAGCCAGAGGCGGGGGCGTCTGGGAGAGTCCGGAGTGGAGGAGTGGGTGTGACCAGATGAGCTGTGTCCCATGAGGAAAGGGAGGAGGGAAAGGGAGAGAGAGGAGGGAACCAGAGGCAGCAGCCAGGAGGCTCAGAGTAGACAGAAAAAGGGCAGGTAACCAAAATGGATTATATAGGAAAGGACAGCCCAGCCCAGTTTAGGGTAGGGGGCAGAATATGCCAGTCAGGATCCCTGTAAAAGGTAGGGACTGAGGAGTGCAGGGAGAACCTGGCAGCCAGTGTCTGCTTTGGTAAGTTAAATAGGCACCTCAGCCCTTTTTTCTTGGTGAAACCTAACAAATGGGGAGTAGGGTGGATTAGCTTTCTTGATCCTTCTTCAACAAAGCTAAGACCAGGGTGAGGAAGTAAAATAAAGGTCTGGAAGGTGCAGCCCACACATCTGCTGCCAGCGCTGCTCCTGCAGAGGTCGCCCTGGAGACCTGGAGTACCCACCAGGCCTCCTCTGTTTGCACAGGCACGCTAGTACCAGGCTCCTAGGATGAGGCTTCCAGAGAATACTCTTCTTCGTGGTTATCTCTTAAATTGAAGAGGATGCAATTTTGCCCGGATGTCCCACCTCAGCCTCTGCTTTCATACACTAACTTCATTCCCACTATTGATTCCGAGTTCTGTGGAAGAGCAACGCGTGGCCCTTTGACACGCCTTTCTCGGAAACCGTTGTGAGCCTCCACGCATGCTCCGTGCCAGGTGCTGGGCGAAGGCACGAAATAAACGGAAAGAGGGAGATGCGGTGGACAGCAGTGTGGGGAGCGCAGGGTGATGCGAGCAGCTGACCTCAGACATGCTTGCTAGTAATTCCTGAAGTAGAGGGTGGGAAGGAATAGCTTTACACTGTTTTGAGAAGGAAAACAGGTCCTCCAGCCTGACTGGTGGAGCTGTGTTTAAACAGTCAGGCCTCTTCACATTCGCTCTTGCAGTCCAAATTTCCTGACGTGTAAAAGCAGGCTCTCTAGTGCCTGTGCCTTGGTGCTGGTGGAGCGTTCTTGACAAGAAGGAAGGTATTCTAAAGAGTTACTGGCGCCCCGCCCTTTGCCTACGAGACCAGGGAAACAATGGACCCCAGGAAACTGGAATTTCCCCAGGAATCTCACACTAGGAGAGGAAAAGGCTGGGGGCAGGGGAACGGTGGTAGTTTGTCTCCTGGAAAGTGACTTCATGCAGTTCTGACAAGTGGACAAATCATCTTGCAGGGGAGAGGGGAGCCTAGGCAGGGATGGTGGGCAGAGCCACACCTTGGCGGGGACCTTTTTCGTTATGCACCTCTCTTGAACTCTATTTAAACCTAAGTCTCACGTCAGGACCCGAGATGGAGTGGAAAGGTGCCCTCCTGAGCTGCAGCCCGTGTCTAGCCTAGCGGTTAAGGTAAACAAAAGTCAGACGTGTAAAGATATCCTCCATCAGCAGTCGGGTTTTAATTTTACCATTTCTGGACCAAAGTACTGTTTACCTTTCTCAAGGCCACCCGGATCTTTTGCCTTCCTGAGGCCCACATGCTTGCGTGTAACCACACAATCCTGACGGTGCAGAAGAAAACTTAGGTACTCTTTGCACTTGGCTCAGCATTTGCCAGGGATGGCATGCCAGGACGTGTGTGGTCTAGGATGGAGTTCTCATCATCAAATTTCTCCCAACAGCCAGGCGTGACACCAGTACTATTATGGCATGGAAAACTGCAGCTTGGCAATGAATCCTGGAATAATTGTTGAGAGTGCTAGCCCTCAGAGTCAAATCCTTTCTCTCCAGTGCTCAGGCCAGGAAGGGCCTTGCCACCTCTGACAATTGATCTGCAAGCAGTGGAAGGCAACACTACCCAAGACTGTCACCATATATGACTGTGTCAAAGGACACAATGGGGTTAATTATGCCTGGTCATGTACAGACATGAGGGACAACATCATTTATCTTCTGCCTTTATAAGGTCACTTATCCCATTGATGAGGACTCTATCTCATTGTCTAATTTCCTCCTAAAGGCTCCACCTCCAGACACCTCCGAGTATCATCTCAACGCCAATGAGAGAGTCAATGCCTGAATTTGGACAGGAGGGCAGAGGTACACACACCCCCTTAGTCTGTAAGTCAGACTCACCAACAGTCAAAAGATAAGTAAGTGTCAGCATCACAGGCACGAGTGTCCCTGGGGTCATTCCGTTCCATCATGTGACCATAATGACCTTTAACAAGCTTATTGCTACTAAAAGAGAGACCGTGGATTTGAGTCTCTCTGGGTCCAGTCCAGTTTTCCTAGACATTTGAAGGTCTAAACAAACCATTTCTCAAGAAGCTGACAGCTGTGGGCAGCTAGATCTACCACACAAGGCCGTTATGTCATAAGAGACCAGCGCTCAACACAATTCAGTATGTATCTCAGAAGAGAAGCAGTCCGGGCATCCAGGAAACAATGGCAATCCCTCTGCAGCTTCCACTGGCCTGAATTCTCCGGGATTCTCTGGCCGAGCAGAGCCGCGAGGTCCAGGAACTGCCTGAAGGCAATGACGCAGATTCCAAGAGAGGAAGCTATTGTCTAACTAGAGCACATCCTCCTGGAATGCAGAGGTGTTCTCCTCCCACATTGTATGTTCTTAGTGCCTGGCACAAAAGAGAGCTTTAAAAAATGGCAGCAATGATGACGGATATTCTATGACTTCAGATAAAACAATATTTCTGAGTCAAAAGTTCTGATATAGAGGGAGAGGCTCATGGGTACCTCTGGGTCTGGTGAAGAAAGGCAAACGTTGACGTTTATTTTCCAGAATGAAAAAAAAAAAGCAAAGAAACTAGCACAGCAGAAGAAGCTGAGGCGTTAGGCCTTCTGGATATCTCTTTACCATTCATGGTCAGAATCCTCTGCTCCTTAGGACTTCCTGTGAGAGTGAGTTGAACACATATATTCCACATGAAGAACAAGCCAGCCACTTAATTCCAGGGTGAATAGGTGTGTGTGAGCACGTTTGTGTGTGTGTGTGTGTATGTGTGTGTGTGTGTGTGTTTTATAACGTCATGTACTTGATAGGAAATCATGACCGGCTCAATAGCAATTAGACTGCATTTTATAAAGTAATTTACTGTTTGAATTATACAATGGCCATGATTTTCACTGCAAACTTCTGTGCAAATCTGTGTGAGCCTTGATGTAGGAGGGTCATCTGTCTATGTGTTACTTTCATTGGTTAATAAAGAGACTGCCTTGGCCTTTCAATAGGGCAGAAAATTAGGTGGGCGGAGTAGACAGGACAGAATGCTGGGAAGAAGGCAATGAGGCAGATGACATGATTCTCCGACCCAAGAGGGATGTAGGCTAGACTCATGCGGGTAAGCCACAGTCAAGTGGCGATACACATTAATAGAAATGGGTTAATCAAGATGTGAGAGTTAGCCAGTAAGAGGCTAGAGCTAATGGGCCAGGCAGTGTTTAAATGAATACAATTTCAATGTAATTATTTTGGGTAAAGCTAGCTGAGTGGCGGGAAGCAGCCCGCCGTCCCCTTTCACTACAGAGCCTTTCCTGTTGATAGATCATGCAGAGGATAATCATATCTGACCTGGCATTCAACGCTCAAAACTCCTGTGAGGAACGCACATTGCCGGTCTCTGGGAGAGAAAGAAGGAATATTTCCACATTCAGATGGCTGAGTGCCTTCCCAGGAAGATATATCCAAATTTATATGTATCTGAGTTGCCCAAACATGTTGGAAATTCAGACTCTTTGAGAGTATTACTTGCTCTCTGAAGGTGTAGTTTTCAGAGGCTCTGTCCCCACCCCCCATTATGTGTGTATGTCTTGTTTCTGGTATTAGAAGCTAATAAGAAAAGTTTGAAGAAACTAAAACAATAAAAATGTCCTTTATGCCTATTTGCTGGCTTGTTTTAATAAGAAAAGAGAAACCAAATTCTACAGAAGTGAGCTAATTCGTGGCAAGCTTCCTAAACTTCTCTTTAAGCATGTATCTTGGGAGCAAGTTTTAAAATGTGGTTGTCCCTATGGTACAATATGGGATTTTACAAACAAAAGTCCCAAATAGAGTAATAGACATCCTTCTGTTAGTTCGAAGCGATCACCTAATCTGGAGGAGAAATGTACATGATAGTATTTGTTCTATTCAAACACACAAGGCAGCATAGCTGACCTAGGGGTTGTCTCAGCAGTGAGCAAGCCACCCTCTTACCCACTGCCCCTGTCTTCCAGGGGGCCCTGTGTTGTGCTTTCCTGTCCCTTTAAGGGACAAGCCACGCCCACTCCCATTACCTCTGACCTGCCCACTGCCATCTTGGGCCCTTCCTTTTCTGCTTCCTTGACATGCGTGCTTTTTATTATAAGGAAGACCTGGGAATGTTATGGTTTTGGTCCCTTTAAGAGACAAGCCACACCCATTTCCCTCCCCATCCGCTGAGGCAGGCTGATCTTCAGCTTCCAGCCTGAGCTCTCTCTCTCTCTTTTCCATCTTCCTCTCGGAGAGGCAGCTTCGCTTCTGCCTCTCTCCCCACTTGTCTGCTTCCCCCCCTTCTCTGTCTCTTTCTCCTCTTCTCTCTCGCTCTCTCTCTCTCTCTCTCTCTCTCTCTCTCTCTCGCTCTCTCTCTCTCTCTCGCTCTCTCTCTCTCTCTCTCTCTTCCTCTCCCTCCCCCCCTTCACCCTTCCTCCTTCCATAACCCCCTGAATAAACATTCAACCTCACCCTGCCTGTCGTGTCTATCCATGTTTCTGTCTTCTGCCTGCCCGCCATGTGTCTCCCTGCCTGGGACCAGCCATTGCTCGGGGACCAGCAGCCGTCTCTGCCTGGGGCCCACTGCCTGCTGCCACATGGCCCGCCACCACTGCTCTGAGACCAGCCGCTGTCTGCGGCCACATGGCCCACTGCCGCCACTCGGGCCGCCCCTCTGGGACCGGCAGCCATTTCTGCTGCCTACTGCCGCGGGGATCTTGGAGCATTTTTAAAATTAAGAACAACACCCTGCCTATCATGATGACTCCTACTTCCAAGGCCTCCCACAGCCTCTATAACAGTAATAATGTTTTGTAGCTATGTTGATGGCTTTCACTTTCCCCTTCTCTGTATATCACATTTCCAAGTATTATGGGTAGCAGTGAGTGACAGCTAGAAGCTAGAGTGGATACCGTAGAGGAAGAGCTGTCAGAAAGCCGAGAAGTAGGGCTCCTGCCCAGATGCTCTTGATGGATGGTGGGGAGGGGAGAGAAACTGGGCAGAAGGTTCAAATGTGTAACCTGTCACTTCAATGATGGAAATATCCCTATAGGTACGGAAAAGGCTAAATTCATTTGAATATAGCACATCTGAGACACAGCCCTGTTGGGTAGTGTTGGTGGAGGGCAGTGGTCATTTAGCTTGAGGCCACACTCCATGGCTCTATGGCTGAACAGACTGCTTTGAAAATGTCCAAGAGCAAAATTGAGAGGTCCAAAGACAATGTGCTGAGAAAGAAGATGGAGGTTTCGTGGTCCATGGCCTCCTGTGAAAGGTGTCACAGGTAGGATATCCAAATGGTCACACAAGCACTTTGCCATCGCTAGTCTTGTCACCTCCACTATTACAAGTCCCAGGAACATCACCTTCCTTCAGTCAAGGTATCACCTCAGGATGGCACAGTGGAAGACATCCATTGAAATAAAAAGACTCACAGTCACCCGAAACAGACCAGACCTGAGGAGATGGCGAGGTCATACGCTGTGAAGCTTCAAGCCAATATTCCCTTGTGTTAACAGGTACATTTTGGAAAAAAACAATCATGATATCATGTGTTTAAGATTTTACTCAAGCTATGATTTAGTCACATGTTACAACCAGCACAAACGAGAATACCAATTCAAGCGTACACAGTTCTAAAGCATTTACCTAAACCTGAACAATCCAAAGAACAGTGGAGGAACGATGGCCTGACCCTACTCTCCATATTTCCCAGTTCGAAAAGCTCTGCAAAATCTTTCTAAACCCCTCCTTATTCCTTCCTGTATCTCTCTATCCTAATCCGAGTCCTCCAAGAGCTCTATGGTTTATCCTGGCCAGCCGAATGTGTACTCTGTCCCCTGATTCAAGGTTTAACTTTATTGTCAGTGTAGGCCTGACTGTGAGAACAAACTTCCCGCAGCACTGTCCCTTAGGAAGGAAGGATTACAAAAGATTGGCCCCCACACGCAGGTCATAGCTGACTGCATGGCCGCAGGACACGTTAATGTGGGGGCTTCATTCATTACTCTCAGCGTTTTACAACTTACAGAGCTTTAGAATGGTTCAAAGGCAAACGAAATGCCGAGACGACCCACAAGGGTGTATCACGTAGGACGGTAGCTGTACTGTGCATTTCAAAGCCTTTTATAATTGTTCCTGATTCTTGACTGGCCACAGCTGGAGACTCAGTGTGAGATATTATGTATATAAAAGCATAACGTGTACCTTTGCACCTTCGTGTAACTTCCCTTTCCAGGGACACTTGTAGCACTTGTCACCAGCATCCCTCTGAGTTGGCTGATGTTCTCCAATCTAAGTCAAGAACACAGAGAACAGGCCCCCAAGTCCAGTGCTGGGAGAGGATATTGCTTTCCGTTCTAATAACAGCCCCCTTCAGGTGGAGAAACCCACTGGGCCTCATCTTAGGGAACATTCTCCAGATGCTATTTGGAGCCCTTCTCTCTGTGACTCTGACTTGGGTTCTTATGGACCTTGACAAACATCACCTGAAGGTAGGAAATGAACTAACCTCTTCCTATTTGTTACCTTGGCCTATCAGCCCACATAGCAGCCACCAGCCTTCCAAATAGGCTCAGCACGCCAGGTACTAGAAAAGAGTAGAAAGTGCCGAAATCCTGTCAAATGATGCTTTCCCAGGGAAGTTCTGCCTCTTGGTTTGTTCCGTGAACTTTGGCTGAAGAGACTTAACAAACCAAGCTAGGGCACCACCAACAAGAGATTAAAGTAGGTATTTCACTAAAGCCGGACTTCATAAATTGAATGATTTGTTTGGCTCACTTAAAAACACAGATAGGTGAGGGTTATTTACAAGATTATAGGTGATCCCCCAAAAGCCAGACCACAAAAGTCCTCACTCCGGCACCAATGATGGCTTCCTTTAGACACACAGATGGAGTCCCTCTTCTTCCACACGCCATCCACCCTACCAACTTCGCAGACCAAGACGCGTGCAGCAAGGCTGGACTCAGGTACAGCTGGGAGGAAGACTTGGCTGGAATCTCAGGCGAGGATCCAACAACTCTGACCTCCTCCTCCTCCATATGGGAAAGTCAGCGGGCTCAATCCTGAGTGTATCTCTCAAGGAACCAGGGCTGCCGTAGCAAAGAGGAGAACAGCTGTCAGGCTTGGAGAAGAATGTTCGACAGCACAGAGAACTAGAGCAGTATCCTGGGATGGCAGAAACGAACTAGAGTAGAAAAAAAAATCACACTCACTAGCTGACCCACTCACTTCAAACAAGTGACTACCAACTGTGAAACGTGGGGATGTTGGTTTCCATCACCTTATCAGGTTATAATACTTAAGAATGCGCTGGGCAAATAAAGATTAATGTTAGGTGTGAATTCCCTTAGTCCGCCACACCCACAGTGTGGCCAGGTCTCAGGTTCAGGCCAATTGGTGGGGACACTGTCTCCTTCCCACTTAGCCTTTTATTTCCTCGTCAGTCATCTATGCAAATTTTACACACATTCCAGTTTCTCCTGATGGGTTTACTAGTTTAATATCACCATCTGCCTTCCCATACCCACTATTATAGTCATAATTCTGTCAGCCTATTTATAACTCACTGATGCGATAACTGCTTTGGGCTATAATTATCTCATTATTTTCCTTCTTTCATACATCTTGATCATGAATGATTTCATTTTTCCTTGATTTTACCACTTCCTTCTGGAATTCTCAGATTACCTACTGGGTTTTCTTAGCTGTTTCTTTCATGACTATGATTATGCATGTGTTCAAACTTGAACTCATCAGCTTCCTCCTGAATCTGCTCCCTTTGCTAAGCATGGCTCCCTATGACTGGTACAGTATCGCAGCTTTCCAGTTTGCTCATAACCTGGGCCCTTTCCAGCTTTCCATTGTTCAAAAACTTTCTTCCTTATCCAGCCAATGGGAAGGTCTGGGGATATGAATGAATTGGATAAAAAATGTCACCTATGGCTTCAAACCCAGTGTTTAGGAATTTGAAAATAAAATAGACATTTTACTAACCATAAGGGATACCTGTTTCCCACCCAGCCCCCAAAGTTAAATAGGCTGTTACAGGAAATGTTCAACTTCTCTTACTGTGTTGCTCAAGCTGGGCGAACAGACCAACCCAGTGTGTAGGAGCAAACAAACAAATACAGCTGCTTCTAAGGCTCTGTCTCCAGTTACCTCCTGGGACAAGGAGGAGCCATTTCCACTGATGGATGTCCACAAATGACGGGATAATAAAAATATTGTACAAATACATGAACACTATTCAGATATAAACAAAAATGAAACTGGGAAACTTGCAAGAAAATGGAGGTATCTGGAAAGTTCAATATTAAGAAAAGTGACCTAAATTCAGAAAGCCAAAACCTGCATGTTAATATCTCACGTGTGGATCTTTATAATGCATTACATGTATGTATAAAAATGGGTATAAACATGGGTAAAGCCAAGAGCCAAACAAAATACAAAACTGGAAAGAGGTGATGAGGTAGAGTTGCGGGAAGACCAGAGGTCACATGTGGTGTGAGATCGAAAAGGAGACTAGATTGAGGGAGGTTAAAAGGCATAAGGGGCCCAAGGGGTTGAGCCGATGAGTGAGAAGAGAAATCCATTAAAACACATTTTGTTCACAAATAACACAGTGATATGTAATATTCAGTATCTAATTGAAAACATAAACAACTGAAAATCTTAAGAAGACTCCAGTGGAATCAGAGCCTGATGGATCCCCACAGTTGTGCCCCTGACGCCCAGTATCCCAGGGAGACAGATCCTAAGAGTGAGGAATGAGATCAGAGAGGATCCTGGGAAAAGAGGATTTAAAAGGCCTTCGTTTCAAATTATGATTTCAGCGGGAACAAAAGATGCTTTCTCACCAATTTCCATAGCACTCGAAAAACTCAGGTAAAATATATTTCTGTTTGGAAGCACAAGATTTACATTTATAGCCCTTATCATTGAACAAATATTTGCCCCGTGCTTGCAACAAGAAATGTCTATTAAGGATGAAAGGAGAGGTTGTTTGCGGTACACAGGAGGCTCAGATACACATGAACAATGGGGTGGGAGGCCCCTTGGCCACTCGGTCCAGTTGACATGCAACCCTATAAAAAGCCTATAAAAATTAGAGGACTAGCAAAATCCCTGTGTCTGTTCAGCTCTTTTAAATTAAGAGGACGAGCCCCTGTGATCTCTGTGACATACGCTTGCAGCCCGGTAAACACCTGTCCGATCACTAGTGACCCTTCTGTATTCACAGACTATGGCCATCCATTCAGCATGGAGCAAAGACGTGTATACTCTCTGTCGCATTCTAGATATAATACTTGCCCCAGGATAAGAATTATCCTTGGATTTGCTTGAAGTCTAGCATAGAGCCAAAAACATGAATCACTAAAAAGATGTGGATAACAATGACAAGGGGTGGGGGACTGTGGGGGACTTTCCTTTGTGCAGTGATTGCCATTTTTTTAGCCTCAGGCTAGAGATGGAGAGCAAAGAGTTCAGTCATTGCTCAGTCCAGTTTGTGCGTGCAAAAAACAAACAATACACAGAGTCAAGGCACAAGTGTTTGCCTAGTTATAAGAGAGGGACTCTTATCTGGAGAGGAAGACGACATTGCTAATGATGAATGTTCCAAGAAAGTGCATTGGATAAATTGGATTGTCATCTTTTGTTTCAAACCATGCGAAAGGAATGGGGGCCATGCCCAGAGTGTATCAACAAAGACAGCAGCTCTTGGTAGTAACTCTTAGACCGGCTACTCACCACAGGGGCTGTTTCCCAGCAGACTGCATTTTTATGGCGTATTACCTAAAGTTTTCAACTTTATGATAAGTCACTTTTAGCATCTCTGCAGCATCTTCAGGTACTTCTTTGCATATAGTCCAGCTCTGATGATCTCTGCCATCTGGCTATTCCCTGGCTTATTACTAAGCGCAAGTGACTTGACACACTAGTGAAGGACATCCAACTCAAGGTCACCAGCTTCAAGGAAAGGAGGCATGACCCATGCTACAACCCGAGTGGCCGTGTTGACGTGCTGCGGCAGAGAAAAAGGCTACAGTTGTTGGTGAGGGGCTCAAAGACGTTGCCTCCCGAAGTCTCAGCAGCCAGCCTGTAATTATCATGGAATTATTCACAGGAAAAGATACTGCCCACTACAAGGTTGTCTGTGGTCTGGTCTGTCTGCCAGGACATTCCCTCTCTGGTTGGCTAGGCCCAGTGGGCCTTCTGCAAAAACCAAGAGTGAAGATGAACTCTTCTCAGGCCTCTTTGCCTCTGTTGTCATGTCTATGAACTGTGGAAGGATGCTTAAAAAAAATCTCACACTAGCTCAGAATTGAGAAATAGATGGTTATTTATTTAGGGGTAAACTCACAAATCAGAATCTTCTGCTTGAACGGAGAACAGAAACTGAGTCCAGCAACCGGAAAGAGAGAGCACACACATGCTCCACATCGGCTTATATAGTCTAAGAGGTCACGCCCCAATGGGCGGGTAACCCCTGGCGGTAAGACTTCCTACAGCAATGAACTGCTAAAACCTGTGATACCCAAGCCAAAATGAAAACACAAAGCCCTGGGATAGGCAATTATGAAACATTTCAAGAGACAACAGCAGGTAGGGTGGAAGTGGCGCATGCATTCAATCCCAGCACTCGGGAGGCAGAGACAGGAAAATCTCTGTGAGTTCGAGGCCAGCCTGAGCTACAAAATGAGTTCCAGGACAGACTCCAGGAGCTACAGGGAAACCCTGCCTCAAGAAACCAAAATAATAATAATTAAAAAAATAAAACAAATAAACAAACAACAAACAAACCAAGACCAGGCCATTAATGGATTCTAAGAATAGAATTCTCAGAAGTGCATTGATCAGAGGCTGCTTCTGCTCCTACCCCCTCACCAGCACGCTCAGTTTATTCACGTGCCTTTTTTCTCTGTACAAAGCCTCCTACTGATATGCCTAGGGGACCAGCCTCCCCCCACCCCCCACCCCACAGAGCTCAATGTGGACCTCCTCCCCTCAGTGAACCTTCCCCAGAACCCTGTTCTCCACCTCCACCCAATGGAGGTTATAAAACTGATGAATTACAGTGGAATAATAGGAAGTGAAGCAATTCACTCGCCCTCAGGGAGGGGGCTACAGAGCAAGAACTCAAGCCTTTCAGACAAGTGATGAGCTTCAGAGTGGGAAGCTAGCTGAGCTTTTCAGTCACACTACTGGTCTTTTCCCCCTGTGGTTTGGCCACGAGTACTGGAATGCTTTTATTCATATGTTCACCTGACATTCCTTGAGTGCCTACTATCTGTCAGGCACTGTGCTGATTTGGGGAAATGTAAATATGAAAGTATTTGTCCCCAGCCTTTGAAGTCGGTCCTTCTCGGGAGACAATACACAAGGGAACAGTGTCCTGGCAGTGACTTCAGGGAGAAACAATAGCTTGTGGCTGGAAGAAGTGTGGCTAAGGAGAGGGACAGGGTGTGGGGAAGAACTGCAGAGTTTGCTTTCTTGTTAACCTCTTTAGTCTACGCAAATCAGGTAGTTATCGGCAGAAACACAACCGACTCCATTGCTTAAACCAACTCAGGCTTTGCTGCCGATCCCTGGCTGAAGCAGTGATTGTCTTCCATAGGCAGTGTCCGTCTTCCTGTGCAATGATGTCTTAGCCAGATCCGCATACTTATCTCCATCATTGTCCAGCGTCGCAGCTGGTAATTTGGGATTTACTGGTTATTTGGGGTTTCTGCCCCATCTCCCTTTCTCACCCTCCTCTGGTCACATATGGGTCAGGTCTCCTGGTCATCTTTCTATTTTTGGGTGTGAGCCTAGTCTTTAACAGCTGAGCCCTCTCTCCAGCCCCTAATCATCTTTTTTTACAAGACCCAGATCCTATGTTTGCTTCCCTGCCTTTGTAGAATCTAGTTTGAGCCAGAATCTTGTTCGGTCAGCTTAGCAAAAATTTCCAAATTTTGGTATCTGTCTTCATCTCCCCTCATTCTTTTATCTCCCTGGCCTGCCTTCAGCAAGAATTCTGTTGCATTCATCGAATAAAAATCCCCTGCTCTCTGATATTTCATCCTAGTAATTTTCCATTCACGATTTCCCACCCCATTCCTTAGCTGCTAATCCTTACTTCTCCTTGTTAGATTCAGAGGTGACCACAACCTCCAGCGAGGTCCCACTGCTGGCAGCTATGGTCCCCTGCACCGAGCTCTGTGCTTCCTCTTTGAATAAAATCTCCATGGCTGTCCTTTATAAGGGTCATGAATAGTTTCTTTAACAGTTTGTTTTATCACCCACGTCGCTCAAGTTTCTGGGACTGGGAATCTACCACATGTAGCCTCGTATTAGCGGAGGCAACTCTCCAGCACGCTAGACACTATGAACCCATCTGTATCCTCTTAAGTCACGACCTTGTCTCTTGCCACCTCTGTTGTGGTGTGGCCCGCCTGGTCTAAGGATGCTCAGCACCGGAATCTATAAAGACGGCTAGCATGGCCTGATCTTTGGGCATCATTATACCCCTACTACTAGTCCTGTGAGAGGAACTCATGCTTCCCCACTTTGAGACCTGATTGTAACCCAATGATTTCAGAAAGACAGAGCGTGGAGGTGACACCACGGGGCCCACTTTTCTTATCCGCTTGACCCTTCGTTCAAAAGTCATGGGTGGAGAACACCAGGTTCAATGTTTTCTCTGGAAGACCTGAAGTTTCTCTTCCCCCCAGATATTCCCCTTTGGTTCAGGGCTTCAGAACATATGCAGAGGTCCAGAAAATATTCATGTTTCCTGAGAGCTACGTGCATCCTCCTACCCCCGACTCCAAGTCCTGAGTCCTGTGCAGGAACCCCTGGACCCTCCTTCTCTTCCTGCCTCCTTCTTGCCATCTTCCACCCACAGCCTGGGCTGTTCTTCCACTGTGACCAGAGAACTTATCATATTCCCCAATTCTCCTTAAATCCATGATATACCCTGCATGTTGACCTGGAAGCTTAGGTCTGGTGCTGACAAAACCTCCTCCTGTCTAGTGATTTCCATCTTTACCTTCTTATGATCTGAATCTAACTGGCACAAACAGCTTCATTATTGCAGTGTCTCTTCTGCAGAACTGGCTCTTCACAGTGTAGAGGTTACTGAGGGGGAAAAAAGTCAGAACTGCAGTAAGACAAGTAGATCATACATTATGTAAAAAAAACAGGAAGTTATTCTGTAACTATTAGGTGCCCCCCAAGGGCCGGTCAAAAGGGCAGTACCACAGAGCACAGGCCAGAACTCAACCCCAGTGTTTGTTTGCTCCAAGGAATTGGAAGCACTTAAAAACTAAGAGTTTGCATATACAAGTCTAACTGCTCAGTTTTTCTTAAGTAACCCAGAATGTAGCAAAAGTAGATGCTCTTTCCAATGACAAAAGTGCTCAGCTTAGGAGTGCTCCTCTCTGTGGGGTGAGCAAAATGCACATGGTCACACTCCCAACCAACTAGTTCCTGAACGGGCCTCATGGAGCACCCCACTCCTTAACAAAGTGAAAGATAGACTTGAGGGGCCACAGAGGAAGCCATTCTGGGTGCTATTGTGGAAGTAGTGAGATCAGAATTCGGGAGAAAAAAGAAGAATGAGGAGGAGGGGAAGAAGGAGGAGGAACAGGAAGAAGAGGAAGAGAGAAGGAGGAAAAGGGAGAGGAGGAGAAGAAAGAGCAGAAAGAGGAGAAGGAAGAGGGAAAGGAGGAGTAGATGAAGGAAGAGGAGAAAAGAGAGAAGGAAAAGGAGAGAAGGGAGGAGGAGGGCAAGGAGGAGCATGAGGAACAGTGGGAGGAGCTGGTAACCATGATGACCTGATAACCAGGTTTCTGGCTTGAGTAAGAGGTAAACACCTACCTACTACCTAGAGAGTAAGACCACTGCTCAGCACTGAGCTTAAACAACTTGAGAGATGGTTGAATAAAGATTTTCACAAATTAGAAGCAAACTGGCGGCATCTAGTAGCAATATAATCTTGATAGGCACAACATGCTTAAGTTAGAATTGAGAGAGTTTTGTCAGGGGCAGAAACACAAGAGTCCCAAACTACCCCAAGCATTTTATTGAGAGGAACTCTTCGTAGTAAAAGACAGATTAACAAGGGGAGAAATGGTTAAGTCACAACACAGTGCATATCACACAGGAGAAGCCTTGGTGGCAGTCATCTCAGCCCGGGGTCGTAGGTCGTAGGTCGTAGGTCAGACTGACATGGCTGGCAAAGGCAGAACTGACTCAACAAAAGGAAAATATCCCCTGTGGTTAGGCAAAGAAGCAAGGAGATGGGGAGAGCTTCCTTCACTTGCTGGTTTTTGTCACCTTTTCTTCTGTTGTTTTGTTTTGTTTGTTTTTGTTTTTGTTTTTTTGTTTTTTAGTTTTTTGAGACAAGGTTTCTCTGTGTAGCTTTGGAGCCTATCCCGGCATTCACTCTGTAGACCAGGCTGGCCTCGAATTCACAGAGATCCACCTGCCTCTGCCTCCCCAGTGCTGGGATTAAAGGCGTGTGCCGCCATGCCCAACTGTTTTATTTTTTTTTAATCACCTTTAACTGAAGAAAAAAAATTCATCAAGATCACCAACACCATAACTAGCAAACTCCCAGGGCTACAGGAAACCTCTGCTTTGTTTGCTCCACCTAAGAAAACGCATGAAGTTTGCATATATTTCATAGTATATTTCCCATCACTGAGAACACACCTGCTTTATCCCTTCTGACTCCAACGTCCACCTTCTCCTTGGGTCTCTGTTTAAATGCTTCGTTCCTCAAAGGCTTCTACACTGTGTCAAAGCCTAAATGACTACCTAACTAACACACCCTCGACTTTACCATCTCAAAGTTTACCTTTAAGTTATCACTGGATATTTGCGTGATTCTCTGGCCAGTGGTTACTTCCCTACTGGTCCCTAAGACCAAGAGATGCTGCGGGCCTTCCTCCCCACTGGTACCTGCAGTGTAGGGGCCTCCGGGAAGAGACATTTAAGTAAAGTTTTAAAGGAAAGGTAGACAGACAAGGGAAGAATGAGGTAATGTCAACTAAATTATGCAAATGATGTAAATTCTACCTTCACATGTTTTTGAGGATGAAGTTCAAGTGGGAATTCAAGACTATTTATTAAGTTAATGATCGGTAATTCAAGCCGGGCTTTATTTTTCAATTCTCTTTAAAAAATAAATAATATGCTTCTCCCCTTTCCTACAAAGGGGGAGTTGGGATGGGACAAAACTCCTCTGGTAAACAATCAGAGCCATACAAGAGGCTCTTCCAGCAGCGTTCCCCACGCTAATCGGCTGCACGGCTGGCCTGTGGTCCTGGTCTATCAGCAAGAAACAAACCTGAACCTCTGAATGTCCCCGTCTGCTACAGGATAGAATTTCCAGATCACAGGAAAGGAAAACCCAGGCAAGTTTTGGTGGTCTTTTCTGAACAGAGAAGACAAATACAGAACTCTACTAAGTCTATTGTTTATAGGGTAGAGTATCAAAGAGGAGGAAGTTATACTAAGAGCTCATTCAAAGATCCCCTTAGACCCAAATACTACATCCCTTTATCTAAGTACTGATTACAGGCTAAAGTTCTATGAGGGTGGAGAAGAACAACACGCCAAGGTACCACCAGCTGAACAACTTCAGATGCTAAAGAAAATCTGAGAACATTTTAGGCTTTTACTCTTACCCGGAGTCTAACAGCCTAATGGATCCTATCAGCAAGTCTCAGCTAACCCTAGAGCAGACCAACTATACCCATGCTAACAAAGCTCAGAACCAAGTCTACAAAATCAGATTGGGAGCCAGTAGCCCAGCTGCCTGTGTTGCAATATTCAACACTCCTAATGCTAGCAACGATATTTATATTGCCTAACAGTCAGTGAAAAATTAAATAGGCACATGAAAGAGAAGCAATGAAATCCGGTCCACAATCAAGAGAACCGTCAACCAATGGATACAGCTGATGAAACTGACATGTAAGGTTTCTAAAATCTTCCTGCAATGTGGGGTTGAAGTGATGGCCCAGTGGCTAAGAGCACTTACGGATCTTCAAGGGGACCCAGATTTGGTCCCTAGTGCCCATGCCAAGTGGCTCACAAACACCTGCAACTTCAGCTGCAAGGGACCTAGCACCCCCTTCTGACCTCCACGGCATCCACACACATGTGGAATACACTCATAGAAACAGACACATAGCCACATAAATAAAAAATAAAATAGATTTTAGAGGTTATTATAGCTATTATATGTGCATATTTAAAAAACATAAGCCTGACTGAGAAATAAAGCCATAAAAGAGAAAGGCTGCCATGGAACTGAAAAGCAACATACAAAACATTGTGTGTTTGACCTTGCAGCAGATCAGCCACTAAAAGACCTGTGAATCTGAAAACACAATGCTGCACTCTATAATCACAAAGTGAGGACAGGAAAATGTGAATGGTATTCAGCACAAAGATGAAGTATCAAGTGTCTACTGTGTGCCTTCAGTCTCAAAGAGAAAAGCACACAAGAGCTGTTCACACATGTGTGCATATAAAGAATTTGACCCAGAACCTCAATTTGATAAAAATTAGAAATTTTCAGAACCATGAACCCCAATAGATCACAAGGATGACGCAGACAAAATATCATAGTTAAATTGCAAAACATCTGTCACAAGGAAAAAACATGACAACCACCAGAGAAAATAGGGAACACTGATAAGAAATACCACAGATGTATCATCCGAGGCAATCAGGATAGGAGATATGAAATGACATCTCTAGTGGTAAAATAAAATCCCCTCTGACCTAAAAAGGCAAATACAATGAAAATATCTTTGTAATACACATTCAAACAAAAGTTGAGTCTACAAAGAAATGCTGGAATTGACAAGCATATAAATTTAAGACTTTCTCACCACACAAAAAGTTGTTCTGGGCTGGAAAGGTTGCTCAGTGAGTAAAGACCCTTGCCAAAACAGCTGGAGCATCTGAGTTCAATCCCAGGGATCCACATGCTGGGAGAAGATTATTAATCCCCACACACTGATCTCTGGTCTCTACAAATGTATTACGGCAAAGGCACCGACACACACACACACACACACACACACACACACACACACACACACACTTAATTTAAATGAGTAAATAAATATATAAAATATTCAAAGATAATTATTTAAAGCAAAATAATGACAATCAATTTTGTAAGGTCCAGAACATACGAACATGTAAAGAGGCACATGTAGAGAACACAGGACAGGAAGGAAGCCATGGATGTATATTGTTATGGGTTCATGTTATTTTCATGTTCATAGCATAAACCCTGAACCAAAAGACAACAAAAACGATGAACAGTGAACAAAACAAACAAACAAACAAACAATCATTACCTCTTATGAAAACTTTGCTCTTTGAGGAAATTGTTAAATGTTCACAAATAAAACATTTTCCCACCGGAAAAAAAAAAAGAACAGTGAGTAAAGCCAATTACAGAAATTACATACTCGGTGCAAAAAAAGAAAAAGGGAGTCAGCCAATGGGGCTCATGCCTGCAAACTCAGCATTCTGGGGGCTAAAGCAGGATTATCATAAATTTGAGGCCAATTTGGGGATTAAATAGAAAGCCATAATGTTGAGAAATAATTGTGGGAGTGGGGAAAATAAGAAATAGATGAGAAAAATGAATTAGGGTGGTAAAAAATATATCTAATTTTGTTTAAAAGCACACCAAAAGTAAAGAATCAACACAGTACATCTGACTTCCATGTTCTTATATTCATTCCCATCCGTATTAAACAGCAGAGACTATTGATGTATAAAACCATGACCTGCTATAAGCTGCTATAGCAAATGACTATTAAATAACTGAGACACACAGCACTCGGGAGGCAGAGGCAGGCGGATCTCTGTGAGTTCGAGGCCAGCCTGGTCTACAAAAGCGAGTTCCAGGACAGGAACCAAAAAGCTACAGAGAAACCCTGTCTCAAAAATCAAAAAAAAAAAAAAAAACCTGAGACCCAGACAGGTTAAAAGAAAAAGCACTGGGCAGGGTAGGCATCACAGCACCCTTCTTTAGTCTTAGCATTTGGAAGCTTAAAGCAGCTAGATCTCTGTTAGTTCAAGGCCAGCCAAGGCTAGATAGTGATACCCTGGCTCAAAATAAATAAATAAATAAATAAATAAATAAATAAATAAATAAATAAAATAAAAGTCAAAACAAAGCAAACCCTAAATATATGGGGGAGGGGCTTGTATTAACGCCAATCTCAAGAACGAAAAACTTACTTTGTCAACGTCAGAAAAATAGACTTTGGGACTGAGAGGTCAATAAAACCACTTCATAATGATGATAGCCAATTCAGCAAAAAGTTGTAACTGTCCAAAAACTACTTACTCAAGTATAGACTTCAAAATAGAGGGAAACAGCTGGAACTATATAGCTCAAACTGCAGAGCTCTTGCTTGGCAGACATGAGGTCCTAGGTTCAAGTCTCAGCACAGCTAAAAAAATAAGAAAGATTGTTTATGAAGAACAATATTGAAATTCACAATTTTAGGTTGAAAAATTATGGTAGTACGTTCCCCTCAGTACTTGACAGAAAAAAAAAAAAAACATGGTTAAAGATCTAGCTAGCTTTACTATACCACCGGCCAACTTGGCCTAATGGAATACTACATCCAATAAAAACAGAACATACTTTGCTGTAGTAATTGGAGCAGCGGGGCTGCGTCCCCAGCACCCCAGCCACCTGGCTAGCTTATGCCCCAAAATAACAACACGGACACTGTATTCTTTTAAACACTGCTTGGCCCATTATATCTAGCCTCTTCTCTGCTAACTCTCGCACCTGGACTAGCCCATTTCCAATCATGTGTGTAGCACCCCAAGGTGCGTTTACCGGGAAGATTCTAGCCTACATCCATCCTGGGTCTGAGCTGAATCGCGTCTGCCTCAGAGAGCAGAGCTATCACATCTTCCAGGGAGAGGGGAGCATGGTGTCTCTGCTCCAGAGAGCAGAGCTGTCGAATCTGAGCTCACTTCCTCTTCCTCCCAGCATTCTGTTCTGTTTACTCCACCCACCTATGTTCTAACCTATCAGGGCAAGCAGTTTCTTTATGAATGACCTTCCTCCATCATTTCCCCTTTTTCTGTTTAAACAAAAAAAAGGAAGGCTTTAACTTTAACATAGCAAAATTACATATAACAAAACAGTTATCAAGTAAAAATTACAATATTTATATCTATTTTATCTTTATCATAACTAAGGAAACTATAACTAACTATTCTTCAACTCCATCAAAGACTCCAGAAAGATACAATATTACCTAAGCGAACAAGAAATAAGCAACTTTCAAACTCTAGAAATGACAGAGACATCTCACTGCCTGGACAGTCACCCAAAATTCCTCTGTACTGTTGGGGCATCCATCTTCAGCCTACAGGCCCATGGTATCCAGAGACATTTCCATGAAGCAGGACATTTCAAAGTCAGTTCAGTCACTATCTGTTGTGTCCTGCAGAATGTCTCGCAGACTCTTTCATGAATCAGGAACCCCGAAAGATCATCTCACCTTTAGGCAAGTTCAGTAGTCCTCTTTCTGAGGGTTCTCTGTGTCCAGTTTATGCAATAGTCCAGGCAAGAGCAGTTTCTTGCCCAAATGGCTATCAAACTCCACAAGGATCCTCTTTGATGCCCATCTTCTTCTTGAAGTAGATTGGTGTTTCCAGGAGCAGACATGTCTCATTGTCATGAAAAACCCTAAGTTATTAAAACATTAAATAGCATATTCCATAGTCTTTGAAAGAATGAAGAATGCTGATCTAACTGAAATATATATATCTATATATCTAGAAAATCTAACTAACATGACTACAAACTTGACTATTATTAATGATTATCCATTAACAACCTATATACATTACATTTTTAAATGAACTACACAATCACAATACCTTAATCAAGATCAGAAACACATATACATATAACAAAATTGACCTTAAATTTAAATCACTAAAGCAAAATACATATCAATGCAAATTATTCATATCTATATCACATCCCCCTTTAAATGTAAAAGAACATTTATAAACAATATTTGGGAATATGGGCACAGTTTTTTCTCTCCAAACTGCTTCCTGCTGAATGGGGGCACTGTTATTTAGGTATTTCAGGGTATAACCTGTCTGCTAGGTTCATCTCAGTCGGCAGTTGAATGAAGTAATTTTTTGAGGGTGTTCACAGCAACCTTTCAGGAGGACGTGGTCTATCATACCACATTGGGATGGAAGCAATCCACAGACTCTCACCCTCTGTGAAACAAAATAAGAAACTCCTTTCCAAAGCATCATGTCCTTAGATCCAAATTTCAAAGCCAAGGCATTTTCAAAACATCTATGTTGGATTAGTTCAGTATAATCTACAGCTCTTTGCAAACACAAAAGCAACATTTGCTGATGTAGATCACATGCCGGACCACAGAACGTGTCCGTGCGTTTGAAAACCTTTTATTCATGCCGAGCGCGTCCTGTGTCCTCTGCCAAAAGTACAATTAAAATAAAGGCAACAGCAAACAGGATCTGATAGAATCTCCAAATACTCCAAAATTAGATCACACGCTTTTGAATATCTCATTAGTCTAAGGAAAACACAGGTCAGGCTCTCTGTTCTTCTGAACACATTCTAGAATGAATAGACTTAAGTTGCCAAAAAAAAAACATGCCAGTCTTTAAACGACATGGTTCATATCTAAGTCACTTTAGCACACTGTCCATTACTAATTCTAGAAGCTGCTCACTTCACTGCCAGCTTGCCAATCCAGGAAGTATTAGGCAAACAACAGATGTGTATTCTGAGTTGGAACCTTTCCCACCAGCTCTTCCTAAACCTGGTGGCCACTGGCTGCTAGGCGTCTCAGACTCAGCTCACACGCATACCGTTCTAAAGATGTTTTTTCTTTCTTTCCAATAAACTTACAGGATGCCTGTTCTGTGTGATGCTTAATGCCATCAGCCTGAGGAGACCTAGAGTCCTTTGGGAGATGGTCCTCTGGGTGTGCCTCCGGGAGATGCTCTTGATTTCACTGACTGATGTGGGAAGATTCCTCTGCTCTGGGCAGCATCATGCCTGGCTGGGATCCTGGATTGTATAAATGAGGATTCCTCTCCTTTGCTTTCTGATTTGGATGTGATACGGCCAGTTGTGCCCAGCTCCTTCTGCCTCAACTTCCCCACGGTGAGGGATGATGCTTGTACTGTGCCCTAAAATAAACTCTTTAAGTTGTTTTTGTCTGTTTTATCCCAGCAACAGAAAAGCAATCAAGACATAAATTTCATTCTAAGAAGTACAAAGCACTGTTCAAATGATTTCTGTTAAGATTTTAATTGTGTGAATATATACATAACACAAGAGTTGGCATTTCACAAATTTTTTTTGTTTGTTTGTTTTTCAAGATAGGGTTTCTCCGTGTAGCTTTGGAGCCTGTCCTGGAACTCTCTCTGCAAACCAGGCTAGCCTCAAACTCACAGAGATCTGCCTGCCTCTTCCTCCTTAGCGTTGGGATTAAAGGCGTGCGCCACCACCGCCCGGCTGCATTTCACAATCTTTAAGTATAGTATGAACACATTTCCACAGAGTAGAACCGCCATTCCCATCTGCCTTCCGAACTTTTTAGTTTTCCCAAACGTATTCACAGACAGATATTTACAAAGAAGCAAACACTGTAATGTGCATATTATTTTAAATTATAGGAAACTTTAAAGTATTAGTTCCATCATTTGTGAAATTGCCTACACATGTATAACACACAGTAAGACTTTTTCTCTTGACAGTGAGAATTTTTAATAGCATGGTAACATCTTTTTAAAGGTCTCAGAAAATTTTCGATTTTTCCCTCTTCTTATTAAGATCACTTGGCACGCTACGAATTTGCATCCTCATTTTCATGACCCTTCGGTCGCATGGGAAGCAAGGGCTGCTGGTAAATAAAACAGGGTGCGGTGCAGCAGAAGCAGTCCTGAAACATTGCAGCGTTACAGGCTTTCATGCTAGAACAGACAAAAAGCTGGAAAGGTCACCTAAAGTCAGCAATGGTGGTACCGGTAGGAAGCAGGCAGGCAAGGGGACAGTAGTTAAAGGCCAAGCCTCAGTAGGCTTCCGGGGTTCTCAGCCAGGCTGGGCTACATGAAATTCTGTCTCAAAAACCAAATAAATGAATAAGTTAGTAAACAAAACAATACAAGATTGTTTAAGACAGATTTTTGCCCGGTGGTGGGGGTGCACTTTTTTAATTCCAGTACCTGGAAGGCAGAGGCAGGCGGATCTCTATGATTTCGAGGCCAGTGTGGTCTACAAGAACTAGTTCTAGGACAGGCTCCAAAGCTACAGAGAAACCCTGTCTCAATAAATAAATAAATAAATAAATGACAGATTTTTCACTCTGTGTAGCTCAGACTAGCCTCGGAATTACTAGATAGCCAATAGCAATCTTCTTGTGTCTTAAGTGCTGTGATCCCTGCTTGAGCCATCCTTCCTGGTGTTTTTCTCTAACTCTGGATTGTTGGGTATGGAGAGTACTGGCAGTGGAGGTAAATGAGGGGCTGTTTATAGCCTCGCATGCTCGCAGTTCTGCAAGAGAGCGCTCGTGTGTGATGCAGTGGTGTGTGTACCCCTGTTTGGTACCCCACTGGGTCACTGGCGAAGAACTCCTTCTGTTTGCTTCTCCTGACTTTTTTGCTTCCCAGCAGGAAGCACTTTCTTTAAAACTACTCAACAACACAGAAATTCAGCAAAAATGAGGGGAAATTGCAACCAGCTGTGTTCTTCTCTGTCTCAAATGCATCTCCACATACGGTTGCTGAGAGAGCGCATATTTTCTGTTTCAACATAATTTACAACTGAACGCTGCAGGCTGCAACAGAACCCCCTTCTCCAGGTTCCTTAACAACAAGCCACCTACTTCCTCAGGGTTTTTTTTTCCAGGAATTGGGCAATTGATGGGCAATAGTGTCTTGCCCCTCCCACCAAACACACACACACACACACACACACACACACACATACACACTGAGGCTTTACTTCCTGGGGGAATTCAGACCCGGTCTAAACTAGTTGCAGATGTCTGGCAGTTCCTCCATAGCCCACGGCCAGAGAGGATGTGGGGCTGCCACTAGCAACCAGAAGCGACTAAGAGGCAGAGGGCCTCATAAACCTTCCCTGTAGGTGTCTTGTGGTTTGCAACTTTGAAAGAAGGAACAGGCTTCATTACATTTCCTCGGTCGTCTCTCCTAGGCCTGGCCCTCGCTCGGCTCAGCAGGGCCACGCAGAATGCAGGGCAGAGACTGCCCCACTGAGCGCTCTGCCATGCAATATCTTCAGTGCTCTTTCTGCTGAGGTGGTCCGGGTGAGATGGGGGCACGGCTGTGGGCGTGGCCTTCCTGACACTCTTTCAGTTTTGCGGCTGCGCATTGTTCTCTGCAGTACTGCGTGCAAAGCCAGAAGACACCCACCTGCTCCTGGTGGAGCGCTTCTTCACAAGTCCGTGTTTAAAGTATGGTACACCAAGGCTGCACTCGGGGAGGCTCTCTTTGCTGGGTATGTGATGAAGCACCCAACTTCTGGGAGTTAGAGACGTCTAAGTCAATAGCTGCACCGAACTAATAGAGGAGGACAGAGAACAGCTGTTCTTTCGATACGTACAATATGAACACTCACATTGATAGTCTAATAATAATTCTCCAAATAAAAAAGTTATAAGCTGTTCATCCCAAATTCCAAGTTGAGGGTAAGAAAGAGTTCCTGGGGAAAACACTGGCCTCCTGGGCTGAGTCGTGCCTACAGTCACGGTGTGTCTACCACACTGTTGGACTGAGGAACCCCACAGACTGAGCAACACAGAGGTCTGGACTAAATGAGCGCTAGCCCAAGCCAGGATCTGAAGCTGACTTCAAGGGCCTCTGAGTTGCCCATCCAACCCTGTCTGCTTCAGTCGCTTCCAGCTACTTCGCACAAGCCCTTCACGTGACTGGCTCTAAGGATGCAGAAACATGGCTACCACATCAAATGATTCCAAACAGGTGAACTCTAAATTTTCATCTAAAACATAATGTTTTCTTTCATGCCAGCAGAATCTACTTTGCTTTCAAACGTGTTAGTATGGAGAAGTTAATCCAGTCCTGAACTGAAAGAAAAGTTAGAAATAAATTGTTTCTGTCTGACACAGCAGATACGATTTGTTCATTGATGTTGTTAGTGTCCACTCCGTTGGCAGCATGCAAGCCCTGTAAGCTGCTTCCGTTGTCATGGTCTTGGATTGGAGGGAAATCGTGCATTCCACAAATAGGCACTGACAACTCCTGACACCTCACTAGATTTTCTTTATAAAGTTGTCCTTAAAAATAAATCATAAAAAACTGTTTAATCTTTAAGAGGTATTGGATTATGGAACCCTAGATTCAAAAGGAGAGAAATTTGCTTAGCTTTTAATTTGAATAAATTCTCTTAAGGATAAATTCCCATTGATGTGGAAGGGGGGAAGAAGTCATTTAGCTAACTAAATTAAGATAAATCGATAGCATCTCTCATAGGGCAGGAAGGAATTTCCCTCTGCATAGCACATTAGGTACTTTAGAGGAGGGTTTCTTTGCCCTGGAAAATTGCCAGACTAACCATGAATTATTGCTACAGATGGTAGCAACTGTGGAAATGACAAACCCCGATAAGGTTTTTTTTTTCTGCTAAAACTAAGATTTGTGTTGATGTCACCAGTATTTCCAAAACGAGCTGCTCCTGTCAGTGTTCTGAGGGTGAATTGTGGTGGCTGTACTTCTGGGCTAGTCACCATCTGAGGTGTCACTAAATCCTCCAGGCATCAAGACAGCATAGAACAAGAAGTTGTTCTTGCTGTTAATTCCTCATTTAGAAGGCGGAGCCACGATTAAGATACAACTTTCTAATTGACCAGACGCTGCTTTCAAGTGGACTGGAGTCCACCAAGTCTATTTTAAAAATGGTTTCAGGTTGGGCATGTTTCACATCTGTCATGTAAGCTCTCTTGAGGCTGGGGCAGGAGAATTGTCTTGAGTGCAGGGCCAGACTGGGTTACTAAACAAGATCCTATCTTGGGACCAAATGATAATAATAAAGTAAAATCACTCCAGACTTTGTTGATTTTTCTATGTTTAAAAGTTAGAGATTATCATAGCCAGTTAACAGGATGGACTCAAGACTCAGCTCCTGCACTGGGGATAAGATACAGTAGTAATGTGCTTGCCTCGCATGCATGGGGCGCTCCTGGCTTATCACTGGCAACACAGAGAAACAACTACATAAAAAAAAAAGAAAACTTAACGTTGGGCCTGGGCACACACCTGTAATGTTAGCACTCCTGAGAAAGAGCCAAGACAATCACCAGCCAGAGCGACACTGTGGCAGTCAGAGCCACAGCCCCTTGTCTCCCTACAGCCACCCAAGAACATCTCAGTTTTGTCAATGGCCTTCATTAAGCTAATGGGGTAGGGTACTCATCTTGATTAGAGACAGAGCTTCAGCACAAGGGTTCTGCCTTCCCACAGATAGCAATAAATAAACCAGTCAAGATCTCTGGGGAGGGCAGCCTAATACCAGCCCCTCTCATCAAAGATGAGGCTGATCCGACTGCAATGAATAGGGAAGAGGTAGCACGAAGGCTTTTCCTAGGGTCCGAGTCACAGCATAGACCATATTTATTTGTTTACTTATTTAGCCCCCGTGTGTGCCTGTGTGTTTGAGTCTTTGTATGTGTTCAAGAGCCCAAGATATGTCAGAAGAGGAGCTCTGGTGTTCCATGGGGTCGTGAGTGGCGCTGTGGATGCTGGGAAGCCAATCTGAATCATCTGCAAAAACAGCAACTGCTCTTCACTGTTGAAGATTGAACCTTGTCCCGATTGTTTTTGAGCCATGCATGGTTAACATCTTACGGTGTTATCCCTGTTTTTTAGGAGCAAAAGCTGTTAGACTGACAGCTATCCTCATAGCATTGGGGCAAAACACACAGGGCGCAACACTGGGCCCTACCCAGAGATAAAGAGCAGTTGCTAGAATCAGCCTTGGAAACTAACCAACATCTTAAGTGTATTTTAAACTGGCTTGTAGGTTTAATTTGAAAGTAGAAATGGTAGCTTCCACCAACTCAGAGAGTAAAATAGCCTAACCTACTTCCCCTATCCCCACCTCTGACACAAGACAGCCCAACAAAATTTAGAGAAGAAATCCTTACTTTTCTAGTGGAGTCCCATTAGAGTCAGAGAAGAAAACTGGGTGGGAAGAGGGGGGATAAGAAACAGCAGTTCTTCTTCAACTCAAATTCCCCAGAATATTTTTCCTAAAATTATTAAAGCATATGGTAATTTTTGATGAATTTACTCTGTCCAAACGCTTTCTTTTGAGAGCCGCTTCATTAGAAGCAGAAGTATCCCATGTTGTGGGATAACAAGACCACAGGGTATTTCCATCCAGCAGACGAAACAGCATTCTCATGTACTGATTAAGAATGTCCCAGCCCCATCAAGCTCAGCTAGCAGAAGCCTCACAGGATGGTGACTGTCTGGCCTTGACCTTGAGGAGCTCACCACTTTTAAGAATCTGGCCTATAATCTTACAGATACAGAAATGGTCTTGTTAAATATATTAATGTTGGCTAGATTCGAGACACTGAATCCAGTGAAGCCCTTAGATGATGACTACTAAAGCCAGAATACTAATCTAGAAGCTTAAATGTATCTGTGGGTCTCCTTGCCATCTTCTTCCTTATCCCATCCTTCCTTTATCCCTCCTCTTTTTTCTCCTTCTTTCTCCCCTCCTTCCTCTTCCTTTTCTTCCTTCTCCCTCTGTCCTTTGAGACAGGGTCTCACACTAGCCTTGAACTTGGGATGATCATGCTGCTACAGCAACCGAAATCCTGGTTTGTGACATAGGTGTATGTCACGATGCCTGGCTCCATTCTCTCCTTTTAAAGCAGCAACACGAATGCTAAATTGTTGGGTAAGAGTGGAATGACCGTAGATGTGACCACAAAGCCCTGGTGCTAGGTTCTGATGAACTGTGACATTTACCCTACCACCAACCCCATAGTATAGACGGACCGGCCAGAGTGACCAAAGGCAGCAAGGTGGAAGGTATCCTTCTCTCTGATACAAGTGTCCATGTGTCTGTCCCCTTTCAGATTGTGTCTACTGCTGATTTGTTCCCTTTCTGGTAAACGTTTCTGCTTTTTTTTTTCTTGCCACAGCCGTTCAACAGGGTTATGTCGCTAGGCCTGCTGGTCTGCCAAGCTGACTACTTAATCCCACTCAGACACTTTAGTCTTTTTTCAAGTGGCCATGGATACTGTCCACACGTTCCACCTACCCGTGAATGGAACATGAGGATATCTGATGAAGAGCCACACTCACATCATGCCATTCCTTGAGAGGGGAGCACCCTTGGGAAGAGCCAGTGCTGAAAAACCAGAAGGAGGAGGCATGGATCACCAAGACAATTGTGTACCTGTGGGGCTTTCTCTTCTTAAAGGGATGTTTGATTGCAGAATCGCAAAGGTGTGGCAGATGGAGGAGGAAGAGGGGAGAAGACACAAGTCAACACCTGAAGTTTGGTGTTAGCAACCATGCCGTAGCTCTTCTGAGGGGACAGCTTCCTCATCCAGTCACTTCCACTGAAGCTGGGGCCTGGGTGTGCGAGGAGCTCCGAGCTCTGCGGAAATTGAGGAAGAAGTAGACAGTGTTGCAAATAATTAATGACCTTTCTTATTTGAGCCTTGCTTGGACATCAGTTTTTCTTCTTTGCTTTAGAGCAGTGGTTCTCAACCTTCCTAATGCTGCGATCCTTTAATACAGTTCTTTATGTTGTGGTGACCCCCCCCCCCCGCAATCATAAAAGTATTTTTGTTGCAACTTCATGGCTGGAATTTTGTTACTGTTATGAATCTTAATGTAAAGATCTGCTCTTTCTCAGGATCTTAGGTGATCCCTGTGAAAGTGCCATTAGCCCATCAAAGGGTCGTGACTTCCAGGTTGAAAACCCATGCCTTAGAGTATCTAGAACAGGAGAGGGTTGCCAGTGGGGAAAGGGAAGATTGCTCCAGAAGGAATCCAGAGATCGAGAAGGCCCTCACCATTTCTAGCCACCTGTTGTGAAATCTGTAGCTGAACTTTGTGTTTGCAAACTTGCCTACTGCCTTGAGAAAAGGTCCTTCTCATGCTTGTCGCTTCCCAGTGAGCTTCCAGTCACAATTTTGCATAAGTGAATTAGAAAGCAGGAAGTGGGTTCCCACAACAAGGAATGGGGGACTGTCGCTCTCTGACCCCAGAAGAGTTGTGTTCCTCTCAGACAGTGTCTTTTTCTAAGTTGCAACATCGTGAGTGAAATAGTGTCTTTGTCAGGCTGCGCCCTAGCCTGGGTGATTCCATTTTACAGCCAGCATTTGTCTCTGTTTGGAGTAATCCAGAGGCAGAATGACACTGCCCCTGTTTGTACATACCGGTGAGAACAGCATCTGTCCGGCTCAGACAGAAAAAACAAAAACAAAAAAACTTATTCCTAAAAGTAAAAGGGACTCAGAATGTATGAACTCATGGATATTTTCAAGCCATGTCAGACCCACCAGAAAGAGGATGTGTGCAGTACTCTCATTTGGACCTTATGAAGAGGAGGAGATCTAACCATGATGGTGATTCATACCACAGGTCCATCATCTGACTCTCTCTCTCTCTCTCTCTCTCTCTCAATGTGTGTGTATGTGTGTGTGTGTGTGTGTGTGTGTGTGTGTGTGTGTGTGTGTGTGTGAACTTCTGTCACCTGGCCACCCATTCATCTGCCTGGACCTGATAGTACACTTGATCTTGCAGCTTGACTGTCCTCTGAGGCTTAGCTCTGAGGGAGCCCCTTTAGAAGGTCTCTAACAAGGAAAATTATCTATTCCCCTGAAGAGACTGTTTACATCTCTGTCACCTTTCTTCCTCTACCTCCATTAAGGCCCTTCTGAACTCCTTTTTTTCTGCTATGGCCTTTTTTTTAACCCCTTTGTAGACATTCTGTAGCCTATAGAGAGATAGATAGATAGATAGATGAGTTGATAGCTGAATAATAAATAGATCATAGATAGATAGATAGGATAAGGAGATAGATAGATAGATAGATAGATAGATAGATAGATAGATAGATAGATAGATTGTTACTGTGCAGCGTGTAATATGTGATCTGATGATTAATATTAGTAGGTAAGACAAGAACCAAAGAGCTTGTGTTTGTCCGAAGTTATCAGGGGAAACCCAGATTATTTGGAAAATTAGAGCCAATGAAATAACATAACTGGTAAATTCATTATTATTTAACATGTTCTGATCTCATTGGCAGGTTAATCCAATGATTAACAGTTCAAACCTTTGATGGATCCTAATTTGAAGAGAGTAATAGAAACTTAGCAAGTGAGACCTAGTTAAGGAAGTAAATCCTTGAAGGTGTGCTTCTAAGGATTGCATCCTGCCCTGCCCCCTTGAAATGAACCATTCTTTCTAACACATGTGCCCTATCACAATGTCATGGTGGTCTGTCTCACCATAGGCTCAGAATCATGGGCATGGAGCCAAGTGGGAAGAGACTGAACCCCCCTCCCCAACTTGGAGCCAAAATAAACCTTCCCTCTTTATATTGGTTATTTCAGAGAGTTTGTTACAATTTCAATGAATGAACTTAACCCTTAAGCCTTCCCTCCTTCACAGTGTTTATTTCAGAGACTTTGTTACAGTCTTGAAAAGTGAACTAACTGCTCATATGATTGGCATCATGTTTTATGTAGCCATTTTAGACTGTTTCCCTTCAACAACACTCAAGTTTCTTACATGTCTTTTTCAGGGCAAGCTAGCTTCCCTTTTAAGACTGAAAACTATTACAGTCTGGATTTGTTACAGTCTGGATGCAGCACAGTATTTTGGGCTGATCTCTGACATGTATTAAGACTCCAAATCCTGAATGTCATTTATTATAAATGAAAACAAAGGCTTCAAAGAAGCAAATAAGGATATCTGAGGTCATTAGAGTGGGGTGTTAATCCAGTGGGACTAGTGACCTCATAGGAAGAGACTTTAGAGATTGTTTGCCCAGAGAGCATCCAGCTGCGGATACAGCAATACGACAGTCAATTAGAAGCCGGAGAGGAGAGCGAGCCCTCAGAAATCCCCTTGGTTGGTCCCTTGATAGTCCAGGCTCGCTACTAACTAAATTTCTGCTGATTAAGGCACCCAGCCCGTGGTAGACTGATGCTTGTGCAGACAAGTAGTTTCTCCAGCCCACTGAAAGACATCTGCTTTGCTTCCAAGTTTGGCAATGGATCATGAAAGTCTTTATACGCGTAAGTCTTAAGCTCATTTGAGTAAATACCAATGGGCGAAGCTGTTGGATTGCACCATAAGTGTGTATTTGGTTTTATCGGAGTTTTCCACACTGGCTGCACCATTCCTAATTCCCAACGAGCGAGCATTCCTGTGGCTCCATATGTTCCCAACAATGTGCTCTGTTGATGTTCCAGCTTCTTAAGAATCTATTAGCATCGTTTTTGTTTTACTTTGCATTTTTCTAACGTGGGAGAGATTAATTTGTTTGTCATCTGTACCCTCCTTGGTTAGGTGTTTGTTCAGGCATGTTGTTCACTTTCTTACCATATTCTTCTTAACATGCACTTAAATCTCTTCCTTGTCTTTTATGACTCAGTAGCACAGACCATTAGCTGGATGTGGTCTGTTTCTACTTCTTGCATTGCTGGGTCAAATACAAGGAACAAGAAAGGCCGTGTTTCTCCTCTTTATGATTTCAGAGATTTGGGTTCACCATGGGAGGGTGGGGACAGGAATGTCAAAGCCAAATGCCTCACAAGAAAGAGGATAGAGATAGGACAGAGGGGTTTGTAGGGGTGTCTGTTTATTGTCATTTTTTTCTCTCCTTTTATACCTTCCCAACCTGAAAGATGGCGCCTTCCACCTCCAACAGCACTTGTTTTCTCCTTCCGTTCATCTGTCAAAATGTAACCTCCTCAGCACATCTGGACCAGTTACACTAATCTCCTTAGGGTTTCTTTGTGCAATCAACTTGACAATCAAAGTTTACCATCACATGGAGCATTTGGGGTTTGGACTTTCACTTTAATTCCTCATTGAAGTGTTTTCTTGTTGTTAAATTTTTAAGAGTTCTTTATGTATTTTCAGCACCAATCCTTGGTTAGATGACTCTTTTTCTAACATTTTCTTCCTGTTTGTCTCTATCTTCTGGTTCTCTTGACACTATCTTTGATAGAATAGATGTTCTATGAAGATGTATTGTTATATTAAAAGAATCTCACTAATATTAATGAATCAGTCAGGGACTTGGAACTCACAGCTACTAATACTATATGTCCATTGATACACACTGAACACATAGCTGTTTAGATTTCTATAACCAAATACCATAGATCAGATGTTCAATCAATAGAAATTATTTTTTCATAGTTCTGGCAAGAAAGTTCAGAGCAAGCGGCCTGCAAGTTCAATTTCTTGTGGGGACTCTCGTCCTGGTGTTACGATGGCTATTTTGTCTCTACCTGGTTTGTCTGCTGAGGAGAGAAAGTCTGTAATCTGTTTATAAGAATGCTAATCCTATCAGCTCATGTCCAGCCCTTATAACCTGAATTGACTCCTTAAGGACCTTTTTTCCAAATTGTGCCATATTAGAGCATATGATTGTGTGTGTGTGAGTGCATGTATATATGTGTGCACGTGTTTGTGCATACACACACACAAACATTCAGGGCACAGAGCATGTATTTTCTGTGTGAGGTAAATGACAACCTTCTTCAATTTGAGACCACTAAAGAGCTACAACTGGGAACCATTTTGGACAGTAAAGTTGCCAGCAAAACAAACAACGCAGCGCTAAGTAGACTGAAGAGCCCATCCCTGGATTCCCGATGAAGGTGCAACAGAAAGGCAGAGCGCTGCTTTGCCTGACCTCAGCTGAGCTCATCAACAATGGGCTCTACTCTTTTTTCACCATCCCCTGTGATTCCACAGATAATTGCAAAAGTGCAGCAAATACAGTCATGCATTGTGATTTCAACACAGTGTGAACATCACGGGGCATGCTTTCACACACACTACAAGGCTCTGACATCACTAGCGTTATTATATATGAGACCATCATTGTCCACGTGGTTCATTAATTAAAAGATCATTATGGGGCATGTAACTAGATTGATCTTGGGGGTTACAAATAACTGTTAGCAAGTAGGCATGTTCACAAATCCAGACTATGAGTTCTGAAAATCAACCGTACATATTTCAGACAAAGAGGGAGAATTCTTCCTCACATGTCAGTTTGGATCTTAGGTCAAGGGTTACCCACAGCAGGGCTCAGATATAAAAGACAGCAGCAGGTCATAAACACACAAAAAGGCCCAGATAACTATGTGAACACCCCTTGGCTCTCCTGCCTCACGGTAAACTCAATGAAAAGCCAAAGGACTTGAGGGTGATGGTGCATGCTGTAATCCTACCACTTAGGAAGAAGAGGCAAGATGGTCAGGAGTTCAAAGACTCAACTACAAAGCACATTCAAGGCCACATGAGACCCTGTTGCAAAAAAAAAAAAGGAAAGAAGGAAGGGAGAGACGGAGGGAAGGAGGACGGAAGAAAGAAAGAATGGAAGGAAGAAAGAAGGAAAGAAGACAGCGAACTTGTCATAAGGTTGCTGTGACAAAATGTGGTGACCCCTCAGCAGAGACTGAAATAGGTGAAGGAACTGGATGGGCATAAGCAGAGACCCATGTGCTCGTGTGAGCAGAAGAAAGAAATGTGATTGAGAAATGGACAAGTTCTCCTGAGAACAGCCTGGACCCAGTGCTCACCAGTGACAAATACCAAGCCCTGGAAAAGCATTACTGAATGGAGGTGTGCAGATCCCAACCAGGAAGAGCACTCAGCCATGCTGGCACATCCTGTGACCCCAGATCTCAGAAGCCCAAGGCATAAGGATTGGAACAAATTTAAGCCAGCCTGGGCTCATAGCAAGAACCTGTCTCAAAAACAAACAAACTAGAATAAAAAGTCAGGTGACTGTCCGTACCTCATCAGCATATAAGGAGCCAAAGAGCCATTCTGCTTTGATTGCCAGAGCCCATGTTTTCAAGGTTGAGATACAGCGAGTGAGGCCAAGCTTCCTACACTACCGTATCTAGCAATGAGTTCAGATAGGCTAAGAGATACTTAAACTCCTGGACCACTAAACTTTACATCAGATTGAACATTTAACTTTCCTGTTGTTTACCAATAGGAAAGGACCAACTTAGTGGACTGATGATACATTTTTATGTGCCTCCACCATGCTGTGAGCTGACATAACATCAACACGTTGTGTGTTTTGGAAACTGGTTCTTCTCCGAATCGAATGAGGGAAATAGTGACAGGGCACTTTTTGAGGGATGCTTTATTAGTTAACTGATCTGCTCTATCCAGAGGGCAGCAGTGAGCTGAGCCAAGAAAGAAATTGAAGCAGAGTAGCTAGGAAGAAGCTTCCTCAGAGCCACTCAGGAGCGCTCTTACAGACGTGAATGTGTGATTCCCACTGTCTTCAGTGTGGGTGGCAAGAATTCAATCTGTCAGGTACACAGACGGTCCCTGGCCTACCAGCATCCATTCTCTGCCTCACTTACCATACACTGCTGGGGAATATTGGCTTAAGAAGTGTTACATTTGTTTATGCTGTGGAATATTTGTTTAATGACGCAAGGATGCACTGCATTTTTTTTTAACTCTGTAAAGCTGTGTTCCTGGGCCTGTCTAAAACATCTTATTTGTCTAATAAAGAGCTGAATGGCCAATAGCTAGGCAGGAGAGAGAGAGAGAGAGAGAGAGAGAGAGAGAGAGAAATAAGCGGGGTTGTCAGTCAGAGATAATAAATAGGAGAAGGAGGATAAAAAGGAAGGAGAGAGGATGCCAGGGTCAGCCACACAGCCAGCAACTGTGTAAGGAGTAAAGAAAGACATGTAGAATAGAGGTAAAGGCCCAGAGGCAAAAGCAGATGGGATAATTTAAGAAAAGCCGGCTAGAAACAAGTCAAGCTAAGACGGGCATTCATAAGTAAGAAGTCTCCATGTATTTATTTGGAAGCTGGGTGGTGGTCCCCCAAAGAGTCAAAGAGCAAGGAGTAACAATGCAAACAAACAAACAAAAAACCAACTCCAACATGCAGTATAAGTGTATGTCTTTGGTTAGAGCTGGGGCCATCTTTCCTGAGTGTAGAGGCAAGCTCTCCCCGATGGGTAGGACCAGCTTGCCTGCTGCCATATCCAGTAAGGGGCAGGAACTTTATGAAAAACTTTTATTGGATTATTCCCAGGCTTTACTCTGATAATGTGCTATGGTAAAATTGTCTGCTTGTTATGATCTCTAACTATTATCAAGCCTGAAGCACAAACTTTGACCTAATCATGAATGATTTTCTTCCCTCAGTAATTCTTCATGGGCAACCCAGCACCAAGGCATCAATGTGGCCTTTAATGGCAACATGGGCCATGGACATCAATATAGACCCTGGTTGTACTAGGACTACGGACCCAGACATGGTCCTCAACAGCAGCCCCTGTCAGGTTGTTACCATGGTTCCCAGGTGGCTGTTCAGACTACCCAGATTGGCATGGCTTCCCATAGCAGCACAGCCCTTGCGTACCAACTTGGCCCTAGGTGGTGGCTCACCTGGTCCCCAGTGATAACAATAGCCACAGACATCAACAAAGGCCCCTTCAGCTGCTCCAGGGCCATGGATCAAAACCTGACCTTGGACCATAGCTCAGGCCCAGCCACCTCCCTGGACTCAGCTGGACATCCATGTCAGCCCATTCCTCACTACCCTCACCTCTCCAGGTCTGTCTCTCTACCCATTCCTCCTCTCCCTCTCTTCTTCCTCCCCACCCCATACTCTCTCACCACAGTGATGCCCAACCACCCAACACCAGGGCTCTTGGTTGGGTCATAGGTGGTACTTGGTTGAGTACTGCCCGCCCTAGTCACAAAGTGGTTATTGCCTTTTCTTTCTCCTGTGCCTGGTTCTAGAGACCTTGGGTAGCACTTGGCATGACAGTAACTGATTCAGTTTAATTGTGGTTCCCACAGACCCAAAAGTCTGGGGCCGGGGGCAGAGGACGCCATCTGTATCCACCTCTGATACAGACCCCTGTGCTAATTCTTTTCCATCACTACTCTGACCCCAGCCATTTACTGCATGTCTCTGCCTTGGTTTGCAGTCAGGAAAGCTCGTGGTTGGGATAAGGTAACCAGTCTCCTGTTGGACAACCTCTATCTGGGTTCTGGTATGAAAAGTGACATCCTCCCCCTACCTTCCTGCTCCATGCTTGGGATGGGGGGGCTGGTCATATGGGTGCCGTGTGGGTACCATGCAATGTCTCTTGAACATGCCACATCCTGAATCTCTCCTTGCTCATGTTCTTGCTCAGGCCCATCTTCATCGGCCTGTGGCTCAGTCAGAGGAACTGACTGAGGACACTGTCACGAAACCTTTGCTCCTTCTGTTACATGCATGTGAGGACTCCATGCCATTTTCACTCACTGAACACTTGAACAACCCTAGTTTGCCCCTTACAATTGCCCCCCATACTAAGATTTCTTCACTGAAATTTCTTTATTTAGTCAAAGAACGTGAAGCCTGCTTCCTGTTGAGACTTCGGGAATTCTGAGTCTCCGGTCTGCTCTTTGTGATGCTTTGGCCCCAAGACCTTGGATTTATTGTACCTCAGTGCTTCCAAAACCCTCACTGCTGCTTACTAAAAGTACAGATTCCTGGGTTTCATTTCTGAGCACTTTTCCCATTAGAACTTCTGGCCAAGCAAGGTACTGGTGAGCATATCTCTACTCTTATGGAATAAAGGCCTTGGATGAGATGGTTCTCCATGTTCTGTGACACAAGTAGCTTTCTAGAAACTTCCACTAAAGCCTCTCTTTATGAATAAAAAAAAAGAAACAAGAAAAACAAAAACAAAGCAAAACAGAAAACCAAGAAAACAATTACCGTATTTCCGGCAATTTAAGCTTCTGAGAGAAAAGGGCATGTAGAAATATATATTTAGTTAGATCCAGTCAACATTTGGAGGCAGCTAAATGTGCATTCTTGCATCTGGGAACACCCAGTGTGTGTCTCTGGTGTGCTGAAATACAGTTTCACATGGTCTCCTTCTCAGAGCCAGCCCTCTTCTTCCTGCACTCATTGTCTGCCATCCTAAGGGAGAAGAAGAAACACAGCAAGTAGAGCCCTTGGCTATCGTGTGGTTCAGCTTCCTAACTTAAAGGGACAGGAACGAGAGGAACATGTCCCAAGCACTCAGTCCCAGTTGGCGTCTTTGATGTGTTTACTGATGGGTTTCACACTCAAGGGGCTTTCGTACTGGTGAGCTCTGTCAAAGCCGAACTTTGGGTTAAGTCTTTTCCTCCGAGGGATTTTGTTGGTGGCATGAGCTTGAAATGTGACTTAAAAAAAAAAGAAGCCTGTATTCGTTTCCAGTCACTTAGCACATATTTAGTGGCTTCAGACAACAGCCATGTATTAGCATTGTGATTTCTGAGCTGGACCCTCTGCTCTGGCTTCCATATGAGCTGCATCCTTTATGTTCAGAAATTCAGCTCACATGAACGAGTAGAAAATGATACAAAGCATGTATAGCACTAGGCATGATGGGATGTCTCAAAACTTCATGCATCTCAAGGCCTAAGGACAGCATACACCCTGGATGTCTTTTGACTTGCCATCCTTACAACAGTCCTGAGAAGCAGGTCTTAGCTGGCTGTATGGCGCTGGTTAGTGATCTCAACACTCCAGAGGCTGAGGCAGAATGACAGCCTTCTCTAAGCCATCCCAGGCTCATGAGGGACTGAGTGCTGTTACCATTATCCCATTTCTGTAGACGAGTAGCTTGAAGTGCGTATTAGCAAATAAAAGTTAAAATTATAGACTTAATTATTCCTTTTGAAAAGAAGGGAGAAAATTCCATTTTCTTGCCTCCCCCCGTGCAAGCCCCAACTTTCTTTTGCTGTCCTTTTCAAACGTTTGCAATTAGGAGCTCTAAACCCTTGAGGTGGAAGCCTGAAGAAAGATAATGTTCAGCCTGTTCAACCCCAGGAAGAAACCGATCCACACGCCACTTGAGTCTAAAATGTAAGGTTCTCCATAGTGGGCTGTCTGACCAGCTAGATTTGAGAGTAAGAGCTCCTTCCGTCTGTTGCAGCCTTTCCTGGGCATCCTCAATATCCTTTGGCATGTGGTTCAGCACAGGACTCAACAGTACAATCCCTTACCTTCTTTTCTGCCTTGTTAAAGAGGCTTTTTGAGCTGGGAAGAAACTTCGCCTTGAATTCCATGTCCTCAGTGCCTGACAGTTGAGTAACTGTGGAGAAGACCTTGCTGCTGAGCAGCAGGGTTGCACTGTGAGCTCAAGTCCCTGGCTTCGAAGCCCATGTGCCTCACACCTTCCCTCACTACTTTATTTCGTCAAAACTGTTTGAAGGGGGTGCTTTCTAAAGTCCATTTCCTGACATATTCAAGTCGTATATCTTGCCCGCACTAACAACAATTTAAAAGAAGATTAAAAGATACTTGTATCATTTGAAGCCAGAGGCTTTCCGATTGAAAACAAATCTCACGTGCCTTGGGCCTTTCCTGAACAGTCTGTACTTTCAGACGGTTCCAGAAGTAGTGCTCGCCCCGCTCTGTGCTCACTTCCTTCCACGCTGCTGCCCGAAGCATGACTGCTTTCCCGGCGTCAGCAGGTCACTGTGTACCAAAGATCTGCTATCTCACCAGCACGTTAGGAAAGCAAAGAATCATGAGACCCAGTGTCTCCTCTCCCGAGTTAGGTCACTGCTGGGAGCAACCGGTTCTATACGTGAAGTGGGAAAGCTTTTGCGAAACTTCGCAGCCTACCCGGTCCTATGCTCCAGGAGAGACTCAAAGCCAGTCTTAATGTCTATGCAGCAGTACTTCTGCTTGCAAGGAAAAGGATGACAAGAGAGTGTTTAGTTTTGTGATCCTTGAGTTGTCCCAGCCAAATACAAGTAGGAGTGATCTCTTTCATGCTTGAGAACTTGGCACACCAGCCAGACATCATCCTGTATGTCTGGAACCCCAGCACTTGGAAGGCAGAGAGGCAGGAGGATCTGAAGTTCAAAGCCAGTCCTGGTGTACACGAGACAGTCTCTGAAAACAAATGAAAAGCTGACATTGCATTTCCACCATACCTGGCTGCACGATCTTGTACTTATAATCACTTTTCTGAAACGAAGTATCATCAGTGAAATTGAAGCTCTGATGGAACTCGCTTTGCCCGGTTTGACTTCTCCAGTGTTCTGTGGAAGACTCTAGGGGTTGCATGTTCTTTTTGGGGGGGAGGTTGCATGTTCTTATAAAAAAATTCTAGCTCATGATCTATTCATGGGGACATGTGTTGTTTTCCTTGCTGAATGAAATTTTATCCTAGCTCCTGGTTTCGAAGCTTTTAGTTCCTCTTTCTTGGTGCCATTGATTCCAGATTCATGGTGAGACACATCGTGGCACGGAGATCTCATGGAGAAGGCTCTTTGACCCACCACAGGAAGCAGAAGGAGAAGGTGCTGGGGACCAGACAGCTTCCAAAATCTCTTCCCGGTGGCCTGCTCCCTCCAGCAAAGCTCTGCATTTTAAAGTTTCTAGAACCTCCGAAGACAACAACTGTGTCTGGGGACCTAGTAGCCAATACCTGAGTCTGTGACAACATTTTATATTCAAACTTGAACTGTACTTCAGTCACATTTTTGCTATCTAACCTTGAGCTATTAAGCCTGCTGCCTAGACTTCTCCTAAATGAGCCTTGAGTTACAGGCCTGAGAAGTGGGAGAGGGTTAGAGGTTCGCAGATCCTATTGCATTTTTTACTGCAAGTCTACTACAGTCTGATACTGGCTACTGCAATATTTGCCACTGTGTGACTGCCAAAGTCAAAGGCTGCTCTCAAGGTCTCCTGATAGGAATCCGGAGAACATTCTGCCTCAGGAAAACCCCAGCTGTATTGTGATATCACGACAGTTAATATAAAAGGAGGTCAACTTGACCTCTTTATCTTCCAAAGGCCCAGTCCTTGCAGGGTAGCTTATGGGCTCCAGGAACATCCTGCTGACGTTGTTATCCCCCATATCACAGGAAGCAAGCAAGTCCCACCAGGTCTGAATAGTATGATATACCCTTGGCAGTGAGGTCTCCCAACTTGCTTCTCTCTGTATCTTTAAGGGGAAATGGAAGTGGCCTAGATCTTAGGCACATACCCAAGAGTACAGAAGAGCCTCACATTTGTTATATGTGGCTCAATGCCACAAAGATAGTTTCCTTTTCATTTCGTCAATCTCTTATTTTCCCTTTTATATATTTATTTTTTGAGAGGGTACATAGATGTATCATTTGTCCCAGGTCACACAAGTCAACTTTTGTCCTTTGGAATACTTCCCACTGTCCCACAGTTTATCTGATTTGCTCTGAGATCTGGACACTTGTTCACTTTCCAGTTCAGTATCTGTGTTAAAGTTTTTGCCACAATGAAACAGTTCTACAAAAAGAATGACCCTACGCCATGTTTGCAGCCAAGCCTTGTCCCATAGAAGATCCAATGTCACACATTGACTACATGCCCTCTGCTGCCATCCTTTGTCACAGCACAGTTTATGTGCCTGTCTGGTGTCATTTCAGCCTATTTAGGTTCAAAAACTATTTAGTAGAATAAAGTCAGCCCAGGGTTACACAAAAGTCCTGTCTCAAAAAGTTAACTTGGAAGCAAATATGCCTATTGTTTCTTCTCTGTTTTCTTATTTCAGAATAGTGGAGATGAAGAACAAAGAGATGGAGAAGGTGTCAAATATCCATGTTGCTCTGCCATTCTCTAACAAAGCAATCTGAACATCACGTTCATCACCTTTGAACTGGACTATTTGAATTTTGCATGCTAGTATCAAACTCTTTAAAGTACTATTCAATAGCATCTATTTCTGTTAATTCAAAAGTTTTCATTGAATTTGGATGTGGTGACACACATCTGTAGCCTCAGCACTTGGAAATAGAAGCAATAAAATTTATGAGCTCAAGGCTAGCCTTCGTTACATAGTAAATTCTATCCCAGCCTGGCTACAGGTGATATCTATGTCTTCCTGTCTGTCTTCTTTCGCATATAGATAATGTAAGAAGATACCTTGAATTTAGGACTTGGAGATTGTTATGTACTACAGGAATTTTTGTAGTATTTTCTGCATTATGATATGGCTATAAGCCTTTGGGAGCCAGGGAGTGGAATGTGGTGGTCTGAAAGAAAATGCTCCCCAAAGGGTTTGGCACTATTAGGAGATGTGGCCTTGTTCAAGGAAACGTGGCCTTGTTCAAGGAAACGTGTCCTTGTGGGGGCAGGCTTTGAGGTCTCTTTCGCTCAAACTTTCTCAGTGTGACACTCAGTCAAAACTTCTTGTTGATTGCAGGATGTAGCAGCTCCAGTGCTCACTCATTTCCCGGCCACCCAGACCCAAATAATCACACAGAAACTATATTAATTACAACACTACTTGGCCTATTATCTCAGTATTCTTATTAACTAACTCTTGCATCTTAAATTCACCCATTTCTATTAATCTGTGTACCGGGACTAAACTGTAGCTTACTGGTAAGGATCTGGTGTTTGTCTCCTTTGGCAGCTACATGGCATCTCCCTGATTCTGCTTTCTCTCTCTAGATATAGATGTATGTATATATCTTTATTTTGATTTCCTGCCTGGTTTTACTCTGCTAGTTCATTGGCCAAAATAGCTTTATTCATCAGTCAATAATAGCAACACAAATACAGAAGGACATCCCACATCATTCCAGCACCATGTTTGCCTACACACTATCATGACAACAATAGACTGAACCTCTGAACTGTGGGCAAGCCACCCCACTTAAATGTTTTCTTTATAAGCCTCATTGTGGTCATGGTGTCTCTTCACTAAAAACCCAAACTAAAACAAATAGAGATTTATAAATATAATCTATATAGATGATATAATCACAAAAATTTAAAGCAACATATATTATGTGCAGTGACAGGTATATTAAAAATTATAATGGTGAACAGAAGAGCCAGACATTCAACAGTGGATAAACTTGATAAAGGCCTATAGAAAGGGACAACTGGAGGAATTTCTGCTTGAGCTTGGGACCCTTTGTGGATAGTCAGTTAGGAAATTAGGGTTGTTAAATCTCACTATGAAGGGGAAATAGAATAGATATTACAAGTGGACAGCGGAGAGGATTTGGGTATGGCAAGAGCATAGGAACAGGAGTTCTGGGGAGGATGGAAGGAGAGAGTACTGGGAAAGACAACTGAAATTAAGGTCATCTCTGGGATGATCTAGAAACCTAGTGCATGGACACTTCCAGGAATCTATAAGGATAACCCTAGCTATGACTCTTAGTCAGGAGAGATGAACTAGTTATCTCCTATAACCAGGCAAGTGGAGGGACTGGGACACCAACCCAGCCAGACCCTTTGACCTACTCTTTGCCCTGCCTACAAGATATGCTAGAGTAAAGGTGGTGCAGAAATCATGGCAGCAGCCAGCTAACGATTGGTCCAGCTTGAGAACCCTACCATAAGAGGGAGTCCACCCTTGACACTATTTGGAGGGCCAGAACCCAGAGGTAGACAGCCCAGTGACCTAGGACAGAATCAAACATGACTACCAAAAAAAAAGGTCAACCAAGTGATTCCTAATGATATCCTGCTATCCTCATAGATCATTTCCTAGCCCAACTGTCATTAGAGAGACTTCATCCAGCAGCGGATGGAAACAGATACGGTGACCCACAGCCAAACACTAGGTGACCTTGGGGAATCCTGTGGAAGAAAGGTAAAAAAGAATATAGGGACCAGAGGGGCCAAGAAGACCACAAGAAAACCCACAGAAGCAACTAACCTGGGATCATGGGGCTCACAGAGACCGAACCAACAACCAAAGAGCTTGCATGGGCTGACCTAGGCCCATGTGTTAGAGATGTGTACATATGTTAGAGATATGTACATATGTTAGAGGTATGTAGCTTGGTCTTCTTGTGGGACTCCTAACAGTGAGAGCAGGAGCTGTCTCTGAATCTGTTACCTGCTTTTGGGACCCTTTCCTCCTCCTGGGCATCCTCACCCTTAATAGAAGTAGAGGTGCCTAGTCTTACTGCAGCTTGCTATGCCATGACTGACTGATAGATGTGAGAGGCCTGCCCTTTTCTGAAGAGAAACAGAGGAGGAGGAATGTATGGTGGAGGGGAAGTTGTAGGAAGGGACTGGGAGGAGAGGAGGGATGAGAAACTGTGATTGATGGGGCTGAAAACTAATTATAAATAAATTATAGGAATAGACCAAAAAAATTTTAAAAAGGGAAAAAAAAGGGATGCCAGGATTGCCAAATGGCCTGTGTTGTAAGGGCAAGGTAGAGAAATAATACATCCTCATTCATAACAGCTCTAAGCTGGGGACAGCTCAGAAATCCATTAATGGTGAAACAGAGAGAGAATTCTTGGTAGTTCTATGGAATACATAATTTCAGGTCTTAGGAGTAGACCAATTTTTTATATTTTATATGTGGATGTGCATATGTAATATTTAAACATACATGGTTTGTATGCTTTAAAAAATATAACAACCTCATAGACGGAAAGAGGCAGAAGTGGGGGTGCAGGGAAGAGGGAGGAAGGAAAAGGATCAACAACTATTTTACTTTACCTTAAATAGTTTAGACTTCTAACACCAAAATTTTCTATTTATCAGCATTTGTGAGCCATGGCAGCACATGTCTGTAAATACCGCTGGAGGGATGCTGGAGCAGTCTGGGCTGTATAGCAAACCCTAGAAGAGCTAAGGCTACACAGCAAGACCCTATCTCAAAACAAACAACATAGCCAGGCGGTGGTGGTGCAGGCCTTTAATCCCAGCACCTGGGAAGCAGAAGTAGGTGGTCTCTGAGTTTGAGGCCAGCCTGGCATACAGAGTGAGCTCTAGGACAGCCAGGGCTGTTACACAATGAAAACCTGTCTTAAAAAAATTAAAAAAAAAGAGGAAAAAATAAAAATATGTGTCTTTTCCTTTGTCTCTAAACCTAAAAGTCTTTCATCTCAAAAAAATCTACTAAACATTTAAGTATATGTCTGAAGTTTTCATTATGATCTAATTTTACAACCTGAGTTGAAAGAATTTTTAAAGTCTGTAATGTTACCTGGATTTTATTTGTGTTTGGGTGTTTTGTTTTGTTTTTTTCTTTTCTTTTTTTTGGGGGGGGGGGTGTTGATTAGGTGTTCTTTCCTCCTGCCTTCCTCATTTCTAGGGGTAGGATTTTGCTATGGAGTCCTGACTACTATGTAGAGCCATCTGGCCTTGAACTGATTTTCTGTCCCTGGCTCCCGAGAACCGGGCCTGGAAGTGTGTACCACCACACTTAACCTGCATTAACTTTTAAAGTAAGATAAACTTGTTAGATCATGATCTGAACATCATGTGTACATGTATGTGTATCTATGCACACATTAGCCCACATTCACCCCACATGCACAAAAATGAACATAATCTTTTTTATAACCCCAAAGATCAGAGAGGGCAAACACTTGCTCACAGTGAAACAGAAAGCAAATGGTGCAACCAGGAAGATTGGCTAGCACTGCGGCTGCCTAGGCCCCCTGCTACACGGGAGGAATGGCTGGCTTAGTTAAATAGCTAAGAACACAGTTAGTGGCCAGTGACTCCCTGCTTCCTTTAAAGTTTCAATTCTCAATTGCACCCAGCAGCCTTTAAACTAGAGTGAAGAGAGCAACTTCTGGGAAAGATGTTTTTGTTTTGTTTTGTTTTCCTTCTTCCAGCCTATCTCACTGGTCAACATTTTATTCTAAAAAGAAAACAAGGACAAAAGGTCTCGAACTGTTTCCCTCTGGTGACATTATTTCTTGAGAACCTGCATTGGCACTGCCCTGCATCGTTGCCCAGGGCTATGCGCCAATACAATAACATCCCCGTGGTCACCCACTGTTAGTGATGCTAACATGTGGCTCATGACTAGGCAGGATCAATGGTGTGTGCCTGTAGTCCCTGGTACCTGGGAATCTCAGTCAGACTTCAAAGCCAGTTTGGACAGCTCAGTGACACCCTGTCTTTCAAAAAAGGAGAAAATGTGGATAGTGGATATATAAAATTGAAAAGTTTTTATGGCCCAATAAACCTTTCCGCCGATGCAATAATTCAAATCAGACCAAATCAAATTAGAAAAAGCTCAGGTTTAATGGATACTAAAGCTCCCGGTGGCCTTCCAGGCCCCCCCAAAATAAAGATGGGAAGAAAAACCTACCACGTGTTTGTTCTCTGTGGGGCAGTTTAAATACTCTGTAGGAGGGGTCTGGAGCCTCTCTGTGGAGAAGTCATGGTTTGACAGGCTTTCTCGGAGGGGGAGTCAGGACTGAGACAACTCCCAGAGGAGGGGGCTTGGGATGGAGAGTTCCACCCAAACATTCCAGATTTTTTAGATACATGGATGCCAGAGGCTGAGGTGAAGCCTTAACCCAAACATTCCAGACTCTTTGGGTATAGGAGTGCCCAGGCGCTGGGGTGAAACCTTAATCCAAACATTCCAGACTATTTGGGTATGTGGATGTTAGGGGCTGAGGTGATGCTTTCAACCAAACAAAAATTTAAGAATATTCTTAAAACTTTATTATAAAATCTTGCGAATAAATTCCATTCTAATTTACTATAATTACTTTAGATTAAAATTTAGATAGCCACATCTAGCAAGTGGCTACTGTATTAGACGAGGCAGGTCATCTATTAAATTTCTACAGCTAAAGACTTTTGTTGTGGTGGTGGTGGTTGTTGGTTTTGGTTTTTTGAGACAGGGTTTCTCTGTAGCTTTGGAGCCTGTCCTAGAGTTGGCCTTGAACTCACAGAGATACATCCTCCCCCTCACCCCCACCCCCCACCCCTGCCTCCTGAGTGCTGGGATTAAAGGCGTGCACCACCACCGCCCAGCCAAGACTTTTAAACTCTAAACTTTAAACTAAAAAAATATATTAATAAAAATTTAAAAAAATCTGTTTCCCACATTAGTTTGCTGTGTGTGAATCTGAGTTTAGCATCTAGCTGACTTTGCCAGAATAAAATTACTAGCTCTGTGTACAAATACAGTGCCGGTAGACAGTCCATGGATGTTTCCTGATGTCTGCCGAAGCCTTCATGTTCAATCACTGACGCACACTCTTCATGAAAACTGCCGGCCGTGGGGCACCCAGGTGGAAATGACAACATTGTGCACCATCTTTAAACAGCCCTGGCTAGCCTGCAGTTTTCTCACGCCTCCATCCAAACCTCCGTGAACACTCACTATCAGTTTCAACCTTCCAGAAAGCCAATGGAATAAAAACTAAAATCGAAAGGAAAAAAAAAAGCAATAAGAATTCTGTAAGTTCACAGAAAGTATGCTTTTCTGAATTTGACTGTTACACACCAAGCCTGATCCGTGGTGGGTCAGTTTGTGCTGAATCATGGTAGGGAAAGGTCCTTCTGCCCTGTCTCCACCTCCAGGCCAGCGCCTGCCCTTATGTACGTCATCACCTGTGTCCTCCCCGGTCCCCGAGCTCCTCGGTTTCAGCTCTTTAACCCGAGGTGGAAGACACTTTCTCTGGCTCCACACTGTTATTCTGCTCTATCTACTCCACTCTTTTTCCAAGATTGCTTACTGCCTGGGAACCCTAAAATTCTACCTTTATCCCTGTCCTGTTAATCTTTCCATCTGGTGGTTTACCTGAAGTGTGTTTCACAGCCTGTGAGAACGTGCAAACATGCAAGCGCGTGGAAATTTGGTACTACTTTTCCCATGTTTGGAATGAAGTTGCTGAGTGCATGTTTTCTGAGTGACTCAGAGGAGATTTGGAGCCCTCCCAGACAGGGAATTGGTGCTAACATCACCCATTCTACGGTTGTGTCACAACTACCAGAATACTTGAAGCATTTGTAACAGGAATAAACCTTTTGAGACATTTAGTTGATGTCATTCTGTGTTTGTAGCTTCCTTTCTCCTTCCTATAAGTCTGTCCCACTGACCGGTGGGAAGAATGTAGAGATGAGAGCCATTACTTTGCATAAAGATTAGAGTAAGACAACGCCCTGACATAAGCCAGGCACGACAACACATGGTTACATTCCCAGAACTAGGGAGGCCGAGGCAGGAGGATCATTGTCAGGAAGCATTTGAAGCCACTGCGGGATACATAGTGAGCTAAAGTCCAAACCACACTGTAAAGAAAGACCCTGACTTAATAACAAAACAAAAATCGGAACCATATTATTCTATTTGGAAAGCATTCGTCTTCATTGAGGGGAAAATGTGTGTCCTGGGCTGAGCTAGTTATTAGAGAGTCAATGGAGGGCACTTGGTAACCACTAAGACTGCTTCTACCTACCTAAGGAGAAATGAGCCCGAGCTCAAAGCGTCAGTCAGAGCAATTTGGGAGGAGCCTCTTAAAAATGATTGAAGCCAGGAATATAAGCAGCCCGTGGCTATTTTAATTGAGTATGGGATATCCCATAAAGTTTTGCTCACTACAGACAGCAAGCAGACTGGCTGTGGGAGGATGGGAGCCAAGGAGTAGGGAGGGTACCATGCAAAGATGCTGCTGTTCTGGATGAGGCCTGGGGATGGAGATACAGGAACTCCTGATGTCAGCAAGAAACTCTAGTACCACAAGAAGCATACGTGGGAACGAACACTACCAGAGCCTAGAGAGAGAGACTCCTCATAGACATGAAGAGCCTTGGAAGGCAGCATGGGGCTCTGGGGCTCCTCCCTCCACCTGGCATAGGGTCCTCTAATTCACCAGAAGGAAGAGAAAGGGAAACGTGTAAGAGGAGAAAAGTATACAGGCCTCCGATCTCAGCACTCAGGAAGCGAAATCAGGAGGATTTCTGTGTTTTCAAGGCCGATTTGGGCCATAGAGTCAGACTCTGTCTCCTCCCCCCCCCAAAAAAAAAGAGAGAAAGAGACGGAAAAGGGTGAGGAAAAAACAAGAAAATGACTTGCACTTCAAATAAACTGAGTATTTATCCCAAGGAACTTTGCCGCCTGGGAAGGAAACATGGAAATTTTCTAGGGAAAATCCCTGTTGTCGTTGCAAACAGGAGCTCTGGGCAAGATAGCTCAGCATGGAAAACAAAGATGTCTCTCTTTCCTCTTTCATTTCTGCCCATCTGATTCCCAACATGCACACTTTGGCCTTACTGCAAATATATCTCCACTGATACGCTAAGGGGAGTAGGGGAGGCTTGCCACTCTGAAAATGAGAAGCAATGCCTATCAGACGGCATCCTAAATCTAGAAACACCCCCTTTCAGTACTCACTGGTTCTTACTGTGCCCTGGGGAGTGAGGGTGCAAGGGCTTCGAGCCTGGGTTAGAAAGTACTGCTCATATCTAGGAAGGTGAACATCCAAACTGGCTAGGCTCCCACAAAGCCAGCACATTACGGAGGATCAAAACCCCTTGCCATTGCCCTTGGCGTCTTCTCAGCTCTCATTGTTTGCCATGTTCAGAGAGTCCAGTTTTATCAGTCACAGTCCAGCTGGCCTTGGTGAGCTCCCAATAGATCAGCTCCACTGTCTCAGTGGGTGGGTGCACCCCTCGTGGTCCCGACTTCTTTGCTCATGTTCTCCCTCCTTCTGCTCCTCATTGGGACTAGATATGGACAGAGGGGGGAGGACCTAGGACTTACCACAGGGCAGGGAACCCTGACTGCTCTTTGGACTGGAGAGGGAGAGGGAAAGGAGTGGGGGGAGGGGGAGAAGAGTGGGGAGAAGGGGAGAAGGGTGGGAGGAGGGGGAGGGAAATGGGAGGCTGGGAGGAGGTGGAAACTTGTTTTCTTTTTCCTCATTTTCTCAATAAAAAAAAGATTAAAAAAAAAAAAGTACTGCTCACATAGAGCATTGAACGTAGGTTCTCCTCACTGTAAGTGAAACACAGAGATCCTCAAAAAGACTACATCTGCCTGTATCCATTACTTCTAGAAACCATTGTCGCCATGCTTCTAGTGAGATCCCATGCTGGATTAGACACATAACTATTAGTCACAAACGTGTAACTATTTAGTATCTATAGTCAGCATCCTACCTCCAAGTCTCCTTCCGGATGTAGCAACAGTTGCAAATGCACACCTTAGTTCTTAGAGTCAAGCTGCATCGAGACATGCAAAATTACTCTCCTCGAAAATTTCACTGCTATTAGCAGTAACTTAAGTTTCTTTCGTGAGCCATGACTTACACTGCCTCTCCCACTGTTATTTACTCTGAATGACAGACAGTAAAGGTATTTTCTCTTTCCCTATCTCAGATGAGGAAATGGAAGCCTCTTTGCTCCAAGATCTTTGTCAGGGCTGTCCCTGGCATCTTTGGCCTATGCCTATCCCACCTTTCACTCAAATATTCACTTTCCTACTGCCACTGTTGGGAACGATGTTGGATCCTTGCTGCACACCTCTGGGTGCTGTCTCTTTAAGGTACAGGGTCATTCTAGATTCACTGTTCACACAAAGGCCTCCCAGGCTAACCTTGCCCACAGTAACCTCCTATTCCTGTGAATGCCCGCAGGAAATCATTTGCATGGCCCTTTGCTGAGCCATTCTACCATACCTTGGAACTAGTCACATGCTTCTCTTCACTTCTGTGTCTCTGTTTGAACCCCAAACGTCCACATAGCTCCTCAGACATATTCAATGGATGATATTAAATCCCTGAACCACTAAAACTAGGGAAGAGTTCTAAAATACAAATATCCCCACTGGGCAGGAAAACCTTCCCGCTTCCCGTTTTCCTCTGGTCATCTTTGCCAAGGCCACAGAGGCAGATTTACTACCAAGCCCCGGGTTAATGAAGAATCCTCCAAACAAAACTGCATTTATTTACGCAATGGCTGGAACAGACTTCAAGAGCTTGGGAACACTATTCTAATTACTTGTCCAATTGACGCCTTGCCTGGGCTAGGACCTCACAGGAGCCTATCAAACATAATTGGGGTTTTTAACCTTGTGACATAAGCCATTAGCTACAGAGCGTCCTCTTTATTTCCTTTTCTTAAAAAGTACATTCAATCTACTGTGGACTTTCCCATCTATCGGTGCAGCTGGAGGTGACTTCCTGCTCGGTCAGCTGACCCAGCCCTGAGTCACATCACGGCTGCATGCTGGTGAGGCTTGCTTCTTCATCTAAGGAACCAGGGAGAGAGACTAGCCCGAGCTATCAGAACGCCCAGAAGGTGGGATGCGTTTGTGTTTCCGCTGCACATTTGACATCTCACAATTAGAATCGTGGCTCCTAGAGCTTTCGGCTGCTGCTGACATATCAGAAGACAGGACAATCAGTTCCCTTTGTCCCGGGGTGAAAATGACATTTTTGTAAAAAGTCCATCTCTGTAGGCAATGAGTCATTTACCCGGGCAACCCCTTTCGTCAAGGGGTCCTTCCTCTGGTCCTCATTTCGGGGATGTGTTCTGCTGAAATGCTAATGACCCGGAGTGCTCATTCTGGGATTCGCGATGATGCAAGTCCAGTTTTGAGAGGAATTTGAAAACCACAGGAAAGAAGCTAGGTCCATGGGACGGGGTTTGAAATACAAAAAAGGAAACTTCCTAGTTCGGGGAAGTCACTGGGAAAGAGCCGTAGGGAAGCTGAATCTGGAAGTGTAGGAGTTAAGAAGCCAGCTCTGCCAGCTTGCTGCTTAGCTAAGTGGGGGTGCAAAGACCTCTCATTAAAGAGGATAAGGGAGTATCCTTAGCTTTTCTCATCTCATGCTTTTATAGCAAACCAAGCATTATTGTGATGCACTTGGCAAATGGGGATCCATCAAAATACACTTTTCCCCGTTGACTCAGTGGGGCAAGTAGTCTGGGTGTATCGCCCTCAATTGTGACTTTTCCAGAAGTCTGCTCATCAGCAGGGCCCAGATAAAGCCTCCATTAAAGTTTTTTTCTTTCCGAGACATCCAGTAGGAAAATGGTTTAGAGAAGAAAACCACAGGCAAACCAAAGGTGCGGTTAAAGGGCAGGAAGGTGTGTTTTCATTTCAGGTCTGAAGAGGAGGAGCAGGGGGCCAAGACCTGGTCACCTAAAGCCCCTTGGGACTCAGTGCAGGAAGTCAGTGCACTGTACCAGCATTCGGTATCACTTGTGATTGATTACTCATAACCAGCCTGCACCAGACACCTCAACTGTTGACAGATGTGGAACATAAGCCCATGGCAAGCTTCCAGCCTGGAATTTTTTTTTCAGTGTGCTTGAGATCACAATAGCCCTGTCTACTTACTGGAAGATGCACCTGATCACATAGCGTGATACTGACTTCAGAACAACGTACATCAGGTTTTTTTTTTTTGGTTTCTTTGTTAATGAACATTAGGTAGTGGCTGTCAAAGGAATGAATGGTAGGAACAGGCTTAAACTTGAAAGTCCCGAGGTGGAGACCTAGGTCTGGTACACAAGTTCTAATCCTGAAGGTTGCCTAAATCTACAGTGGTAAAAGCTCTCATTTAAGAGAGCACCACCAGAAAGAGGAAAGGGAAGGGGAAGGGAATAGGAGACACACCGTCCTTCTGGAAAGGACCGTGCCCAGAATCACCACCTACATGGCACTTTCCTAACTCTCTGCTGGTGAGGTCATCACACGGGGACCCCCAGCACCAAGGGAGGCTGGGAAAGACCATCCTTTGCTATGTAGCCATGAACCGAGTCAAAAGTCTGGAAAGAAAAAAGTGGGAATTGGGAGATAATTTGTTGTTCTCGCCACAGAGGGAGGAGCATGTTGTGTCATGTAAGTATGTCCAGTCTCTTTCTAGTAAACATGGTAGGAAAGCCATCAACATCTGGAAGGAAAACTGCTCACAGTGTTATGCACAACAGCAACACAGACTGAGTCTAGGTGACCAACAGGGTGACCACCAACAACAGATAAAGGAAATGGGGTGTATTCACACAATGGATTTTCAGGAGTGCTTGCCTTATGTTTTTGTTTGTTTTTCAAAACAGGGTTTATCTGTGTAATAGCCCTGGCTGTCCTGGAACTCACTCTGTAGGCCAGGCTGGCCTCAAACTCACAGGCCTGCCTCTGCCTCCCGAAGGCTGGGATTAAAGGCATGCACCACTACTGCCCAGCCACTACACACTTTTTTTTTAACTGATACAGCTTTATTATTTTTTCCTTTTATTGAAAATAGATTCTTTTCTCACATAATATGTCCCGATTATGGTTTTCCCTCCCTCTACTCCTTCGAGTTCTTCCCCAGCTCTCCTCCTACCAGATCCATTCCATTTCTGTCCCTCATAAAGAACAGGCTTCTAAGAGATGATAATAATAAAACATAACAAAATAGAATATATTATTACTTCCTTATCTCAGTCTTTGTGAATGGGTGATTCTGCAGGTTGATATTGGAGAAATAAGTATGGTCATTAATATTTTGGCTCAGAAGGTTTTTTTAACCTCAAAAGGGCTGGTCATGAACTTGCAGTGACATGTCCACCTCTGTCTTGCTATGCTGGAACTGCAGGCATGACCCACCATGCTCGCTTTCTCTTGATATGTGTGAATAGTGCTTCCATCTGCATTCTACATTTCTATCCCTCATCCTTGCAGTATACAGATCCGCTTCAAGTTTTCGTTTCATGAAAGTTAAGATATTTCAGGAACGTGGGGTGAGGGTCAAGACTACTCACTAGAACTGAAAAGTTCTAACTTTTTAGTAAGGAGAAGTTGTGCCAATTATTTCACCTGGGTCGCTCTGAGATTCTCCACTGACTCTCTTAGGAAGACTGTACCACGGGGTTCAGACATCTCAATGACCTCGGAATGACCGATGAACAGGGTGGTCCCTTTAGGGCTGAGTTCTAGAAAGAAACAAAGGAGTAGCAACCCCATCGACTGATTCTTAAAGAAAAGGCTCGTGAATCTTTCAATGAAAACAAAACCAACTAACCCAGGCATGCTGACACAAACCAGCAATCCCAGCACTGAGTCAGGAGGATTGCTGCAAGCCTGAGGCCAGCCTGGGGTACATAGTGTCAGATCAACCAGAGATATATAGCAAGATTTTATCAAAACAAGGTCAAATCACTTTCTTGGGCTGAGGGTACTTAAACATGACTTCAGAGAGCCAGCAACCAGGACTAAACTACTAAGCAGGTAAAATGTAAAAATTCTGCTCCGACTCAAAGGGAGAACCCCAGTACCCTCGTCACACTCTGAGTTTTCCTGGGAGGATCTCTGGCCAAGGATTGGGCAGGTTCAGCCATATTCTCTGAATAAAGCAGCTAACAACGCAGACTGGTTCAAAGGTTAATGCCCCTCCCCCCATTCAATACAGAGAATTCCTCTCTCTCCATAGCCAGTTACTCTTTTAGATCAAACACCCGTGTTTGCTGCCCCTGTCCAGTCAAACTTCCATCTTGGCTCTTTTTCAATGATGTGAAATCAGTCCATCTTGAATTTTTCTCTCTTTACAAACGGGGTCTCAGTATGTAGCCCAGATTAGCCTTGAACTCTCAGGGTGCTCTTAAACTCTCAGAAATCCTCCTGCCTCATCCTCCGGGGTACTGGGATTGCAGAGATACTACCGGCAAGACCCAGTGGCCCTTCTGATGGTTACAGGAAATGTGAGATCTTTTTCAGTTGCGTTTTCCTTTTCATTTTCAGGCATTCTCTTTCTGACTCGCCACCAAATACAGTTTGTTTCAATAACCCAAAATAAAAGTCAGCCTCAAGAAGCCACCATGCAGAACAGACGAGAATTTCAAAACTGAGTCCTGCTGTAACTGGAAGGGGCTTTAGCAATCATCTACTCTGAACTTGACTCCAAGGAGTTAGAAAATGCTCCCACCAACAGAATTGCAGAAGGGCGATCAGAACCAACTATTTGAAAATTCCCAAGCACATATAGTTCTGGCCCAGCAGTTACACAAGGAAGAACTTGATGTCCCGATATATTCTGAAACACATACAAGGATACATATATGCAGTAAGGGCCCTCAGTGCAGTGCTGGGAACAGCAACCAGAAAACAGAAATGATAAAGTACAATATCCAAAAGATGGGTATGCTTCTGACATCAGAAGGAAGAAAGATAATTCTGTGTCAGAGAATAGTGTTCACAATGCGGTCCCTTAAAATAACGCCAATGTGATTGGGAGGGGCTGGAAATGTGCACACATGTGTTTACATAGAAAGGGTGACTGGAAGCCGCCAGGCTCCTTTCAATGGTAGTTGCCTCTAAGGACATGATTGAGGAGCAGTGGGAACATGTATTTTGCAGTTTAATTTTTATTAAAATAAAAATATTTATTTTTAATTTTTAATGTTGTTATTCTTCAGGAATTAAAATTGCTGGTATTCTGGCTGCCTTGGTTCATAACCCAGGAAATGGTACCACGCCCCAGCACTTACATACAGTGGCCCAGCCATTGCACTACAGAACCAGGAAGGATTCTACTAGGGGCTGATGCTGGCTTAGTGATGGTTATACAGGGGTGAAGAAGGCCATGGGAGGCACCAGTTTCCATAGCTTGAGGGCACTGGGCTTCTACCTACGGCTGATTAACTTAAAAATAAGACTTCAAAGAAGTATCACTATCCAGTGTATTCTGGGCAGAGAAAGAAAGACAAGGAGATGAATGACGGCTTGTGTTTTTGAGGACCCAGGATGTTATCTTTAGAGAGCAAGCGATGTTGGCAACGTCTTCACCTTTGGAGTCAGCATCCTGCTGGTTTCCTGAATCCTTTTAGAAGGTGATTCCTCCAGTCCTTAGGAAATCTCCAATTTATCCTGTGAGTATAGCCCTCATCCTGCCTAACTGCACACATGGAAGAAAGGAGGCTTCTCCAGACTGTCACTACTTTTCACCTGTCCTCGGTTCTTGATGAGTGAGGTCAACCGTATTCTCTATGTCTCGCTTCCTGTTTAGGGTTCCACATGACTCCATCTCAGTGATGATTAAGCCACCGGCACATTCTATGCCCCTGGCCGGCGTGACTGTGATAGAGAGAGTCTCAAGGTATTTGTTTGGAATACAAGATAAAGATCCCATGTCCCTCCTACCGTGTTTGACTAACAAGATGAGGGTCAAGAGGCAGCTGGGAACCACAAAGGACGTCTGATTTAGGATTGAGTCAACACCAAAAAACACCAAGTTAAGAGCTGAATAACCATGTCCTTAATATAAGTTCACCAAAGGACTCAATATCTCAGAACCCCGCACTTCATGTGACCATCAGATGACTAAATTGAGTTCAGTGATGCTGGCCAAGTGCTTACTGAGGGAACAGAAATTGTATTAGGCACATTAGTTCATCCAGTAGACATCCCCACTTCATGGAGGAGACAAGCCTAAGGCAATAATTGTGACAAATTGTGCAGAAGTGTGTGAGAGAATAATGCCTTTGGGAAGGAGAGGAATGGCAAAGAAAGGCTAGGGAGATAGAGAGGGGAAGGAGGAGCTAGAGAGGAGGCTCTCCTTTAAGTCAGCTAGGATGAGTTCGAAGGGTCTCCGCCACTTGTTATCTATTAAGGATTAATAGACCTGAAACAGCTAAAGACTTTGCAATATGTGGACCCTGCTTCCCAACACACATCCAAACACACATCCACAGGCAGTCATTTTAGTGGAGTCTTTTTTTTCTTCAGTAAAATGAATGTTACATAGACATGTGTGAGACACAGTTAGGAGAGAATTGTTTCTGAGTTCTGAAAGAAGGTTGAACTAAATCATTCGCAAACACGGATCCACCTTTAAATCTTAAGTGAAATCCCTGTACTGAGCCCAGGCAGGAGGATCTCTAGAGGCTGGCCACAGACACACAGACACATACACACACACACACACACACACACACACACACACACTCTCTCTCTCTCTCTCTCTCATATACACATTCACACACATGTACACCCCCAAATAAAATAAATACCAGAGAGCCACATTTTGGGAAGGGTCTGGAGATACTCTTACAGGTGTGGTTTTGTAGAGCTATAACCCCAAGGGTGGGGAAGCGGAGGCAGAAGGATCAGGAAGTCAAGATCATAGCAATTTTGAGATCAGCGTGGGTTACATAATACCCTACCTCAAAAAACAAAACAGCCCCAGCTTGGTGTTATATACTTTTAAACCCAGCACTTAGGCGGCAGGGGCAGCTTATCTCTGTGAGTTTGAAGCCAAACTGGATCTACATGGCCAGTTTTAGGCTAGTCAGGGTTACAACATGAGACCCTATCTCAAAACAAAACCAAAATATTCAATGACAGACCTTACAGCATAAAGCTTCTATCTGAATCCAGTAGTACTAGTCCGGAAAATAAGACTCTCAAGTGAAGTCAGGCTTCTGCACCTTCATTGTTTGCACCTTAAAACCTAAAAACAACCACTTATTTTTGTTTCCAAAATGGACTTATGAAAAGTACATTTGATGAATACTGACAATGTATAATAACGAAGGCCAGGTTCCGTGATTCCAAGTTTCCCAAGAACCAACTTACAAGACCTATGAGTGAAAAGCCAGCAAGACAGAAAGAGAGGAGGGGACCAACCAGCCATTGCCTCCTCCCACCCCTGCTTGCTGACTGTGTGGCTGATGGCTTTCTCTAAGAGAACATTCTGTTGACTCTTGTCTTAGTTAAGGCTGGCAATTCCCCGTTTGTACAAGCATGTCATGTTGTGAGAAAGGAAAAGCATCACTATAGAAACTCAGGTCTCTGACACACCAGGAAAGATTAGAGATAGCCTATCTTTGGCCACAGAACTTTTCAGTGGCTGTGTGTGCACAGGTTTTATGAAGAGTTTGATTATCAGACAAAAGCTGATTCCGTCTCCTAGGTTGCCATGCCAGTTCATGATGCTTCTACCACATTCCCATCTTATGTTTTACAATGCTGCTGCTGCATCTTCCCTTGGCGAGGCTTAACTGTTGCTAAACAGGGAATCGGGGACGTGGAGCAGAGGCGGAGGTGGGGAGAATGGGTGAGAAAACAAACAAACAAGGTACCCTGCCTTCTCATGTTCTGCCTAAGAAAGACCAGAGAACAACAGTGCTTAGGAGGTGGGAGGTAAATCAGGCTTTCACTGAACATTCAAACTGGCCTCAAACTTTTGATCCTCAGCCTCCTAAGTGTTCCGATTAAAGACATGACCCATCAATCCCAGCTAAAGATTGGCATTTGTTTTCCTTTTTGGTCTTTAGAGACAGGCTCTTGCTATATGACTCTGGCTGTCTTAGAATTCTCCATATCGACCAGGCTGTTCTTGAACTTACAGTGACCCTTCTATCTCAGCATCCTACTTGCTGGGACTCTAGGTGTGAGCAAGCCACCCACCAGGCCCTGCTGAAGAATGACTTTTAATATACTAAAGAGAAACACTTCAAATCATTGAGAAAGGCAAGGCTAGTCCCCAAATTATATTGAGACATTCTTTGGCAAAAGATAATCCTTGCCTCCCACCAGAATCAAATTAAAGTTACAGTGGCTGAGACTCAAACATGGTTGAACATAAATGTACTCACAGGAGAACAAAAGAACACAGCCAAGGAACTCACAGGATGTAAATGTCAGAGAGAAAGTAGCAACATATTCCCTTCATTATGCAGCACAGATAGTGCTACAAATATAAAGGCATGTGAGAAATCCCCAGAGAAATGGCGATGGATCTGACCACATAAAACGCCAAACTTCTGAACATTAGGAAGCCCCTATAATTAAAGCACAAACATCTAAGTGGGGAGATCTCTGAAATGCATAAAGCGTAATATGCTAACTCTTTAACTATAAACACCTGTAAACATTTATCAAAAGCCAGGCCTGGTGGTACTTAGTGAGACTGGATGTCCAAAAAAGAGAAGACAAGAAGAAAGAAAATTCTAAAAGTAAATCGGATAAAAGATACCAAACACTTCATAAGAGGAGAACTATAAACGAAGGTGGGGTGGGGAGTGTCTCTCTCAGTGCTTAGATAGGCAAAGTTGAGCAAAAGTAAGGAACTTTTCATCTTTCCAAATGAGCAAACTTCATATCTTTTTCTAACAGTGCTGATAGGCATAAAAGGGAGCAGGCAACCTCACACCCCACTGGTTAGAATACAGAACTTTCTGGAAAGTAATATGTTACTTCTTAAGAGGAATCCAAGATGGTGACAGTCTTTGACCTAGTGATTTTACTTCCAAGAACTGAATGACAGAAAGCGTTGATTTAAATTCCCAAACCGGAACAATGTGCCATGCGCTAAACAGACTTCTTCCATCAATGCTTGTGTTTACAAAGAAAGAAGAAAGGAAAGGGGGAAAAGGAAGTGGCCTACATGTCCGCTGCTTACTTCAACATTCTCTGAGCGTCTGCTGTGTGTGCAACACCAGGGTTAGAGGGAAGCCCAACCTAAGGCAAACTGTCCTTACCATTGCAGAAAACACATTACGCGGGAGGTAAGCATCGAACCAACTGTTGCTATAGCATAACACTGCTGGGGAGACATGATGAAAAGAGACACTTACACTAAGCATGAAGAACATGAAGGGGAGTAGATACAGCCCAGGGCAAGCAGAGCGAAAGCCTAGGAAGAAGAAAACACTGAAGGCCTGGAGTTCATGACTGACCTAAGTGTGAAGGGCCTGGTGCTTCCTATTAGCAATGGAGAAAATCCACACCTAGGGTCCAGTCGACAGCTGAGTTGCTTTCCTGGGAGAGTGGACAGAGTTTTGGGGATGACCTGTCATCTGGGAGAGGGACTTCTCACAGTTAAGATGTAGGGCATATGCTCTCTGGGCATGCATGCCCTCAGGTTGAAGGCACTCTGCAAGGTTAGACTCTGTGATGGTTTCTTTCTCTCTTCTCTCGGGACAGAGAGAGGGAGGACCAAGGGTTGCTTTAAAATCTGCATGTCTTATGTTGTCACCACCGTTTTTTAAAAACATTTAGGAATGGGGGCGTGCATTGCTGCTTACTTTCTGTTTTAGAATTTTGAGTCATACGGAAATGCAGCCAAATTAATTAAGCCTATCAAATACATCACCAACTGCTGGAGTCCTCTTCGCTTGCAGATAAGAAGGCAGCAACAAGTTGGACTGAGAGCTGGCGAAAAGTGACAACAGAGATATATGGATGGCTGTCCCCAAGTTCTGAAACAGGAAGCAGCACTTGCTGCGTTTGCCAAGTGGCGTATAAACCCAGATAGGGGTGAGGGAGGCAGAAAGTCAAGATCAGAGTGGGAACAAGGCGGTTTGTGGTGACGAGCGGCAGAAGCAAGCCCTCCTCCGAATGAACCCTAGCAAAGGCAGCGTTTCTTCTCCCACTGAAAGCAATGTGGCTGTCAAAGGCGACCCTGTGCTATTAATTGTGGAAGTGTGTCTGTCGCTATTAACGTATCAAACAGAAGTTGTGATACTATCGCTGCCGATCGGTTGATTAAGCTTCACCCGCAGGAAATGCCTACCCACAGCCGACCAAAACAACAGCTACGCATGACGTAGAGAAGAGTTTTTGTCGCACTCCCAGGAGTGATGCAGGCAAACAAACACCGCTCATCCTATTGGGTCTCCGTGGCAACAAAGCCACTAGTTGCCAGATGATGATCCATACTCTGGAAGAGGCATCTCCTGTGACGGGAGGGAGTTTTTGAAGGTAACACGTCAATAGGAACGCCTCAGCAACAGCTGTTTGTTATGGAAGCCTACACGGAGACAGAGAAGGCGAGGTTGCCAGAGGACACCTTAGAGAGGTTTGCTCCCTTGCAGGAAGGAGTGGGGGAAGATCTGAACAGTGTTTAGCTCTTGGATGGAGGGAGTAGATGGAGTATATGCTCACATGGTATAGGTATAACTTATTGACTGAATGAGAAATATCACCTGGCAGACAGAATTTCACATCTCTGGTCCTTAGATTTGTCATAAATAAAACAAATGAAGGAAGAAACTGGATGAAAACTGAGTAGGAATGGAAGACAGCTCACTGTACTGTAAATCTTCCCTGAAGGTCTGGTGGCTCCTGTTAGGCTGGCTATAATAGCTTTATTTTGATCCATTTTGGATCCCATGTAGGGTTCTGTTAGGTAATGTATTTGCCTGGGTGTCCAGTGCCTCTCTAGCTCCAGAGAACAGGATTATGCTTTCCTTCTCATCGTTGGAAACTTGGTGCCTGGAATAGAAGAGAGGTCTGATCTGGATTTATCAGTCATAACAGCAATGGTTTTAGTAGATGGATAGGAACTGAAGTACTTAGCACAGCTAAGTGATGAGACAGCCTATCAGTAGGACAGAGCAAAGCTAGGCAGGCCAAAGTTGGGGCTTCTGGCTTCCAATCCAAAAGAGGCGGGACAGCTGGGAGTGTGTGTGTGTGTGTGTGTGTGTGTGTGTGTGTGTGTGTGTGTGTGCGTGTGTGTGTGTTAGAGTCCATCCCTGGAGCCAGGCAACCCAGTTTAGAAGCCTGACTCCATTCTGAGCTTTGTGACCTTGATTCCTCATGTGCCACCTTCCCTAAGGACAAGTGAGTCCATTAGAGTGAGGCCTAAAAGCACCTCGGAGGAGCTACTTGCAGTTTAGTTGGCCATTCTGAACTTCTACTTCATTTAGGAGCAGTCCGGATGATGAGGATCATATTTTGAGTTTGCAGTTTTAGTTCCTAGGAGTCCTGCCTGGATGGCCGTGGAGCTTATATCTAAGCTTCTCCCTTACAGTCATCATTCAGACCAGTGTTACACCCCGGACATGTTCTAACCTCTCAATGATCTCCAACAAATGCATAGCTCAGTCACTTCAAAAGAAAAGAGAAAGACTCCAAACCGCTTCACTGTGACTCTACAGGGGGTGTGGAGTTTGACCTTGGATTATTTCTCCTTCACCAGTTGTGTCTGCTGCTCAGGATCCTGGACGGTTGGTAGTATGTACCCTGGCAGTGACAAGAAATTAGCAATGCTTAGAAGGTTGCAGGATTCTGAAGCCAAGTGGGAGCAATAAGGAGAATGCTGACTGACTAACTCTCATACATTTCCGGGAAGTTGTTGGGGCTTCCTACCCCCTTGCTCATCTCTTGTAGGCATGTTGTATTCCTAGGATGCATTCAAACTTCAATGGCTATCTGGGGAATTGCAGAAATTAAGCTGCTGAAATATGGTCAACCATGACTACAAACCAGAAACTCAACATTACCCAAGCAAAAATAAATAAGTAAACTCTGACTCTTATTTAAACCACTTTAAGTGCATTTTCTTGGGACTGCAAAAAACAAGAAGAAGAGTCACAGATAATATGAATGGCAGTTGTTAATCACAGATAGGTGCATTCAAAGGATTAGAATTTTCTATTAGGCCTCCTACATCATTGCAACAGGTGCCTTTATATGGCTGCTTTCTATAATAAACCTAGAGAAATTGGCTATCTTGTCTTCCATAAGAGCTGTAGATATGCAGATGTATGTGTAGATGTGGGAGGGTCATACATATACATATGCATACACATACTCATACATGCACACACACACTCACACACATATTGTATGCCTTGCTCTTACGTGCTTTCTGGTGTTGCGATAAACACTATGACCAAAAGCAACTTTAGGGCCCGTCCACATCAGTCTCTTCCATGCATGGCTACAGGATCTGTCCAGTTCCTCAGTTGAGGGTCCCTCCTCCCAGATGACTCTAAGTGTCAAGCTGGCAAAAATCACACAATCACAAAACTAAGAAATATGTTCCATAATTCACCCCTCTTTGTCCTGATAAGGCTTTCTTGGGCACTAAAAATAAAATCGTTTCCTTTTAACTTGTGTTTGCATTCACATGTGTATTCCTAAACACGTAAATACAAGCTGTTCAGTCTGTGTAATGGTTATTACCTCCGTTTCCAGCATCAACCACTTGGTATTGCCCAGCTGGCTACTGTGCTCTCCCGTGGGGAAGACTTTCTCCCACCCTCAGCGTATTCCTCGGCTGTCTGTAGTTCTTTCTGCAGGGCTGAGGCCTCCTGGGCTTTCCCCTCCCACTTGAGTATGTCTACTGTTGTCTTGTTTAGCTTGTGTTTAGGGAGTCATGGGGGTGAGACTTTGTGTGTACTGTAACCTCTCACATTGCTAGGAGACACAAACTCGCAGAAAACTCCCTTTTCCTCTTGCTGTCTTTCCGCCCCCTCTTCACAACTGATCTTGATAGTTTGGGAATTATTAGTCAGGTGTGCTGTAGAGCAGCCCTCACCTTTGCTTCGCCTGAGGCTTTTCTCATTCATTTAGGTGAGGAGGCTCGCTAAAATAAAGTGCCATTTCATGTCCCTTTAAGGTTCTGTGCTAGCGATTGACTCACCGCTGCTAGGATGCTCATTTCAAGGTCTATAATGAATTCGTTTTTGCCTACAGCAGTTTCTTAACATGTGAGCCAGATCAGCAGAGTCAGTATCACCTGAAACTGGTTTAGAGTAGCCTTCTCACAGCCCTAAGTCAGAAGTGCGGGACTGGATCCCAGAAGGGTACACTTGGACATGCCTCCCAGGTGATTCTGGGCAGCTCTGGTTTAAAGACTGTGGCTGTGTCCACAGTTGTTCAAGTCATCCAACTTCAATGCATTACCAACAATGAAAACAAAACAGAAACCCAACCAAGCAAATGAAGTCCACGAGTCCTGGGCTGACAGGAGGAAGCTGAGCAGAGGGTGCTGCAATGCACCAGACGCTTTGAAGCCCAGGGATGAAGCAGGGGGATGGTTTTTTTCTAAGGAAGGAGGATTTCGGGGTGAGAGAGTGGGCTAGAAGTCACCTCCGAGCCATTATAGAGAAACCCACAGGAAGAAAAATTAGACCCCTTCCAAAGAACAAAACAGAAGAACTTTGGTAATTCACCAAGAATTGGAAGAATTTCTGAAAAAGGAAGGGAAAAGACAGGTACCACCTCAGTGAGAAGAAGGCCAAATACAGTTTCCACCACAGAAACCCCTGCTAAGGGGAAAAGGAAAAGGAGTCTCTGCCAAAGGCACTTCGTCTTCTTCTTTTTGATGGTATTGAGCCCTCAAGAATAGGCTGAACCATAAGATCCCAAAATAAACCAGAAGGGTTATCCAAACCAATAGATTGCACATCAGAACACAGAAACAAAAGAAATCTGAAAACAACCAAAAACTATAAGACTTGCTGAACATCTTTCAACACTAATCTTAAATATAATGGCCTCAACTTGCCAAAGAAGAGATGCAGGCTGGTGGGTTGGATTAATAAACTCCACTCAACCCACAGATAGTGCTAAGTAACACACCTCATTGATAAAGACACCATAGACTGGGAATCAGGGAGTGGAAGAAAATCTGTTAAGCCCATGGATGCTAATTTGAAATTGGCATAGCTATCCTGATATCTGTCGAAGTAGACTTCAAACCCAAATTAGTCAGAAGTAAAGACCACTCTATATTACTGATAATAAATGGGATGATTCATCAAGAAGTCATAGCAATCTTATCTATCCATCAAAAGTCAGACTTCCCAGTCATTACAGTAAACACAAATGGATGTAAACGATCAGGTAAGTTCTGAAATAATAATAATGGCTAATTCAAATATCCTGCTCTCACTTCTAAATAAGTCATCCAAACTATAAGCCAACAACAGCAACACCAGACTTTAAATGTACTATTGATTAAAAGGACGTAACGTATTTACAGGATATCCCATCCCACAGACATGAAATACTCACTCTTCTCAACAGATAACATGACCCGATTTTTTAAAGATACTAAAAACCCCAAGGAAAAGAAATTCAGATGATCAGTAAATGCTTTAAAAGATGCTAAACATCCTCAGCCACCCGAGAAGTGCACATCAATACTGCCTTTGAGATTCCATCCCACCCTAGTTAGGACTGTCATCAAGAAAGCAAATGAAATGTTGGCAAGAACACAGGAAAAGAGGAACATTTATTCACTGCTGGTGGACTACAAACCAGTACAGTCAGTATGAAAATCAGTCTGGAGGCTTCCAAAAGGCTGGAAACAGAACTATCATATGACTCAACTATTCTACCCCTGGGTATATTCCTGAAGAATTCTAAGTCCACATATCATACAGATATTGTATATCCATGTTTATTACTTCACAATTTACAATACCATCAGTAGATAAATGGATAAATAAAATGTATCTACCTATAAAGAAGAATGTAGCCACGATATTGGCCAGAAAAGTTGATGGAACTGAAAATTAAATTAAGAAAAATAAGCCAGACTTGAAAGACAAATAGTGTATGTTTTCTTTCACATATGGGACCTATATTTAAAATTATAACTCTGTGTGTGTGTGTGTGTGTGTGTGTGTGTGTGTGTGTGTGTGTGTGTGTGAAAGAGAGAGGGGGGGTGGCAAAGTAGAAATGGTGGGGTTGAGAGAGAGTAACGGGACACGGGCGACATGGAAGCAGAAGCAGAAGCAGTAGGTACTATTTGGCAAGAAGAAAGCATCACGTGCAAGTGAGGAAGAAGGATGAGAAACAGACAGGGTACAAATTACAACAATGTAATGTATGACACATATGTCTGAAAGCGTGATAATGAAAACCATTAATTTGTATAACTGGAAAATGAAGAAGAGATAAATAAAAGCAACCACATCTCACTTCCTCCTAAGTCATTGACACTTAACATTGTGTTTTTGGTTCCCTGTGCCCGTGCTAGCCTCAAAGTAGGTTCACTGGTTTGAAGGAGACTTTTATTGGACAGACGCCACTTCTAGATAAGATAGAGTGAGTGTCCTCCGTCCAAAGTGAACTGTCTCCTATGCACATCATTCAGGCCTCTCATGCCTTCTCTGTTTAACCCTTCAAACTCTGGAAGAATGGACCAACCAATCCGGAGCCTGATTTCCTGCAAAACGTCAAAGTTTGATTACTACAGAGTTTCTGAGTTAGGAATAGTCCTACAGGTCAACTGGCTTTGAATCGTTTTTGAGTAGATATGTTTTGTTGGATGATATATTATGGTGGAAATCCAATGGAGAAAAAAGAGAGGAGAGGTGCTTCAGGAAGGGGTGGGGCTTGAAGTGCACCAGACTCTTCTGGCCGGTCTGGACAATGGCTGGTGCAATCCAGGCTCCACAGTCCAGCCATTGTGATTGTGGCTGGTGACAGTTGCCCTGCCTCCTGACCAACTTCAACTTGCAGCCCAAACCTTTAATCTTTTTGCTTTTTCCTTTAAGTCTTACTCTGCCTCCCAAACACTTTGTACAAGTACTGTTTCTTAGAGAGTAAGCCGCCAAGGCTCTTTTTCAACAGGAAGCATCATATTTTATAACTACCCCACTCTCTGAACAGTGTTCTCAGCTCAGTTATGAATTATAATCCATTGTAACACAGTTCAAACTGCATCCACAATCCTTTTGGGAGTCTTTCTACCTGTAATGCCCCTGCAACAGGCTCATGTTTTCACTAGTTCCCAGTCTGATGCACCATTTTCTAGGCTGTGGAATCTTCAGGAAATGGGGTCTGGTTGGTAGATGCAGGTCACTAGGGGTGGGCTTTGAAGAGTATACTGACCCCTGGTTCTGGCCTTTATTCTCTGGATCCTGACCTGCTTGGCGAGAGGCCGCCATGGAGGGAGCCACTCTTGTCTCCATGGCTTTCCTGTTGTATTTCATTTCTTTTCTGTTGCTGTGATGGAACACAATGGGCGAGGCAGCTTCTGGAAGAGATTATTCTGCCTTAGGATTCCAGAGGGTTATACTCTATGATGGTGGGGAGGCATGGAAAGCCAGCAGCAGGCATGGTGGTCTGAGCAGCAAGCTGAGTGCTTATATATAAAACACAAACAAGAAGCAGAGATCGAGAGCACTGGGAATGTTGTAAGGCATTGAAACCTCAAAGCCCAGCCCAATGATGAACTCCCTCCAGGATACAGGCACTTCCTAGACCTCCACCACCAACTGGGGACCAAGGATCAAATATGGGCACCTCCTGTGTGACATTCTCATTCAAACCACCACACCCACCCTGACAAAGTAACATCTCTCTGAAACCAGGAGCCCAAACAAACCTATCTTCCCCTAAGTTCTGCCATGTGTTCTGATGACCACAGCAAGAACGTGCTAAGACACTGAGCCATGTTAAGTGCCTATCCCATCCCAGGGCAGGTCCAGCCACCCATTATCTAAGCCTACAATGATATTGTTCTCTACTGTCTCCCCGCCCCGCTTGCTCTTTTTGGAAAGTTCCATGGTCCAGATCTCAACAGCACAATTTTCATAAACTACTGTGAGAAAGTGAAAGCAAAAACTGTCAGTATAAGATTGATACGATATTAAATCCTTCTTCCTTTCCCAAATCAATTGTCATCACTCAGCATGGAACTCCGACTGCAAGTCCCCTTTGTCCTGTCCTGTAGAGAATGCACAAACTCTCTTACCTTTGCCCAACCGTTTTAATAGAGTAAAGGGAATGACTTTACCTTGAGATCTGAGAACATCTCTGACCTCCAGGTGAGTAACAGAAGGATGAGTGGACTGTGTTTCCCCAGGCTTCTGATGGGGATGTTCTCTCCCCTTCAGACCCAACACCCATTAGTCAGCAAACAACTAGGCTAAGCAAATGCAGGCTCATGGCCTCTCATTTGCAACCTCCAAAGGACTCCTCCCAAGTTCCGAGTCCTCCTAGCCTGGATTTCCTGAATGAAGTTAAGATCACACGGGCCAGGATTCAGATCCTTTAGGACAAAGGACAACCAATGGTGAGCCGTGTCTCAAACACTCCAAGGCCAATGCCAACCATCTGTCTCTAACATCTGTTTCTTATCTCCATTCGAGAATGTGTTCTCTCTGCCTGACTCATTGGTGGAACACAAAGGAGGTGACCGACTCAGCCCATAGGAGTTTAAGTCCAGATAAACTCAAGCAACTGCTTCAGGTTGCAGAACCCAGCTGAGATAAGCTGGAAGTTGTGCTGAGGTCACTCACGAGGGCTGACTTTAACTGACTCTCAAGTATATCTTTTGATTATTGCACTTTTTCTTTCTTTAATGCCGCCCATCCTGTAAGTATGTTTTAAGGTCTCAATATGCTCTTTTATAAATTTGCCATGAGAGAATCACCTAGACAGGCTATTCTCCGTATTCAAAATAACAGTTGCAAATGCATGATATAAATACTTACACCTGTTGCTGTCCTGATATTATATCATGGGCTATTATATTTGCTATTATTGTATAATATAAATAACAAAATAATATTTTCTACAAATCTCAGAGTAAAGAAATAGTTGCTTTGGTGTCAACTAAATATCAAGTGTAATAAACACTGAGACTTTTCCAGAAAAGAAAGCTGTGGCCTTGTCTGTCATGCAGAAATAAAAGAGGTGTGTGGCACTTTGATACAAGCTCTCAAGACTCCGTATCCCTTCCATTCTCTTTCCTTCATCTCTTTGGCTGCCTTTCTTACTGTAATAAGACTAAGACAATCTACCAAGTCCCCTAAGCATCCCCCTTCATCTCGGGATTCTCACTCTTCTTTAGTCCTCACTGAGAAGACAGTTGCTGTCCCACTCAGATTCTTCCCACCTGAGATGTGGTTCAGCATGGTGAGGTGTGGTTCATCATGGTGAGATGTGGTTCAGCATGGTGAGGTGTGGTTCATCATGGTGAGATGTGGTTCAGCATGGTGAGGTGTGGTTCATCATGGTGAGATGTGGTTCAGCATGGTGAGGTGTGGTTCATCATGGTGAGATGTGGTTCAGCATGGTGAGGTGTGGTGTGGTATGGCATAGTCAGTATGGTGTGGTTTGGTGCTGCCAGGAGAGCTTCCTGACAGTCCCTCCTATGAGCTGAGACAACAAATGTGTAGATTTAAAATTGAGTCTTCCAGGAAATTGAACTAACTGAAGTAAAGGAAGGGACAATAAACTGCAATAGCATTTGTGACCGGTTCCACATGAGTCCTTGAGGAAAAGGGAGGAAAGGGCCACTCACTACCCTCTGCAGAGGGGTTCTGAAGCTCTGGGTCACAACAGCGTCTTCCTGAAGGAAGAGTCAGCTCCTAAGAATTCTATGGTTAAAACAGCCATAACTTAATCTTAGCCCTCTATAAAGTTCTCTCTCTCTCTCTCTCTCTCTCTCTCTCTCTCTCTCTCTCTCTCTCTCTCTCACGTACACTTACACACACACACACACTCACACTTACACACACCCGTATACCCCCACACACATACACACACACTTATACACACAAGCACACACATATACAGATACACACATGCACACACACATATGCACACACACATACACATGCACACACACATACACATGCACACACACATATACAAATACACACACATCATTTTCTTTAAGCTACTTAGACATGTTATGGAAGATTCTGTCCATTTTACAAATGAGAAAGCTTTGAGAGAAAATTCCCAGGGGGCAGCTTGTAAGTGCACAGCAGGACTTCAGTGCGAGCTTGGGGAGTCATCTTGGCCCCATTTCCTCAGGCACCAGAAGCATTGTGTACCAGTGTTAAGCAAAGAGCCCAGCATTATAAGGCTACCAGCCTCTGGCTTCTATTTATTTGTTTGCGTGAGTGTGTGTGTGTGTGTGTGTGTGTGTGTGTGTGTGTGTGTGTTGCGGGGTGGGGACTTGAACCCAGCATCTCATGTGTGCACGTGCTTTTCCCTAGAACTCCACAGCGTAAGTCACTTTACTCAGTTCCAGAGCTGAGAATGGCTTTGAGAGAAGGATTCAGGTGAATAAATAATTTGGGTCAAATCCTGAAAAGCTGCAGCACTGGCACATCAACCCCCCAGAAACCCCGAGTTCTCCTATGATAGCGTATTGCTTCGACACTGAAGACTTTGGTTTAGGAATGAAAGCGAAGTTCACAACAGAGACAAGAGCTAAGAGGGGAAGAACAAGCAGGTTTAGCCAACTTGACCAGCAGCCAGGACTGAGACACAGGTGTGGAATTAAGGCAAGGCTTTCCTCAGCTAAGACCTGGAATTACTCAGCTAGTCTCATGAATACCAACTAGGAAATTACTTAGGAAAAGATGGTAACTTAATCTGATAATCCCTTCCTTTTTGCTGCTCTCTGAGATCTAGGAGTTCTTCAGAGCCTCTTCAGCGGTTGGCGTGCATATCTGGTTCTGGAGACCCCTTCACACCTATCACTCAGGGGCACTCCCTAACAATGAGTTTGATGGCTTCTGCTTTTGTGAAGTTCTGTTCTCGCTGTTACACTGGACGTGTAGGAGGACCCTTTGAAAAGACTCTCAGCTAATGTGAAGCCAAGAATGTTGGGAAAATTCTCTTTGGAAACAAAAGTGAAACAGGAAAAACTCCAAGACAGTGACTGAGAACCAACCTGAAGAATATGCCCATCTGTAAAGTACATCACAACAGCCCAAGTCCTCAGTGGAGCGGCAGGAAGTTCATGGCCTCTTTGTAATTTTAAACATTAGAAAATTTCAGTGGGCTCGAGCTCAAAATTCTAAAGCATGACTGGAGGATTTTCTGCTGGGCACACTGTACTTTTACAAGGATTTCTTCCTTCTCTTTCCCCCTTTTAGGTACAGGCTGACCTGATCTGGAGAAGCCAGTGACTCAGACCACAGACTGACGAGTTGTGGTTTGAAGGGTGTCACTTTAGAATTCTAATCTCTTTGGTCATGGACCATCCCTGGGGATTCCAAAGTGTTACTAGCCATAAAGGAACTCCCCTTCTCAAGGAACCACAGCTCCCAACAAGAAATGAGCAACTTAAGATAGTGAAAATGGGGCATTCTAGAAGAATTAACTAATAGTAAAACCAAGTCAAATCTTTTTGTGAAATGCATTACTGACCATATTAGGAAAAGGCAAACAGGTGAAAGACAGGAAGCTTCATGAGAAGTGATCTGCATAATGTTTTATGGAAAACTTACTTAAGAAAATGTTTGTTATTCCTTTTTCCCAATAGAATATATGAAAAGAGACTAGAGTACATTTTTCAGCTACATAAGGATAAATTATTCTAGTTGTGGGGATCAAAACAAGTATCCCTAAGCGTATCTTAATTGAAGTCAAGTTTTATAAACATCTACACATACTTACTATGTACCACCCTGTGATACCAGGTATTGAAGAGCTGACAAAGCAAGGGCTTTCCCTTCAAACATCCTGCTATTCAATCAAGAAATTCATACTATAGCCACAAGAGTTCTAGAACTGCTTGAGTTACCAGGCATCTTTTTGTGCTCTGCTCTGTCTTCAGCAAGAATACATGGGATGATGACCAGGTTTGTGTGGCGCCTTCCTTCAACTCAAGCTCTATAGACATTTATGTATGAAGACCTATGTGTGTCTATATTTCTTAATAACCCATTTCAGGTAGAGGCACATGTCCATATGCTAATAATGCTACAAACACAGTACCTGCTGCCTGGACAAGGCAATATACTCACCCTTCAGCCCAGGTTTAAATCTTGAAAGGCAACAGATCAGTCAGGACCAGAAAGGAGCGTCCGAAGACGCCAGGTGTGGCACTTAGAGCAGCAGAGAGCTAGGGTTAGAGTGAATTCCAGCAAAACTTCCCCAGGTGCTGCCTTAGCATGCTGAATACACAGAGTGAAAATAGTCCCCGGATTCTCATGCAAGTCATGTTTTTAGAAAACTCACAGCACACAGAAAATGCTTGAACTTTTCAGTTTCAAAATTCCCAAGTGGAGGAAGGATTGGGGACTTTTCTAAAGGATTAAGTGACCCAGCTTGATCATCCAAGTTTATTTGACTGGTATGTAAAAAGCAAACAAACCCGCATCTGTACAAAACCTGCCTGGTTGTGTAGTTGGGCAATACACTGAAATCACCCGTGTAAGTATGTAAATTTATAAGTGGCATCAAGTCGTGGCATGCAGAGTCTGGAGCTGTGACTTCTGCTTCCTTTAACTTCCCCTGCGGGGAAGGACTCTCTTGCTGCCATCACAAAACATCACATTTAGGGACTATGCTGACAAAGAGGAAAGAGAAAAAGAAAAGGAAAACTGGAAGGGAGAAAAGGAAGGAGGGAGGGAAGGGAAAGGACGCAGAGGAAAGGAATAAAAGGGGGAAAGGAAAGAAAGAGGGAAAATCTCTGTGGGCATCATTGTGGGGAAGGGGGGTCATAAGTAGGGAAATTTGTAGACCCTGTGGACTCAATTTGATATAAGGAAGTTAAAATAAAAAATGAACTCTTTCAATATTTTCTAAACTTATCTACTTACACAGATAAAAATGCATTTGGGGAGATGGCTTTGTGTGTTAAATATTTGCTACAAAAGTGCAAGGGAGCTCAGTTGTAATCCCAGAACTGCTAGGCAGAGTCTGTCTATCCAACTGGGAAACAGTTCAGTAAAAGACGCTGTGGGAAAAAAAAAACATTGAGGATCAATAGTGCAATAGTGAAGAATAATTTCTGGATTCTAAACACACAGACAAGCCGGGCGGTGGTGGCGTACGCCTTTAATCCCAGCACTCGGGAGGCAGAGGCAGGCGGATCTTTGTGAGTTCAAGACCAGCCTGGTCTACAGAGCTAGTTCCAGGACAGGCTCCAAAGCCAAAGAGAAACCCTGTCTTGAAAAACCAAAATAATAAAAATAAAAAATAAACACATAGACAGTACACCCACAAAGAAAGAAAGAGAGAGAGAGGAAGAAAGAGGAAGAAGGGAGGAAAGAGAGAGAGAGGAAGAAAGAGGAAGAAGGGAGGAAAGAGAGAGAGAGGAAGAAAGAGGAAGAAGGGAGGAGAGAGAGAGAGGAAGAAAGAGGAAGAAGGGAGGAGAGAGAGAGAGAGGTAGAGGGAAGAAAAGAAAACCACCAGACCATGCATTATAGGAATTAACTTGAGAGAACTCTAACAATCTCCACTCTTAACATGTAATCCCTGGTAATTCACATCATCAAGCAGCTTGACCTCATTGATTCACCATGCTCTGTGTATAATACTCTGCTCCTTTGATTAAGGCCTTTTTTATTTTATCTCATGGTGATTTCCTTTCTTAAGCCCTGCCCTGCACTTCCCCATGTTTTCTTCTTGGAGTCTCATCTACACCCATATATGATGGGGAAGCCACTGTATCCCAGTCTACACCATGTAGTCAGAGACTGCTCATTTGTTTCCAAACCACCCAGACCTGAATAATTAATTACAACAATGTTTGGCCTATTAGCTCAGGCTTCTTATGAACTCACTCTTACATCTTAAATTAACCCATTTCCATTACTCTGTGTATTGCCACAAGACTGTGACTTACCTGGTAAAGTTCTGGCATCTGTCTCCATCAGCAGCTACATGGTGTCTCTTTGACTCTGCCTACTCTCTCTATATATATCTCTGTTCAGATTTCCTGCCTGGCTTTACTCTGCTAAACCATTGGCTCAAACAGTTCTATTAATTAACCAAAAAGAGCAACATATATACAGAAGTGACTTCTAAGTAGTCATAGTACCTAAGCTTCCCTAAGAAGCTTATCAGAATAGCCATGCTCATTGCAAGAATTGTGAGAACTTTGGAAACAGGGATGATTTTACCAGAAAAAAAAAACTGAAAAACAAAAACAAACAGAATCTTGAGGCACTGAATATGTCTGAGGGCTGGAGTCATGGAATAAAGCCAACATTTTGAGTTCAGTCCCTCGGATTCAGAAATGATCTGCATGTCCTGCTTTGAAAGAGGTTGTTTGCCACTTGGGAGTTTTCGCATACCATGGAGGACATTGAGGTGTGTTGATGCATGGCTCAGCTGTCACTGTATCGACTCCCTGGAGGCAGCTAACTGACAAAGAGAAAAGTGGTTTGGCTCACAGTTTTTGGTGGCTTTGTCCACAATCACTTGTTGCCATTGCTTTGGGAGTGTGGCAGCCTTAAGTGGTGGCTGGAGTGTGCAACAGAGCAAAACCACTCACCTCACTACCAGGAAGAAAAAAAAACAGGGAAAGGAGAGCTCAGTCTAGGACCCCACAATTCCCTCTAAGGACATACCCCAAATGACCTAATCACCTCCCAGTAGGCCTCACATCACAGAGGTTCAGTGATCAATGGTGCCACTCTGGGGACCAATCATTTAACACTGAAACTTTGGGCTAACACTCAATATCCAAGCTAAGACACTAATCAAGTACGAAAATGAACTATTTGACTTACTTTCTTACCACATGAAGAAATTTACACATTCATTTATTTGTACTCCTGCCTTAACTGGCTAAATGCTTTGTCTGTTCCACTGTGCTGTTGTTGAACTAGTAGTATACTTGGACATATAAGAAGCAAAACCTTAATCCTTGCCTTTACATAAATCACAGTGAAATGGAATAATACGCATGTGACTAAAAATGTATCATGCTGTAATGTGACATATATACATATATATATATATATATATATATATATATATATATATATATATATGGTTTCTAAAGCCACAGAGCAGTGTAAGCAGAAGGGTTATCTGTAGAGAGAAGGCAAGTGTGCATGCATGTGTGTGTGTTTGTGTGTGTGTGTTTATGTGTGTGTGTGTTTATGTGTGTGTGTGTGTGTTTGTGTGTGTGTGTGTGTGTGTGTGTGTGTGTGTGTGTAAGATGTTTCAACCAAGCCCAGGGCCACAAACATGCCAGAAAAGCATTGTATCACCACCTACATCTGCAACACTAGCTATGTTTAGTTGTATAAATAAATACAATGACATTACGAGAATATTTTTCCATCACTTTGCATTTTCAAATATCCCAAAGTCTCATCCGTCTTCAGTCTATAAAAACAAGTGTGTGCATATAAGAAAACTGAAAACTTAATGTGCATCATTGTATGTCCTAAAATTGAACAATTTTGACTCTTTGAAGCCTGAAATATGGTTTCTTATAAAAACAAAATTACTAAACATTGTCAGGGTTTTCAGAATAGCCCAGTTAGTACACAACACTGCTGCCACATTATTGTAGTTCCATAATAATAGAGTAATTGAACTAAAATGTATTGTTTTTCTAATAAACTTCTTGATTAAAACCCAAACAAAATGACTTGACAAGAATCTTAAAATCTATTTCAACTGTTCATGCTTAAGGTACAAATATCTCCATGCCATGGCCATGTAAGGGAGTAGGGTCAGCCAGGTACTAACTACTATCGTTAAGTATAGTAGTTTTGCCTCCCTTTGATAATATTACCATAAGGGTATGTGAGCGGCCCCAGATCAGAGGTAGTAGAAGAAAGTAGCCAACACAGCTCATTTTTCCGATTTGGAGATCTATGCCCTCTCTAAGAGGTGGGAAGATAAGTAGAAGTGGGCTGACTGCTTGGGGTGGGGGGAGGATGGCAGCCTGAGAGAGTAGGGCTTGTAATAACAGTGGGGAAAGAGAAATAAAAATAAGTTTCCATGATCACACATCACACAGCAACTGACTCCTCTGCTTGCCACAGACTTAAACCGACAGAAAGAGTAGCATTTACCGTATTCTATATCAGTGATTCTCAACCTGTGGGTCACGATCCCTCTGGGAGGTCACATACTGGATAGCTTGCATATCAGATATTTGCATTATGATTCATAACAGTAGCAAAATTATAGTTATGAAGTAGCAACGAAATAATGTTATGGTTGGGGGTCACCGCAACATGAGGAACTGTGTTAGAGGGTCACAGCATTAGGAAGGTTGAGAACCGCTGCTCCAGCTCCTGGCTTCTGAACCCAAGAACCTACTGATGTCAGGAAAACAGGAGGCCAACAGCAAACTGGACAGACAGAGCTCTTCCCTTTAGTGACTGATCTGGAAGAACACGCAGCAATTTCAGTGACAAATCAGTCTTCAGAAACGTGAGCTGTGTTGTAGGATAGCTCTAAATTCAGTGTTATTAGTCCAGGACACATATATAGATGGGAACTTTGGCCTCCTTTTTCTGAGCTATGAACTTTAGTGAAAATCAAAGCTTTAAGGAAATGGTCTTAAAACGCATTTGTCCATTTATCTCCTCTTGTACCAGCTTACACCTGTAAACCCAACACTTAGGAAGCTGAGGCAAGAGATTGCAAGCCTAGGTCCAGCCTGGGCAACAAAGGAATATCCTATTATTTATATGTATAGATGTATGTATGTCATACATATGTAGTATAATATAATATATATGCTAAATCTAATTAGAAAACTACGTGGTTTAAATCAGTGGCTCTCAACCTTCCTAATGCTGGGACCCTTAAATACAGTTCCTCATGTTGTGGTGAACCCCAACCATCAAATTATTTTCACTGCTGCTTCATTGCTATAATACTCTGTTGTTATGAGTTGTCATGTAAGTAGTTTTGGAGATAGAAGTTTGGTAAAAGAGTTGCAACCCACAGTTGAGAACCACTGCTCTAGAAAGAGAGCTGGGCATATGCAGCAATAAGTCATTGGGCTGTAACAGGGTAGGTGGAGAACTGAGGTGGGAACGTAGGTTGGGAGTACATTATACGTGTACACAAAGTATTAGTGAGGAAGTCTGGAACTTGATCTGGTGGTCAACAAGTGGAATTTTAAAATTTAAACTTTCATTAAAATACAAAATCCTGGTTATGTTATGAAGTTGAAGTATTTCATTTGCCACTACGTGTGTGTGTGCGTGCATGCGTGCGTGTGTGTGTGTGTGTGCATGCGAGTGTGTGTGTGTGCATGCATGTGTGTGTGTGCGTGCATGTGTGTGTGTTTGTGTATGCATGCGTGTGTGCATGTGTGTGTGCGTGCGTGCTTGTGTGTGCGTGCATGCGTGTGTGTGTGTGCGTGCGTGTGTGTGTGTGCATGCATGCGTGTGTGTGTGCATGTGTGTGTGTGTGTGCGTGCGTGCATGTGTGAGGGTCAGAGAGCCAAGATATAACGGCGAGAGAAGGCATCAGAAACAAACAAATGGAAAAACGCAACTAGGATGCTACATTTGCTCAGAAACTAGTAAAATGATTTCAAAGGTTTATAAAATGCTCCAGAACTTCCAGGCCATTGGGCTTGGTAATAAATAAAGCAGTCACTTTCAAACTATAAAGGAGTGCCCTCACTGGTAACAATTTTATGGGAGCCAGAATAGATTGGAAAGAGAATTAAAGATGTGGAATTTGGAATATATGGTATTGTGGAATTGGAATATAAGACAGAGGACAGGTTTGTTTAATGTATTAACTTAATGTATTTATTTATCTAACACCACACACACACACACGAAAGAAAACCAAGTCAGAAAACAACGACAAGGATGGGCATGGGGGAAACTGCTGTAGACAACATGATCACAGAGGATGAGGAAAGTGAGCTTGTTTCATTTTATAGGACAGAAAGAGCTCATTTGTAGGAGAAGAAATGGCAAAAGAGCCAATGGAACAGAAACTGAAACGCAGAGGCTGTGAGCTAGGGAGTAAAGTACAAGGGATGGGAATGGGTTACACCTGGTCACTGAGGTTAGGGCCAATCTAGAAGAGCATCAGGGATATCTGTTTCTGAGAAGAGGACTTAAGAAAGGGAGGAGTGTGACTATGGGTGTAATTTAAACAGCCCCTGTCCTGCTTAGCTTTTATTGTCAACTTAACCAAGAGTCATTTGGGAAGAGGGAGTTCCAGTTGAGGGACCAGCCAGATCAAATCTCCCTGTAACTTTGTCTGTGGAGACTAAAATCGTGACTGTTGATTGACATCGGAGGGCCCAGCCCACTGAGTGGTGCAATCCCTGGGCAGATGGTCCAGGCTTGTATAAGTAAACTGGCTGAGAAGGACAGCCGGCAAACACCATCCCTCCATAGTTTCTGTTTCAGTTCTGCTTTGGTTCCAATCTTGGCTTCTCTTATTGATGAACTGTGACCTGGAAGTGTAAACAAAATAAACCCTTTCCTCCCCTAAGCTGCTTTCGGACTTGGTGTTAACATAGCAACAGGATACAAACTAGAACACCTTCTCCCCAAGGTTCCTGTGTTTAAAGGCTTGAGCCCCAGCTTGGCTCTCTGGGAAGGTAGTGGAACCTTCAGGAGGTCCTTGGATTACTGGAAGAGTATGTGTTGTGTATGTGAATTTTAATTTAAGATGTGTTACATTTGTTTATGCTGTGGAATATTTAATGATGCAAAGATGGGTTCTGTTCTCTTATGCAGCATTTAATTCGGTGAAGCTGTGTTACTTTGCCTGCCTAAAACACCTGATTGGTGTAATAAAGAGCTGAAGGGCCAATAGGTAGGCAGGAGAGAGAAATAGGTGGGGCTGACATGCAGAGAAAATAAATAGGAGGAGAAATCTAGGACAGAGAGCAAGGAGTAAGAAAAGAAGAAGAGGAGAACAACAGGGGCCAGCCACCCAGCCAAACAACCAGTCATGGAGTAAGAAGGAAAGAGAGATATATAGAATAAATAACGGTAAAAATCCCAGAGGCAAAATGTAGTTGAAGAGAAACAGGATACGTTAAGTTAGGAAAAGCTGGCTAGAATGGCTAGAAACAAGCCAAGCTAAGGCAGAGCATTCACAAGTAAGAATCAGTCTCTGTATATTTATTTGGGTGCTGGTGGTGGGACCCCAAAGAGGTAAAAAAAAAAATCAAGCTACAAGTATTCTTAGAAAGGATTGGGAGGAATGGCCCATTTTCTGTTCCTGGTTAGGGCTGTAATCACTTGCTTGCTCCTGATGTCCAACCGTGATATTATACAGCCAAAGATTTTATCCAGACTTAAACGATGTGACTTCGACTTTCAGCCTTCAAGAGTGGGAACTAAAGAAGCCTCTTTTCCATATAAAATACCCGTGAGTGATACAGGAGATAGATGATTCCTCTGTGGAGGGGAAGGGAAGATTGGAGAGTCTTACCTGAGAGTTAGTGGAACTCAACAAGATAAACAGTAAAATCGTTTGTCAAGTTGGAGATGGTCCTGAGTGCTCATGACAGGCCACTAGCCACACTGAGCACACGTAAAGCCAGGTAAGGCTTTAGGTTTTGATTTGGAGCGGCTTCTACCCACATTGAAGAACCCTTTGAAGATAGAGTATTACTGGGATGGCACTATCCATCGAGGGGAGTGCACGGTGGAAGGAATGGTCAGGACCACCTGTGCAGGAGGGAGAGCAGCGGTTCAGGAAAGGCTTCCTAGAATTTGTGTGCTGGACTCTGCAGGACATCAAGTGTGTAGGAAGTGACATCGGCTTGTGTGCGTGAGGAAAGACGCCCGGGCGGATTGCACAGCATACAGAGACAGGCTGCTGCACGGTGGCTAGAGGAAAGGGGCAAGTTAGAACAGTCAGCGTGCAAGATTCAAGGGCGGAATAGAGCAGAAGTTGGTGGCATGCCTGGGCAGAAGGTTTGGAGATGTGAGCCAGGACCAGACCACAGTGGCTCTGTTTTCTCCATGAGGAGGTTGGACTTTCCTTCTACGGGAAGGAAAGTCATCGACCAATTTCGAACAAAGCAATGGCAAGGTTATGGATCTCCCATCCCAGGAAGTGTGGAGAAAAGCTTGGAAGAATTCCACTTGGCAAGGAAAGTGATGACCAAAAGCCAGGAAGCAGGTCTTTGACTAGACAGAAGGAAAGTGAAAGAGAGAGGGTAAGCTAGGGCAATTACTAGGGTTTGGCCAGTGTCTACATAGAAAGTGAAAAACAAGTCCCGCAGAGTCCTGGGCTCCCGCCAAGGTAGCCCAGTAGGGGAGCAGGCTCGGGGGGGGGGGGGGGGTGATGAAGCCTGAAAGAAAGTAGGCAGAGGGAATGGAGTAAGCAATCAATCAGCCGTGGTTGCCAAGTACCACGAGGGGCCGGAGTACAGTCCTTAAAAAGAGGTGATCTTGAGTTCTGCACTGGTAGGCAAAGGTTGGGAGGAAAGTCCCCTAGACCATGGGTTTGCAAATCTTGAGGGGGACAAAGGTTTTGGGAGGCCAAACCACCATTCCTGGGAGACGAGGCATGTGTGGTTAAGGTCAAAATAGAAAGTTTTAACTTTTAAGATGACAGAGGTGGAGCGCTTCCTGTCAGCCTTGAACTCTGAGACGTGGCCCCTCTCAGAAGCAGGTAACACTTGCTTTTACGTGCTATAGGTGTGTATGGTCTGCCCCGAGCATCTGGGCTCCCCAGCATGAGTTCGGCTAATAAGACATTCAACCAGCTGCAGAATAAAAAGATTGGGGAAAATACTGCACCTGCCTGAATAGATATAGAGAGCTTTACCTTGCTCATTATTATTATTGATGATGATGATGGTGATGACGAAACAAAGTCTTGTGTATCCCAGATTGATATCAGATTCAATGTATAGCTGAGGAGAGGCTTGATCCTCCTGCCTCTCTCCCTCTCACACCTGAAATTACGAGCACGTGACACCATGCTTGGCTTTGCCACTATTTCTTACACAGTATAATATAGCAACTCTCTGGAGGAAGCTTCTGTCGTATCAAGTATCATAAGTAACCTAGAAATGATTCGAAGCATATGGCAGGATGTGCTTGCATGCGTTTTTTCTAAGATTCGTGAGTTTGATCAAATTTTGCTATTCATAGAGGGTCTTGGGTCCAAACCCATGCAGATACTGAGAAATGACTGAAATTTGAGGATTTAATATTACAAGACCATAAGTGGGAAAGCTGACGTGACGGTGACGTATGGACGGGAAGGAGTAAAAAGCTTTACAGAAGATAGAGAAGTAGCGTGGAAGAAAGCCCTGGCTGTGGTTTTTAGGACCAGGCACCATCTGCTTGCCAGAGTGTCCCTTCAGATGTTGTGGCTGTGCCCTGCCCCTCCAACCCAGCTGGCCCTTCTTTCAGTTCCTGGAATGCTCTGGACTCTGCTTCACCTCAGAGCCCTCGCAAATGCAATTTCCTCTTCTGAGAAGTTTTAACACCCTTCTCTTGCTACTCTCCCTTCCTCCACCGTGGTCAGATCTCGTTTTGAAAATCACTTCCCCAGGGAGACTTTCCCCAAATCTTCAGGCCCCAACTCTGTGCTGGAGCCCGTCCTTAGACTTGCCCAAGCTACCTAGTATCTCTTAGCATTCACCGCAACTTCAGCTCAGTGATTTTGCAATGATTTGTCAATGCCAAGGCATAAGTTTTCTGAAGACAAATCCTGTCTACCCTGACATCCAATACAATGCAAACCCTAACACAGTAGTACATGTGTGATCTTTTCCTTGCCTTTGGTCCATAGAACCAGAGGAAGCCCTGGGCAATTGTGTTAAGTTCACACACACACACACACGCACACACATACCCCCTCTACACTCACACCCGTATACCCACGCGTACACATAATTTGAGGGTACAGCACACGGAGGCAGTGAAGGCGTGACAACAGAATTCTGAAGAGGTTGGTCACAACACGTCTGTAGTTACAAAGCAGAGAATGATAACTGCCAATGTTCCCATATTAAATATTCTGCTATAAAGTGCTAAAACAGTATTATGGTACATTAAATTTTAGATTAAGTGTTGAAGTTGACTTTGAGGTAAATAGTTTATTATCATGCTTCATTATATCACAAAATGGCTAACTTCCCAAACTGAGACTCTATAGGAATCAAGTGTGGTGGCCAACAGCTATAATTCCAGGACTCGGGAGGAGTAGGATTGCTATGGTTTCCGCCAGTCTGGTCTCTTGTCTGGTGGTTTCTGGGGAATGTGGAAATCCAGTTCAGGTCAGGTTACAGTTTTATTCTTTATGCAGTTAGTTGCTGGCTTCATTTTCCTGGTGTGGGAAACCTAGTTTCCCTCATCCGGAAGGCCCTTAACTTTCAGGAGAATCTGCCTAACTTCCCAGCCACTCAATACCAAGAGGTTTCTCAATTCCTCTGATCTTCTAGCCTAGACATTTCTTCTGTCACTGTTATTTTATCCTTCAAATTCCTCCTCCTCCCTCTCCTCCCCCTTCTCCTTCTCACTCCTCTCCACCTCCTCCCATCCCCTCCCTGTCCTTTCCGTTATTGAAACAGGCTTTCACAGTACAGCTCAGACTTGCCTCCTTTGTGCTGGGATTTCAGAATGTGCCATTAAATTCATGTCTCATCCACTGAATTCTTACAGCATCTGATAGCTATGAACTTATGTGTAATAGATGTTATTCTGAATTTCTCAGCATGTGTTCTTAGGAATATCATGTATCCCAAAATGAATAATTAATTCCCTACCCACTAAGAGAAATCAAATATTGAATAACCTGAATTACTGGTATATTCCCCATAAGGTGCTGCTTGGATTGTGTAAGTACTGAATACCCCAAATCCACACACATTTAGTATTCACTTTATGCCAAGAAGTCTTTTCAAAATTGTTTTTAAAGAAATCTGTGTTTGTACTTTAAATATCCCTTAGGAGCCAAAAATGGCAGTATGCATCTGAATTCCCATCACTTTGGTAGGGAGTGGAAGCAGGAAGATTAGTGTATAAAGTCAGCTTCAGCTGCATGAGACCCTCTCTCAACAGAACAAAACAAAATGAAACCCAGAAGCAGTTAGTTATGTTTGTATGGTTCAGGGATCACTGCCATTATATTAAGAAAATAGCAATAACATGAGAGCTAGGATCCTAGATGCACATATCCCTTAGGAAGCAGTGGAGGGACACACAGTCTCCAGTAGCTAGAGGGATTCCTTGGAGAATGTACAGAACCTGAGATGGTTCTGTTTAGGGCTGAGGGCTGACCATGGATCCTGATAAAACTTGTATTACAGATTCTCACGCAGACAGTTCACGTTCTCATTCTTTAAAAGCTGAGAAAAGGTAAGATAATATTGGAAGTTCAGTCTTCTTCCTGTTACTGAAAACACATAGTATGGGCAATTCTGTATTATCCAGGAAATCTCATCTGACTGGAGGAAGTTACCAAATATGGGCACACAGTGTCAGATTGGTGTTCCTGTGCAAATCACCTGAGGTGAAGAGGTTGGGAATACCCTTATTAAAAATTCCTGTTCCATATTCAACTCTAAGAGATGTGTTCAATTCTTAAAAGACTACTGATGGGAAAGCACAACAGTCATAAGGTGGGGAATCACCCAAAGTTTTGTGTAGACTCATGGGATCCGAGTAAGCACAGGCACTAATTTCAGGAGATCTTCTTCAAGTGGCATTTCCTTTTGATCCACAATAGGCATCTTTCTGTTTCAGATTGCCTGTGCACAATCCCCAGTGAGGCCAGAGTCATCACCCAGGCAGAAAACAGACAGAAATATGTTCACCACCCCTATCCACTTCTGGAAAGGAATTTACATGGAGATGCAGAATACAGTCTGAACTTGTACAATTCTGTGTGTAGAGAGGTCAAAACCATGCATGGCTGGTTGTGTGACATATGAAGATAAAAAGTACAATTTCTATTTTCATATAAAACATAATTTATGTATCATAACGTGGTGACATAGAAAGATTGAGCATGCCTGAAACCCCACTTGCTACCCAGGAACCCTCATCCACCCTCACTATCCCCCTGTCTAACTGCTTCTACTCATAGAACCCAGAGACTGACATCAGCACTTCAGCGTGGTGATTGAGAGCATGGATGCTGGATGCTGAAGCCAGGCTGGACTGTCACTTGAGGAAGACAGCCTTGGGCACGCCAATCAGCCTCTTTGTCTCTGTGCCTCTCATCTGGTCAGTGGGGACTGTGAGAATACCAGCTTGTTAAGGGATGGTGAGAGTCACCTAAGTGGTTGTGAGAGTTAACTAGGTGATAGTGAGAGTTGACTAGGTGATAGTGAGAGTTGACTAGGTGATTGTGAGAGTTAACTAACTGATGGTGAGAATTAACTAGGTGATTGTGAGAGTTAACTAAGTGATGGTGAAAGTTAACTAGGTGATGGTGAGAGTTAACCAGATGATTGTGAAAGTTAACTGAGTAATGGTGAGAGTTAACTAGGTGATAGTGGGAGTTGACTAGGTGATTGTGAGAGCTGACTAGGTGATTTTGAGAGTTGACTAGGTGATTGTGACAGTTGGCTAGGGTACTGCTTGGGAAGCACTCAGTCCATCACCAAGCACCCCGTAAATTCTGTCTTCCTAAATTGTCCTTAAGGTATCCATACTAATCTTGTCCTTGTATCTTTCCAACCTTTCTCCCAGGGGTCTCCTGGCTCACTTTGAAAAAACATCTTCAGAAGGATGCCTCGCAGATCCCACTCACACTCACAAGACTACTAAGCCCCCAGTTCCTAAAGAGTTTTCCTCAAAATTGTATAGTGTTTACAACGACGGTCTGTTGATTGACGAATTCTCCAGCAGTTCCCCTTTGGGCTGGTTGGTTCTGAGGTCCACTCATGCACAGAGGAGCCCTTGTCCTCTGGTATAGCCTGAGACATTGATGTTAACAGTGTAATTCTTGCATTATAATTCATCTCTTCCAGATATCACACAAGTTTCCTGTAGCTTGATTGTAATCTCGGTCAGCAGTGACCCTGTGAGTCGGTACTTTCTAGTTTCACTTTGCACACAAGGAAACTGAGGCATTAATATGAAGTTATACATGTTACCATACTGGAGCAGTCATCTCTGTCACAGAGGCAAATCGGGCGATATGAGTGTCCCTTGTTTGTCTTGGCCACCTGTCTGCCACCTGCCACAGTGGTGGTGTTACAGAATGAGCTTCCCGTCTTCTCTGAAAAAGTATTCACTCCTTGACATCGAAGTCCCTAATCATTCCACACCACGGGTAAAGGAACTGTGTGCCGTGAGCTGGCAAGGTTTTCCCATTATTTTCTATTGTTTTGCAGTGGTAAGGATCCACCTCGCTTTACACATGCCCGGTGAGAGTTAACACACACAGCCCCAGGGGTTTTGTTTATTTCTTTGCTTTTTGGGTTTTCTTTTCACAGTTAAATAACTAAAACAAAAAGGGAGATACAACTTTGTGACACATGAAGATTACATGAAATTAGTCGCGGTGTCGCAAAGGAAGATTTCCTGACGCACTACCACACTCGGTTATACACATATGGTCTATTGGAGCTTAAGGACCACGGAGGTAGAGCTGATAAAACAGAGACCACGAGGCCCACAAACCTGAAAACATTTACTGTCTCGCCAAACTGGCTGTAGATTCTTGCTACTCAATGTGTGCATCAAGGACGAGCAGCAGCAGCCTCACCTAGTAGCTTCTAAATGGGCTAATGCACCAGGTCTCAGCTCAAAATCTGAACTGGAGTGCATGCTTTAACAGGCTGTCCAACTGCACCCTGAAGCTTACATCTGTAAAGAGATCCACCTCAAGGAAATCTGGCTAAGATGGTGGAGTTTGGCACTCCTGGTAAGTCCACCGAGGCTTGGACATCTTGATCCTTAGGTGATACAGATCCAATAACATCTTGTTTTATAGACGACTTGAAGGGGCAGAAGTCCTAGGTGTATTAGACTTGACAGTGTCAGCCACATAGATGTATTAAGTACATTCTAAGCTGAGCAGTGGTGGTATAAGCCTTTAATCTCAGGCAGGCAGATCTCCGAGTCTGGGGTCAGCCTTATTTTCAGAGATAGTTCCAGGACAGTCAGGGCCACACAGAGAAGCCCTGTCTTGGAAAAGCAACATTCCAGCTAAATAGTAACTCCCATAACCGTGAATTGTGCACGTGTGAGCTGTGCACAGCATCCTTAGAGTCTCATTTCAGCTCCACAAAATCTTGGGACAATAGCCAAGCATTTTCAGGGTGATTGATCAGAAGTTAAGAGGCGGTAAGAGCAGAAAGCTGTTACAGAATAAATAAGGAGCTATTCCTTTGTTTGTTCCCCACCCCACCCCCTAGCTTCCCCTACTGGAGCCAATAGCAGGTGCAACCCCACCCCGTGCTTAGGGATAACTGTGTCCTTAGTCACTCTTCATGTGACTCAACATCAAGTCATCACCTCTTAAAGAACTACTGTCACCACCTGGAAACTGGGTGACAACCTTATGTCCCATGTATTCACTCAACAAATAGTCAGCTGACAGAGTCCAACAGGAGGGTCTTTCCTTGAGAACACCCCAGCAATAAACCAGAGGGACATATGGTTCTTAGGAACAGGCCTTCCATTTGTATTCAAGTGATTCAGATCTACTACCCAAGTATCTACCTTGCTGACACACAAGATGGTCCACCTTGTCAGAGAGAAAATCCTAGACATGTTCTTTGAGAAAGAAGGTCCTCTGACACCCAACTTAGCCCTCATCTCTCTGCCAACTCAGGGATGCTGGATGCCCACATACTGCCAGACTCTAGACCTGTCTCTGTTGGACCATCAGCATGACGCTGACCTTCATATGCCTTACCCATTCTCCCGATGTTAGCTTCCAGCCCCAAGTCCTCTGGGACAAGGCATGTCTTTCTACTTTCTAGTGACAAACCCGAATTCACTCCTCAGTTGTATGTAAGCTTGTGTGGGTGGCGCTAATGGAAGCTAGGAATTCTGGCTTGAGTCATTCGCCATGTATGACTGTAGGGGTTTCCTTGTTTGTGAAACATACAGAGATGCCTGGAGAATGTTCTTCCTTTGGCAAATCCATTTTCCTTGATCCGTGAGCTCCACACACCTCTTCCCTTGGGAAATAAGTCATTTTCTGAACTGTCCTTTTGGACATTGTGTTAACTAGATTGGAGAGGTGTTAAACAGAAGTGTTAGAAGCTCTTCACTACCTAAAGATGTCTACACACAAACGTGAACAGGAGAGAGGGTAGTCCTGAGTATTTCTGTGGTATTTTCAGATGATGTGGAAATACACACCTTAACCCTTGAAAGCAAATATATCAAAAATGATACATTCCTCAGGGCTTTTTTGGGTTGGTCTTCAAACCAGGAACTGTACAGTCTTTGGCCAAGGTGTGGCTTTATTGACAGAAAGAATGCACACACTCATGTCTAACATAATAATGCTTCTGCATCAGATGAAAAATGTGTGTCCTGACATAGCCAAATGCATTACAATGTATTTTACAGTTGATTTTATTCTCTCAGTTTGTATGTATATATGCATGGTTGAATGAATCACATGTGTAGGTGTGCATCATGCCATAGCATGGAGGTCAAGGGACAAATTATGGAGCTGGCTTTCTTTCTCCTCCCACCTTTACATAGGTTCTTGGGATTGAAATGAAGCTGTCAAGCTTTGTGGCAAACACCTTTACTCATGGAACCACCTTGCTGGCCATTGGTTTAATTTCTTCTGAATCTGATAAATACTGGTTAGGAGCGCAAACTTCGGAGACAATGGAATCCCCATTGTTGGATTAGATCTGTGACCCAGAGTGTGAGTTATTTTGACTGTAAAATGGGATGATCGCACCAACATATAAATTCCACACATTATATAAGAGACAGTGAGACACTGAGTTCAGTACTGAGCACACTGTGTGCATAAGGCGTATGGAATACACGGATATGGAGCACAGAGCTGAGAGGACCACCCAGACTTGCTGTATGATTGACAGTGACTTCCACACAGGCACTTCTTCCTGGGTTCAGATGCTTCCTTTATGCTGGCAGGACAGCCATAACCTGTTTAACTCAACAACAAGGATGCCCACAGATACCCTTCCATGAACCTATATCAAAGATGAGGAGGACGTAATTGACTTTGGCACAAGAAGAAAAGAGTCCAATGATAAAGCCAATTATGAGTCACAGCCATGGAAATTTGACATTGTTGAAAGACTGATTTATCTTACTGGGTTAGTCACCTATTCCAGGATATGGCAAGTGTGCATTTGTCAGACACTGTATATCTGACTGTATGTTACATGTTACACTAAGGCATAAACTGTATATTATCTGGCTTTAATCTTTGTACGAGCTCCTTAAGGTAGTGTCTTAGGGAGGGTTTCTATTGCTGTGATAAACACCGTGACCAAAAGCAATATGGGGGGGGGGGTCTGTTTAGCTTACATGTCTATAGCACAGTACATAATTGAGGGAAGTCAGGGCAGGAACTCGAAGCAGGAACCTGGAACCAGGAACTGAAGCAGAGACCATGGAGGAATGCTGCTTACTGGCTTCCTTTCCACAGCTTGCTCAGCCTGCTTTCATATATGACCAGGGACCAATAGCCTGGTGGTGGCCCCACCCACAGTGGGCTGGGCTCTCCCACATCAACCATTTATCAAGAAAATGCCCTACAGATTTGCCTATAGGCCAATCTGATGGAGGCATTTCCTCAGTTGAAGTTCTTCTTCTCCAACAACTCTAGCTTAGGTCAAGTTGACAAAAACAAACAAATAAATATTCCAAACAGGACAGGTAGGTACTACCGTTATCCTCTTTGTATTACCACCTGCCTTATAAACAAAGTTCAAAATGCTACAGAGACACAGAAATAATTAAATGGAAAGACGTAGCTTAGTCTTCAATAAATAGAGTCAATATCATAAATATGTATATAGTTTTCCTGATTTAACATATAGGTTTGTAGACTCCCTTCAAAATGAACTAATTGGTTTTGTTGATGGAAGAGGAACTAAATAAATAGATCATAAAGTTAGTGTGAAAAAAGTAAAACAGTAACGGCCAGGAGAATTCTAAACTTAAAACAAACAAATAGCTGGAAAGCTGACCCAGAGGCAAAAGTGCTTCCTGCTCAAGCATAAGGTCCAGCATTGGATCTCCAGAGCCCGTGTAAGTGCTGGATGGGTATCGTGGTGCAATTCCATCCTAAAAGCTAGGTCCCAGAAGCAAGCTCGCCAGCCAGACTGTCAGGATCAGCAAGCTGTCAGTTCACCTGAAAAGACCCTGTCTCAATGAAGGAGGTGGATAAACTGTAAGACTTTCAACATTAGCCTCAGGCCTCCAAATGCATGCACATATGTGCACATGAACCCACATAGGTGCAAACATGCATGCACACACACCTCACATGTGAGAAAAAAACTAAAAGTAATATTTCATTGGATGTCATCACATGCCATACCATTCTGATTATAAAAACAACTTATTTGCATAGGAACAGATAAAATATCAGTAGCACAGACCAGAAATTCCTGCAGTGAATTAAAAGGCACAGACAAAATTAGTACACAGTGAACTCAATTGGAAATTGACTCAATCATCCGTAAATGTTATTGGAATCAACTGGATAAATACAGCAAAGTTACGTCTCTACCTCAAGGACTAAAAGACAGTAAACTTCAGATGAACGAAATACTTTTTGTGAAAAAGACAGTCATAAAATGTTGTGGGGACAATTGTAGGAGAGAACTTTCTGCACATGATACAAACCCAGAAGACACAGACTATTGTTTTTTTTTTTAAAGCTCTGCTTGGAAAGCCACCCCATATGCAAAGGTAAAAGACTAAATTTACATAGTCTATAAATATGCTTATATATTTGCAGTTTATAACTCAGAATGAGAACTAATTTCCCTATACAAAATGGTGCGCACACTTTAACAAAAAGAAACCAGTGCTCAACACAAAGGTCTTGTGATTAGAGAAAAAGAAGATAAAAGTGGCCCTGGAGGCTGGGGTGGACATGGAAGGACAGAGAAGGGTTTGTGATTGGGGTGCAGGATGTGGAACTCCCAGGGAATCAATAGGAGTGTTATGTGGGAAAAATAAAAAAAAAAATATGGCCCTTTAAACATAAAAGCCTGTTCAACCTATGACAGGGAAGATTTCTTTTTCAGTTGTGGAAATGGCTCTCGGGCACTGCTGGTCAAAAAGAGACAACCACAATGGGCAGAAAGTGGGCAGCTTTTCAGCTTCCTCCCTTCCACACAGAAAAAAAAATTTGGCCGTGCAATTCCATGTATAAAAATAGGTCTTATAGAGACATTGATATATGTGAAATCACCCACCCACACTGCGGAGTTGACTTCCGGAGCAAAAGATTGGGAGTCCACGAGCAGTTAAATGATGCCGGAGCTGGGTACATATGTGTATATGTATATGTACATGTATATGTATAGTGGAACATAGCAGCCACTAGCAAGACAAGACAAATTTCAAGTGTTCATATACACACCTCCAAGCCATGTTAAGTTAAAACAATAACAGAACCATGTAAGCCACAGAAAGAAGCTTCTAGAAGTTGGTGACTTGCCTTACAGGACTTTCCATCGTATGAGGACGATTAGTACTAGAACCGAATGTTGTCTAAGCACAAAGCCTAGTTGTAAGAGACACTGGGCACTGTGATTCTGCGGCCACCAAAGTCACGCATGTTGTTGGTAAAATGGTACAGGCCAGTGAATGTCATAGTTTTGTGACCGTGCGGCATTTGTTTCTCAGGGCGGTTTGTTCAAGGTAAAGGGTGTGGGATGGAGGAACCGGCTTCAAGATACTGATTCATTACAACTGAACAATTTAACTATTCTTATTTTCTTTATTTATTCATCTGCGTGTGTGTGTCTCCCCACATACGAACACTCACACCAGGGAATGTATGTTGTGGTGAGAGGATCGCAGGTGTCAGCCTGATTGGCAGGTGTCATTACTGCTGGGTTGTCTTGGTGACCCTGATATTTCCCCTTTAACCCTGTCAGAGACATCTGGGACAAGAGGAATAGGTAAGGTTTTTCTCCTTCCCCCACCCCCCAACTCAAGTCACTTGAACTGGTTTCCCATTGAGACATGTAGTATTGAATAGCACAAGAAATCCTTCTCTAGGCCTTCCACTCCTTGGAAAGCATTTTGTACCCTGAAGAAAGCCAGGTACTTGCCGCAAAATCTTTTCTGTCCTGAAGGAAACAGCAGTCAGCACACATGAGCTTATCAGTCCTGGAAGGGCTCTGGTAACATGACGGTCCCATTCACGTTCACAGAAGGAAATGGATGCAGAGTTCTTATCTAATTAAAACAGCTTGGGGAAAGAAAGTGGGCAAAGGGTAATTACAAGACCTAACTTGGCATTTGGCCCAGAAAAGCCAGGTTAGTTCAGTATTTCTTTTATGGCCAAAAAAAAAAACCACCTGCCAGGAAACATCAAATTACAGTAGTTGCTTCAGAGTGGTAGGAAAATTTTCGCCCCTAAATTCCATGTAGTTCACACATATAAATTTTGTGGCCCTTGGCGTGTGTCCTAGAAAAGCAATCATTCATCCTTTGTAGTCGCTAATATTGAGAGGAAGATTCCGAGGAATTTGCACTATCAACACTAAGCTCTGGTCCAGCCCCCTCCTCTAGTGTTTATCAAGTAGAAGAAAAAGAGCCTTGCTTAGCAAAGGCCTACTGACTGGTGTTTCCTAGAGATTCTCTAGGGGTGCATTGGTTTGTTCTTATCTGATTCAGACTTGCTGTGCCACAGCTCAAGGCCAGGAAACCTGGGCTCACGTCTGACCTCTGAATCTGCTAGTCTTCCCCTGCGTACCAATTCACTCCACGGAAGACAGTCCTCTGAGGAGGAAACTCACCCAGGACATTTGCTTAAATCAGATCACTTCTTCCCAGGAATTACAAGGTATAAGGCAGATGGAAACAAAGCCAGTTTGCTGGAGCAGGGAGACTCCTTACCATCCTGCGCTGACTTGTGATGACCTTGGTTTCATCTCCAAGGAAGGAAGGATGCTCAGGAAGCCTGTAGTTTGAAGAGCTCTATCTTGACTGTGTCTAAGATTTCAAATTCAATAGTCACATATTTGGAAAAAGAAATAAATATATAAAGAAATCTTGAACTCCCCTGTACAAGAAAAGCAAGATCTCTTCCTCTTTAATATGGAAAACAACCATGAAGGGCCTCCATCTTTTAATTTGAATAATTATAAATAAACCCTGGGGAGTGGTTGGGAGGAGCCTTGTCCTGTGAATAAGGTGAAGAGATAATAAGCAACATTTATTTAATAGACCTTGCTATGAGCCAGGTACTGCCTGAGCACCTCACATGTATTCATGGCATTTAATCTTCTCTAGAGCTGTTATTATTCCACTTCTCAAGCCAGAGGTAATGTGGAGAAGCCAATAATGTGACGAAGGTTGTGGACTTGGTGTGTAGCCAGCCAAGTCCCACTTTGAATCCTGCAGTCCGATGCAACCCCAGGACCCAGATGTTCTGTTTCCGGTGTTTACCAGCAGGATATTGATTGACAGCAAACCCCCTGATGCAGCTGCAGAATAATTTTGAACTTAGAATGGCTCCAACTAATAAATCCAATCAGGTTTTTTTCCTTCCTTCCTTCCTTCCTTCCTTCCTTCCTTCCTTCCTTCCTTCCTTTTTCCTTCCTTCCTTCCTTTCTTCTGTTTACTTACTTATGTTTGGCTACCATATAACTCAGATTGGCCTTCAACTTTCTGACCTAAAGCTCTTGATCCCACCTGGAAAGAGTTGGGATTCCCAGCATGCATCACCAGAGGTAAATCTTTCAGTTTGTAAATGAGCAAAGATGAAGCCAATTTAGGAAGGGAAAAAGAATCTCTTAGCAAGTCAGAAAATTCCACCTTTTACACTGATTCCTAAAAATGATTCCTGAGTGAATTTACAACCTAAATATTTCATCGCTTGGCGCACGCCTTTAATCCCAGCACTCGGGAGGCAGAGGCAGGCGGATCTCTGTGAGTTCGAGGCCAGCCTGGTCTACAAGAGCTAGTTCCAGGACAGGAACCAAAAGCTACAGAGAAACCCTGTCTCGAAAAATAAAAAAAAAAAAAATTTAAAACAAGAATCAACTTGGGCAAATTTAAGCTTTCCAGCTATGTTACCTGGTTCAGGACATTGTTTTATTTCACGCCCATCATCTGGGTTAGTTCTAGGAAGGCACCATAAAAGCCAGCAGACTCAGGTCCTGGACCATTGTTCAGTTATTATTATAAAGACAACACCGTATCTAGGAAGTAAGACAGAATGTGATAAATATTTTCAAGTGATTCAAGTTACAGGGCCAAGCATTTTTTCATTCACCCAAGAACTACAATAATTTTCCTGATATTCAAAGTTAGAAATGTATGTATCAAGTACTTCTATTAGAGTTTGTGTTTTCAGTCTCAAATCTCACAGCTGTTCAAGTTTGAATGTTTGATATCAGGCCACCTACTTAACATCAAGGCCACCTACTTAACATCAAGGCCAGCTCACAATTCGGCATAACCAGAGATGCTGAGCGCTGATCACAAAACCTTTAAGAATTTAGACATCTCTCCTCAGAAATCCATTTCACAGAGGAAATGTAACAAGTTAAAGATTTTTTTAAAGAAATTAATTGTTGATGTTGATTTGGGTTGGAGGTTATCCTATAAGATATCAAAAAGTCACTTTTGTGGAGGCATTTCATTTGTATTTTAATAAATAAAACTTGCCTGAAGATCAAAGAGTAAAACAGCCCCACTGGTCAGCCTTACAGACCAGGCTGTGGTGACACACACATTTAATACCAGTAGCCACACTAGTTTGCCATAGAAACTGGGTGGTTCATGCCTTTAATCCCAGTGGTTTAAGCATAGCTAAACCCTAGAAAGAGATATAAGAAAGGAGGAGACAGCTCTCAATCACAGTCTCATTCTGAGATTCCTGGATGCAGGATTGGCATTTCGGACTGAGGTAGAGTACAGAAGCTGGCTGTTCGCTGATTTTCAGGTTGAATTCCAGTTTCTGCCTCTGAGTTTTTATTATTCATGCTACATACTTTTCTCCTCCAAGTAGATATAATTTTATCCTAAAAATAAATAAATAAATAAATAAATAAATAAAGCATGCTTACCTAGCTGTATTCTCTAGAGAGCTGCACTACTAAAAACACATTCCTTAGATTTATTTCCAGCAGGGAAATCTCAGCCTCACCTCATCACCCGAGCTTCCCATGAGTTCTACTAGAGATATGCCAACTACAAAGCCTTCTTCTAAGATTCTAAGAAAAACTAGAAATTAAGAAAAACCCTAATTCTTAAGACTTTAAGAGAGTAGGAAGGGAAATAAACCCTTTAGTACTGTAAACAAAGTATTAATAGTTTCTATGTCATTTATTAATGAATAAAAATTAAAATACAGTTTGAAACTTCCAAACATTTTCATGGGGGAAACAGCCAATCTGTATTAGTCAGTTGTCCACATGTAACAAAATTGACTTAAAAGGTTTGGGGTCCTGATGTCACTGTATTGTCACTTGGCTCCCCTGCTCTTGGGCCAATGGCAATGTGGTGTTAGTTATCTAACAGAAAGAATCTGTTCACATCACAGTAGCTGGGAAGTGAGAGAAGATGCCTCTTGAAAGGTACATTCCTGCAGGCAGAGTTTCTCTGTGCTCTGGCAATCAGCTCTGCCCCACTAGCCAGCTCCCAAATAACCACAAAGAGACTTACTGTTCATTATAGATGTTCAGCCAATGCTTAGGCTTGTTACTAATTAGCTCTTAGAACTTAAATTAACCTATTTCGATTAATCTACTCATTGCCACATGGTTCTTGGATTTACCTGTCCTCCAGCATGTCTTGCTCCCTCTGTGTCTCCTGAGTAACTTGACTCTGCCCTTTTTCTTCCCAGTGTTCTCTCTGCTCCAAAATCCTGCCTAGCTATTGGCCAGTAAGTTCTTTATTAACAATGAGAGCAACACGTTCCTTGTGACATTCGTTCCTCTCACTAGCCCTTATCTCTGACAGGCTCTTCCTCAGCTACAGGCTGGGGACCATGCCTTCAACTCTTCAAACCATCCATAATGCCCACTAAGCAGGAATAAACAAATATGGTCAACACATTCTGCGTAGACTTGATACAACTCTGTCTTACTGGTATTTATTATTTCAGTCAAGAAAGGAGGAAATGACTGATCAGGGTCATTGCAGGAACATGCCATCCTATTTCCAGCTGGACTTTTTTCTTTTTAGATGATTTAACGTTCACTCAGAAACACTTAATAGCAGGTTTGGGAACATAACATTTAAAAGCAGTACATCTTGTTTTCTGGTCTTGTCTTTGTTCTCTACCTTGTGTACAACGATAAATCATTTTAACAGATTAGCCCAGCACTTAGGTTCTGCAAACTCCATTGACTGTTTATGCTCGCGAAATGCCATATATGCTGAGTTTTATAACACTATTTGTTTTAAGTACTGGGCATGGAGCTTAGGGTGGGGCTAGCAAAGGGCTCCATTACCAAGCTTCATCCTCAGCCAACAACTTGCTCATTTTAACCTTTAACGATTCCTAAGATAATTACTGATTTACAAATCCTTGTAAGAAGATCCAAGTGTCAAGGACTGGAAAAGGAAACAGTTATTGCCTGTATAAATACAGATTTGGAAATATACACAGAAGAACTATTCCCTCAGGCAGGCAAGATGACTCAGTTGGTAAAGGCACTTGCTATCAAGCCTTGATTCTAGAGAGAGATCCTATACAACCACTGTAATAAATGAATGTAATCGTAAAGATTAAAAGCAAAACTGCCCCTTCAGTCACTCAGTGATTTTATTCATCTAACAAAATCTTACTTATTCGAGAACCTAATATCTATCAGACATACTGCTGGGCTCAGCAGATACATACTGAACAATGATAGGTAGGAGTCCTGCACTCATTTCTGATGGGGAAAGGCAGATAATCAATAGTTTTCCAGAAAAAAAAGATATAATTAATAAATGACCTTGGAGTATAATAAATAGTGCAAAGAAAATAATGAGAAGGAAGGGAGTGCATTATTTAGGAAGCTTCTCTAAAGAGACTTGAAAGCCAAGCCACTGGAAAGGCAATCTCTGCAGAGAAAAGACCTCTCTTCCATCATTTTTTCCATCATTTATGGTTAAACAAGAACCATGAGCTTTTTAAGTACTTATACAGAGGCAAAGCTGCTTAATGAATGGTCAATCAACTTTGCATATATCACCATGAAAGTGTAAAGCGCTGTGTCTGCTCTACAAGCTACTATACAGTCCACGAGCCTCGGGCACTAGGCTGGAGATTTAAAAACATCCGCACACAGACAGATACACAGGGACAAGGGTCAGCCTTGAAACAGGAATGCCAACTTTATTGTGCTCCAGGGAAGTTTATATAAGGATCCTTAACTGACAGCCACGCCCTAGCTCTTGGGATTTCCAACTGTAAAACCCACCAGAATTCACTCCCCTGCCATCAGAAACTCATGAGAGTCTTGTGCTCAGAGCAGCTGCAGGCACAGGAAAACAAGTTGTTTTGCCCAGATCACTCCAGCAGGCAAAGGGTCTGAGGCAGGTCAAGAAAGTCAAGGGGCCAGGGGTCTGCAGCCCCCAACAGCTCCTGCTTTTCTATATAATTAGATCAGGTCTATTTTGGGTTGAAGAAGCACATATTCACATCTTACCCAAAAGAACACTTGCCTCAGCATGCAAGGCCTCTGTCTTAGGTTGACTGTGACAGGCTCCTGTCTTACCTGTCTGGCTCACTGGTCTTTCCATAGCCTGCTAACCCCTACTGTGCTCAGAGGAAGCCCACTCTCTTGGGCAAATAGCTGCTGCTGCTGCTGCTGCTGCTGATGATGATGATGATGATGATGATGATGATGACGCCTGTTGTAGAGGCAGAGCAACAGAAACCTTCCAGCTACAGGAGCTTCTAAGGGCAGCTGTTCAGCAAGCCTAGGCTGTATGGGAGTGGCTGGATTGGCATGGGCGTGGCACAAATATAATGAAAGGAAAGGGAGCAGCCAACCATATACTCCAACTGCTCTTATAAAATGTCAAACCAAAAAAAAAAAAAAACCACCTTGGAGAAAATTATATAGGGAATTCTGAATATCTAAGGTAGTGGCAACCTGTCTGGCTAGGGTATCAACAGTGCTAGCCAAACAGTCGTCTGACTGGTGACAATTCCAGTTGTCTCAGAGGCCGCAGTGGTGACAATAGAAACCACCACAATTGTGGTGATTCTGAAGTCTTAGCCAGAACGGCTCCACCAACCCAGGCACCAACTGGACCAGGGCGATGTGCTGCTGGCACCACACTGCAGAGTCAGGGACTGCTGCCTCCTCACCCAGCCTCTGCCTTCTCGGCCTCTCTGTGAGCACTCACAACAGTCAAGCACTCACAACAAGGACTCCAGGAAGCAGGCTAGCACCCAGGAATCACAGGAGGAGCCAAAGCTCACTGCCTGCATATAGTAAGAAGGCCTGCTTGTTTTCCAGCTGCCTGGCAGTTTAGACCCAAAAATAACCACACAGAAACTATATTATTTAAAACACTGCTTGGCCCATTAGCTCTAGCTTCTCATTTTCTAACTCTTAACATCTTAATTTAACTGATCTCCATTAAACTGTGCATCACCAGGAGGTTGTGGCCTACCAGAGTTTTAGCACATCTGTCTCTGGTAGTGACTCATGGCTTCTCTCTGACTCCACCTCCTTTCTCCCAGCATTCAGTTTAGTTTTCCCCACCTAGCTATATTCCTCTATAGCTCTGCTATAAGCCCAAAACAATTCCTTTATTAACCAATGATATTCACAGCATACAGAGGGGAATCCCACATCACCTCCCCTTTTCTGTTTAAATAACAAAGAAAGCTTTATCTTTAACATAGTAAAATTACATATCTTTTATCATAACTAAGGAAAACAATAACTATAATTATAAATTCTTCAACTCCATCAGACTCCAGAAGGATATAATAGTACCTAAGTACACAGGAAGTATATTGTAAGCAACTTCCAAAAATTCTAGACATGACAGAGATATCTCACTGCCTGGATAGTCACCCAAAGTTCTTCTGTACCATTGGGGTATCCATCTTCAGCCTACAGGCCCATAGTCTCTGGAAGACTTTCAACGAAACAGGAAATTCAAAGACAGTTCCACCAGTATTGGCAGTTTGTCAGTCACTTTCTTCTGTGTCCTACAGAATGTTTAGCAGACTCTTTCATGAAGTAGGAAACAGAAGGATTGTCTCACCTTTAGGCAAGTTCAGCAATCATTGCTCTGTGGGTCCTGCATGTCCAGTTTATGCAACAATTCAGGTAAGAGCAGTTTCTTGCCTGAATGGCTAGCAAATTCCCTGAGGAGCCTCTTTGATGTCCATCTTCCTCTTAAAGTAATTGGTGCTGCCAGGAGCAGATATGTATCTGTCATGAAAAGTCTTAACTTCTTAAAACATTTTAAATGCAATATTTTGTAGTCTTTGAATGATTTAAAGAATACCTATTTATCTGAAATACATCTCTATACATCTAGAAAATCTAACTAACATGACTATAAGCTTAATTATTATAGATGAGTCTCTATTTACCTATATTTCTTAATTATACATTATGTTTTTAAATGAGTTAAACAAACACAATACCTTAATCAAGAGCAGATATATATCATAAAATTGATATTAAATTTGTATCAATATACCAAGATCCATACCAATGCAAATTATCCATCTCTATAGCATATCCACCTTTAAATAAAAACAAACATTTATAAACAATATTTGGGAATATGGGAATAGTTATTCTCCAAACTGCTTTCTGCTGTTTATTGGGCAAAGTAATTTTTTGAGGGGTGTTCAAGGCAACCTTTCAGGGGGTCTTAGTCCATCGAACCATATTAGTCTGGAAGCAATCCACAGGTTCTCATCCTTTGTGAAAACAAAAGAAGAACTTCTTTTCCAAAGCAACATATCCTTAGACCCAAATTCTGAAGTCAAGATACCTTTATAATATACATGTTGCTTTAGCTTAGCAGTCCATACAATGAAATGTATCTCTGTACTTAGCTCCTTCACAGTCAAAAAATTCTATGAAGACACAAAAATATACATAATCCAGACACTCTGTGTATATTCCATCTTTATGTGGCTTATTTTTCTTTACTCTTTTTAATCTATGACTATCTGTACTATGTCTCTTTAAAGACTTTGCCCTTTTTTAAACCATTTACCTTTTTTATAACTGTTTATACTCTTTTTCTTCTCTCTTCCAAGCTACATACACTTATCCAACACTGTGACCCATTCATAGGAACTCATGAGGGTCTTGTGCTCAGAGCAGCTGCAGGCACAGGAAAACAAATTGTTTTGCCCAGTTCATTTCAACAGGCAAAGGGTCTGAGGCAAGCAAAGAAAGTCAAGAGGCCAGAGGTCTGCAGCCCCAAACATGAAAGCACATGTCTAGCTATGTCTATGGGAGTCTTTCCACAAAGTATTAACTGAGCAAGGGCAAGCAACGTGAGTGCAGGTGGCATCATCCACCAAAATGAATGAAGGGGAGAAGCCAAACTGAGCACCAGCACCCATATGTCTCGGCTTCCTTTGCAGATGCAATGATACCAAATGCCTCATGCTTTTCCTCCATGCCTTCCTCATCCCAGTCCTCATTCTGTGAGCCAAAGCCAACCTTTCTTTTTTCAGGCTGCTTTATTAGGGTACTTGTTAGGTACACCGAGGAAAACAGCAGCAAATACATAGATATAGGGCAGCCCTCTTGTCTCAGGCTTAGACAGCACAAAGTTCTCTTCTAAAGCTAGATGTACCAAGTTCTAAAAGAAGTCCAAAGAGCCAAACCATACAACGACCTATTCCAAAAAGCCATGGATCAAACATAGATGTTGACAGCAATGAAGAAAAAGAATGTAGCAACACCAATACATATACTCTGTTGTTGGTGAGTAAAAAAAGAACATGCTTGTATTTAATACAATTAGATTGCCCTTCCCACTGTTATTAAATCTTGAGTGTGACTTCTGCCCAAAGACTCTCAGGGTGGAAGTACAGCCATCTCTTCCTCCAGTCTGCCAAGGAGCATGGAGTTTCCACCTCCAAGTTGAAGGATGTCCTGATGTCCATAGCGAGAATTGCTCAAAATTTCTAAGAAATATAACACAGTGCCGTGTAGTGCTCTGTTTCAACAGAAGTGAGCAGGGATCAATTGCATTGCCAGTCAGTCCCAGAAAAAAAGTCCCCAAGTGAACTAAAGCCAAAGTTCCATTTTATGAAGATGAAGTATAAAGAAGACAGGAGTAGCAAGAAAGCATTGTGGTAGAGATCCCACATTGGCCCAAGGGGACTGAGGGACAGATTGTGTGTGTGTGTGTGTGTGTGTGTGTGTGTGTGTGTGTGTGTGTAGTGTGTGGGGTGGGGATCAAAGGTTCATTTACATATTTGCTAACAACTAATTTTTCTCAGTTAATAACCAGCTTACTGTTTAAACCAGCACAGCACAGCAGTGAGTTCCTAAGAAGCCATTGCCCAGTCTTTCCTAACGGTTCATATTTACTTAGTAATAGTTCCCTCTACAAAAACAGAAATGAAACCAAGAATTGAGCATTTTTATTTGTGATACAAAATAAAATTACTCGGCCAAGTATCTGAGGCAAGTGGTGACAGTAAATTAAACTGGAATTCACAGGAGTGAATTTCCTGAATAGTCTGGGATTGCAGCCACCCATTGCTTTCAGCCCGTAGCACTTGGCTTCAAACCTTCTGCCTTCTTTAAGAGAAGGATCTTGTTCCTGGGACTAGTGACTAACAAAGTTACCTCAGATGTCCCTCTACCAGAATGGGTCTTGGAATTCTTCCTTCCCCCACATAGCTCCTGTAAAGGATTGGGGGCCCTATAGGGCATACCCATATTTCTATATGGTATGGCAGCCAGGCTATCGAGCCATAGTCAGTATCTGAAGTGGTCATGTACCCTTCCAGACAGGTTGTCACTACCCTAACAAAAAGCTCAGGATATGCTCTCCTTGCTTTGTAATTACATAGATCACCTGAGAAGAGGTGTCAATTCCAAGCTAGTGACAGAGCTGAGGATGTGACTAAAAGCCATTCACCTGGTTACCCTAGGAGACAGTATGCTAATGAATTTCTCCCTCAGTTTATGTTTTGATATATAATGCTGTTTGGAGAATAAACAAAAGGAATTCTTCTGCATGTGAACTCAGGACTTCATGAGGGACCACTGAGAATCTCCCTCCCCATAAAGCCATATGAGTGTCTTTATTCTCGTGCCTCCATGCCCATCAAGAAAAGATAGTTTATGTTGAGATCTGGTCCAGAGAAAATAATTTCAGGTCCAGGCTAACACCGGTCCCCGACACTATAGAGGAGGGTGGCATTTTGGAAGGAGGCAGCTTTGATGTGATGATGGAGTCCATAATGTCATAACCCCATTCCCACAGAGAGGTGTTTTTGTCTTCTTAGAACTAGTTTTGTAGTGGCTCTGACTTGCAAACATTATCCTTTCTTCCCTTTATTTTCTTTATTTATTTTTAAGACAGAACCTTCTCTGTAGCCCTGACTGGCCTGGTACTTACTATGGGGCCTGGAGCAGCTTCAAACGCTTGTCTCAGAGCTGGGTGGCTGGGACTACAGGTGTGCAGGATTCAAAGCTGCCTTGTAATAACTAAACCACCAGACTTGTATCAGGCCCTTGGAATGTGTTTATTAGGGGATCTCTTTTCACTAGAGAACAATGCTGGGAAAGACGGAAGGGGCAGTTGAGGGCACAGATGTCCAATTTTACTTGGATCCATGGGTCCTATGTTATGAAATTCCAAGGCCTCTCAGATGCTATCCCTGATTACTGACTGATTAAAGTCCTTAACATGGGAGTAGGGAAGATGGCTTTGTCCCTTGTCTGAGGTGGGTGGCCCTGGTGTCCAGGACTGACCAGCTCAACTACCCAGACCCACAGTCGGGCCTAGGGTTGACCCATTCTCAACATCTATGCTATCTAGGACCTGCTGGAGCTCATGATGGGTGGGGTCCTGTGGAATGATAGCTGCAGGATCTCCGTGACTCTCAGAGGCCATGGGATATCCTAGAGGAGTTTCGTTGAGGGCCCAGTGAGAGTGGTGTGTGTACCAGAAACCAGAGGCCTTGAACCAGACCCGTGGCTCATTGCAATGAACATTTGCAAGTAAAGCTGACGGTGTGACACACTGAGGCTTCTAATGCCCAATGCCATCAGGAAGAATGAAGAGGTGATGGAAAGGGGGACAAGATGGAAGAGCGAAGAGGATTTTTGTTGTTATATTGTTTTTGTTTTTGTTTGTTTGCTTGTTTTCAATTTTTTAAAATTTTTATTGGGGGGCACTGTAGGGGGAGAAGAAGACATGGAGGTACTGGGAGGTGAGCAGAATGAAGAAAGAAAAGAAGGAAGGGAGGGAGGGAGGGAGGGAGGGAGGGAGGGAGGGAGGGAAGGAGGAAGGAAGAAGGAAGGAAGGAAGGACCTTAAGTGCACTTGGGCTGAGCCCACACCCGCTACTGGTCACATTCCCATTTGTCTTCCTTTAATGAAATTTCAACTGTTCCTCCTCTTTTGTTCAGTGTTTGTTGTTTCTGTTTGCTTGTTCGTTTGTTTGTTTGAGACAGGGTCTTATGTGTAGAGGCCCAAAAATGTGAGCCTATTTCCGTGTTGACCAAAGGTCAGAGAATTGGAACCTACCTCTACTCCTTCAAGGTTGTTGTGTTTCTACCTCAAACAAAGTTCCCATCTAGATTTATATCAGAGTTCTTACTCTCGAGGTTATTGTCATCAGGCGTGGCTAATATTCAGCCCTTGTATTTCAAGAATAGAGAAGTAGATCTGTTTCTACCTCAAACAAAAGTCTTAGGATTCTTTATGGAGACAATATTGGATTCCACCCTGGGAGTGGTTTGCTACAGAATGTTTTGTTCTAGGAGGTGTGAGCAGACTTGTTTTGTTCTAGCAACAGAATGTTTAACTATGAAAGAAGCCAGAGACTTTCGATTGGTATGCTCATTTCATTGTGTCATGTTAATGCAGTTTTTTGTCTTACTCCTACCTTTTGGGGTCAGGGGTATTTAAACAAATGGAAATTAAACACGGATGAATTTCAGTACTCACTGGAATTCCCTCCCAAAACTATCCTATGTTTCTCCGTTTCATTATTTTTGTTCGTGTCTTCATATTCTTTACTATATTTCTAAATCTACCCTGGCAAGAGATACTTTTGTCGAGGCTGGTCCCCAACACTTATGAAGCCCACGCAGGTCTTTAACTATGTTGCTAATGATGACCTTGATCTCCTGATCCTCCAACATCTATCCCCCTTCCCCCAGTTCAGGAGATCCCCACTATCTTAGGATCTTTATCTCTTTCATGGTGTGGTTCAAAAACACAGGGCTGCAGGCATACTCACAGTTTACATCCTGGATACGAGCCGTCAGCCATAGCACAAATGCTGACACACAGCAAAGCTGGCACTGAACTCTGCGTTCTAAGAGCCTTCTCTCTGCATACATAGAATTCCTCTCTCCAATAGAGACGTTTTTCTACCACCAGTACACTACTTGTTCATAAATATTCCTAGCTTTTGGCAGAGCCCGAGAATCTTGACAGCATCGACAGCAGAAATCCTTATGGGTCCCCTTCGTTTCTTCGCTGGGTTTTAGAACTCTGTTTTCCCCCAAACGAGGCATTCCGGACACTCATCCTTCTATCCTTTCTTTCTGATTCCCCAGGAAGACACTTCTTACCGGTATTGTCCATATATTCAGAGAGGGAAAGCTAATTGTGCAGACAAAAGTGCCCTGAAAGATATTCAAAGCTAGGAAGTATGCTCTCCCCATCCCCAACTCGGACAGGAAGTCGTGGGGAGGTTGGGGGAGGCTGGGAACACTGGCAGCGGGGGTGAGGGGCTGGGGTGGGAGGGTGGGGGGGTGGGAGGGTGGGGGGGTGGGGGCTGTTTGAGAGGCATTCCTAAGCTGCACAGTGGAGCTGTAGGGAAATGGAAAAGGCAGCAATCCCGTCAATCACAAACCTTGGCAGGCAAGATGGTAAAGCGGTTCTATGGGGACAGTGGTATGACAGGTAAGAACTTGGCCTTCCAGGTTTGTTAATCTTCCTTATTGAATCCTCAGCTCAGCGAAGGAGCCAGGATGGGCACAGGACGCTGCTGGACTAGAGGAGGAGCCGCCTGAGATGACAGAAAGCCTGCTGGTTCTGTTTGCAGAGCAGGGCCTGGGAAGGTGGTCTGAGGATTAATGTTCTACGCATGGTGCTTTTTTTTTTCTGTCTGGTGTCTTTTATCACCTCAGTATGCCTGGGAGGTTTCCTGAGGGTGGAGCTCACATCTACTGTGGCTAGGTTGCTGTATTTATCAAAGGGATTCCTAGGCTTCAGATGATCACGTGGTTAATCCTCTCTTGTGGGCTTTGGAACAAGACAGACCTGGTTCCAAAGGCTGCCAGGCCACTGTGAACATGAGGCTTAAGCTCTCTAAACTTCATTAAAAATAATAATAATAATAATAATAATAAAAACAAAACATAATATATACTATAATAAATACTTCAGAAATGCCATTTTAGATTACTACCACTGTTTAGGTGTGGACAGCTGCAAAAACATCTGTGAATATGAGGACAAATACCAGGTTTTAAAGAAACTGGAGTGGGGTCGTTCATTAGCCAAGAAAGAATTGGACCAGTCTTGAGACAGTGGCCAGTACCCTCGCTCCAAGTCTTTCTTCACCCAACAAAAAGTGCCACTGTGCCCTGTCGCTTAGCCCAGTCACCACTGGGGAGAAGAACACACCTTTCTGGTTCCAACGTGCAACACCTGGCCTGGCAGTCTGACAAACATACCGAAAGTCACAACCGCACGGAGGAGCATTTCTGTCTGGTTTTGCGCTTTCTTTTCTAGGAATCCTGCCAAGGGGACCCAGAAGGGAAAACTCCAAGACAGAAAAACCATCTCGGCCTCTCCCAGCAGAACGCAAGCTCCTCTGTCCACGTGATGCAACGCTCTTTCCCTCCCAGAGAAAAACGCAGACACGAGGATCCTGTGTTGGTTTCTTGGGGTAAACTAATCTCAAGCCAGCTAAACAACACCTAAGAAAGCCTGGGGAAAGATGGCAAATAAACTCGGAGCAATTTCTAAACTAAAATGCTCCTTGGAGCGCCTAAATAAAAGAGAAATGGAGTGGAGAGGTGTGTGTGTGTGTGTGTGTGTGTGTGTGTGTGTGTGTGTGTGTATAGTGTGGATTTAATTTTCTCTGAAATTGACCTTAGAACAAGTGGATGTGTGTGTGTGTGTGTGTATGTGTGTATAGGGTGGATTTAATTCTCCCTGAAATTGACCTTCGAGCTAGTGGATGGGTGTGTGTGTGTGTGTGTGTGTATGTGTGTGTGTGTGTGTTTGTGTGTAGGGTGGATTTAATTCTCTCTGAAATTGACCCTAGAACAAGTGGATGTGTGTGTGTGTATGTGTGTGTGTGAGTGTGTGTGTATGTGTGTATAGGGTGGATTTAATTCTCTCTGAAATTGACCATCGAGCTAGTGGATGGGTGTGTGTCTGTATATGTGTGTGTGTGTGTGTGTGTGTAGTGTGTAGGGTGAATTTAATTCTCTCTGAAATTGACCTTATTCCTGTAACTCAGAAGCTTCAGGACCGCTGGATCTGAAGTTTCTGTGCATTGCACTCAGCCTGAAGCTTGGGCATGGGGAACCCTGCTGCTTTTCCTCGCAATCCCCTCCGGGATCCTGCCCAGGGCTCTCTCAGAAGTTCTCATCACGTGAGCAGCCCTGACTTCAAAGCCGGCCTCAGGCCTGTGGTCCTGGGTGTCCGGGTGGTTTTTAGGGTTTTCTTCCTCTCTAATTTCCCTTCTTTTTTCGCAGCTATTTTCTTCAGAAAAGCGGCTATTAAAAAAAAGAACCTATTGCATTTCCAGTTCCCATCACCGCGATTTCCACATGGATGTGACGTGGAGGCCAGCTTCCGAAATGCCCAGGTGACTCACGCGGGGACACCCCGGGGCGGGACCCAGGAGTTTCTTCGGGCGGGGCGGGGACAGCCTCGAGCGCCCTCTGCCGGCCGGCCGCGCGCCACGCGGGCGTCACGTGACTGGAAAGTCCCTCGGAAATCCCCTGTGGCTGGCGACACACATACAACTGAAAGGCAAAAAAAGGGAACTGCCCAGTCTGCTGCCTTCGCGCCGGAGGAGCGCCACGGGCTTTGAGGCCGCGGGGGCGGAGCGGCGAGTCAGGCCGCCGACAGACGTGCACACCCCCGGCCAGACAGCGAGCCCGACCGGGCGTCCATGGGGCTCCGCCTCGGCCCGACCCCCACCCGGACCCGGATCGCGACCCTCAGCTGCGGCGAGCGCAGTGAGTGACCGCGGGCCACTTGGGCTCCAGGGCACCGTGCGACTCCAAGAGGTGAGCGGCGTTCGGGCTGCGGGGTGCACGGCCAGCAGGATGCGGGGGTGCACGGCCAGCGGGGTGCATGGCCAGCCAGATTCGGGGTGCATCGCCAGCCCGGTGTGGGTCTGCCTGGCTCTGGCTTTGCATGGCTCCTGGGACGAGGGTATGGTTGACCAGAGCTGAGGTCCCAGTGCCAGGTGTTAGTTAGGTGACAGCCCTGGGTTTCTCCAACCCACTTGTAAGCTGTTCCTTTCCGGTCCTGCAGGGTGACATAAGGTGCAGTTGGCTGATGAATAGTCATCCCTTGGGTCCCTAGGTCGTGCTATCGTGGGTGATTTGCTTCTTCTTTCTCTCTCTTTTTTTCTCTTGGGAATCAAGTGCAACATGCATATAGGCACGTAGACCTCGCAAAATCGCGCTGGGAGTTTTATCCCATATTGTACATAACCAGCCCAACGGGGGATGGGTTTCTCAGAGGCCACCTAATCCGACTTGGAGGCTTCAGTCATGGAACCTTCCGGGGACAGCTTCCTCAGACTTAGCGATCTGGCTGGGAGGGGGGTGGATGTTGGGGGAATGCTGTGAGATTGTCGTCCCTAGTTGCAGCAATGTAAGAAGAGTATGCATGCAGAAATGGGTCTCTGGCTTGCTTGTTGGGGGCTCCACTTTAGAGGGCACGTTAAACTCCCTTCTGCAGGCCGACCCCACACTCAGATGTGGTTGTCAGTCCGGCTCGTCCCACATCCTGCCACCTGGCCTCTCAGGAAAGCTGAGGTATTAAGGGCTCTTTTTGGAGCGCGCTTTGTTTTGAGTTCTCCTGGTCTCTGATCTTTCTTTGGAAAGCTAGTCTGGTCAAGTGTCTGGGGGCACCCTTTGGAGCTGAGCACTGTTAATTAGTCTTCTGTACACTGATGTCCCAGATTATTCAGCAGCCAATCAGGTCTCCATTCTCATTGTCTGAGATACTTTTTGGACCTTTGAAATTCTTTGCATGGTTTTTTTTTTCTTTTTGGAGGGGTACTTCCCAACAATTGCCTGAGGCATATCTGTTGATAAATAATACATAAGTTTCCACATCGCAAACAAAACAAAACAAAAATCTGCTCAGAGTGGAAAAATAAAACCCGGGGAAAGACTTTGATGAGTAAGTTCTGTAGAATCTTATTGATCCTGTGACAAAAATTGGGAAATTTGTCTGTCAAGCAGTGAGGTAACAAATATATTTTTAAAAGTTAAGGGTGGTGCTGTAATTTTTTTTTTGCCCATAAGACACTACAATAATGTCAGGAAAATTTATTCTCTAAATGTGGGGGAAGTCCAAGAACTGGAAACTTGAGCCGTGGGTTTAGGTTTGTTTTAAAGAACTTTTCCACGCCTTGCCAGGCAGTTTATGAATGGGATCGCAGGGGGCTAGCAAATAGTGCCATTTGCATGTCTTGCGTATGGTTTAAGGCCCCCACCGTTTTTAGACATGTGATAAAAGATCTCTAGTGTAGAACAGTCAGAAAAACAGAACGAGATGCAACTCATGGATGGAAAGTCTTCCTACCTTCTTGTCTGGTACTGAGGGCCACTGTTGGATACTACAAGGAGATGGGCATAGGAAACAGAAAGATTTGGCTTCTAGGCAGAGCTAAGACTGTGGCTCCTGGGCCCGAGACAGGCCTTGCCTTCATTGCCTTAGCTGCAAACCTAGTGCTGTGTGATATCAAGGCTGGAAGTAAAGTCATAGTTTAGCTATAGCATCAAGCACAGGGATTGGCCTTAAGTGAGTGGCTTGGTATTGCTGGCTGCATGGATGGATGGAAGAATGGAAGGATGGATGGATGGATGGATGGATGGATGGATGGATGGATGGATGGATGGAAGGATGGATGGATGGAAGGAAGGAAGGATGGGGTAATGATATTGTGAAAAGAGATCATTGCTACGTTGCCAACGAGATGTCTGTGTGGTATGTATAGTTTTGTCTCATTCCTGCAATGTTTTTGCTTAATTCCATTTCCAAAGGATAACTGGCATCAGAGAGAGGAAATGGCTTCTATCTAGGCCTTAGATAACATTTAGATTAAGAATTCCAATGCAAATCCCCAGTAGCAACCTCTTCCTTTCAAGCAGGGCGCAAGAATTTAGACCACTTTATGGGGCTGAAGAGACCCTGGATCCACCCTGGAGTGGCTTCTCTAATCCCTAAATTTCTTCTTCATCTTACTCAGTCTTGACACCTTTTTACCTGGTGAGCTTGCCTTGGTAGAAAGCATGATGCCAGAGTGGAATTAAGCGTCACCGCGAGACTTCTTAGGTGTTCTAAATTGTTGTCTTCTAGGAAATCAGATTGTGTGATAAAGGGTCCGTGGGGACAGTGAGGCAGAATTGGCTCAGCATCGCTCCACCCTGGAGGATGTCCTGTGCATCAGTGCTCATCCGTGCACAACTGGCTTGGGTGGCCGTGTGGCTACTCCTTTTTGTCCTGAGAAGTACCCTGGCCCAGATATTTTCCTGATTTGCTTCCAGGTTTCATTTCCTCCGCCTTTGACTGTGCTTGGTCTTCTAGGGTGAAGGAAGCGGAGGCGGTGTCTCTAAGCATTGGTACCTGCACCTCAGCAATAAGAGTTGGCCATCGGTTTAGTTGAAATCACAGAGCTCCCTGGTGTCTGTTGTTTTCCTGGGAGGTGTGGTGTACCTCATTGTTATTCTGCTTTTTTTGTTGTGAAGTTCTGTGGCAGGATTCTGAGGTAGAGTTGACATTTATTTACTCTTAAGATTGCAAAGCATCTTGCCAGAAATAGGCTGATTTTGTGGTTGGTTATAAAACAGTCTGGTGTTGACTCTTTATAAATATCATAAACTCTCTAAAACAAGTGTTTAATACTTTTCTTTGTGGGCAGTACCATAGAGGAAATACCAGGCAGCAGCTAGATGCCACCTGGGATTTCCATCAAATATTTGCTGCCTTCACAGCATCAAGAAGGGGATGTTTGAGTGACCTGGATCTAGACGCCTCAAAGGCAAGCACTGAGTGGTGGTGGTCTTCAATGACAATCGAGACTGAGGACTCCTATAAGCCCTGAACTGACCTTCAGAGGTCCTGGGTGACATCGGAAGGATCTGAGGTTGGCTTTGGGGAGCGGGACCTGTCACTGACAGACAGACTTGGCTACCTGACAAACGTTACTGAAAGCATGGGTTATTCCCCTCCTCCTCAGTACCCACGCTCCGCCTTCTTTCTCTTGTTTAGACTAATCTTTAAAAGTGATGTAGTTTACAACAGTCCAGTGTGAGTTAATCTGCAGGGCCAGCTAGTATCCTGGGAGCTGAGGTGACTAAGAGAGTAATGACAAGATCAAACACTGGGGTTTCTTGCCGACAGGTATATGGGAACAGTGTTAAAAGCAGGCTAACGGAATGGGCTTTTCCCCTCTTCTTCAGGCCTTGACGAGGAGGACCATGGCTGAACAAATCCTTCCTCAGGCGTTGTATTTGAGCAATATGCGGAAAGCAGTGAAGATAAGAGAGAGAACCCCAGAGGACATCTTCAAACCTACCAATGGGATCATTCATCATTTTAAAACCATGCACCGATACACGCTGGAGATGTTCAGAATGTGCCAGTTTTGCCCACAGTTCCGGGAGATCATCCACAAAGCACTTATTGACAGAAGCGTCCAGGCTTCCTTGGAAAGCCAGAAGAGGCTTAACTGGTGTCGTGAAGTCAGGAAGCTGGTGGCTCTGAAAACCAACGGTAAGGCTTACCTTTTTCCTCCAACACCCTTCTACTAGCCTGGGGGTGGGGACACTGTTTCTGGTGATGCTTCCCCATTCATGAAGTTGTAATAGCAATAAACAGACAGCTATAGAAACTCGGTAAGGGACAGGTGACAGCCACGGATGTGTTTAATGAGTCTGCTGTTGTACTGAGGCAGGATTTCATTGTCTGACCCGGGCTGGCTTCAAACTTGTGATCTTTCTGCTTCTGTCTTCCAAGTGATGGGATGATGGGATGGCAGGTGTGCAACATTCCATCCAGTTGCTGAAAAATTTATTTAAGGTGGTCGTGTGTGTGTGTGTGTGTGTGTGTGTGTGTGTGTGTGTGTGAAGGTACAGAGGACACGAAGGCTTGTGACAGGAATGCATTTCTAAACCCCAGGCCCCAGCTGGGGGATCCCAATGCTTACATTGGCCAAACCATCTATCACCTTCTCTGGCCCGAATGGGGCGGCTTTAAATGGTTTTAGGTTTAATAGGAAGGCAGAATGCTGAGACCAGAGTCAGGTTGTCCGCCACTGTCACTGGAAACATGCTTGTGATGGTGGTCTTGATCCTCCTGGGTTGGTGGCATTTTTCAGGCTCACTCACAAGTTGATGTTAAGGAGTGGGGATGCCTTCGTTTCTGTTTCCCTCACCTAGGTTCTCTTGCCTAAGCTGATGAGATCAGGGCTTTTCTGCAGTGGAGTTCTTTACCTCTGATAGCTGTTTTCTATTACCAACTTGACTGTCATATTTCTTTTAAAAATCACATCCTTTGAGTAAGAATGTGTGCGTGGGCTGCGACATCCAATGATATTGTTTTCTACAGTTACAGAAATTCTGCCTTTAGGGTGTAGATATTTATTATAAGAACAGAGATTGTGTGAGACCAATTAAATACTTACAGTGTTGGTAAGAGTACAATCTCATTTTCTTGTATCAGTGACTACATTCTCTGGGTCAGAATAATACATCCAAGAGTAGAAAATCCTTGTTGGCAGTAATGTTGCTGGGAACGGTAACTTAATAACTTAATTGGTACATTAACTTAGGCTGTTCTTGACTTGAATAACTTGGTGATGGGTTGATGTGGGCTTTTGTTTGTTTTGATTCTGGGACTCTTGTATATCACCTCTACATCTTCCCTATATTTATGAAGCTTAGACTCTTAAGAAACAGAGTCAAAAGAAAACTGGAGACAGTGATTATCTACATTGTTCTTGGCATTAAGTCAAGTGATGCCTCGTAGATAATTATGCTAACTTGTCATCAAGGGGCTTATAGACCTGACAGTTTGTGGTTTTTACCATGTCCCATTTTGTTACAAAAAGAGAGATGGAGTTGAGAGAATTAGAGATGGGGTAGAGAAAGAAAAGCCTTATCTTGCTTGCCACTCACGGAATTAGCAGACATTATATAGTATTTCCTTAACAGAGGAAATATCTGCTTTCCTGTGGGGGGGGGGGGAGAGCACAGTAAATGTTAAACACTTCCTTTGCCATTTAAATTCTCAAGGATTCACGCTATAGCTAAAACTACAAAAGCAAAGGTGTTTTGGTAACATGTTGGGGGGAAAAAACGTGGATTTGGGTCCCCAGAATCCTAATTTTCCTGCTTTGAAGAAAAGCTCTTAAAATTATAAGAAAGGAAGAAAAGACCTTCTGGGGGGTGGGGTGGGAAGTGGCTTTCCGCCCTTTGATTATTATTAGCATCTTTTCTTTCCTTTTAAAAATCCTTCCCCTTCAGGAGGGTTCCTTCAAAGGCTGGTCTGTTTGGGGAGGGGGTGGTTCGGGAGCCTGCATTTGAGGATATGAGACTGCGGTGAACGAGGAAGGGAGTAAGTAGGTGGCATAAAATTGAAACTTCGTGAAAATCCCAGCGTCTATTGGCTGCGGCGATTTCACTTGTATAGTGAGTAGCCGGGTTCCAGCTCAGCCTGACCACACCCACTTGGAAAGTCCAGGGTGCAGTTCGCAGTTTAAATGTCTACACACCAGAACAAAACGTACAACAACTGTTGCTCAATTGCTAGTCAAATATCTCTGCACTGGGGAATTCCACATGTTACTTAGGGAATTTTATGCTGCTGCATCTCAATAAAGAACTGAAAGTAAGCGCAAGAAGAAGAAAAAAAGCCTTATCTTTGCTCTAGATTTTGCAAAGGGGAAATTTCAACAGAATGCAGTCCTTGCCACACCTCGGCCTGACACTGGGCTCCAATAGTCTTTCTGCTCATTAGTTCAGGGAGTTGTTGGAAGTGGACACACTGAAGGAATACTGACTGACCCTGGATGTGTATTTGACAGGTTGTGGTTTACTGTTTTGCTGGAATTAGAAGTTGATGGAATTTCAAATAGCCTTGTTGCTTTACTGACAGAATGATGTGGGGGGTGGGGGGAAGCCTATACTCTTAACTTTTTAAAAATCAAAAGTATTTAATACTTTCCAAAAGAAAATGAGGAATTGGCTAGTTTTATATCACCCCCTCACCCCCAATGTTTGGGACATGAAAAAGAATGCATTCTGAGACTTTGCCTAGCATTTGTGAGGCACCTGAGTACTGTCCAGAAGTGACAAAAATAAAAGAACAACCTGAAAGAATGCAGTCTGGTGAATTGTGACTTTTATCCTGGAAAGGCCACAAATGAGTGTAAGAAAATTAAACTTGTATCTTTCTCAAAATGATAACCTCGCAAACACTGAATTATTTTATATGCCAACATCTTTTTAACTTTTATTTTTTAATTCTTTATTTTATTAATTGACTAACTGATGACTGACTGATTGAGACAGGGTCTCCTGTGATTTAAGGCAACCCTTAATTCTCCTCAATTCACCTTGGAGCTAAAGATGACCTTGACCCTCCCAACTCTGCTTCTCAAAAGCTAGAATTAACTATCCTGTACCTCCAAGCCCAGCCGCCTTTCAATTCTATTAAAGGGTCTTTGCAATTGTTTACAGGCAGGTTCTCCTGATGCCTTGGAGGCTGGGGCAGGGCCTGCAGCAGACTACAGGTCATTTGGTGCTGTCAATAGTACTCAGTAAGCTAGGAGAGGAAACTCCCAGGTCCCCAAAGCTAAAGTGGAATGACCAAATCATTTACCACTTAGTCATAGCCAGACCGGCCCTATCTAATAGGCTGAGCCACAGTGGCTTCCTGGTTTGTGTATTGCCCTGGGTGTGAAACCTTCCTTAGAACTAGGGAGCAGGAGTGCCAGGACCTTAGCCAGCAAACCAAAGACTAGGAAGAAGAAAAAGGACTAGAGTTCATAAACCGGTGTCCTCGTTCCACAAAGTAGAGGAGAGCTCAGGAATGTTCCCAAAGGCATCCAAACCAATTAGGGGCAGAGCCCTGCTACAATGGAGGTCGTCTGGCTCCTCCCCCTAAAAGGAAGGAAAAAAGTTTGTTCCTACCATCTGCCATTGGTAGCAGCTGGCCCTTGATCAAGATCAACCATACAGTCTTCCAGCAGTGGGCTTAATTTATCCTGAAAAACCTTTGCAGGGCATTCACTTTGGGTTGCTTATCTTTGCCACTCACGGCTCCCTTCTGTCCTCAGGTGATGGAAACTGCCTCATGCATGCAACTTGTCAGTACATGTGGGGTGTTCAGGATACGGATTTGGTCCTGAGGAAGGCCCTCTTCAGCACCCTTAAGGAGACAGACACACGGAACTTTAAATTACGCTGGCAGCTGGAGTCTCTGAAATCTCAAGAGTTTGTGGAAACAGGACTGTGCTACGACACTCGGGTATGTTTTGCACTTGTGCCACAGCCCCATGGTGGACAAAGGGTACTCTGGGCCAGTCCCTGCTCCCTGAGGAACATATGACTTACAAGTCATATGAGCTGAGCTAAGCACTGCATACTCAATGGAAAACACCAAGAACCTCTGTGGGATTAACCCCAGGCGTTAGCCACTCACTGCTCAGGCTTGTGAGCAGCAGATCCCTCAGTGTGCCTGGCTTCCAACCTTGGCTTTGCCTTATGTACTCCCCTGACTTCCCAGCCAAACCAGGGAGAATGTCCCTCATAATCCTCATGGGTTTTTTGTTGTTGTTGTTGTTGTTGTTGTTTTCTGAGCTAGGGTATCACGTTGCTCAGGGTAGCCTTGAACCTGCTATTCAGCAGAAAATGACCTTGCTGTGTAGCTGAAGATGATCTTCCTGCCTCCACCTCCACAGTGCTAGGATTGCAGGCATGCATCACCATGTGATTTTATGTGGTGCGAGATGTCAAACCCAAGACTCTATGCGTGTTAGGCAAGCACTCTCCCAACTGAGCTATCCCCCTGCCCCAGGTAGCAAATTTTTCTGAAAGCAAATGCTGTCTGTATCCCCCATCAGCTTTGAGTTTGCTGTGTAGTGGGAAAAAGTAAAGGAAGAAACCGAAACTGGGGAGTGGATGAACATTTGCATGACAGGGGACAAATGCAGAGGGACATCTGAGTGACCTTCTCGTCTATTCTTCCATTCCTCTCATCTTCTCCTCTTAGAACTGGGATGACGAATGGGACAACTTGGTCAAAATGGCATCGGCAGACACAGCTGCAGCCCGGAGTGGACTTCAGTATAATTCCCTGGAAGAAATCCACATATTTGTCCTCAGCAACATCCTCAGGAGACCCATCATTGTCATCGCAGGTGAGGTGCCTCAGAGTTCCGTGCTTCCCTGCATGCTTTTCAGCCATGATGCTCTAACCCTGAGGAGAAACCCAGGTTCCCCCACGGCTTCATGAAAGTCACCCAGGGTCTTACTTTGTTTTCTCGTCCTGTTAACAGACAAAATGCTAAGAAGTTTGGAATCCGGTTCCAATTTTGCTCCTTTGAAAGTGGGTGGCATTTACCTGCCTCTCCACTGGCCTGCCCAGGAATGCTACAGATACCCCATTGTCCTAGGCTATGACAGCCAGCACTTTGTACCCCTGGTGACCCTGAAGGACAGTGGACCTGGTAAGAAAACATCAGTTCACATTCGTAATCCTGTTGGATCCTGGAGTCCCGTGCATTGCTCTATTGTTCCCAGCTGAAACTGTTTCAGTTAAGGCTGGTCTTTTGTCATTTGCTTCGTCAAGAAGGATGAACTAACTATCCCCTATGTGAAGTGCATGGAACCAATATTTCAGATTTCAATGTCTTTCATATTCCTGAACGTTTACGAAGATTTTACCTTCTCAGCATCTAACCCCAGTCCAGTCAGATTTGTAGATCTGGGATTTTCAGATTGGAGTTGTACATGTTGGCACAGCAGTGCAATTGCAGTAAACATACTATTCTGCAATCTTTTTGAGTATGACTTAGGAAGCACTTTCAGCATGGTAAATACATGTTGGGCAGTCTTGTGCATGCTTCCACCCCTGTTAATGGTACTACATGACAAATTAAGGTGCGCAGAGCCTCAGTATCGTGTCTGGCACAGAGCAAGTAGATGTTTGTTGTGTTAGCTATTATTATAATACCTTAATGTACGTAAGCGCTGTGCTAAGTGCTCCAGGCGGCTGTCGTTCATTTCATCCTCATAGCATCCCTGAGATGCTGGCGTGAGTAGTCTTATCGATGAGGCCATGGAAACTCAGAGAGGTTAAATGACATGCTTGGCTTGACATCAACAAAGTCAATATTCTAACTCTGGTCAGTCTGCCTGGTAGGCCTTGAATGTAACCAGTTCAGATCTCCTGTCTCTTGTCCATGGTTACAAAATCAGCTTAGGTGACCATCACCAGATCGGTGGACAGAGAAACTGTGATATATATACATGGAATTGTATTCAACCGTAAGGAAAAAAATAATTTTTGTCATTTGCATAAAAAATGGAGCAAGAGATAATGATATTAACAAACAATATAGACTCAGGAAAACAGCATGTTTTCTCTTACATGGAGTCTAGAATTATTTTTAAGGGTATAGGGCAAAAGACATGGAAGTAGAAGGCAGAGGGTTTCGAAAGAAGTGGAGACAGCAGGAGGGGGAGGGGTGAGAGGACATGAAGTTCAGATATAGGGTAAACTTATACACATGTACAAAAACACAACAGAAAATACAGAATCTTTGTGTTGTAAACAGAAACTAAAACACCTCGCAGCCTTCTGGCTACAATAAATACACAGAAATCACAAATGAAATCCCTGCTTAAGAAGTCCGCTAATGCTAGGCTCCTTGGCATTCTGTGAGCTCCCTGGAAACAAAGCATTTGATGTTCGCATTGACCACGTTTTGTTTTCCCGTTTGGCTGTTGAGTGTGACTGCATGATGCTTTCTGTATTTTTAAAATCGAATCACTCTGTATATGATTTTACCGGCAGGATCATTTAGTAGAAGAGTATCTTTTTCACATGCTATTGTTTTCTTTTTTTTTTCCTTCAGAAATCCGAGCTGTTCCTCTCGTTAACAGAGAGCGGGGAAGATTTGAAGACTTAAAAGTTCACTTTCTGACAGTCCCTGAAAGTGGGATGAAGGAGAAGCTTTTAAAGGAATACTTGATGGTGATGGAAATCCCTGTGCAAGGCTGGGAGCCCGGCACCACTCACCTCATCAATGCCGCCAAGTAAGCCGTCTTCTTTGCTTGGTCTGGTCGGCTTCAGAACGGGATAGGAAACGGTCCGGGCCACACCGGGTCGTACGCCTGCGTTTCGGTACTGGTTTTGTGCCACAGACTACGTTCTGGAAATGTGTTCTGGGAGCTAATGATGTCAAAGCCTTGGGTTAATTGGAGTCACTTATTTTCCTGTTTGCTCTTTAGGTTGGATGAAGCTAACTTACCCAAAGAAATAAATCTGGTAGACGATTACTTTGAACTTGTTCAGCATGAATACAAGAAGTGGCAGGAAAACAATGAGCGGGGCAGGAGAGGGGCGCATGCGCAGAACCCTTTGGAGCCTTCCACGCCCCAGCTGTCACTCATGGATGTAAAATGTGAGACACCCAACTGTCCTTTCTTTATGTCCGTGAACACTCAACCGTTATGTCACGAATGCTCAGAGAGGCGCCAAAAGAACCAGAGCAAGCTCCCAAAGCTGAACTCGAAGCTGGGCCCTGAAGGACTCCCAGGAGTGGGACTTGGCGCCTCAGCCTGGAGCCCAGAAGAAACAGCTGGAGGACCTCATTCGGCCCCGCCCACCGCACCCAGCCTTTTTCTGTTCAGCGAGACCACAGCAATGAAGTGCAGGAGCCCCGGTTGCCCTTTTACATTGAATGTGCAACATAATGGACTCTGTGAGCGTTGCCACAATGCCCGGCAGCTCCATGCCAGCCACACTGCAGATCCTGGTAAGTGCCAAGCCTGCCTTCAGGATGTCACTCGGACGTTTAATGGCATCTGCAGTACCTGTTTCAAAAGGACTACAGCAGAGCCCTCTTCCAGTCTCACTTCCAGTGTCCCTCCCTCCTGTCACCAGCGCTCCAAGTCTGACCCCTCGCAGCTCATCCAAAGTCTCTCCCCACACTCTTGCCATCGAACTGGAAATGACGTCCCTTCTGGCTGCCTTTCCCAGGCAGCGCGAACTCCGGGTGACAGGACGGGGACAAGCAAGTGCAGAAAAGCTGGCTGCATGTATTTTGGGACTCCAGAAAACAAGGGCTTCTGCACGCTGTGTTTCATCGAATACAGAGAAAATAAACGTGAGTGAAATCCTAGATTGCCTACTGCAATAGTTACTGCCTGGAGAGGGGTCTTTGAAGGCAAGAAAGTAGCCTATCCCAGCAGTCAGAGCGATTACATCACTGCGGCGGCTTTCCATTGGCTTGCGCAGGGGACTGCCTCTTGCTCTGCTGGTGTATCTGGAAGCACTGGGCGCTATCTCATTATGTCAGCTCCAGTTACCACGTACCCTGTATCAAAAGCACCCTATCGATATAATTCAAACTAGCCCAGGATGAGCCCACTATGTAGCCCAGGCTGGCCTCAGAATCCTGGCAATCTCTTTGCTTCTGTCCCCCGAGTGCTAGGATAAAGTCATTGAGTGTCTGCTAGCCATGGATAGTTCAGACTTCAGCATCGTCGATGGGATAGTCTGAAGAGGGCTGACAAGAGACAGGAAGTATTTACAGACACCAGGAAAACATCTGTGGGTGAGGGATCTCTAATTTAAAGGGCAAGTGGGCAGTTAATGCCTGCAGTTCTGTTCTCCGACTGATCAGTGACCCGTGTTCAGAGCGAGAGACCAGTTAAGCCAAAGATGTCCACTAACATTATTTCTGCTGAGTTTCTAAAAGTTTGGCCTCAAGTATGTGTTGAAGGCTGTCCTCGTCTATGCTGGGAGCCTGTTTCTTGTCTAATGTCAGTGTCTGTGCATGCACAGTAACCCAGATGTGATACTGACTAGCATCCACTCTTTTGTAGAGTTTGTCACCACTTCTGGGAAAGCCAGTTCCACAGCCCCCAGGTTCCAGAACAATGTCCCGTGCCTGGGCAGGGAGTGCGGCACCCTCGGGAGCACCATGTTCGAAGGGTATTGTCAGAAGTGCTTCATTGAAGCTCAGAACCAGAGGTTTCACGAAGCCAAAAGGACGGAAGAGCAACTGGTGAGACATTTGGTGGAACTCTGGTGTCGGGTCCCCCATCTGCGACAGATAGGCTGTCTGTCCCCTTATGACAAAGGGTCCCTTTAAAAGTTCTACTGGAAGGGAGCCTGGAAAAACCAGCCATATTTTGTTGGCGCGTAAGCTGGGTGTATTACCAAACTGGCCAAGCACACTTAAAATTGATTCTGAAAAGCTAGTACATTCAGCCCGAGAGGGAAACCTCTGAGAGCATATGGGAAGCTAGGAGGTGATTGATCAGAGACCTCTTAGATTTGAAGGAGAAGCAGACTTCTCAAATAATCCTTTGTCCTGAACACCCCGAATGTTCCATTTATTGCCATATGGGGTGGGGGGACCTTCCCCAGATTGGATTAGCTTCTGCTGGAATTAGTGCGGAGCTAGGGATTCTCAATTACGCATTCACGCTTCTCTGGCTCAGGCAGGTCAAGCCCTTTGTAGAATCCATCCTGTTAGTTTAAATCCCCCTCTGGTCTCCTGAGAAATGTAACATGAGTCTCTGTTCTGTCCTCTCAGAGATCCAGCCAGCACAGAGACATGCCTCGAACCACGCAGGGAGCCTCGAGACCTAAGTGTGCCCGGGCCTCCTGCAAGAACATCCTGGCCTGTCGCAGCGAGGAACTATGCATGGAGTGCCAGCACCTGAGCCAGCGAGTGGGCACTGTTGCCCACCGGGGTGACCCCACTCCTGAAGAGCCCCCTAAACAGCGCTGCCGGGCCCCTGCCTGTGATCACTTCGGCAACGCCAAGTGCAACGGTTACTGCAATGAGTGCTTCCAGTTCAAGCAGATGTATGGCTAAGCGCAAGCAGGTGGACTGGCCCAGCAAGAAGAGGCCTCAAACTGCGAGCGAGAGTGGTGCTGTCCTCCAGACCCCTGAGTGCCATAGAAGGGTGAGCCCTGGGACAGTGGCTTCAAGTGTCTGAGCAGAGGAGGCAAGATAAGCTCTTCATCATGGCCGTGACATTCAGGTTTGGTAACCAAGACTATGTCCAGGTGGGCTGGCTGAGAGTAGACCTCGTGACCTGTGACCGGCAGTGCATGATGTCAGGTTCAACGCAAAACTGTTGCTGCTCGTCTACCAGGAGTCTGGGAGATCTTTAGATGTGGAATACACGCTAGGATTGGCAGCAGTTCCTGGGCCCACCTGCCACAGGAAACAGGAAGAAAGGCACAGGTGGGTTGGAGCCTGGAACTGTCCTCCTGCCCCCACCCCCTCGGAAGCTTTTCTCAGAGAGCCGAAGCTGAATCCTCAGAGCTCCAAAGCCTTCTGCAAGAAGCTCGAGGAAGCTCAGGGAAAATGGATGTCAGTAGAACACTTCTGTAGTCGGTGGGCTTCCGTACCTGCTTTCTTGGTTCCCAAGGTTTTGCAGGAGAGCAGAGCCGCACATGGACTGTGACCCTGAGGCTGCTGAAATGGAACACGTTCGCGTGGAGACCAAACAAGCTGCTCTTGACTGTACGCATGCACCTTTCAGAGAGGAGAACATCTTATGGGAAGACATGGCGCCACAGTCGTCATTGTCTTCGGTTCCAGAGAGGTTAGTTTGGACTGAGGTGTGTATCTGAGTGTGTACATATGTAATATACCCTTATATTATGTATGAGGGAGGGTTTATTTTAAACAGTGAAATGGTGCCCTAGAGGAAACAGGAAGACTGAAGAATAATAACCTATTTTCTGGTTGTTGTCAGCTTGCTCCTGTGTGTACAGCTTGTTACGTGAATTCAACAAGCTACTCCCGTAAAGGGAACCCTCATTCTACTTTATTTATTATGAACTTCAAAGTTATTTAAATGAAGATTTGCTTCTGCAGTATTCTCTTGGAATAACATACTTGCTTTCCGCCATATTCTGGGAACCTGGCAAATTCCTGACCTTGGGGTGTCGTGGGGTGGTCTGCTCTCTCTACTTGTTGCCTCCCTAGGAAAGAAGGGATTGCTTTATGAATAAGGGCTGTAGAACCTGATGCTTCTTAGGACTCCCCAGCTGCACAGGAAGAAATTGCCATCTGTCTTCTATAGTTGCTTCTAAGTATCCTACCTCTTTGAAGAGAAGATGGGGAGGGACTGGTGGTGAGAGCGGGGAGGGACACAGAAATCTCGTGGCTTTGAACCAGAGCCTTGGGACTGCAAAGCCAATAGCCCTGAGGACGAGGAGGTTTCTGCCCTTGGCTTGCAGCTTTACTGAGTGCTTTGCACTTGCCTTAGGAGGGAGATGCCTTTCTCCAGAGGGAAGGGCTGACATTCTGGGGTCTAACCCAGAACCTGAAGATGCTGTGATGTCTAACTCTACATAGCCTTTGCTCCCCATATCTGACTAGTGTCTTTCCCCGACTTACATCAAATACAATGCAACATTTTCATTTAGTCCTTTCCAAGTTAATAGTCTGTTATTTCGTGTCTATTGATATTTTCATTCTTAATGTGAAGCCATACAATTATTTATACTTATTATAGAAAGTATGTGAAATTTGCACATTTAGTTGTCTTTCATAGAGTGAAAGCTATGTTTTTTGGATTTCTTCGGATTGTCTTAAAGAACTGTAACTTCACAAAAGTCAATATTAAAAAATAAATTATTTAAGAACAAATTCTGATGTTTTCTATTTATGAGTGTTGGGAGAAGATGGGCTCAAATGTGAATACTTTGAAGTCTAATGGGTTATGGGTGTACCTTTTACCCATGGGAAGAGAGATAACTTCTGAAAAATAACCAGGGGGTCGGAGAGAGGGCTCAATCCGTAAGTGCCTGATGCACAAACATAAGAAGCCGAGTTTGATCCCCATCACCTTTGTATAAGCCGGATGAGGTAGCATATGCAATTGCACATGTTTGCACACGCATGAAACAACCAGTGGGTGAGGAATAAGGGACTCAAGCATGGGCCTTGGGCTTAGTGATGCCACAGAAGCCAGATAGATGTGTGAAAGCTTCTTTCCCCACACCAGTGTTTCCCAACCTTCCTAATGCTGCGACCCTTTAATATAGTTCCTCATGTTGTGGTGACCACCAACCATAAGACTACCTGTTTCTACATAATAACTATACTTTTGCTACTATTATGAATTGGTTTTTTTACTTTTTTTCCGAGACAGGGTTTCTCTGTAGCTTTGGAGCCTGTCCTAGAACTAGCTTTTATATTCCAGGCTGGCCTCAGACTCACAGAGATCCACCTGCCTCTGCCTCCCGAGTGCTGGGATTAAAGGTGTGTGCCACCACCGCCCAGCTACTATTATGAATCGTAATATAAATATCTGATATGCAGCCCCCAAAGATATCTCAACCCACAGGTTGAGAACCGCTGTGGTCCAGGTCTCTGGAGACTCCTGCGGAAGCACTCATGAAGTAGAGAAACGCAACAATAAAGAGAGAGTGACTGGGAAAGGAAGAGGAGATGAGCGAGAGGAACACTGGCATGAGAGTAACCGTGCGAGGCAGGGCAGAAGGGGTAGCCTGGCCATGGTAACCACCAGAGCTGGAAACGCTATCAGCTCACCCAGAGGGAAAAGGAACCAATGTCAAACCCCAGGTGGATTTTACCTGGTTCTTATGACTGACCAGCAGAAATAAGACTCCCCTCCTTAGATCTGATTCATTTTCTTCGGCAATTGTAGATTCCAGGGAGGCATATTTGTTCTTTTATTATAAAGGATATTGCAATAGGATGCAAAAGGATATTATAAAGGATGAATACAGATGGTAGCAACATATCACTCAGTATCCTGGAGGCTGAGAAGCCTCCAGGCCTTCTCCGAGCTTCCAGGCACCGCCATGTGTCTAACCATATGGAAGCACTTTGAACCCTGACCTTCAGGGTTTTACGGATGCTTCGCTGCATATGCACGATGCGAGCAAAGACAACTGTGCAGACCCATGGTGGGACAGAAGGAATATAATATTAACCTAATATTAACAGACTGTATGGAAAGGCCCAGAAGGGCCTGCCTATTGCTAATAGTCTTTGCTTCTGGACAGCATAGAGCTGTTTCCTTGCAGGCATGGAGCAAGACACCTTCTAAGTTACAAATGTGATGCCTAACACTGATTGTCAACTTGATAGGATCTATAGTCACCGAGGAGACATACCTCTCATTGTGTCTGGGAGGGAGTTTCTAGATTGGGTTAACCAAAATGGCAAAATGCCCTCTAAAGATGGCTTCCAGGGGCTGAAGTCCTGAATGCAATAAAAAGGAGAAAGGGAGAAGCTAAGTACCAGCATCTCTTTCTGTTTCCTGACTGCAGATGGAGTGTGACCAGCTGCCTCTTGCTCCGGCCATGATAGACTGTATTCCCCAGGCTGTAAGCCAAAATAACCCCTTTAGTCCTTAAGTCCCTTCTTGTGGGTCATTTGGTCACAGTACTAAGAAAAGGAACTGATAGCAAACAAAAGAGGTCAGATAATCTCTTTGTGACCAGCTCTGAGATGGAAGGTTGGGGTAAGAGGCTAGGAGATTTTGAGCTGCCTTGAAGACAAGGTTTTATATCTTTCGCCTAGTTTGGTGAATTATAAGGCAAGAGCCATGAAGTGTGGCCCCTACTCCCTACCCCCACTGCAAATTCATCATCTCTGGGAAACTGAGTCAGGACCCTACACAGCTCCTGAAGTCTTTATTGAGTTCCTTGGGTAATTCAGCCAGATTTTAGATCCATGTTTGTTTGTTTGTTTGTTTTTTTTAAAAAAATTATCCTAAAAACACTTTTAGCTTGTGAAAAATCATTTAAAAATGCAATGAACTCCCTTTAGCAACATTTTATTAAATTTGTTTCTTCTGCTTCAAAATTATTGGATGGGCTACTTGAAGGAAAATCTCAATTATTGTGATCTCACACCCACAAATATTTCAGTGTGTATTATAAAGTCATAAGAACGTGCTTCTAGCCGGGCGATGGTGACACATCCTTTAATTCCAGGACTTGGGAGGCAGAGTCAGGTGGATCTCTGTGAGTTCGAGGCCAGCCTGGTCTACAAGAGCTAGTTCCAGGACAGACACCAAAGCTACATGGAGAAACCCTGATATGGGATTTCCCTCTGTATGCTGTGATTACCATTGATAAATAAAGGAACTGCTTTGAGCCTATAGCAGAGTTATAGGGGAACAGAGCTAGGCAGGGAAAGGTAAGCTGAATGCTGGGAGAAAGGAGGTGGAGTCAGAGAGAAGCCATGTAGTTTTGCTGGAGAAAGACGCTGGCACTTTAGGTGGTAAGTCACAGCCATGTGGCAATACACAGATTAATAGAAATGGGTTAAATTAATATGTAAGAGTTAGCCAGCAAGAAACTAGAGCTAATGGGCCAAGCAGTGATTTCGGGGTTAAGCAGCTGGGAATGAACAAGCAGCCTCCTGCTACAAAAACACTGTCTCAAAAAAACAAAAATAAAACAAGACGAAAACCAAGAATGTTCTCCTTTGCATCCCTAGCTTAATCACTTTGCATTTCCTTGTGGTCCAATAGTAGCTCAGGACATGGTGGTAAGCTGTCCTTGAACTCATGGCCTTGTGACTGAGTCTTCCAAGTGCTATGATTAGAGACCTGTGCCAACAGCCCCTGCCTGAGACAGTTCTTCTACAGAATATCCTCGTTCTGAACTTGGATCCTTGGTTCCTTGCGGCAGAGTTAACTTGATGCTTGCGGCTCGGCGACGGTCGTGCGTGTCCTGTTGCCACCCACTGTGTGAACACTTCTCCAAGAGATCATAAACTCTCGACAGAACCCTCTCCTTTCCCTCCATTCTCTGTCTGCTCTCTCACTGAGCATGGTAGTTAGAGTTCTTCAGTCAGCACGATGAACATCAGCATTTGACCATAACTCAGCAGCAGCAGGTCTAAAATAGTAAGTGACATAATTAACTCTGACTCAGAGGATGGCTTCCAGACAGGGAACAGAGAGAGCTGAGAGGACACCGAGGACTAGGTGAGAGCAGGGCTCCTATTTGAAGTGGGTGAACCTTTGGGTTGGTATGGTTCACCATTTTATGTAATGGGTCCATCCATGTTTATGTTAAACTGGAGACCCTGCCCTTCTTCGGAGCAGTAAAGAAATTATCCCCCCCCAAAGGCAAACAGTTCAAAACCTTGGGTAGAAAGAAGTTACATTTGCTTCAGTTCCCAGGAGTTCACCCTACTGCTACAGAACAGCACAGGATAACATACACACTGCTGTCCAGATGCTCAACATCTGAGTCCTCCTATGCTTGAGGGGACACTATCCTCTCCTTAGCCGCCTCTCTATTTCCCCCGCTCCCACATCCCACACCCATGGTGTGGATCTCAAATCCATCCCTGCCCTCCATCCTGGACTCCAGTCTGAGCCTGAGCCTTTTTTGTCTTCTAACCTCCTGCTTCTTCTTTGTAATCGTCTTTTACTGTCCCTTTACCTGGTCATACTTTTCCTTAAAGTAAAACTACATGCTCCCTCAAATGCCCAAAGCACGAAAGTGTATATCCTGGGTGTAAGAAGCAATTAGGACATTGCTGGGTTTATCTTTTGATCTTAAACATCCTGATGTAAACTGCATGCTGCTAACAACTGCTATTTAAATTGGCACCGTGACGGTGCCATTTGTCAGCGTTGACGGTGGATCACTGACACATGAGCAGTCACTGTCATCTGAGTAACTGAGTGACTTTGCCCAGGAGTGCCTGTGAATGAACCTCTGTGTTCATTCACTCCCGGGTGCAGTTTCACCTAAAAACCCCTTTGCTGTATGCATGCTTAACCTTGGAAACCAGATTTGTTTTTTCTGGTCCTGAGGATTAGGCCTCTCTCGTGCTAGGCCAATGTTTTACTACCTGGAAACCAGATTTTTTTTTTCCTGTTTCTTTAAATATTACCCAACCAGAGGCTGAAGAGATAGCTTAACAGTTAAGAGTCCTTGCAAAAAACCCAAGTTCAGTTCCCAACACCCGTATTGGTGACTCTCAGTTGCCTATAACTCCAGCTCCAGAGGACCCAATGTCTTCTTCTGGCCTCCAGTGACAAATGAACACAGACACACAAACACAGTCACACACACACACACACACACACACACACACACACACACACACACTATTTTCATGATTGATTTTAATATCAACTTGCCACAAAATAAAGGCACCTTGGTAAGAATCTTCAACTGGAGAATTGTCCTGATTGCCTTAATCGATGCTGGTACCACCCAAATTGTGGACAACACCTGAGCACAGTCCAGGTAAAAACAGCAGGAGAAACATGGCTCTACTTTTGCCCCCTGAGTGTTCCCTCTTAATTTACTCTGCTGCTGCTATTGATTCCTTTACTGATATCTGAACCAGGGATTCCATATTTCCATCATAGACCAAGGACCAGGGGCCCTCTCAGAACCTTCCAGATTTTTCAGCAAATTGTCAGCCTTTGAGATATCATTAGGCTATTGTTATTTTTATTTAAGCTAATTTAATAAATGTACACACACAATACACACACACAATTAAAATTTAAATATAATGGAAAATATCTTTCCCTTCCCCAACCAGAAAGGTGCTTTCCTTTCTTTCTTTTTTTTTAAACAAGGTCTCACTATGTAGCACAGACCTGGAAATTGTAACTCTCCTGCCTCAGTCTCTTGAGTAGTGCAATTACAGTTGTGTATGCCACCATGCCAATTGCGGGGGAGGGAGGCACAGACATTCTCATCCTTGGCCTGGAGGAGCATTTGTAGTCTTTAGGTGTTTCTCTTTTATAATCTAATGAATCTAATGTGCTGCACGGGTTTAGAACCATCAGATTCCATGAGGTGAGGGAAATTTAGGGCACAAAACTATAGTGCACGTCTAGGGTATTAAAGGACAGTGGGTATGTCCTTCTGCAGGTGGCCACAAGTCTACTATGACATCAAAAGCAATGTCCCAGTACCAAGAACAGGTAAACCTAGGTCCCAGGTAAGCCACTGTACTGATGGTTCATGGACGGACTGTTCTACCAAAGAGGTACCAAACTTGCTCTCTCCTCAGAGAAACGTCCCAGGGAAACACTGCTATCACTGTGAGCCTGAAATCAGACACTAGCGAGTAGTGACACTCCCGCTAAAGGGACATGCCCTTCTCAGATCCTCAGCATTGAAGCTCTTCTCTTTATTCAACAAGAACCCTTCAGAATCCTGTCTCTGCACAGGGCGCTTGGAAGGACACTGCCAATATGGCCTCTGAGATTTTGCCTGATCATTTCCTCACTTCCGGCCCCTTGTGAGTGGCTTCTTCCCTTCAACCCTGATCACGTGCTCATAAGTCACCCTCTTCCCGTAACTTGATGGTTCTAAGAACATTTGTTACTTAATTAACTCACACACACAAAAAAAAATCTTATTCCAAGCTAATTTTTTTCTCATTATTAACTTAACTCCTGAGTTAAAGTCAGTAATTTGGAAAATCATTAGAGTTTATTGGAATGGAATGTGACATACAAATTTTGAATACTTTTGCAGTGTGTGTGTGTGTGTGTGCACAAATGAGTCTGGGAATGGAAAGGGATGCACACAGTGTATATATGGAGATTGGTAGAAAATGTCTGGGAGTTGTCTTTTTCCACCAGGTGAGCGCTGGTGATTAGAGTCATCTATCAAGTTTGGTGGCAGTCAGCTTTACCCGATAAGCCATTTCACCAACTCCATCATATTTTTTTTTCCCTTTATACTAAGAAGGACAGTTGGCTAACATCAGTTCAGGTAGGAATCAAAACAAGAAGGAGCATGTGTACGGCTTGAGAAAGTGCAGCAGATGCCAGCAGGAGTTACATGATACTGAAAAACCTAGGTTAGGAATGGAGGTTAGGTGATGGAATTCTTGCCAAGTATATACAAAGTCCCGGGTTCAGTCCCCCACCCCCCACATACAGTAGGGGTGGCTGGGCACACCTATAATCCCACAATGGGAGATGGAAGCAAGAAGGTAAGAAGTTCAAGATCATCCTGAGCTCAAGATCATCCTGGACTACATAAAATCTTGTCTCAAAAATAATACGTTAACTGTCAAAACAAAGTAAGGAATTTGTAGTTCTGAGATAAGAAAGGGAAAAAAATTAATAAAACTCTCTTTTCATTGTATGTGCATGCATATACGCGTGTGCACACACACGCATGCACACACACACACACACACACACACACCCTGCCACTTCAAAACAGTACTCATCTATTTATGTGGGCGTTTTAAATATTTTCCAGTATCTGAATCATTGAAATTCTGCTCAGGTTTGAGGGAGCTGGATCTCACTAGAGGGCTAGCCCCTCAAAATCCTCTAGGTCTTGGACGTTCCACACCCCCTCATTCCATCCAGTTTCTGAAGGTGAAACCCATTAGCATGTAGTTGAATATTAGTTTCACAAATGTATACAAAAGTGCTCTGTAAACTCCAGGTTTATAGATTTTCCAGTAGAGTGAGTCAGAAAATAGGAAGTGCCAGCACTTTTCACATCTCATGATCGTCTTTAGAAAACAAGCCTAAAATCAGCTTGAGCTTTAGAATTTCTTACCCAGAAGCACAGAGAACTACAATATGGCATGGCTAGCTAGAGGCTCAAGGTGAGCAGATCACTCCTCTAAGAGCTAAAGACATCAGTAAGTTTAATATTTTCAAAGCCAATACTTTGACATAGCAAGGAGGAGCAGCTGCCTGGTAACTGGTTGTTAATGTTGTTTTCTGTCTCTTGCCTGTAGTTACTAGTTTATATAGTCAACATGGAGAAGGGTTTCAAACAGGAGACTGCTATTAGTTGAGTCTAAGATACCCAACATTAGCTGGATGGTGGCGTACTCCCTTAATCCCAGCACTAGGGAGGCAGAGGCAGTGAGTTCTATGAGTTCAAGGCCAGCCTGGTCTACTAGAGCTAGTTCTAGGACAGATAAACTGTTAGTTTATCTGTATCTAAACAAATTCTGTGCCCCTTTTGTTCTCTAGGTAGGATTTGGTGTTTGGTTTGGTTTGGTTTGTTTGTTTGTTTGTTTTTATTTCTTTGAAATAGGGGTCTCACTATATAGCCCTGGGTGGCCTGGAACTCACTATGTAGGCCAGGTTTGCCTTGAATTTAGCAATCCTCTCTCCTCAGTCTCTGGAGTGCTGGGTTTCTAAGCATTCACCATCACATCTGTTAGGAGTTTGTATTTTTAAGAAAAAGCCAATTTAAGGTCATATATCTGAATAAATATGCTAAGTACATTAAAGAGAGTATTTGCCATCAAATGTGCCAATGGTTATGAGAATAATCACCAAGCATACCTTCTAGGTCTTCAAAAAATTACACCATAAAATATTATTTGAAAAATAAAATATCTAGGCTTTTAATTCATGAAAAAGTCTATTTAACAAAGATCATCTAAACTGTCATCTCCTCTGACATGCCTGTCCATCAATCAAATGACCTTTCACCTGGGCCATCTCACTGCATACAGCCAAACCCTCTAAATGATCCTCTACAGTGCAGCCAGTGGTATGGTATCTGTAATGGTCTGCTCTGTCCCTTTAAGAGATAAGCCATGCCCACTCCCTCCCCAGTCCACCAAGGCAAGCTAATCTTCAGCTTCTAACCTGAGTTCCTCCCCCCTCTCAGAGGCAGCTTCTGTCTCTCCCTTCTCCCCACATCTCCCATTTCACCCTTTTCTGTCTCTCCCTTCTCCCCACATCTCCCCTTTCACCCTCCTCTGTCTCTGTCTCTCTCTCTCTCTGCCTCTGCTCTTCCCCTTCTCTCCTTCCCTTCCATAAACCACTAAATAAATACCCAACCTCACTCTGCATGGAGTGCCTATCCATGTCTCTCTCTCTCACCCACACATGGCTCCCTGCTCAGGACCAGCTGCCTTCCTGAGACCTGAAGTGTAGTCTTGTGGCTTGTCTATCCATCTCAGCCTCTCATCCACCACACAGCTTCCTGCCTGGGACCAGGCTGTCTTTGTGGCCTGCTATGGTCTCGGGACCCACTGCTCACTGCAGCCACTTGGGGATCCGTAGCATTTTACATTTACCATTACAGTATCTTTTAAAATGTTTAATCATACTCTTCTCCCAGGGCCATGGAATACTCTCAACTTGGTGGTTTCTAAAGACAAGGACACAAGTGAAATCTATGTTCCCTGAACTTTGAGTAGAATGTCACTTCCCACAGGACTTGTTTTGTGCTGAGGTCTTGCTTCCACAGGGGGCCAGGTTCCAAAGAGGATGTGTGGAGTGTGTAGGGGTGGGGAGCACACAATGTGAGGGTGAGTCAGGTTGACTGCCAGCAACATTCAATTGAGAAAAGATTACGTCACTTATACTGCACATAGGATTCAATGGGAGACAAGAGGCATGTGAGCTGGGGTGTGGTTTGAAATCAGGGAGACAAGGAGCATGAGCAGGGGTGTGGCTTGAGATCAGGAGTTGAGGAATCTAGCATTGACCTTGACAATAGGCACCAGTCACACATTAATGAAAGGGCTGTAAGTTTCTCCTGGTGGAGATAAGAAGAATGACTGCTTTACCAAGCTGGAACTTTCCTCAAGCTTCAAGGAATGGAGACTCTTAACCAAATGTCTGGCCTTGGGAAAAGGACTCTTGGGGAGCAGACACCACACTATGGTTTCTTAGTCTTACAATATGAGTCTGTTCCCTTTGTAATGTTCCCAAAAGGGAAGGTCCTGATACTTTACTCTGTTCCCATTATACTGTACCATTCTGACTTCTCTGTATTAATTGAAATCTTGCCTTTAATGGCCTTGGGCTCTGGATCTGAATTGTAGACATTTCATTCTTGGGATCAGGTGAGTCTAGTAAATCTCTAATGTTCCTGTTCTTGGTGTAATTAGGAAGGCACAATAGAATTCCTGGTTCTGTGGTGGCGAGGATTTTTTTCCCAAGGAATTATCTTGTTTAGAGAGGCTACTGTTAAGTTTAAATTCAGGTGAATGGGAATCTACAACCACAGATGTAATAAGCCAATAAAACCAAATTAATAAATCCAGGTTTATTCTGAGCACAGCATTCCTAGGTAGCTCCAGGAGAAGTTGAGGAGAGCACATGTTTTTCCTCTGGGTGGGGGTGGGGGGGAGAGTAGTTTAAATACCATGTGGAACTGGTCTTGAGCATTCCTGGGGAGTGGTCATTCTTTGGTGGGATTTCTCAGGGGTGGAGTCTGGACTGAGGCAACTCCATGGGGAGAGAGCTTAGGGTGGAGCCTCCATCCTTCCATTCTAGACTCTTTGGATATATGGATGCTAGGGACTGGAGTGAAACCTTCACCCAAACAGCTACCATAATATACATTTTTATCCTTTTACCAAAGCCCACACAAAATTTCCCAAAGGGCAAGTGTAATGGTAAAATGCTGTGCAGTTCCCCGAGGGGCAGCAGTGGGCCACTGTGGGTGGTTTAGGGCAGAGGTGGGTGGGAGACCACGGCAGGCCATGACAGGCAGCCAGTCCCATGATCCGAGGCCTCTGTGGGTCCCAGGCTGGTGGAAAGTAATGGGTGAGAGACCTCAGCAAGTTGTCAGCAGGACAACCCATCCCACAAGGAGCTGAGATGGGTGAGAGACAGAGATGGATAGGCACGCCATGCAGGGAACGTGGGTATTTATTTAGTGAGTTGTGGAGGGGAAAGGGGGAAAGGGGAGCAGAGAGAGGCAGAGAAAGAGAAACGGAGGGGGAGAGAGGAGAGGAGAAGATGCCTCTTCAGGGGAGAGATGGAAAAGAGAGAGCTCAGGCTGGAAGCAGAAGTAAGATCTAGTTGCCTCAGCTGAGTCGGGAGGGGAGCTTTGGGGTTCCAGGGCTACACATTTGCAGAAAAGTGCTCAGGAAAAATACTTAGCCATGCCCGGGACCTTAAAAGACCCTGCGGTGACCTATATGTGACATGGTTGCATCACCTACGTAAGCCCTTGTGCACATGCATGAGCTCCACCATCCACGTATGAAGCAGCTACATCAACCCCCTGTGTGCACGCGCTCGGCAGCCTTTAAAAGCTGGACTCACCTTTTTAAGTTCTCTTTTCTGCACACCAACTTTCCCAGGCCTGTTCACATGTCTCTAATAAACTACTAAGTGGGTTTGTTGTGTGCTTCGTGCTTTTGCTTCATTCTCATCTGCACCAGGTAATTTCACAGGACAGACCAGTACAGCAAGACATTAATATTGAGAATCATTGCAAATGAAAGTAAAACGGTGCTGGAGAAGTGTGGTCTGCAATGTTGAAATGCTGGAACTCTGTCGAGCTGCAGTGGAGTGGTCACCATGTGGTCCACGCCAGTTTTGCTATTTTTGTTGTTGTTGTTGTTGTTGTTTTGAGACAGAGTTTCTCTGTGTAGCTCTGGCTATCCTGGAACTCCCTCTATAGACCAGGCTAGCCTCCAGCTACTAGAGATCCACTTGCCTCTGCCTCCCAAATACTGGGACTAAAGGTGTGTGCCACCACCACAGGACTGGTTTTTAACAGATCTCCAACTAAACCCAAACCCACAAGACCCTTGGTGGCATGCACCCTGAACTCTCCTCTTCTGGGTGTTCTCAACATCCATTTGGCTATCATGCATAGTGCAAGACTGCCATGGCTGCCTTCCCACAACCTGCGGTATCTGAATCAGCTAGCCAGCACCTGAGCATTCTTCAGGACTTGAGCCTAAAGGCTCCTAATCAGGGAAACACACTATCAATTTTGATTTAGCTGCTCTCTTCTAGGTACTTTTAATTCAGTGGAGGATATGACTTTGTCATTTTGAGAAGTCAAAACACTTGAAGAAGTGTTCATCATAAATGTGAATTTGTTTTTCAAGTAAGAAAATTACATTTTGTTGTCACCTGATTGCCTAACTCAATGTCTAAGACCATTTGGAGTTTCTCTAGAAGTAAATATTGAGATAGTATTTGAGAGAAATGGTGAATATCAGTGAATATGAGGCCAGCCTGGTCTACGTAGTGAGTCCCAGGATACAGGGCTACATAGAGAGACCCTATTATGAAGAAGAACAACGAAAATGATATCATGTTTCATCTGAATAGTGTGTGTGTCTGTGTGTGTCTGAGTTTGTGTCTATGTTAGTGTGTCTGTGGTGTGTGTGTGTGTGTGTGTGTGTGTGTGTGTGTGTGTGGTGCATGTGTGTGGTTTTTCTTGTGATCGCTACTCCTGGATTTCAATTCAAAATCATGGTATCAAAGCTCAGTATGTAAAAGTGTTTGCTGTGCAAACAGAATGACCTAATCCAGAATCAACGTCAGAGAAGATATGGTCGTGCTTGCTTGTTATCCCGGTTTTGGGAAGTGAGGGACAGCCACAGCTCTGGGCTCTCTGCCTGCCTGCCTGCCCCTACTTGGTAAGTTCCAGGCTGATGAAAACACCTGTCCCCCGCCCCCATCCCATACAAAAATAAATGAAAGGAAAAGAAAGAAAAAGACATTTAGGGCAATTTGCTGTTGACTTTCAGGAGGTGCACAAATTCGGGAATCACATCTCCCTGTCTATGTCCACTGTCTGATCTGTCACCAGGCAGAATGCTTTCCTTTTTCCTTCAGCTTTTCAGCTCTCTGCTGAGGGCTTGCGGAAGACCTTTGAAGATGGTGCCAACACCGACGGGTGGTTCCAGCTAACACCGCCAGGTGTCCTGTGGACTGAGGCTGCCCATAGCTTGGAGTCCCATGGGATCTGGTCTTGAGACATGAAAGGGTGAGGTTCAGAGGTCCTTTACATCCATGGGCTCTTACCCTGCTGACAACACTTTATCTTATATTAATGCCCTCTGGATGGTTATTTGGGGGTTAAAGTGTTTCCTCGGCTTCTGGGTCTATTAACTCTTCACACTGGGAAAGAGATGCCTGCTTTCTGAAATGGAATGTGAAGTTTTCTCAAAGAGGAAGTTGTCTCCCCTAAGCTTCACTGCATGGAGAAAACACTGGAAAACTTGGCCAGAGTTCAAGTCCTAAAGGCGCCATTCATTAGTTAAGCCACTTCCACTAAGTCATCAGACTTTGTATCACCTCATTGGAGAAACAGAAATTTATGGAGCCTCTCTTACCATCTCACAGAGTTGTTTCAAGATTCAAAACCTAAATTGTGTAAAGATACTTTAGTGAACAATGAAGTTATAAAGGTCAGGATTCAACAGAACTCCCAAAACCTCAGCTAGGATCTGGGCAAGGTGCAACAGAATCAGATAGGAAGTTGGAGTTAGTGGACGATGGTCCTGGATGTGCTGGTTTGCTGTCAAAAGTTACAGTGTCAAAGGGACATGGTGAGCTCCAAATGTCATCAGTGCCTGTGAGGTACGATTTGAGGCTAAACCAGACCATCTGGGCAGCAGTGAATCTCAAACTGGACACACAGCGGGGCTGACTGGGGTCTGTTTGAAGTAGCATTTCATCATAAAATCCAAGTACAGACAGTGTCATCTCCCCATCCCCGGCAGCTTGGCACAGGATGGGCTATCCGCATATTTGTATTGACTTGATCTAGGACCTAGAAGAATAAGAAAATAAACATCAGGGAGTGAGAGGCCCCAGAGAAGGGAGGCGTGAGACCTAGTTGGGAGCGCACTTGAGAACTTCCAGCATTCATCCAGACAAGAAGCCCAAGACTCTCAGTAGAGGCCCAAAGAGAAAGGACACGGAGCACAAAGACACGGGAGGCTTCCCCAGACACCAAGGCCTTGGTCTCGGCATTATCTCAAGGCACGCTTCAGTGCTTGGTCACATCAGCTGTGTGGGCACTAAGATGAAGGAAGAACAGAGGTGACAGGTATCTAAAATGCAACAGGAAGTGAAAACATACTAACATGTTGCCCTATTGAGTTTTTAAACATTAACCTTATTCACCAGAAATACAGTGCAAATTTTACCTAAAGGGATTTTTTTGTTGTTGTTGTTTTGCATCTTAGTTTAGTTTAGTTTAATTTTTATAAGACAAAGTTTCGTGACGTAGCTCAGGGTGGCCTTGAATTTATGATCCTTCTGCTTCAGCCTCCAGGGTACGAGGATTATAACCATCACTCCTGACTTCAAAATGGAATTTGATGTGGATTGACTTTAACAAATCATTGCGCACACTCCTGTTACGAGGCATATCTGGTTCAGGGAATACTAAGAAAGCAGTGGAGGAGTGGTAAACAGCATGTATATGCATGTGCTTCTATCTAGGCTCATGTGTGTGTTTCTGAAGAGAGAAATGGATAGGAACTGTTTTGACAAGGTTTACATGATAGCACTGCTCATAAAAGCAATGGCTGCCAAGCTTGATGAACTGAGTTCAGTTCCAGGACCCACAGGGTAAAAGGAGAAAACAAACTCCCTGATACCGTGAGAGTAATCTTCTGATTTCTGTCTGCACATATTACATGCATGCTGTGGAACACTACACACACACGCACGCACACACACACACACACAGAAACATATACAATAAAATAGATAAACCAAAACAATTTTTAAAAGTGTCTGAGACATGTCTTAGAGACATTGACCAGAAGTTCCAGAAGGAAATATGCCAAAATATATATGACAATATCTTCCAGTTTGGCAATGCTGTAATTTCTTTTTTTTTCCTTTATGAGTATTGTAACAATGGTTATAATATGCTTGCAATCACCTAAAAATGATCTTTTTATGCTCTGTCCCTGCTACTATCCCTATCATTCATAAAGATGGAAGAAACATTCCCACCGTCCAGTCTAGAAATTCAGTTTTTTCTTGCTATGGAAATCAAACTCAAGCACAGAGTTGGGCGAATAGTTCAGTAGTACAGCCCTTGGGCAGCATCACGGGCCTCTGGGTTTGCTTGGCAGCACAAGAAAAAAAGCAAATAGATTCATTACGGACTATTTAGTTAAACAAATAAACAGAGCCTTAAAGTGTTGAAATTGGACAAGAATAGAACGGGACAGGAAAAATCATGGACCAAACTTACCATTACAATGGTAAATGGATAATAAACTATTAGAAAAGCAAATCTAGGCCTCTATGGAAAGCTACTACACCAAGACCAAGCTAGCTCCATCCTAGGACAACGAAAGTAAATAGTAAAATTGGCTGTAGCACAGGGTTAGAGAGATTTCCAAAAGAACAGAGAGGTCGACTAAGTGGCTCTCAAATGCTATCTCCCTAGTTCTGGATCGCATTTCTTAAGACTGTTATTTCATATGTTTTTTGTAGACATTGAAATTTTCTTATGATCGGGTGACAGAGCTGAGCAGCAGAGAAAGGAAGAGATATTTAAGTAGAGTAGCATGGAATAAATTATAATTATAAATAAAACTGAGTTGGCCATCTGGCTCACAATGCACTAAAGAAAAAAAACACAATTCTAGACAAAGCACGGAAATCATATGTCAAAAATAAAATTTTAAACCTTAGAAGAAAATATAGACAAATATTGTTCTGACTTGAAGACGGAAAGGGCTTCATAATTTTATAATTAATTAATTAAATTTTTACATAACAATCTCAGGTTCTCTTGCCCCCAACCACTTCCCCCACCCCAACCCCTAGCCGCTCCTCAGAGAGGGTGAGACCTCCCCTGGGCAATTAACTAAGTCTGTCCCGTTGCCTCTCAGCCCAGATTTCATGTTTTCAGTGAGTGTACCCTTGGTGACCAGCACACGCATCCAGAAAACTCATTGCTTATAAATAGCAATGAAGTTAAGCCTCCATCTATTTTTAAATGCAGTATTAAATCTGAAGGGCTCCTTGCCTATTTGCCCCAGTTCCCAGGCGTGCTGTGTGGAAAATAAGTGTGCCGAAGTTAAGTCTTCCATATTCTCTTTTTCTTGAAGTAAATATCAGCATTAAGAAATAAAGACAATTTTCTTTTTCAAAAGTGGGCATATGAGTTAAGCTTCAAGGACTTTACAGTGATCTTGTGTGGAATATATTTAATGAGTAGGAACTCACAGATTTATGACTTTGAAGCAGAATGCCTGAGCCATCAAAATGCCTCAGCGGGTAAAGGATCATGCCACAGCACTGTCCCTGAGTTTGATCCTTGGATGCTATATGATGGAAGACTCTAGCAAGCTGTTAGGAGGGACAAATTACTTCTTCCTGCTGTGTTCTGAGCACAAAGGATGGCAGCCCTCCATCCAAACTTTCAAATCAGATTCCTTATTACCCGAGGGTGAGCTATCTGTGAGCACTTTCTAGAATCTTCTTCTTCTTCTTCTTCTTCTTCTTCTTCTTCTTCTTCTTCTTCTTCTTCTTCTTCTTCTTCTTCTGCTTCTTCTTCTGCTTCTTCTTCTGCTTCTTCTGCTTCTTCTGCTTCTTCCTCCTCCTCCTCCTCCTCCTCTTCCTCCTCCTCCTTCTCCTCCTTCTTTTTTTTTCTGGTTTCCCAGACAGGGTTCCTTTGTGTAACAGCTCCAGCTGTCCTAGAACTTGCTCTGTAGACCAGGCTGGCCTTGAACTCACAGAGATCTGCCCGCCTCTGCCTCCTGAATGCTGGGATTAAAGGCATATGCCACCACTGCCCAGCTAGAATGTTCTATCTGGTGCTTATTAGAGAATAATAGTGAGATTCACATAGATTGGATTTGGGGGGCTCTCCCCTTTTCTGCTAGACAATGTTCCTAGGTAGCTGTTTCACAGTTATATTGCTGATAAAACAACTCTTTGGGTGAGAGAGTCTGCTGAGGTTTTAACAAAAGTGATGGTTTTATGCTGGTGGTCTGGAAGAGTTCACGACACCTATCTGTGTGAACTTCACACATCAAGTGTCCCCAACAGACAGACATCATCCTGCCAGTGTTGGTGGGAAACCTAGAACAAAAGTGGGTTGGGCCTTTCAAAGGTGTCAGCCCCTACTGCTGGCACACAGATGTCTGGATATTTGGGACATAGCAGGTAAGGGGACTCGAAACTGAGGGTTTTATTAGGGTCTTAGGTCAAAAATGCAGAGCATATGCAGCGGGTAAAACAGTCGAGCATCCTAGAGCTCTTATTTTGTCTGTTACTGGAAGACTTAGGTACCTCAGACACCCTGGAGGGGGCTGTGGGGGGCTGTGGGAAGACTTGTACCTCAGACACCCTGGAGGGGACTGTGGGGGGCTGTGGGAAGACTTGTACCTCAGACACCCTGGAGGGGGCTGTGGGGGGCTGTGGGAAGACTTAGATACCTCAGACACCCTGGAGGGGCTGTGGGGGGCTGTGGGAAGACTCACCCTGCTCTCCTAATGCCCCAAAGACCCCACGGCCTTGCCTTATTTCAGCCTCAATGGCAGGTTGTGTCATTTCACCCAGATATGGCGGCTACACCGATACGGTTGCATCACCCTGGCTGCAGTCATGTGTGATTAAGTAGACATGCTGGAAAGAGAGTGGAGGGAGGCTATTCACGATGTCACTTAACACATTTTCCCTTTAGTTTGTAGTAAAATCAGTCATGGGTGGTGGCAACATGCCTTGGTGTGGATTTGATGTCTAAATTTCTAGACAGTATTTCCCAATAGCTTTACTCTTCCTCTTCTTCTTCTTCTTTTTTTTTTTTCAAGTAGGCTAAAATAAACTTCTGGCTGAGGGTGGGTGAAGGAGACATGAAGTATGATAGTGACTTTTGTTCCAATGTTAATTTTCAAAAACTCCAGATGTCTAATATTGAAAGCCAGGCCGGAGCACACAGAGTTAAAGAGCTGACTGACTGCCCCTCCTCCCGGGGAGGCTGAATCACCCTGGGAAGGAAAGTCTGGCTCACCAGGTCTTCTAGGGTGCTTCTCTTCTGTGATTTCTTTCTCTGCTGCTAAAGGGGATCTGGGGGAGGGGGTGGTAAGGTGAGTGGGTAGCCAGGAAGTGTAATAGTTTTTTCTTGGTTTCTTGTGATTGGAGGAAATTCTGTCTTCTCCTTTTGATTCAAAAGATTTTTTAGCCAAGTAACCTTTTCTTTGTTCTATAGAGCGCTATGACTTTTGCTAATGGAAGCTACCCTTTTGGGGGTGCCAAACCAGTTCATTTTGCTATGATTCGATCAAATGAAGTCACGCCGATGGAAGCCTGCATGTTGCTTCTGGAGGTCTCTGGAGGAGCGGGGCTCCCCTTCAGTAATCAAGGCTTCACTTTTAGCTGTGTCTGTTCCAATGTGTGCACTTGATGCACCTCCTTGAACTTGACTTCACTTTCTTCTTTCCTTGCTTTTCTTTTTCTTTCTTTTTTTTTTCATTAATAGGAATACTCCACGGCGCCGGCTGTCAGGAGACCCTTGGCATTTTTCATATCCAACCTAAAGGTGATGGCTAAAACATGTTACTAGTAGTGCCCTGTGCCAATGCATGGCCAGAAAGTTTAGACCACAAACTTTTGAGTCCTTTCAATAAAACATGCTCAAATTCAGGAGTGATGCAATAAATAGTTCAAAGAATGATTTAAGATCATTTAGCATATTTCACTTTGAAGACCTGCTTCCTATTTCTGGTTAGTAAGGAGCATTTTATTATCAGTGTATTTCAGCAATTAACCACATATGTTAGTTATATAAGTTAGGGTTGGGTTTTTCTTTCTCATTATAATTGAATGTCACCCTAAAAACACACTCTGAGTTAAGTGTTATCTCCATTTGACAAACAACTAAGTCTCAGAATCGTCACACAGCCATGTCTGAAAATGTCAGCCTTATTTCTTAAAAGCCCAAACTACCCTGGCGTCCAAAAGGAACAGATATATTGATAAATTCATTCTAATACCTTCGGATCTTAATAAGAAACTAAATAATAAGTTAATACATGAAGACATAGTTTCTAAAGAACATAATAAGGCAAATAATTATCCTGAGCTTAAGAAGTCAGACATTCTAACCCTCTTGAGGGCGCATGCGCCCCTTTTCATCTCTATGATGCTCCACTCCAGATAGTAGCCACCCAGGACAGGGAATGAGCCTTCTCCTTGGCTACAAAGGAGGCTCTGAACTATGATAAAGTAATGCATTTTGTTTTCAGTTCTACTTTGTCTGTATTTACTCTAAATAATCTACTGGTCAGTTTTGTTTAGTTATAAACTTTTCAGACTTAATCTTTTGTGGCTTTCTCTTCTGATTAAATATAATCTATGTTTAAGTGTGTAGGATAAAATTCATTTCCTGCTGCTACTCAACTATCCAACTTTATGAATTTCATTGATTTGTCCACCCCTTTATTTGTGTACATTTGTGGTTGCCTTGTTTTTTAGTACCAACCAGAGAGCATTCTTATCCACGTCTTGGTACTATATAATGTAATTTTTCTTAGGGGTATATCCTAAAGTTGAAATCAGCAGGTTGATGGAGCCCCTTGAAGGGAGAAATGAGGGGTATAATGTGACCCCATTTCAGTGTATAATATGGCTTTATTTCATTGTATAAATGGATGAAATTCTCAAGATAAAGAAAAATGCTTAAAAGTAAGCAGATTGAAGGTTGTATAATGTCTGCAAATAATAAGAATTCTTTCTTTCCAAAAATACCTTTTAAAAGTATCTTTCTCATTTTTATCATTGTCCTATTGATGTGTCCATTGCTTTGTACTGTTTTTTGTCTTACACAGTTTTGTTACTACATTTTGTTAGATCTACATGTTGCAAATAAACTCTGCAAAGTTTGTAGCTGAATTTTTTTTTACCAAGTCTTTATTTTTACATGGTATTTATATTTACATTATTTTGATTCTTTTATTACATTATATGTATCCTATATAAGGTAATATATAATACATATTATATATAATATAATAAAATGTTAGTTTTATTCCATTGCTAAACAGAAATCTTTCCCTTTGCATTAATCATGCAGGCATTGTCCTAAGTTGTCATTTAAAACTCTCATTAGTAGCCAGGCAGAGTGACACTGGCCTCTCTGCAACCCCAGCACTGGAGATGCTGAACCCGGAGGATCACCAGGAGTTCGAGGTCAATCTGGCCTGTGTAGAGAGATCCTGTCTAAATAAACAAACAAATGTCTTTTTAGCTCTGTTGTTCGGGTTTAAACTTTTAATTTTTAAAACTGATTTTAAGATATGATAGAGCAGGGGGTAGGCAATGCTGTCTATTTCCATGAACTTTAGGGGTCATATGACACGTGAAGCCAGACCGTCTGGATTAAGAAATAAAACAACACAGAGGGCTCTATAAAATTCGCTTCTTCTTTAGAAAATGAAAGTGTTTCTATTTCCCATGCCTTCTGTTTTCTCTTGCTTCTACATTTATATACTTACCTTGTTTTCTACGTTTTGTTGTTGCTGTTGCTGCTGTTGTTTTTTGTTTTTTTCTAGAGAAGATTTCTTTCTGTGTAGCCCTGGTTGTCCTGGAACTCACTCTGTAGATCAGGCTGGCTTTGAATTAACAGAGATCCTCCTGCCTCTGCCTACCAAGTGCTGGGATTAAAGGCGTGTGCCACCTCTTCCTGGTGAAGGGGTGTCTTAAACTGAGAGTGGTGGCTTGTGGTGAAGGGGTATCGAAAATTTTTGTCTGAGAAAAAAACAGAGACTACTGTCTTCTTAAAAAAATTCTTTTTCTAACTTACTGGCAGTTATATAGGAACTGTTGACTTCATGCACCAATTTTGAGTTTTAATAAATTACAGATTTGAGAAGACTCTCCACAAGCGTTCTATCATTTGACATAGAATTTTCTCTTTTATTTGCTTATGTATTATTATTATTTGTGGGCATGTGGAGGTCAGAGGACAATTGTCAGAGTCAGTGATCTCCTTCTACCATGCATTCCAAAGAATGAGCGAAGGGCATAAGGCTTGTAGAGTTAGTACCTTTGCCCACTGAACCTATAATTCTCAGTGTGTGCAAGCATGTGTATAGAAAGGCTAAAAACATATCCATTTCTTTATTTTATCACCTCAACAAAAATTAATTTTACCTTGATATATTTATTTGCTTGATATATATTAATTATAATATATTATATATTTATAATTCATTTACATATACATTTATATATGCATTATATGTATTATATACATAATAAAAATTTTCCTTTTTTATTCATTTTGCTGTTTATTGATTAATCACTATTTGGTTTTCTGAGATGATCTTGCCCTATCTCAGATTCGTCCACCTCCAGCCTCAGCCATCGCAGTGCTGGGAATGTATATACATATGTGTCAAGCCAAGTTTTCTCATAGAATAAAATGACCAAAAACATTTAGAAAAATTGTTATAACAACAACAAAAGAATTAAAATATCAACAATTCCATCACACAAGTTAGTGAATTCAGACACATTGCTTCGAATCACTATTGCAGTCCAAATGTGTTAGTTCCAATTTCAACGATTTTGCTTTCAGATGAATAGCCACCATAAGCTCTTTGATGTTACAGCCATTTAGCTTTTATTCAATAATAAGTCCATTTTTATTCAAATGCACTCATACTTTGCAGACATTGATGTAACCTAAGGGTGAGGGTGAGATATCTATCTGTCTGTCTGTCTGTCTATCTATCTATCTATCTATCTATCTATCTATCTATCCATCCATCCATCCATCCATCTATCTATCTATCTATCTATCTATCTATCTATCTATCTATCGATCTATGTATTTATATGTCTATCTATTTATCTATCTATCTTTCTATCCTTCCCTCTTTTTCAGTTATTATAAACCTTCTGTGTCTTTTGATGAATCCATTGTGTATTACATGACTATGTAATATATTTATTTTATTTTATCATATAAAAATTCAATACTTTTCTGTTATAAAGTTACAATTTCTCATCATTCTATAAAAATTTTCTTAAAGTACGTTTTCAGAAACCGTGTGAAACTCTGAGAGTCTTGGCAGATTGTTTGTAGAGATTTTGTTCTGTCCCTGTGCTTGATGCGTTCTGTAACCATCCTGTCCCCTACCTCTTTACCTCTGTCCTTCTCTGCTGCACATGCCCAGACACACACACCAACCTGCAAGCAAGCAAGTTCATTCACTTGCACACACACACACACACACACACACACACACACACACACACACACAGTACTCTAAGGTTGAATCATTAAATGGAACCAACAACTTCCTGAAAATTTCACTAAAACTACCTAGGAAAACTTTGCAAAATTACCCACCATAGAAATCATTGCTCCCACGGAGTTGAGAGAGAGAGAGAGAGAGAGAGAGAGAGAGAGAGAGAGAGAGAGAGAGAGAGAGAGAGAGAGAATGTGTGTGTGTGTGTATTATATTTTTGGTGCACTTTTCAAACACTTTTCTAAGCTGTGTGACGAGGTGCACGCAGTTTTAGTTTTCTTCCCAGAATGGACAGAAGCGGCTTGCTTTAATCTCTTTCTATCTGATGGAATTCCTTCTTGTATTTATTGCACTGCTTCTAAATATAAGTGTGGCAGGCTCTGCGCCGTCTGTGGTCACGTAGGGGTTTTTGGAAACAGTTTTAACTTGGGGCATACCCTGAACGTGGGCAGCGCCCACACATGTCATCTCAACCCCCTGTCACCCTTTTGGGAAGTCCTTGTACCCGCGTGAGGAGATTTTTTTCTGCTTCATTTTAGCCTCCTCAGTTCAATGGGGGGGTTTCCTTACATCCCCAGCCCCAGTTTAATCCTCGCTCTTTAATAGAGTCAATCTTATGTTGAAAATGCACGATCTGGAACATCTGTCTTGGCACTTTTTTCTCACTAAGACGTTGCTTCTAATATCTATGTCTGGGCCCTGTCTCAGAGGGCCAGCAGTAATTTGTCTCGGATTTCACCCCACGCATGAATACACTCTTCTGTACAGTATCGCAACGTCAAAATGGCTCCTCCAGAGGAAAATGGGACAGAAAGGGAAGGGAGTCAGATGGGTGAAAGAGGGCCGTGAAGCACGAACGAGTCGCCCCTCTTTCGTGGCAACATGGTTTTCAAATAGGACACATCCTGCCGCTGTATGAAAATGAGATGGTGTGTGGTATGACCATCTCCGTGGAGCGATCTGCTTGGTAAATCCTAGGTGTCTCCACAGGGTGAAGCTCACCGGGCATTCCCTCTCATTTTCCTTCACAGAACAGAAAGGGAAGGGAAGGAACATGGGGAAGAAAGGGGAAGCAGAGGCGAAAATTCGAAGGGAAGACCGTGAGGAACTAGAGGTGAGAGACAGACAGGCACCTGGAGGGGAGGACAATGGCTTGCTGACAGAGGAGACACCCCAAGAATGGCCGGCAAGGGTGCCTTCCATGCAGAAGGGAACACTTAAGAGTCGGATTTTTCCCAGACAGAAAGGTGAGACAAGAATGCCGAGCTGAACCTGAGTTTTCACACGACTTCATTTTTTTTTTTTGTTTTTGTTTGTTGTTGCTGTTGTTTTGTTTTTGTTATTTCGAGACCGGGTTTCTCCGTGTTTCTTTGGAGCCTGTCCTGGCACACACATTGTAGACCAGCATGGCCTCGAACTCACAGAAATCTGCCTGCTTCTGCTTCCCAAGTGCTGGAATTAAAGGTGTGCCCCACCACCGCCTGTCTAAATGTCCCTACTCTTCATGCCAAAGGGTCTCAGAGACAGAGTTACACCATCAACAACTCTCCAGGGAGACTGAGAGCTAATATGGAGGGCGACTTTCCCCCACGCACCTCCTTGTCTCGCCACCCAATTTCTCCCTCAACTCTGCAGGTTTGTCTACACACTCTCAAATTAAAAATGAGCACCACTCCTTCTTGCCTTTCGTGTATAATTAGCATATTTTATGTATCTTTCACAGAATCTCGCCTGCCATAACTCCACTCTTAATAGGGAAGGTGTATATTTAGGAGCAAAATCAAGGGCAGAACCCTTGCTGCTCTCAGCTGGCAGCTTTCTCTTCCTTTTCTCTTGTGTGTGTGTGTGTGTGTGTGGCGTTTTATTTGTTTGTTTTGTCTGTTTGTGTGTCTGTGGATCAGGTGCAAGCCTGGTGCCCAATGAGGCCAGAAGAAGACGCCCGTGCCCCTGGGGCTGGAGTTACAGCCGGTCATGGGATACAGTGTAAGCACCGAGACTCAAACCTAGGTCCTCTAAAAGAGCCGCCAGTGCTTTTAACTACTGAACCATCTCCCTAGCCACAAACTGACAGTTTTCTTAATTTAAATCTTCAGTCTGAATTAAGACGCTTTATTGGGGTAAACAGGAAAAAACTTGCTAAGGTATTGTTCCCAGGGTAGTCGGGAGCCAGGCCCTTCCAAGCCCATTGTGTGGCTCTAACCCCCAGCCCATGTCATCTGTGCTGACCTGAAGGTGGTTTCGTTCTTGTACTTTTGTTTCATGGTTGGGAGACTTTGTCCTTAATTCAGCATCTCAGCCAGGAATCGAGGGCAAGGGAAAGTTCCCACCCTTTCAGACTAACTTTCCCAAAAGTTCCCACTGTGAATCTGCTTAATGCTGCGCCAACAGAAATGAGTCAGGTCTCCTGTCTCGGGGAGAGGGAAGGGTAGGAAAGGGCCTCCCTGTTCACCTAGCCTGATGGAAACAGGACAGAGAGCGGGGCTGAAGGTGACAACGGAAGCCTATGGCCCAGGCTCATCCGTTTGGCTAAGCCCTCTTCTTTGCTTTGCTGTCTCTTGATGTCTTCAGGCATAATTTCCGAAGCGCATCGCTTTGATAGGAACAAAACCTGAGGAATTTCCACCAACTAAAATAGTGGACAATGAGGAAAAATGGGAACTCAAGAACAATTGCAGTGGGTTTTTGATCCTACTGCACGTACTGGCTTTGGGGGAGCATAGGCAGTTTGGATTCTCACCTTACGAGACCTGGATAGAGGTGGGTGGTCCTTGGGCTTCCCACAGGTCAGGGAACCCTGATTGCTCTTCGAGCAGATGAGGGAGGGTGACTTGATGGGGGAGGGGGAGGGAAATGGGAGGCGGTGGCGGGGAGGAGGCAGAAATCCTTAATAAATAAATACATTTTTTAAAAAAGTCATGCTGAAAAAAAAATAAGGTCAGCACATTCATATCTACAAAAATGATTTTCTTATAATGCCCAGGCTGTAACTATCCTGACAGGAATGGAGATAGTCTCAAGAGACCATTGTGTTGTGCCCCTCCCTTTGGCTATTGGCCTATTGAGACAATGGACCTTTATTCCCAAATTTTCATCTCCCCAGGAATCCCATGTTGACAGAAGGAAAAAAGCTGAAGCCATGAGCCAGCCAGAAAGGTAGCGTCTCTAAGCTGTGGCTCACAACTGTCTGTAACTGTTGTCTCCCAGAGATTTTACACAGTTCTGACAACGTGCCAGACCACCTTGCAGGAGGAATGGAGTTGGGACAATGGCGATGGTTGCTAACACACCTTAATAAGAACTACACATACCTCGTGGCTTCTTTTTAAAGGCCTTTAGTCCCAGCACTCAGGAGGCAGAGGAAGGCGGAGCTCTAAAGTAAAGGCCAGCCTGGTTTATAGAGGGCAGCCAGGGCTACACAGAGCAACGCTGTCTCAGACAAAAAAAAGACATAATTTCAAATATCCACTAGTTTCAGCTTCTCCTGCTGGATATGTGAGCAGATTACTTGAATACTGTTTATTCCATCCACCGGATTAGTTTCTGCAACTTCTTTAATGGCCGCCTTCATCATCTTATTCCTTTTAACTGCAGGGAATTTTCCATTGTCATTTGATTTTCCTGAAGTAACACAAATTTGTTTGTTGATTGGTTTTTTGATGTCTTGTTCAGTGTCGTCGTCTTCTTCTTCTTCTTCTTCTTCTTCTTCTTCTTCTTCTTCTTCTTTTTCTTCTTCTTCTTCTTCTTCTCCTCCTCCTCCTCCTCCTCCTCCTCCTCCTCCTCCTCCTCCTCCTCCTCCTCCTCCTCCTCCTCCTCTTCTTCTTCTTCTTCTTCTTCTTCTTCTTCTTCTTCTTCTTCGACTTTTCAAGGCAGGGTTTCTCTGTGTAACAGCCCTGGCTCCTGGAACTCACTCTGTAGGCCAGGCTGGCCTCAAAATCGCAGAGATCTGTTTGCCTCTGCTTCCCAAGTGCTGGGATTAAAGGTGTGCGTCACCACGCCCCACTTGTTTGTTTGTTATTAAGGAGTGACCCTTATACTTGCTCATGCTTATTGCCCACTAGAAAGTATTGATGACCCTCTGACTGGCTTGTGAGCCTCCCTCACTGTACCCTGGGGGATCACAAGCCTTTCCATTATCTAGTTATTTATAACTTGAACTCCATCGTGTGAATTCTATAGTGAAAGTACATTGTGTTTACATCAAATTCCCCTTGTGTCTGATCCAGCGTCCAGAGTAAGTGGAGACTTCCTCTGAATGTTGGGAACATGGTGACTGGTGGAAGCTAAGGGAAAGGACCTGAACTGTGTAGTCTAGCTGGGTCACTCTTACTTAGTGTGATGCAGGTGAAACACCCTCCACCTTTGTAGAGCGAGCCACTCTGAGCTTGCTTCAGCCCACCTCCCTACCTCCCCTGGTTTTCTTCAGAAAGCAACAGCCCTCCCACTGGGTCCAGCACAGGAATAAGTGGCTTCGGAAGGTGAAGGAAAGGGAGGATTGATGGCTGAAGCTGCTTTTGGCACCTTCACCGCACATGTGTTCTGGGGAAACACCTTCCTGCTACTGAACGGTCCCCCACCCCCACCTCCACTCCCCAACCCCTTCAATCCCACCCCCCCTACTTCCACCACCACCCCCCCACGGGCTGGAGGACAGGCATGGAAGATGGGAGGATGCAGAGCCAAACTGTCTCCATCCTGCCCTTCTTCCCTGGTGGCATTCAGTTCTCGTTTGAATTCATTTCCTCTTTAGAGAATCTTTCTGGGCAGGCCCTGAGGGCACAGGATCAAATTCATCAAGCTTCCTTTCTTGTCACTCTGCCACAATCTACCAACATCCACACTCTTCGAAATCCGCCTGAAATATATCCAAAAACTCTTGTGTTTCTTAGGATAACTAGAAGTTTTACCTCACCAAGGAAGACATGTTAACTTCAGCAACATCATGATTGACTCCCAGAGCATCACCTGAGTCCTGGTGGTTGCCCTGACTTCCACTCCTTTCTTAGCAGGAGTTGGAAGGTAAGCAGCTTCCTGAGAGCCACACTATATATGCTGAGATTTTAAGAAAACTTCCACTTGGCAATATCACCCCCCCCACCATGGTTCATTTCTTCCCCATCCCCCCATTTGCTATATGCAAGTGTTGGTTTCACACTGAATTTAAAATGGTCCAGTCAAGACTTCCCTGGTTCAGTAAAAGGTCACTTGTATTCTAATAACTCAGTAACACTGGGAACTGCTGATGTTGCGAACACTGAGTGCTATGAACTGCCTGAGAGACGGTGAAAAGGTATGAGCTCTTCAGTGGAAATGATTGCGAACACAGTTTTCGGAGTGTCTCCTAAGGAGTTTTGAGGACACCCATACAGAAACAGAAAACCATCTGGGGTGTATAACGTAGTAGCCCAGCACCTATTCTCTCATCCCCGCTCCTCTCTCCCCCTTTCTCTTTTTCTTTTCTCACACAGCATCTCATGTAGCCCAGGCTAGCCTCAAACTCACTGTGTAGCTGAGGATGGCCTTGGATTTCTTTTGCTTTCACCTCCTGAGCGTGATACAAACCTGCATCACCATGGCTGTGCTGTGTGATGTTAGGAATGAAGCCCAGAGTTTCTATCTGGGTAGATAGTCATTCAACCTGTTGAGATGTAGCTCCAACTCCTTTCCCTTGTTCTTGATTTGTTCCCTGGCACCATGTAAGTAGGGCTTAGAGATTCACTAGAGTAAGTGACTACTACATGAACATGCTAGGGTTTGAGAAGGCTGATGCAAGTTCCTCTTTTTGTAAAGTAGCACTGCCTCTTCATTTGAGTCTCTGTGACAATTCTAGTGGTCTCTAAATTTATATAATACCGAGAAAATATGCTGATAACCATCAAAGGACAGAATTGGGGACCTCTGCAAGGGACAAGGCTAAGGAAGCATTTGCTGGTAGTTTTATACACAGGAGGAAGTTGGGCAAGTGATAACACAAAGGCAGAAGGGCTCTTATAGATTATAAGTCCATAAGAGAGGCATTTGTTAAAATATATTTTATTATTTAATTATAAATTATAAAACAGCATGCATGCAATGCATTTGAATCATGTCCACCCTCATCCCTCCTCCAACTCATTGCAGATATGTGCCTTACTTCAACTCTTTCTGAACTTTGTAACCTCTACTTTAAAAATATAATCCACTGATTCCTATTTGTTCTGCTCATAAATTTATGGGTGTGGGGCTCTTTGCTAAAGCACGGTCAACCTATCTGGGCCACACCCTTCAAGAAAACTGATTCTTCCTCCCCAAGAAACCACCAACTGTCGATAACCTTTTGGCCAGGGGTTGGGGTTCGTGAGCCCCTCCCAACTCCATGTTAAAATGTTGACTGGCTTGATCTTGTATTAGGTAACCACTGCTGCTGAGTTCATGAATATAGGAATTTTGTCAAGTCTGGAAGATTCTGCTTGGCTCCGGTCCTTTCTGACCTCTGGTTCTTTTGATCTTTCCTCCCCATGACACCTGGAAGTTATTACATAGACCAAATTGACCTTGAACTCGGAGATCCACCTGCTTCTGTCTTCCTAACTCTGGGACTTAAATGGATGTACCACCACACACCGGTGACATTCAATACTTTCCCCAGCCACCATTCTCTTGAAAGCCTCTACAATGAAAATACGAAATATTTAAAGGTAGCCGGTTATATGACCTTAGCCATCGACGTATAAAGGGAAGTCTGAGGCAGAGGGCTTTGATCTCTTTCTCAATAGAAGAAATAGACTTGACAGGGGCCATCTCTTCATGTTCTTTTCACCCAATGAGTAGATTGTAAGGACTGTCCTAGCTGTCCTTCCATTGCTAGTCAGATGGAAAAAAAGGCAGTCTTCTAAGAATTATGGACCTCAAAGCAAGGAAGGACAGAAGTGTGTTTTACTTTGCTGCTGGGTAGAATTCCTTACCTCCATGCTCTTGCAAGTATTCTTGAGCTGTGAAGGTAGAGACAGAGCCTACACTTGTCAAAAGATAGATCGTAGATCTAAACATGAAACATAGAACTGCTAAAATCTTGCAGGAAAACTTAAGAGGAAAACGTCTCAGAGGCCTTCAGTTTGGCAATGGTATGGTGTAACAGAAATAGTGCGATCCTTAAGAGAAAACGTTAACAAGTTGGGCATTGTTAAATAAAAACTGTTACTCTCTAAAAAAAAAAATACTGTGACCGAAATGAAAAGAAAATCTACAGGCGGGGACAGGAGACACTTCTCCAATAAAAGATTGTTGTCACAGACGCTCAAAGAACACAAGACTATACAATAAGAAAAGTGTCAAACCAGGCATGGTGGTTTACACCTGCACTCCCAAGGGGCTCAGGGGCTTGAGGCTGGAGGACCCAGCGACATAACAGCAACAGTCTGTCTTTTACAAAACTGAACAGTTATTTAACAAGCTACTTAAAACTAAAAGGAACAAAAGATCTAGACACTTCACCCGAGACTAGGAAGCTGACAGATGGGAATGAGAACCGCATTCAGATTGGGTCTGGAGAGGTTACTCTGTGGTTAAAAGCGCTTTTGAAGAGGACCTGAGCTCAGTCCCCAGTCCCCAGTCCCCGATGGCTCAGAACCACCTGCAACTCCAGCTCCAGGGGATTTGACACCTCTGCAGGTACCTACACTCTGTGATCTCTCTTTCTCTCTCTCTTTCTCTCTCTCTCTCTTACACACACACACACTTTTAAAATTACAAATTGACATTAAAAATTATCAAATTTTATGCCATCACAAAATGGCAAATTAAAAAAAAAACATTGTCATCTATTTGACACCCACGAAAGCAACACAGCCTTGGAGAGAATGTGAAGCTACAGGCGTGTTCATTCACCGCTGATAAGATAAGAAAGCAAACAGTGCAAAAGTTCTCTGGAAGGCCATGTGGCAGCCACTAGCAGAACTGAACAGAGTCTTCCCATCGAGTCAACCATCACGCTCTTGCTCTTTTTCCCAATGGCCTGTGCACTGTTATCGGCCCCCAAGTCTGCACACAATCTTCAGCATAGTTTCGTCCACAGTTGTCAAAACTTAGAGGCGAGCAAGGTGCCCTTCCACAGACGAACAGCTAAGCAGACTGCAGCCTGTGCCTATTCTAGAAGAAGAGTTGGCGCTAAAAGCAAAGAAATCTCAAGACAAGACATTGTGATGGAAGGAGCTTAGAAGCATACCGTCTCGTCAAAGAAGCCAACTTGAAAAGCTTTTGTGTATGAGAAAAAGATAAAACTATGAAGAGGCCCGCAAGATGCCAAGGATGGAGGGAGAAGGAAAAATGAGGATGGGTGTAGCTGGCATATAGGATTTAGGGGATAATGAAGCTATTGTTTGAGGTTCTATAATGATGGACACCCATAGAATTAAAGAACACAAACACTGAACTCTACTGTAAACTGTGGACTTGAAAATAATGTATTACTGCGTTCTTCTCTGATGTAGCAGTGTGTCCCACTGGTGTCAGGAGCTCGTAATCGCAGACCTGGGGGTGGGAGAGGAACTTGAGAACTTTCTATTTTTCACTCAGATCGTCTTGTAATTGTAAAAGGTTTCAAAGCTTAAAGTCTGCTGATTGAAAACAGAATGTGCTGCGTCAAGTACCTGGAACAGGAAGAACAATAAATAATCACTATTACTTGCTGTCTTCCTGGGGAGTGTGTTCCTCCACAGTAACTTCTTAGCTAGCTAAGGGTACTCAGCATATCTGTGTTTCTCATTCTCCACATTATTGACATTTGAGGACAGTTGCGTCTCTGATCACTCCCTGGAAGAGGTCAGAAGCATCCCTGACTCCAGCTGACTGCCAATTACCCCCAGCTCCATTCTCAACAACCAAACCTGTTTCCAGACTTTGGCGAATGCCCTTGGGAAGATTGAGAGTGTTCTCAGCGGATGACCACTAAACAGTGATGCATGCTGCGAATAAGTTTTATTACCACTGGTTAATAAAGAAGCTGCTTTGGTCTATGGCAGGGCAGAATGGAGCTAAGCAGGAAAACTAAACTGAATGCAGGGAGAAAGAAGGCAGAGTCAGGAAGACACCATGTAGCTGCCAAAGGAGAAAAATGTCAGAACCTTATTGGTAAGCCACAGCCTTGTGACAGTACACAGATGTATAGAAATATGTTAATTTAAGATGTAAGAGCTAGCTAGAAATATGCCTGAGCTATTGGCCAAACGGTGTTGTAATTAATACAGTTTCTGTGCAATTATTCAGGTCTGGGCAACCAGGAAACCAAAGTGGAGTCTCTATTTACAGAACTGTGTTCTTTGGAAGAAAACTAGATGAACCCCAAGACTTAAGTGAGCACCTGTGTTGGATTAGAACCTGAACTGAAAATGTAGAAGGCATTTGCCTAGCTATAATCTTCTGGACATTTTTCATTTCATGGTTTGGGCCTTGGAGCCGAAATGAGCTAGGGACATATAGTATTTTGGTTCAGTGAAAACTGAGGGCTAGCAAAATTGCCTGGTGGATAATGGTACTTGCTGCCAAGCCTGATTATCTGAGTTTGGTCCCCAGGACCTACATGATGAAAGGAAAGACTTAAGTGTCACATGCTACTGTCTGATCTCTACCCCCCATATCCATATACCACCCCCAAACACAAATAGGCATATTTAATAAAAACATATTTAAATAAAACCAAGAAAGGAATTATTCCTGCATTTAATGTTGTCAGCCCAGACTTATTCAAATAACCCAAAATTATAGGACCACACAGTTTTTTTGAAAGAAGCACAGAAGTCAAGAATGGCAAATCCCTGTGCCAAAAAGATCGCTTGTCACCTAAGTCTTTTTGGTTTTTTGTTTTGTTTATTTTTGTTTTGTTTGGCCTGAATATCTGTTTAGGGCCTTTCACTCCTTCATTGCACTGTCTTTCCAAGTGGAATAAAACAAACAAAAACCTTTCAGATTAGTCAGGTTTCCCTCACTAATCCCAGCATTAGCCGCTGAGCCATCAAAGAGCCTAGAGAAAGCAAAGCCCCTGCCATTTGTTATTGGTTAAGATGGGGGATTTTATGTATGTGCTTCAACTGAGTGGGGACTCAATGACTGTCTTATTGACATTGGGAAGCTGGGAGTTTCCAGGGTACGCACTAAGCCTGATTTGCCTGTATGTGTTTTGATTAGGTACTAGCCAAAAGCTTGTATTTATGTGTTTATTTATTTAAGGAGTGAGGGATTTCAGCATAGGCCTCGGTCCAGGGGAATTCATGGTTCAATAAAGACTAACAGCCCAAACAGTAGGCTAGTCTTTCCCGCAGCTGGTTTCTTTATCAAAAGTAAACAGGCCTTCTATGAAGAGACTTCAAATGGATCGCCGGCGCTTTTTTATCTGAACTTCTTCGTGGAGCTAACAGAAGCTGCTGTGCATTTAGGAACGGCAGGTAAACAGGAGTGTTTGAGACAGACAGGGGCTCCATTGGTTCTACCTTCAAAGACGACCCGGGCTGCCCACACCTCCGTCCCTAACACTGGCATGTGGATTGAATAGTCCCACTTTTTTCTGTGCGTGGTTAGATGTATGGGTAAGGCAATAAGTCGGAGCTAGGCAGTGGATCCCAGCAGAGACACCCACGTGTTCTTTAATAGGTGTGTGTATGTGTCCTGCGGTTCTTCCAGTAAACACACCATAATCTAGATCATAAAATGCCTCTTGCTTAGATATTTCTATAAAGCTGTAATTGGCTGGTTCTAGGGTGTGTGTGTGTGTGTGTGTGTGTGTGTGTGTGTGTGTGCATGCATGCATGTGCGTGTGTCTGCGTATGTGGGTGTGTAACACTGTGAACACTCAAACTCTTTTCCCTTCTTCTTCATTAGATCTATAGGAAAAGGGTCAAGTTCACCCTTAGTTTGTGATGGAAGCCAGTGTTCCGTAGCTATGTGGAAACAGGAGAGCTACAGAAGGTCATCCAGCCAGCGATGTGCTCTGTTGCACGCTCCTGTGTGACAGAAGTGTGCCCTGCACTGCCTCTGGTGGATACCAAGTTCACCTTGGGTGGCCATTACCCCAGTTTTGCCAAGTCATTTATCTCCTTGCTTTCAGTAAAACTGTGAAGAAGCAGTCATGGCTGCTCTGAGCTTTGGAAATGGACCAAGGGATGTGTTTCTCCATTCTCCAGGTGATTAGTCCTGTCTTCTCACCCCTAACCTAAGTAAACACTAGCAGAGTCAGCAAAAGTATGGAGTTTCTGGGGATCTGAATTTCTCCCCAGGGAAGGAATAATTCTCTTAATGCATGTGTGATGCAAACTGGGAACCCTGCCAGAAGACAGCAATTTTCGGGGAAAGTTGAACACTCTCGAAATTTCAAAAGCCCTTCCTTCTCTGCTAATAAGCATTTTATGTAATAAAAACTTTTAAAGGGACATTTAAGAAGATCCACTTAATACTCAACCAAAGAACTGTCATATTAAGCCAGGTGACCTTTGGCCTCAACAGTAGAAGAACTGGAGTTGCCGTCTCTTGGCTGACAGTAGACCCTGGCAGGATCCTTGCTTCAATGTGTGGTCCTCTGTCCTGTTCAATGATGCACCATGGCCTCTGGGGTCCACAACTGATAGCCATGTGCAATGTAACTGAGCTCTAGGGTCCTCTGCAGAACAAATTCTGCCTCTGATGGCTTGCTCAACTGCAAACTTTACTAGTGGTGGGAAACTGTGTCAGGTCAAACTATTATCAAATTATGGTTCTGTTACTCAGTAAACTTAAGGTACACTGGACATATTAACAAAATTCCTTTTTAGGTATCTCTCTGTGAGTTTGAGGCCAGCCTGGTCTATATAAAAAGACCCCGTCTTGACTGAAAGACTGAGAGAAATTAATTTACATATTTGCAAAGGATCCATTATGTGCCAGGAGGTGCTTCAAAAGCTAGGGATACAACAGTAATCAAAATGTCTACTCTTGAACAGTGGAGTAAGACGTTGAACAAAGCACTTTCCAGAAATATATACAGAAAGACAACTTAGGAAACAGATTGAGAAGTAATGGGGGGATTCCCCTCTTTAAGTCTGAGAGGTTGGGTAGACCCTGCAAAGTAATTCAACTGGGGCCTGCAGGATGCTTAGGAGTTACCCAGGCAGCAGGATGTGGAAATAGAGTACCAGCTACTGATGAAGATCACGATATAGCTCAGCGGTAGAACACTTACCTGGATTGCATAGGCCATGGATTTGATCTTTGGAATGACTGGGAAGAAAAATGAAGGAAAAACATCAGAAGCTGTTATGAGGGCTGATGTTTAAAGAATAGTGTATTCGCAAAGTGGCCAGGAGACTTACAAATTTCCTGTCCTCAAAATGATGAAAATGATAGTCTCCAGGACAGGAAGGAAGATGGCAGAGCGCAGCATTAAGTGGGGGCATACAGGTGGGGATTGGAGAAGCCTCATAGCCATGACCACAAGCATACGGCCTGAAGGAGGATTTCCCCTTCGAGATGTTTCAGGATAAACCGGGAAGAGCTGTGGTGTCCATGAGGCAGAGTGGATGGCCGGCATGGTGTGTAGGAGAAAGATATTGGCAATGAAATGCCAAAGAGAGAGCTTCTGGGTCGGGCACGGTAGCACACACCCTTGGTATCAGCATTCCAGAGGCAGAGACAGGCAGATCTCTGAGTTGGAGACCAGCCGAGGCTTCATGGTGAAACCCTGTCTCCAAAGCAAAACAGCAAGCAAGCAAAGAAGCAAGAGCTAACCAATGAGCTCCCTATTGAATAGGCCTCTAATTATTCGCTTTACTTTATAAAGATAAAAGTTGACCCAGGTGCTAAAGTCTTCAAGGAGTGACAAGAAGGGACAAAAGGTATGCAAACAATTTTCTCACTCCCCAGAGGAGCCCCTAAGACTTTTCCATAAGCAGTGAAAGCGTTCAGTCTTCTTACCTTTTTTGAAACAGGGTGAAAACCACACTAGGCTTTAGAACCAGAGGAACCAGTTTCAAGTTCTTGCCTGGTGACTGTCTGCATGTGCCACTTACCTGAATGTGTCACTTTCTGTCTCCAGGTCTGAGGTTTTCCATCTGTGAATTGTGCAAATGGCTTCAGAAGGGTGACAGGAGGGAGGGAGGAGGCCCCATGCCTTCCTAGTACATCAGAAATTCCGGGCAGTGGTTTTCAGTCCTTGTTAAATCCCTCAGAATTACCTGGGGAACTCAAAAAATAAAAAAAAAAATTAAAAAAGTTAAAGTTGCTGAAGTTGATGTGGGTAAGCCAGACTTCAGAATTTTTGAAAGCTTCAGCAGTGAATCTAAAGGGAAGTTAGGGAACCACTGTCTGAGAAAAGCACATCATTTGAGAAACACAGTCAGCATACTCCATTAGAAGCCAACTCTTTCTATTTTGTTCATTAAACTTACCTTAGTGCCCAGAATACCTAGCACATAGAGAGGGTACCTAAAAAGCTGTGTCACTGTGATTATAAGGCAGATCGCAGCGCTGCCCAGAAACATAAATGAAGTAAGATATAATTGCTTAATCTATGGACAAACCGGCTGTAAAACCACAAATGACTCCGAAGGCCCAAACAATTCTAAAATATTAAAATAGGAATTTTTCACATATAAGTTTACTTCAGACCCCCCCCCCTCACACACACACACATACACACACAAATATGTGCACACGCACACACACACACACTCAGAGTCTCTGTCTTTGAGCTGTGGTGTAGTACTCAGGGAATTTATTTTCACTGTGCTCTCAAGAGCATTGAAGCATCCCTTTTTTCTCTCTTCCTACTGTACTGCAGAACTGCACAACTGTTTCTTCTCTAGCCAGCGTAAAAAAGCCGAAATCTCCAGGTAAGAGTCTCTTTGTAGAGAGCGCCCAGACGGCAGAGTCTTGTATTTTCCATGTACTTCCAGCACCTAGTGGCATGACATAAAGAAGATTATGTCATTGGCTTTGAATCATTTCTCAGTTAGTGAATATGTTTATAGATGGCGTTGTATACATTGGAGATTTCCCTCTGCTGTATCCCTCCAGTGGAGAAGGAATCAGGATAAGACCACAGAGCTCAATTAGCTATTTACTTGGTGGTTGATGGTGGGGTAGTCTAGGTGTTTCTACTTCTCTGAACTAAAGATGGAAATAAAGGTATATAAGAAAGCTTAGTGGTCTCTGGTCATTGACATATGGCTGGTGGGCCTTTCCCCAGGCTGCCTGAGGGAGGTCCCAGAACATCAAGAGTCCTATGGTAAAAGCATGAATGAAGGAGCACTCTCGGGGGCAGCAAGTGCCTATGCCGACATACTTTTCCATTACGTCACCTCCTAGACGCGACTCCAGAACGAGCACTAAGGAAACCTGCCTCTGGTATATTCTCCTTAAGGAGCTGAGTGATGTTAGGCAAACCACTTAACCGCTGTATGGGCTTGTCTTTTCATCCATAAAAGAAATGACTACGTGCTTTTCTCCACCCACGGTGTTGTAGGGAAAATGAAAAGCAAGGGATGCATGTGAAACCACCCCACAATGAAGCCCTTTGTGCTCCGTGCAGAGCCGCAAAGCGCTGCTCACACTGGGGCGTAGTGGCCCAGGAGCCCAGGAGTTTGCCGGAAAGCAAGGGCAGGGCCCTTGCTAGAAGCCCGCAGCTGGAACGTGAACACTGGCGAACAGTTTTGACAACACTGGTTGTCTTTGTACACGTGAATAGTGAGGTCTGTCTTGAAAACAGACACCATCCCATTGAAGCCAAGACTTCCTAAGACCTGGCCAATCGGAGCCTATTTGCTTTATAGCAGTCAATTGCTAGAGTGTCTTTGAAAGTGGTTTCTGGGCTCCCAAACGTGTATACGCTGCCTTTCTGTGGAGGCCCAGACGGGTCTATGAGAGCCCGGAAGACCAAGCACGGCCTTGTCTTTCACACACAGTTATTCCTGCTCCTCTTAGTCCAGCATTGCAGCCCCCTCAGTCCTCCTCTCCCTTCGTCCTGACGAAACATGAACTGCTGAATGTCTGCTGCTCTGCGCAAACAAACCTTTCCTTATTGGAAACCTCTATCCTGCCGGGCAGTGGTGGTGCGTGCCCTTAATCCCAGCGCTCGGGAGGATCTCCGTGAGTTCAAGGCCAGCCTAGTCTACAGATGGAGTTCTAGGATAGGCTCCAAAGTTACAGAGAAACCCTGTATCAAAAAACCAATAAATAAACAAATAAATAAGCCTGTATTTGATCAAGTCGGCTTGAAGCTGGCAGAGCTCCTGGCCACCACCCTGCGACAGTTAAACTTCAGTCTCTCATTGTCAGTTTGTATTCCCTAAGAGATCTAGGCGCACTCATGTGTGTGACGGTGAGGGCATTACCAGAAAGAGGGAGGACTCCCATTCAGTGTGAGCTAGCTGAGCATGAAATGGAGATAAAGGGAAAAAGGAGGAGGTCAGGAGAGTTCTAGCTTCCGGTTTCTGCTTCTTGGCAGCCATAATGCGAGCTGTTCTCTGTGACTCCCCTTCCCACCATGGCACACTGAAGCCCCTGAAACCATAAACAACCAAGGCAAATCTTGCTTCCCTTAATTTGTTTTTGTAAGGTATTTGATCTTAGGAATGAAAAGACTGATATATCCCTCCTGCGCATGCCCACCGACAGCCCGTGTTCCCTCTCCAAGTCCTCTCCTGTCTCCTAGAATATGGCTTATGTTCAGTGTATACATTGTTTTCCCTCCATGGTCTAACAGGCCTACATTCTGTATTTATGACATATGTGTGCCAAGAAAGGGGACAGCAGGAGTTCTCAAACGCTAACTTTTTTCCACAGTCACTAGAAAAAGAGACACATTTCCCTTCTCTTATTACCGTTATTATTTTTTTTAAGACAGAGCTGAGCTTTCTGTAACGAACTACTGTAATTCATGTTGTGGGACTATTGGCTTCAAGGCCTAAATAAGTCTGCTTGTTTTGAGTAGGCCCAAGACAAGCATGAGGCTGATGAAATGCTTGTCATGGGCTCAGAATTGAAAAAGGTCACTCAAAGAATGTTCTTTATGTGCTTATTTTAAAATAGAAATTAATACCATAATCTGTGAAGAGGGGCTAGAGAGACGGCTCAGAGGATAAGAATGTTTGGTGCTCTTCAGACAACTGGAGTTTGACTTCCAGCAGCCACCTGAGGCGGTTCACAACTGCCTGTAACACCAGCCCTAGGCAACCAAATACCCCTTTCTGGTTATGTCAGTTTAGCATAAATATTTCAACAGTGCCAATGCAGCAAGTCCTGCATCATCCTCATTTATACTGATGATAGAGACAGGTCCAGAGTTCAGGGGACCTGTGCATAGCTAAGCTACCCTCAACCACTCCACACTGCTGTCTCTCACAGGCTAGCCCCCTAACTTCTTCTTTCCTGTTCCCCTTCCCGTTATGAATCCCCTCTTCCTTTCTAGAGTATTCTGGGGTTGATGAAAGACTTGATAAGAACCATCTTATTGGAGGATGTAATGTTGCAAGGGGCCGAAGAGGCAGTGAGTTGCTATGCAGGAGTTCATTTCCAATGTTTGAAGAAACAAACCTCATACAGGAAAAGTGAAGTGACTCACCAAGAAGACACTTGAGTGCTTGTCCTCAGACCTACCGTTCCTCTTTTTTCTCAGGTTTCCAGTCCCCATCCCAGTCCCAGGGGACCAAGACCTCCTGGACAGTCCTGTGCCCGAGGTGCCCACTCCACTTCTAGGCTGCATGCATAGTTAGTTCTCCACACTGCTCCAATTTCCTGCCCTTATCTCCATCATGGATTGCTGCATGCTTGTGACAGGAGGCACTCCAGGCAAAAGCAAAACCCAAGTTCATTTTGACTCACAATAAAGCTGATGAGATAAAAAAAAAAAGTGTGTGGGTGTAGGCGTGGAGTCAAGCTTCAGCAAGAGCCTCACCCACCTCCTGTCAGTCACCACCTGCAGACACTCTGAATGAAGAGAAGTGAGACACCCTGAACAGATTTCTGTATGGACCTGTGGGGAAAAGCTCTCCCTCTATAGCCACTACCTTGGACAAATGGCAAGGATTTGTGGGGCTTCGTTAGAACACACCTAGGTTCCCTTTCATCCCTTCTGTCCCCAAGGCACCTTAATGGACATGCTGGTCACCATCTTGGAAAGGAATGGGAAGATCCATGGAAGAGAAGACTGGGTGAGAGGAGAGGTCTTCCCACTTGAGAGTAGTCCAAGTTCTCGTCTGAGATGTGCAGGCTCAATGATTGCTTAGACCCTGGCTGTAGCTCAGTTCTAACCCCTGGGGAAGGAAAGGGATCTGAGATTTACCCAGGGAGGTTTCCCACTTGATCTGTTCCTGCTTATGTGACCACAGGATTGGTAAACTGGCATCGGGGAGAGGGGGCCAATAAAATTGCAACATGCTGCCAGGCGGTGGTGGCGCACGCCTTTAATCCCAGCACTCGGGAGGTAGAGGCAGGCAGATCTCTGTGAGTTCGAGGCCAGCCTGTTCCATAAAAGCTAGTTTGAGGACAGCTAGTACTGTAACATAGAGAAACCCTGTCTCGACAAACAAAAACAAAGAAAACAGAACAAATAAAATTGCAGCATGCTGTAGACACACGAGGAAGAAGTTGTATCCAAACAGAAATCGGGTCATTTCAAGCCCAGAAGTTAAGGAGGTATTTGAAAATCTTACTGCAAAACTTCAACCAGCAGCTAAGGAAGTAAGGCTTCGCTTTCTTTCTTCTGTTTTGGAATGGTAGCACAGATTCTTCTTTTACAAACTCAGTGAGGGAGGAAGTTTCCGTCTTGGCCCTGGCCCTGTTCCATATGTTGCAAAGAGCGGAGTCTAGAGCATAGTAAGGGTGTCCTGAAAGTCATTTTCAGAAGACAGACATAAAGGGCTTATGCCTGTAGCCCCAGAAGTTATATCCTTAGCAACATAGAGATTACCAGGCCAGTCAGAGCTACATGGCAAGACTTGGTATCAAAAGCATAAAAATATAACTAAATAACAAAATAAAATAAAACAACCAATAATTTTTCAGGGAGGCAAGGGTAAAATGGCCACTGCCTTAGACAGACTATGTGTCTCTCTAAATCTGAAACTAATCCAGCATGATGCATGATCTCACTGCCCCTCCAGGGACTGCACTGAGCAAAGACAACAAGGAATGCTGGCCTGGGAGGCAGCCATCATCACAATTCCAGGCAAAGTCCAATCTTTGGAAATTGTCCTCTCCTTGTGGGACTCTTGTAATTTAAAGAGACTCACTCCCATCCAAACTTGGTGCAGAACTTGACGTTTCAAGAAAAAAAATGCTGGTTATAGGATTTAGTTCTATTTTGCAATCTGTGTAGCCAATATTCATTAAGCAGAAAGCTCTGCAGCTAACTGGCTCTCGGCTAAGCCTTCTCAGCATCTACAACTAAGCCAGCAGAGCGGTCCAGACCCGCGGATCGCAGCTGCGATCTCTCCTTTACACAAACCGCCATACATGCAGTTTGAAAAGTAGAGCAAAATCCTCAGTCATTTTTCCCCTTTGACCACAATATAAAAATATATTTTTGTCAATGCCACGGCTTGCTTTATACATAACGTTTAGGAAAACATCTCGCTTACAAATTGAACCTTGGGAGAAATGAGGTCATTAAAATTTTGGGACTTGTGCAAAGCTGCACATGAGCTTTAGAAGCCATGATAGGGCTGGGGGCAGTGAACCTAAATATAACAAACTTCCCAAAAAGGCGATCTCAAACCTAACTGAAGTTGTGCTATTTTTGAAATTGGAAATCCCCGTTTTCGCCACACAGCCCTGTGGTTGAGCCGTCTAAGAATTCAACCTCTATGCTGGCCATAGTTCAAAGCCCATCCTTTGCAGAATGCCAAGGGCACTCCTCTTCCTTCCTGCCACCCACAGGGTCAGTCCTAAATTCTATGGGTTAAACGTGACACCTGGTGTCCCCAGACTGCCTCTGGTGAGGGATAAATCCTGTGTTCAATGTGATTTACCCTCTGGTGGAAGTTTCTCTTTAAAGCATCTTTCCTCCCCTCCGCTCCTGTCCTGTCCCCTCTCCTCTCTCATCCTCTTTCGTACCTTCTCTCCCCACTCCCCCAGCTATCAAGCTAAGGATGGAACCCAGGTCCTCAAGCATGCTGAGATCAGTTCCTAAAGCATTTCTTTGCAATCTTTATTGCAATTTTAGGTTTTGCACCTTTGCCAACATTTCTCCAGAGGAAATGGTTTATATTTGCTTTTAAAAGAAAAAAAATGAGGCTGTATTTCAGAAAAATACAGTCCATGAACATTCTTAGCTTTTGCCATGTCTAAAGAAGCAATGTAGCTATTTCTTTTCCTACATTTTAAATAGAGGAACAATAATGATGTTTGTTCGTGTCTTACTCTCCCTCAAATTCCTTTTCCATGTTCTTTTTGAATTGAGTTATATTTGTACTTCAGATGTCAATCAACCTAACTGGGGTCACTCTGGCATTCGTGGGTTTCAACAATAGTTCCTAAAATAGCATTGTGGGTACAGATTCCTCCACTCTTTAAGCGACCCTCCCCTGCATATCCTCAGGTAACACCAGACACTAGACATGCACAGTGAGGCAACTGTCAGATACCCATTTCTCTTTTCTTTTCTTTTCTTTTCTTTTCTCTTCTTTTCTTTCTTTCTTTCTTTCTTTCTTCCTTCCTTCCTTTCTTTTTTTTTGTTCATTTGTTTTACAAGACAGGGTTTCTCTGGAACTCACTCTGTAGACCAGGCTGGCCTCGAACTCACAGAGATCTGCCTGCCTCTGCCTCCTGAGTGCTGGGATTAAAGGCATGTGCCACCACTCCCTGGCATTTTTGATATCTTTATGTAGCTCAATTGCAAATCCCTGATGCCGGCTAACACGATTACCCTTCTAGATCTGAAACCTGCATCAGCAGAGTCAACCAAAGAGAATAGAAAATGTTCATAAAACTATGTGCTCCTGGATTGAACAGTTTATGAGTCCCTAGACAGCTCTCGGCCTACTTCCCTAAGTACTACAGTACAATGGCTGCTTGCATCAAGTTTACATTGTATCAGAGGGTGCAAGCAATCCTAAAATTATTTAAAGTATGCAGAAAGATATGCATAGGTTGCTTACAATTACTAAGCTTTTTGAAGCGGGAGGCTTGGGAATCCATTGATTTTGGGTATTCTCAGGTGGTCCTGGAATCAGTGCCCATGGATGCCAAGGCATGGCTGTGTCTTAAAGCCCTTACCTTTAGCCCCTGTGGTAAGAGGACAGCTAAAAACCATATGCTTTAAAGCTAAATGCAGAGGCTGCCCACTGCCTCTTTAGAATCCACTAGTCATGATAACTGATTGCTTTGTACCCTTCTGTTGACGTGTGTGTTTGGAGTGAACTCTTGATTTATTTGGCCTAGGAGCATGAGATGGAGCTCTGATTGTAATCCAACACCGTAGATAGGATCCTGCAGTGTTCTAGAGCGGTACACGTGCGTGCACAATCCCAGCTAGCAGGCTGGTGACAGCCAGCTACACTTAAAAGCAGAGGGGCGGGAGGGAAACCTCCAGAAGACTACCTCGCAAAATATTCAGTTCCATTCTGTAGGCAGAATATGGTCTACCTTGGCGGTTTTATCTTCCTGTTAATGTCTCACATACATGCTTCTTTAGAACATGACATTTTCAGCTTCTAAATGCCAATCACCGCTTTCTAAATTTATGTATTTCCATAGCTTTATTTGTTCTTACAAACACCCAGAGAAATACCCATGGCAGATGTTGTTAATTCCTTTTCACAGGTTAAGAAGTGAGGTACAAAAATGATAACAGAGACTAGAGACATGGCTCAGTGGGTAAGTGTGCTTGCTGCTCTTCCAGAGGAGGATGGAAGTTTGGCTCCCAGCACCGTGGCAGCAGTCCCCAATAGCCTGTAACTCTATCTCTCGACAATCAGCGTCTCCTCCCGGTGTCCACAGGCTCTCACTCCTGAGCTCACGCATGCATACACACACAGATAAACAGTAGTCTGAAAGGAAAAGTGCCAACACTAAGTTTAGAACCACTCGGCTTGGGTCTCCCACCTGCCAACCACATGCTACCCCCTGTGTCAAGTTAAAGGGGCAGGAAAGCACAATTAGAAGTCATCCGTATTCCTGCTGCAAGAACTGCAGGCAGTAATGATAGGCCATTGCCACCCTGGCTTCCTAGAGAAGAAAAAGTAAAATATTCTACTACTATAGCAATAATGATGTTAATTTTTTCTTTTTTTAAATTTAATATATTTACGGTACTAATAAATTCAGAAGTAGATTTTCTTTTCCTTCTTCATTCCCTGCTTCTTGCCTTCCTTCCTCCCTTCCTTTCTTTATTTTTATTTTATGTGCATTGGTGTTTTGCCTACATGTTATGTATGTGTCAGGGTGCTGGATCTCCTGGAACTGAAGATGTAGACAGTTGTGGGCTGCCATGTGGGTGCTGGGAGAGCAGTCGGTGCTTTTAACCTCTGAGCCTCTCTCCAGCCTCCATGATGCTAATATCTAAATGGGAAGAAGTGCAACGTTTTCTGTTTGTAGAGGTATCTGACAACCGTTGGTGAAGATGGAGAATTCTCATTCATTGCGGGTGGGAAAATAGAGTGGCACAAATCTTTTGGCATCTGACAAACATACAACCATCACAACATCCAGCATCTTCTAAGTGTCAGGCAAAGTGACCATAGCAAGCTCAGCTCTGCAGCTCAACTCTGCTCTCTATAACGTTTTATTGAGACACACTATTTGCTTACGTATTACCTAATGATACGTTTTAAAGCAACGATACTGGGTAAATGTTAAAGAGACCATATACAATGCAGAAATGAAAAACATTTTACAATTTGACCCATTGTGATAAAAATATGTCACCTTCTACCTAAGAAAATAAACAGCAAATTTCACAAATGACAGCTGCATGCACAGTTTCTTGACGGGGAAGTCCATCTAGATGTCTACCAACAGTAGAATATATAAATAATTGCATATGCATACAATATGATACTTCATAATGATAAAAAGAAAAATCTGATGCTAGCTACAACTTATATCTCACAAAAATAAAAGAACTCAGATACAATCTAAAATAATGTCCCTACAAAGGGACTATGTGAATCTGAAGTACAATCAAAAATTAATTTATAGTGATAGAAGATAGATATTTCTTGTTTACATGTGGGTACTCTCTGGAAGGAGATACTGAGAAGTTTCTGGGCGTTCACTATGTTCCACTAGCTAATCTGAGTAATAGTTAAATGCTAACATCTATTTTAATACTTTATTTATGTGTGTGTGTGGATATATATGTACAGGTATTTCATGGTTCATAGGTGTTGCACCTGGGTAGGACTACTGAGTGATTCCCTCCCTTGATAGTTTGCATAAATATTTTTTGAAACTGTGGAAGTTAGACAGCAGGAAAGAGGCTTTAAGTCAGTTCCAGCTTAGGTCATGTGAGTCCTGTGTCTAAGTGTTCAGTGTCTACAGCAATAGGGGCCCATCCTAAAGCCCTGAGAAGAAACCAAGGCCTATAATAATAAGACTGCACAAAGGTACAATAAGTAGCACTCTATGTCAGTGGCAACCAACTGTTCTCTAATTGTACTTAAAGCCCACTTAACAGGAGGGAAACTATGCCTGTTACCAGAAACCTGGAATAGATCACAACCACCTGCAACTCCAGCCCCAGGGGATCCAAAGCCTTGTCTGGCTTTGGCAGACAATTGCACTCAAATGCACACACTTCCACACAGACACACAAGCATACTCATAACTTTAACTAAAAGAAAATCTTTAAAAGAGAAAGAGAAGGAACTTCGTGAAGTGTGAGAAATCACGGATGGCTTAGCCAAAGAGTCCAGGAGAAATCCCCTGAGATACCATTGTGTTAATGAGGAGGTCTCTCAATGGACAGAGTTATATTGTAGCGGCGTAAATAAGTGCAGGCAGATAGTAAAGAAATATATACAGTTTTAATGGAGAAATAAACTTACAGAACCGAGGTTCCGCGTAGCACAGGAAGTAGGAAAAGGGACGAGCAGGCTCCCGCGCGCGCCGATTTATCAGTATACATTCTCCCGAGGCAAACCCGCCCCCTAAGGGGCTGGCTTAACCCTACATTATATGACATCATTTTGTTGTCAAAATTAGCCCAAAAAGACTAATGGAAGAAATGTTAGGAGATGGCACTGAGGAGAGAAGAGAAGGAGGCGGAAGTCAGTGATGCTGCCCAGGCTCTCACGTCGCTGTGTCACAGGTGGACTCCATGTAAACTAATGAATAATCTTGGGGGCATGTAACCTGCTAGCATGCATAGCCTTGGTGCGCATGTGTAATCCACCCAAACTAAGACGGTTCTTTCAAACAAGCCATTGCCAGATCAACACACTCTTAGACAGGAAATGATCCGCAGACTGTGTGTGCAGTCTTGCCTTCCACACATGTACAGAAGAAAGAGAATAGGGCTTATACTGGATATATTAAGAATAAGATAGTTTCAAGTGGAAAAGTCTTTCTTTTTCTTTATTTTCTTTAAAACTGAAAACCCTGATGGTCCCTAGGATGTACATATTGCTGTAAGCAAAGAATAAAAGTTCATTAAATAATATATAACATCTATATAGTAACTTACTGTTTTAAAAGTATTTTGGAAAATTCTGGCAGATTCAACCACAAAGAAGAGGAGGAGGGTGAGAAAGAGGAGGAGGAGGAGAAGGGAGAGGAGGAGGAAGAGGAGGAAGAGGAAGAAGAGGAGGAGGAAGAGGAGGAGGAAGAAGAGAAGGAAAAGAAGAAGAAAATGAGGAGGAGGAGGAGAAGAGGAGGAGGAGGAGGAAGAGAAGGAGAAGGAGAAGGAGAAGGAGAAGGAGAAGGAGAAGGAGAAGGAGAAGGAGAAGGAGAAGGAGAAGGAGAAGAAGAAGAAGAAGAAGAAGAAGAAGAAGAAGAAGAAGAAGAAGAAGAAGAAGAAGAAGAAGAAGAAGAAGAAGAAGAAACGAAAACAATAAACTAGAAGTTCACAAAACCTAACTCTGGTGATATCTGATGCTGATTTGGTGACAGACCCAGGCCTGTTGGACTCCTTTGGAACTCTTCCTAGAAGTGAATGATCTGAAGTTTCAGTGAGTAAAAACATTCATGTGAAAATGACATTAAAACACTACGAACTTTGCATAAAGACAGACCTCTTCATAACAGCTCTCTTGTGCTAATGAAGATGTTGAGTCTCTCTTCCTGCTTTCCAAGCTGGCCCTACGTCTTCATGGGCAGAGCATTGCCCAAGGTGGAAGCTGTGGAATGCCTGTCAAAGAGGGAAGAGGAAGAGTGAAAGGCAGGTCTCACCCTACAGGGCTCACGCTAAGGTAGGGCTCACTGCACGGTTGGGTCACTCGGAACTTCCTCGGCTTCAGAAATCAAGCTTAATTCCACTTCCACTCTCACGCCCTTATCCAGCTGCTACTGTCATTCTTAATTAACCCGTGTGCGTCTGGTATTTTTACTCTTTGCCACCTGTTTCCAGACGCTTTTTTTTTTTTAAAATCTTGACGCAGCTGGGCCAGCACGCTGATCAACCCTTCCTATTTTTGCTTCCCACTCTTTGAGCCCCTGTGTTTTTCTGTTTGGTTTCCTTAGAAGGTGAGCCAGACAGCAACTCCAACTTTTCCCTTTATTTAGAGTGAGTTTGACCTCAGGCACTTGAGACTTGGGAAGACCTTGGACAGCAAATGAGGAAAGTTGGCCTGAAGCTATCAGTCTGTCAGCCAGGAAAGAGGTTTTCAGACAGTCTGGGGAAGGCATGGGCATTACAGTGGTTTTCTTTCACCATACCTGACAGTGGGACTTTTTGCTTGAAACCACATGTGAGACTCACTTACACAGATTCTTTCCAGAAGATTTATTTTTCTATGGCAACTCCCTGCCAACAAAATAAAAATAAAAAAAAATAAGCACAGGTTGATTTAGGATACTCATGGGTATTTTCTATCCGCAGTCTTATTCTTGCCTAAATTATTTGTCTTTTAGAGAAAATCTAGTGTTTTCTCTTTATTTCCAAACTGTCATTTAATTTAATATAACTTTACAGCAACAGAAATTTCTTTGGCTTGCTAGTGTGGTAACAATGAAAATAATGTAGTTGAAACAGCAGCTTTATGGTTACAACTTATACTTTTGCCACTTTTCTCAAATTGGGTCATTGTCATCTGCCTTGGGACTCACCTTGTTTCTGAGGATAACCTTGAATTTATGATCCTCTTGTGCTGGGATTAAAGGCATGCGCCATTGCACCTAGTTCATGCCCTGCCGTGAACCAAACCCAGGGCTTCACACACGCTAGGCAAACGCTCTTTTCTATTGCTATTTTCTTCCTGTGACTGAGAGTTTAGAATTACTATATAATCATTATATAGTAGTATTTAATCAGCCTGCCATTTGGCCTTGTATCCTGTCAATATAATAAAAAAATTCTTGTATTAGGCAAACCCAACAGAATGTATGTTCATTTTCTCCTTCCAATATAATTTCTGCTCAACATTTTCTCCCAAACGAAGAAAACTGTATTTGTAGGCATGTTTGTTTGTTTGTGAAAAGGTCTCACGTGAGTCAAGCTAGCCTCAAGTATTAACATGGTTAACTGAGAAAGACCTTGAACTTCAGCTCTTCCTCCTGTCACCTGCTAAGATCAGAGGAACAGAAGGCAGCATGCCCCTAACACCTCTTCCTGATCATGGTGTCTGGTCTCATGAATGGGTTGTTGAAACTGCTCTGAAGATTTTTACTGAGGATATTTCCATGGTTATCAGGGATAGTGGCCCATCATTTTCTCAAGAGTCTTCATCTAGCTTCTGTTTAATGGCAATGTTGGCTTTACCAAATCAGCTTGGAAATGTTGCCCTCACCAAGTTTCTGGGAAAGTGTAAGGACTGATATTAATTCTCCTTTAAATGTTTGATAGAATGTACTATCAGGTCCTAGGCTTTTTAATTATTGAGAAGCTTTGGATCAAGGATTTAATTTCCTTTGACACTGGTAATTTGTTCATACACTATGGTTCCTTGTAATTCAGTATAAACCAGTGATATGTTTCTAGGGAGTATTCATTCTTTCTGATTATGCCTTGTTGATGTGATTCTTCATTGCAGCCTCACCATCCTTTGTTCTTCTGCTGTGAAACTGACTGTATTACTGTGTCTTTAATTTTTACTGTATCTTTTTAAGTGTTGCCTTTTTTCTAGTTTAGGTAAGGATCTGTCATCTTTACAGGAAATGACCTTATGGTCTCTATGAACTTTTCTACTGTTCTTTCATTTTCGGCATCACTCCTCCATGTTTTGATTTTTATTGTTTCCTTCTGCCTACTGATAACAAGCTTATTGTTTTTCTCTAACTGGTTTGTATCAATAGTGAGAAAAAGTCTGTGGGGAAAATTGCACATTGCTTCTAGTAGAGTTCATTTTATCAGACCAAATGGTAAAGTAAGAATGGCTTCTAGCAAGCCTATACTTACTTCAGGAAAGAAACCCCCAAACCACCCCACAGGCAAGTAGCTTAACATGAAGTGACCAGAAAAGGACCACATTTACATCTTGGTGGCTGAAATAGAGGGGATGAAAGTATCAAGGGAATAGTAATTCACCACAAAAAGAAAATTCTTTAAACTACCAGCAGACTTTCCAGCAGGAAATTTTCAGGTCAGGAGATAGCAGAATGGTGTGAGGGAAAACCTGGTGTCCACAGTACTATGCCATACAAGGCTGTCCTTTAAAGAGAATAATACATACTGAACCAAACAAAATCTGTCAGAGCTCACCACTATTAAACTCTGTGAGAGAAGTTTAAAGGGAATCCTCCATATTGATGTGAGAGAAACTAGCAACATGAAAACCAATGACTGTGTGAGGGTCACTGAAAAGAATATAGTCATATTAAAAAACCCTAAAAGTGTAATGATGGCACATTGACCTAAAGATAGCTAAAGCTATAAATTTGCTAAAGGTGTACAATATGCAAAGAAGTAAATTATGACATTATTAATAAAACAATATTAATAATAATATAAATAGAAGTTATATCCCCCCGAAGTTTCATTGTAACCACCAAAAAAAAAAATAACTTGGTATAAGGCAAGAGGATCAGATGTTCAAAGTCATTCTTGGCTACATAGGAAGTTTGAGGCCAGCCTAGATGAGATCTCCAAAAAGCAAAGAAAAAAATTAGTAAATACACAAAAAATAAATAAATAATTAAAAAAACAAAAACACTACTACAAAAATTATTACGCTAAAAAAACAGCAAGCAATAAACCTTTAAGAAGAACCTACAAAACATTCAGAAACATTCAGAAAACCATTAACAAAATGACAATGTAATCCCTAACCTATCAGTAATTACTGTGACTATAAATTGATTAAATTCTCTAATCTAAAGAAACAGCATGTGAGAATAGACCTAAAACCGAGAACTAACCATGCGTTGCATATAAGGGACCAACTTTATAATAAGAATATCCATAGACTGAAGGCGAAAGAACAGACAAAGTTATCCTATGTAAAATACATCACAAAGACAACAGGTGTGATGTAGGTGGGCTTTCTGTCCTGCCAGTCAGCTCCCAAATAACCACATGACACTTCTTATTTATTATGAAAGCTGAGCCCATAGTTTAGGCTTGCTTCTAACTTGCTCTTAAAACCTAATTGAACCCATTTCTATTCATCTACGTGTTGCCATGTGACTCATGACCTTTACCTCTCTTCTTGCATGTCTGTGCCTCTAGTCCACTTGTGACTCCACCCTCCTTCTTCCCAGTATTCTCTCTGCCCCCCAAATCCTTCCAGGCTATTGGCAGTTTAGCCTTTTATTACATCCATCACAGTGAAATATCTGCACACTCTATAAAGGAATATTCCAGAACACTGTGACTATACTTACATGAGGAAAAATTAGACTGTCAAAACTGTCAGAGGAAATCACGGCAGTGCATAACTATAATCTCAGCTTTCACAGAGGCAGCAAAAGGAGGGTTGCCACAGGACCAGCCTGGTCTACATAGAAAAGTCCTGCCAGCTAGGGCTATATAGCAGGACCCTATTTCAAAAACAAAACAAACAAAAACAAAACAAACAAACAAAATAAATAAAAACCTAAATCAACATAGGGACCAATGAACCAAGAGAATTTTCCAGTTATAAATACATGTTCACATAGCACCAGAACATCCAAATATGCAAAGCAAGCATTAACAGCACAGTGCTGAGAAGTAGGCAGGCTACAATAACAGTAGACGATCAATGCCCCACTCTTCCCAATGGAAAGGTGAAAGACGGTCAGTAAAGACCAGCAGATTTGGACATTACATGTAGGTCTGTGAACCATGTGTATGCTTGGTATCTGCAGAGGCCAGAAAGTGAGTTATAGAGGGGCTGCCATGTAGGTACTAGGAATCAAACCCAGGTCCTTGATGAGAGCAGTCAGTGCTCCTAACCACTGCCCCATCCTTCTAAAGCCCCTTAATCTTTTTTTTTAAGGAAGAAATAAAAGAAAGAAGCAAACACAAAAGAATGGGCCTTGAGCACAGCGGTGAAATAGCTACCCACGGTACATATGAAGACCATGACGCCTTCCTCTGCCACTAAACTAAACATCATATATTATTTTGCCACAACTGCCATAGCGGAGTATCAGTTAGCTGTATTCCACACTGTCTCACAGTTCTACAGGGCAGAAATCCAAGCTCATAACATTGGTGAGATGGGTTTTTTTCGAGGCCAGGGAGGGAAGGGTCTGTCCCAGGCCTTCAGTGTAGTAATGAGGGCGGTGGGGCTACTTCCCGGCACCAGGCCGCCTGTACGGCTGGCTTATGCCCGAAATAACAACACACAAACTGTATTCATTTAATCACTGCTTGGCCCATTTCTATCTAGCCTCTTCTAGGCTAATTCTCACATATTAATTTAGCCCATTTCTAATCATCTGTGTAGCGCCCCTAGGTGCGCTTACCGGGAAGATTCTAGCCTATGTCCATCCTGAATCGGAGCTTCATCGCTTGCGTCTGCCTGGTAGCTGGGAGCATGGCGTCTCTCTGAGGCGCCTGTCCCCGAGAGGAGAGCTCTCGAGTCTGAGCTCACTTCCTCTTCCTCCCAGCGTTCTGTTCTGTTTACTCCTCCCACCTATCTTCTAACCAATGAGGGCCAAGCAGTTTCTTTTTATTTAACCAATGACTTTCCTCCATCACTTCAGCCTTGGATTGTGAGCAGCTACCTTTTGTTTACCTTCCCTGTCCCCCACTCACACACACTTTTCCCTTTGCGCCAGGATCTCCTGTGTCTCAGGCTGACATCAAACTCAGCGTTTAGCTAAGAGTGACATGAACTGCATATTTCCCCGACTCTACCACCCGGGGTTACAGGCACCCATGCCTGATTTTTATGAAGTGCTGGGAATATAGGGATAGAGTCCAGAGTTTCCCACCTGCCTGACAAGTGTGGACATATTCTGGTCCCTTGAATGAGAACTGTCCCCCAGAGGCCGAGGGATTTGAATACTTGATTCTCTATTGGTGGAGCTATTTTGGGGCAGGGTTTGGGAGTTTACATCCTTGCCCTACTTCCTGTTCACTATCTGCACCTTGTTTGTAATGGAAAACATCACCTTTTTGCTTCCTGTTCCAAGAGCCTGCTATATGCCTCCCCCACCACTGGAGACCTACCTCTCACCTTCACCCCAACGCACCAGGAACCTTCAGCTATAATAGACATTTTCATCCATAAATTGCTTTATTCTCATGGTGTTTTTTTTTTTATCATGGCAACTATACCAAGTGAGCTGCAGCTCCAGCCCTGGCCTCCCTTCCAGATGAAGACAACAAGCACATTGGATTAGGGCTCATCCCCATGGCATCATTTTAGCATTTAACACTTTCACAGATTACCTCTATAAAATCCCTATGTCCAGTTAAGGTTCTAACAAAGGTGTTGAACATTAGCCAATCTTCAGTCTTCACACTGTGAGCGAGCACAATGCTGTCTATTGTTTGTGAGGCAGTGAACTTAGATCGTATTTTTCTTTTGTTCTAATTTGTGTTACATAAATGTTTTAACTGGAAATTTTAATATCTTGCCTTGAAACTTAGCAGGGCCTTTTATATATGCATTAATGATTGCATAGCCATATAGAAAGAGACCCCAGGCATGCAGCTTTGGGATCTTGAGAGTTCTGCTAAAGGCAGCTCACTGACCTTTGACCTGATTAAGTTCTGGGCTGGTCTTGAGAGCTTCTTCAGTTCTTTCTTAGTAAACCTCTTTCATCCTCCACATCTTACATAATGTTCTAGAATGTACCACAGCACCTTCTGTATTTGTGACTACTTCTGGGTTCTAGCGGTTATATATTAAAGCATAATTTTTGTTTTCAGATAGGATCTTATTTAACCCTACGCTGCCCTGGAACTGAACCTGCTGCATAGCTCAGGATGGCTTTGAATTGATCCTTCTGCCATACTACCTCACCATACTCAGTTTGTGGGATGTGTTAATCCCACCCATCAAGAATAAAACTACTACCACAGTTTAGAGCCAAATCTGAAGCAAGCTTTATTAAATACTGGCCAGGTAAGTGGGCTCTGGCTAGGTCCATACCCAAGTTCTCGGGAAATGGACCTGAGTCACAGTTTGAAGCAGCTTAAGAAGGAAAACCCATAATTCATTGCATTTTCTATCAAGTCCAATCGGGGGCAGGCATGCATCTTGACACACCTTCAGCCTACATCCAGTCAGGGGCAAGTGTGTATCCTGATGTATTTCCTGCCTGTGAACCTCCCTCCCCGATGTGATCAAGCCCATCTGGTGCAGTTGAGTCAAATAAACTTGTATAGGGGAGTGAAAACATGTGACTGGTTATCTCCCATAAACAGCAGCCTCCAGCGTTTCAGAACAATCTGTGCTTGGGCAAGAGGCTTGCAAGATCAGAGACATTTTTGTTTCATGGATCCCTGATGCATAGTAAGTAAAACTTAAAATATAACTTTGGGTCTCACAGATGCTGGGATTGGTAGGTGCCAGAAAAGCATGCAACAATGAACGACACCCTCAGCTCTAGAACACCAAAATATTTAAAAAACCTGAAAAAAAATTTTCTTTCATTTTACTACACACACACACACACACACACACACACACACACACACCTATATAAGGTACTATAATCTATCATACAAGTAATCAATATTTGAAGAAGGAGATGTAAAGGTCAATTTTTAGAAAAAGAGGCCTATAAAGTTTTCCTTTATTCTCAGGGATAAAAATTGAAACCCTAAACGACTCCTCATTTAATAGTTAATCATTTTTCTTCTGTTTGTTTGCTAGGCACACACATAAATTGTGTATGTGTGTGTGTGTGTGTGTGTGTGTGTTGCTGTATCTCTGTGTGCGCACCTATGCTTATGCACAGCATCTGTGTAGTTAGAAGACAACTTGCAGGTGTCAGTTTCTCTCCTTCCATCATGTGGGTTCCAAGGATTGAACTCAGGCCATCAGGATTGGTAACAAGCACCTTTACCCATTTCCCTGGCCCAAGATTCTTTATTTAGGCTCTGCTCTTCATCCCAGAACTGAAATATTCCCACTTCAAGCACTGCCTACGGACAGGACCCGAGAACCCAGTTTAAGATCATCCATTTGAAGCATCTGGGTTGATGTGTACTTTGAAACGCAAAAAAAAAAAAACTTTGGATATTAGAGACATGATTCAGTGTAAATAGTACACATTGCATGATGTCCCCAAGAGGGTCAAGAGCAGATCTTTTTGTTCCCACAAATATCTCCACAACAATAGGTATGCACACCCTTTTAGATTACCCTAGGTAATCTAAAAGAAGCTATGAACTTCAGATAGTAAATTGGTCAGATTTTATGCTCAAAATGCATTATAAAAAACATCTATCTACTTTTCAAAGTAATTTTCAAAATTGGAGAATTCAGATGAGTGTTTGCTGACTGCCCTTCCTCTCTGGGAGAGATTTTCAAGCTTGGTTTGCAAAAGAATGCAACTTGATTGGAGCGTGGCTAGGAATGGGAATTTTTGGCAAATAACCCTGGCAACACTGATGCAGGTAGTGTCTAAGGGGAAACCCTTCAACAAACAGTGCCCAGAGCCACAGTTTTAAGGCCTGGGAAACAGACGGCAACACCCGTGGGGTTATTTTTAACACATGCCTCTTCCAGCACGTCCTTTGTCACTCATTTGACCCTGAAGGCAAGTTTCACAAAATGATTTCAACATTTTGATGGAATATGGATGTCCAAAAAGGCATAAATATACAAAATAAAGAAGGCAGAACAAAACAAGAAAAAGGAGGGGAGAATTAGTACTTTAACTTCATTCTTAATTGATGACACATTTATGGGGAGAATTATCACTTTGACGTCATTCTTGATTAAAGACACATGTATTCATTCACTATTGACTGTGTCCTGTGGGTCAAACACTAAGATCAGGACCTACACAACCACAGACTCTTTTACTGGTTATTACTCTTTCCTCATTCACCTCTCAGATTTGTTAGAGTGGTGGGCAGAGCCGCTGAAGCATCTAGAACAGCGATCTCCATCATAATTTCCTAAAACCGTAGCCTTTCAATACAGTTCCTCCCATTGCGGTGATCCCCCAACTATGAAATTATTTTTGTTGCTACTTCACAACTTTAATTTTTCTACTGTTGTGAATCATAAATGTAAATAACTTTTGGAGATAAGAAGTTTGCCAGGGGTGGTCGCAGCTCACAGGTTGAGAACAAGGGATCTAGGCCATTTCTAGGCTGTAGCTCCATCTGCTGGAATATAAGAAAACTCACCAGTGTCCAGCTGCCTAATAGAGGCGCATTAGACTAATAAATCTCCATGACTGAGAGGCTTTGGTGTTAACTAGGTTAACACCCCCCCTCCCCAAATGTTCCTAATACAGGCTCTGCTTACTGGAGATGAACTGACCTTTCTGCTGGAGCCTCACCTTGAGCCTGAGCTCCTGAGAAAAGCCCAGAATGGTGCATCACGTCTGATCTTAGTCACAGGTAGTGGACTGGGTAGGATAGTTCAGAACAGCCAGAAATCCTTCCCTGGGTCTCCTGGGCTTGGGTGTCCTGAACCTGTTGTTTCCACCCATTCGCTCTCCCCTCTATTTCCTCTGGCCCATTCTTTTCTCTGCAGTACCCAATGGCTCCTAAATTCCCCCACCAAGGCTCAGGTCCCAGCTTCTTCATCTATGCACCTTCTTTGCTATGCTTGGTTCTTTGATGGGTTTGCACACAGAGAGAAATCTATGATCTCTGCAAAAGCTGCCGTATTGGGGTCTATTGGGAGGATCTTGATCTCGCTATAGGTAGGTGTGCATCTCTCTGTAGGAGGGAGCGAGAGCCAAAGGCAGATAGATCAGTACTCACACGCAAGAGCATAACACACTATTTTTAGATGTGCTGGCTTCTACAGAAATGGAGGATTTGAATAAGTCGAGGGGAGGAACAAGGGTGAGGAGGGTGGAATGAATATTTGTGAGTCTGGGAATGAATATGAGCCGTGGTCAAGCCATGAAGGAACATGAGGAGATGGAATGGAAAACCCCCTTCCCAGCGTCAGCTCCACAAAGGAGGGACTTGTTGATTCCCAGCTTCTCCTCGGGGCCTGAACTGCAGGATCTAAGGGCAAACGCATAGTATTTGATGAACGAATGGAAGGTAGAAGCTATTGACAGATGTTGCAGTGGTGATTACTGTTATAATCTATCAAGCAGCGCCTTTAAAAATACCTAGAAGTCAGCCAGGTGATGGTGGCTCATGCCTTTAATCCCAGCTCTTGGGAGGCAGAGGCAGGTGGATCTCAGTGAATTGGAGGCCAGCCTGGTCCATAAAGTGAGTTCCAGGACAGCCTGGACTGTTACACAAAGAAACCCTGTCTTAAAAACCCAAAAAGAAAAAGAAAAGGGACTATCTAGGGTCTATATAAATTCTGACTTAGGAACATCTGTGATGCTGAGTAGACCACACGGTGACGACTATATCAGAGTTGGCCTAAACGTGGAGTTTGAAGTGAGAGCCACAGTGGTTATAGACAGGGTTCTTTCTATGTGTCAGGCCCCACAGGATTCCTCGCAAGCACAGCATCAGTAATTTGGATTAACTTCTTATTACCTGATGTCCTGGGACAGACTTCTTTTCTCCTGTCCGTGGAAATGTGATCTCTGCCTGTTCTATCAGCATCTGATCGCTCAGGGTTCAGACAGAGAAGGTCTGCCTGTTCTATCAGCATCTGGATTGCCCAGGGTTCAGACAGAGGAGGGTTCTTCCTCTGTGTGTCTTCTCTCCACGCCACAGGTCCTCCAGAGTTCCTGGATATGCAAACAGGCCCGTATTTTACTTTCTGTCAGACCCCACATCTGGATGCTGGCACGAAACTCTCTCATTCAGCTCTTCATTTAAATGCCTCCTTTCTTTGCATATCCCATTATTTTTCTCAGAACCCATTTCCCTTCCCGGGTGCTGGCTTCTCTCCTTTGCCCCCAAGCCTGCCAGTCACAGTGGCGCTGTCTTAAAGACAGGTCTCTTCTCCAGGTTTAGCGAATGGCTCATGATTATCCTCTCAGCACTTGGGAGGCCAAGGAAGTAGAGTTGCTGAGCTTGAGGCAAGCCTGGGCTACATGGTAAGTTCCAGGCCAGCCTGGGTTACAGAGTGAGACATTTTTAAAAGAGCAGTAACAAAATCAGGTCTCCCATTTACCATGGGCAACCATCTTCTTTATTCCTCATCCTAGTGCTGTATACCTGTGTTCATCTGTTCCCCTGCCTCTCCCACACCTTTCTCTCTCCCCTTATAAATGGTTCACCACACCAAACTTAGATGGATACTTAAATGTTTTAACTTAGCTCCATTACTTACCGTCCAGTTTTATCCCTCCTCAGTCTTTGCATTGCTTGAGGGAGGACATATCCCCAGCCCCTTGTGGCGGTGCTGAGGGTCCTTGTGCCTCCCTTAATCCGGACCCTGTTTTTTTATCCTCTTCGGCATTGTTTCTTCCTGTTTTGACCATTTTCCTCTCTCTCCCTGCAGCGCTTTCATGGCCAAATCCTTCTTTCAGGATGGCTTCTTTGGTTCCTCCACTGAGAGTCGGTTAACTCTCTGAGAAACTCCCACAAGACTCTTGTCGGCTTTGAAGAACTCTGCACAGGCTGCAGTGGTTTTACCCGTTGACTTGGGGTTCCTGACTAAAATGAAAGTTTTACAAAAGAGAAATGTATGTCACGTCTGTACTAGTGAGTCCCAAGCTTCTAGAAAAGTGTCTTCCATACACAAAGCACTCTATAAAGGTTTGTTGAGTGGTCAATGGGTCTCTGGTAAGCCTTGAATTTTTTATTTTGTGGTTTTATTTTCTTTTGCTTTGACCCAAAGATAAAAATAGAACCCACTTCATAGTAAAGTTATATGGATCAAATGAGAAAATACTAGGACCTCAAAAACTGTTACCACATTATTATGACTCTAATATTATCTCCTTCCTAATGCTTCCTACCTCCCACCTGCTCTAAGCCCTGTGGTAGCACTAGTCGGATTCTACTCGCTAATCCTGACGAGGTGGCCAAAATGAACTACAGCTTACAGATCAGGAAATAAAGATCAGAAATATAAACAGCCTATTGAAGATCATATAGCTAGCTCCTTTTGGGCTCAAATCCTAAGAATGAGAACATTTAAAATAGCGTTTAAAATCTTAAGTGGGAATGATTGGAGGGCAAGTTTTAACAATGGCGTGAGTAAGGCTGTCCTAAGAAAGGGACCTTGCTTTGGGTTGAGTGAGTAGCTGGGCAGCCAAGGTGGGTACTTAATAAACAAAGTGTCATAGGCATGGGACTTTACTGGGGTGAAAGGTGAGATGCTGGAGATTTGACCATTTGAAAAAACAGTAGCCTCCCAGGTGTGCTCATCATAACTCCCTAGATGCCTGGAAGTTTACAGTTGCTCCCTTCCCTCACTCCTTCCCCCTCCCTCCCTCTCCTCTCTCCCTTCTTAGAAGTAAGAGATGTTGCATGTTCACTGAGCCTCCCCTCCAATCCTCCCACCTTCTTAGCCACTTGTTTGTCCCCTCCCCCATGACTCATTGGTCTTTTCTTAGCCCCATATCCTATACCTATTTGGGTGGCTTTCTATGAAGTTCCTGAGAAGGTAATTTATGTCAGAACCCCAAAGCAGGCCTTTGCCAGCAGGTGTAAGAACAAGTAGTCTCAGGCACGCAAAAGTTTTAGAATGGACAAACAAAACAAACTGCAGTGAGAACTCTTTCTCTCCTTATACCAATGTCTCTAAAACACCTAAAGTTTACATAGAACTTACAGGGCAGGCTCTGTTCTGAATACCTGGAGATGCGCGCTAAAGCGTTCCTTGTGCTGATCTAATAAAATTAGAACTATTACTTCTCTATTTTGCACTGAGACACGGAACACTGCTGAAACTTACCCTTTAGATTATGTTGGCCTGTGACTAGCTAGAAAATAAGACCTGTAAAGTCGTGGGAGTGGAGGGAAGACCTATAAAGAGATTTTGGCTAAAGAACAGGATATCATGGCTGAGATCGCCAGTGAACAGGAATGTCCTGGCATCTATGGCCCTTTCGTTCCCCTATCAGCCAACTAAGCAATGCGGACAACGCAAGTGCCCCTTGGGGACATCAGTGACCTTCTGTGAAGAAAGCAGTAAGCACACTTCTTAGGTCACTCATCAACTATACCAGTATGATTTTTTTTTTTTTTTAACACAAGCCCCTCTGTCGTTTCTTAGCCTCAGTTTCCTCATTTGTTCCAAAAAGAGACTTGACTAGGGAGTTTCTGAGGACTTCTGTGTTGAAGTTTCTGCCCCGGCTTCTTTGGCTGCATGGTCACAGACATCATCAGCTTGTTAGAATACTTCTCCACCTCCAAACAGTTTTCGATTTCTTCTCCACAGTCCGCGCCCCCCTCCCCTACCGCCGGCTCCCCAAACCTCTCTGGCAATCTTGATATTAGAAGTAGCCGTGTTGTGGGGAAAAACCTCAAGGTTTCCATTTGTTTCCTCGTTTTAAATTAGCAAAAAGGATTTACCGTCAATGCACCTCGAGAGATGGAGCCTTATTAAAACCAAAAACGGGCGGCTCATGGGAAAGCTCGGGGGCACTTGAGCATAACTCCATATCTGTGTCAGCCAAAAGTTGGACTGACTTCTGCTGCCGTACACGCTAACCAAATTAAAGTATCACATCATCATTGCAGGTTTCACAATGTCTATCTCGTCGTGTCTTCTTCTCTTTTCCTGTGCAGCAAAGCTGAGCCCGAGGTAAAATGTAACGCCGCTGAGCGAGCACGCTCACTCGGCAGCTGGCAGCTGGCAGCTGACCTACTTGCTTCATTGGAAGTTAAGACTAACGTCTGCTCTTCGGGCGCCTCATTGGGCTCGCCCACCATGACTCGGACTGTTTGCCTTGGGAAAAAAAAGAAAAAGAAAGAAGACATTCAGATCAGAGGTCTCAGATGCCAGGGGAGATAACTTTTATCTCCCTGACCAGGAGATGGGACAGTAGGACCGCATGCCACTGTCACACTTACGTTAAGACGTGGGTTTGAATGTGAGTCATGTAAAACAGATTCTCCCAGAAATGTAAAAATCATTGTACTGGATTTTTGAATCAGTTGTCACCACGCTTGGTTATAAAAGTAAAAACCATTTATTTAAAAAGAAAAAAAAAAGACAAACAGCAAACGCGATAGATGTGAGATTCAAAGAACACTTTCTTTAAAATCGTGCTAGTAGCAATTACGCTTTATGCCATGGTGGCAGATGCCTGCCTGCCCCTTGTGTATTCTTCAACCCCCAGAACTCTACAGGGAGCATACATCACTTGGTCACTCATGCCTTCGGTCCACTGTCCCAGTTCCCAAGAGGCACAAAAGACCAGGCTCCTTTCTAAAACAAAGGACCAGGTGTTTTGAGGAAAGACCAGGTGTTCAAAGAGACTGATTGCATTCTGAGACTCAGGGAGGCCGCATGATGCTCAAGGAACCCAGGGGTTACCAGTATGATGTATGCAAATGTTCCACACTGGAGTGAAAAGCCCAGAAAATACAAAAACTTGCTACCTAGAAGGGGGCTGCTTTAATGTCAAACCAACAGGTGGAGATCACCTGGAATTCAGAAATGCAAGCTTCATAAAAGCCATTTTTACTAGAATGGGATGGAGTCCCCAGGTAGTTTCGATTTGCATTTCCCTGGTAGCTGGGGCTGTTGAATACCTTTTAAGAGCTTCATTATCCATTTGCATTTTTTCTTCTGAGATCTCTTTGTTCAATTCCAATGCCCATTCTTAATTAGGGCATTTGTTTCCTTGATGTTGAAGATTTCCTTAAGTTCTTTTCATATTCTGCATGTATTATATATTAACATATTAATATTATATTAAATTATATTTATATAATATATATTAAATTATATGTTATATATTAAATTATATGTTATAGAATATATATGTGTATTCCCAAATACAACCTGGTGAATCCACATGATGCTACTTGTACACTTGAATGTATGTTTTCAGGACTGACCATTTGGCACTGGGCCAACCAATTGGTGTGCTCTTCTAAGGGAAGGGCCACCTCTCCTGATCCCAACTTTTCTCAGTTGCCTAGAGTTCCTTGTGTAGGACAGGGGAATGCACGTTTTTCTCCTTCAGTTTGGTACCTTTGTCTCTGTCCTTTTTCTTCAGCTCATGTAGTACAGTTTCTGAAATTACTAGGGAACACAATCCCACAGCAAAGTCCCCTGATCCAGAGTGCTCTTACAATGCCCCCCCCTTAGTGTTCCCTGATTCTTGGGTGTGTGAGTGTTCTGTAGATGTATCCCCTGGAATTGGGCTCCGTAACTTTACATATTGATTGGTTGTGGTTTTCTGTAATGATCTCCATCTCTTGCAAAGAGAGGTTTACCTGTGGGTGTTTGTCCATATATAAGAACAAATGTTTATCAATCATAGATAGAGATTATGCTAGTCTAGTAAACTTGGATTGAAGATTCTCCTCCAATAACCGTTACTTCACTAGCACTGATTAGTTAGCTAGGTTTCAACAACCAGGCATGGCATCCTGGCATCCTTCTAATTGGATTACTCTTACATCCAATTAGAGAATCATTGGCTACTGCCATGGTATGTGTGCCACTACTGCACCCATAAGGGGGTATGCCATACTGGTTATTGATGGGGGTCATAGGTGTCGTAGCTAGGTGGGACTATAGATCATTTCTCTCCTTTGGAAGCTTGCATGGTACTTCCTGGTACCATGGAAGCTAGTCCTCTGGGAAAGGGCATTCAGGTCAGTTACTGATCAGGGGCCTCTGGAGGTTGTCTCTTAAGTGCAATAGGGACTGTCCTTCTACTTCTGGGAGATAACCAAGGATAACAGCAACAGGCTGCATGTTTTGGCTTCTCGTGTCTGGTTAGCTGGTCTTTGGCTCTTGGTTGGAAAACTGATTGCCATTCAACAAGCTGTTTCTTTGTTTGACTGACTCGTGCCTTTGCTACAGAAAAGCTCTTTGATTTCCCAAGGACCCATTTGTCAATTGTCTTATTTCCTGAGAAACTGGGGCTCTCTTGAGAAAGTTTTCACCTCTGCTAATCTCATGTTACCCCAGTAAGAATGGCCTTTATGAAGAAAACAACAACCAATGCTGGCAAGGATGTGGTGGTGGTGTAAACTAGTACAGTCACTGTAGAAACCAAGGGGGAAGCTTCTCAAAAGGCTAAAAATAGATCTGCCATATGACTAGGTATACCGCTTCTGGGCATACGCCCAAAGGGCTGCTTACCCTATGACACAGACACCTGCACAGCTATCTTCACTGCTGCGGTCCTCACGGTGGCTAGAAAATGGAACCATCCCGAATGTTCATGAACTGTGGATGCTGAGAGAAAATGTGTACATTCACACATGAGAATTTCATTCAGCCCTAAAGAACTGGAGGAAAAATTGCACTGAGTGGGGTAACCCAGGCTCAGAAAGACAAACACTGTATATCCTCTTAGACATAATCTTCACCTTTTTAGAGTGCTGTGTTTTAAGTTGGGGTAAGATGCCAGTAGAGGCCAGGTAGCAAGAAAGGAGCCATAAGAAAAGTCAGGGAAGAGGAAGAGGGTTGAGGCAGGAAATAGTAAAACACAGAATATGAAAGTGAAATGGGGGACCACCGTGGAGGGTAGAAGAAAGGTGGGAAGGAGGTCAACTCAAACTAAGGATGAATAAGCCATATAGGAACTTACTTTTTTACAAACAGACTCGACAGAAATGTTTTTTAAAGCTCCCACACACACCAAGAAACAGGAGATTGAACAGAAATACTTGGAATGGGGAGGGGTCAACACTTCTCTCAGAAAGTCATAATTTTCAAAACAAAATTTCAATGCCAAGTGAGGGATACCTCCCCAGGAGCTGTTGGCCAGGGGATCCACAGAGCTCTCCAATAGGTTATTGCTATTGCTCTTGGTTGCCAAGCAAAAGTAAATAGTAATAGTGAAGATACCATATACTCTGGATACAGGTCACAGAGACATTAACATGAATCTAAGCTGGAAGTTTCCTATCTGCTGGCTAGCATTCACAGGTCTGGAACATGCTACACAGATGATTGCAAGAAAGAAATGACCAATGACCACACCTAACCACAGACCCTGTGTCTTATAATGCTAAAATGACAGGCAAGATATGACCACTGTTGTAATAGCGGCATGAATGTTCTGGAGACAACCAACCCCTTCTGCGTTAGATATGAGGCCTTTTTCCAGGGGAAAGAGTACATTAATGAAGAATTAATCAAAGTTTAAGGCTAGGGAGGTCCTGGGGCCTATGAGAGAATATGTTATCGATGTTATATCACATGAATTAAACTTGTTTCTCACGATTTATATTTATACTCATAGACTAGTGCAACTCTTAGCCTTGATCAGAGAAGTCTCTTTCATCTTTGGACACAGTTGAAGCAGGAATAACTGACCGAAGTGCTGAGACTAAAGGACTGCTGAGTGTTCAGCTCCGAACAGGACCTCTATGTCACCCTGCTCTGGCATCCAGTAAACACCGCAGAAGAGGGGATACAGAGGCGTTAAAGGAGTTGAAGGATGGGAGTTGATAGACGGGAAGTTCTGCTCTTCCCTGTGTATGACATGACTGAGGCAACATGGATGCTCAGCAACCTTGAGTGCCTACAAGGGCCTGGAAAAAGGAAGAGGAAAAGGGGCAGGAGGGTAGGAAGAAACTGGTTGGGAATAAGATGGGAGTCAGTGGGAGGGGGATGAGAGAGGGTAATGAGGGATGAAGGTGGTCAGAGTGCATTGTGTCCATGTGTGATCCCATCAACACGCGGTACCAGCTTCTGGAGCAGTATATTCTACCTTGTCCGGGAGAAGGAGCTTGACCTGACATCAAAGTGTCTTGTGGACTCCCCATACTATCTATTTCTTTATAAGACAATCTCTTTTTTTTGGGGGGGGGTGGCGTTAGAGACAGGGTTTCTCTGTAGCTTTTTTGGTTCCTGTCCTGGAACTAGCTCTTCTAGACCAGGCTGGCCTCGAACTCACAGAGATCCGCCTGCCTCTGCTTCCTGAGTGCTGGGATTAAAGACGTGCTCCATCACAGCCCGGCATAAGACAATCTCTCAACTGAGAAAATACATAAATATAAAACCCAACTAGGAATAGAGCTTTGAGATAAATTTTTATTTCATCCATTCCAAATAACTGTCAGGAATTTCTTGGGCTTTTTTGTTTGTTTGTCTTTTGATTTTTCTTTAAATTGCTTCTTGGTTTCAAATTCTCTTGGTAATTGCTGTGCTGGCTAGTTTTATGTCAACTTGACACAAACTAAAGTCACTGGAGAGGATGCAGCCTGGATAAGAAAATGCCTCTAGAAGATCAAGCTGTATATAGACCTATAGGGCATTTTCTTAGTTAGTGATTGATGTGGGAGGGTCCAGCCTATTGTGGATGGTGCCATCTCTGAGCTGATGGTCCTGGGTTCTACAAGAAAGCAGTCTGAGTGTGTGGGTGCACACCTCGCAGTCCTGAGGTCCTTGCTCGTGCTCCGTCTCCTTCTGCTCCTGATTTGGACCTTGAGATTTCTGTCCCGTGCTCCTCTGTCTCTGTCTCCTTTCATCACCTGATGAAGGTTAATATTCATGAGGATGACTATGTGTTTGTCTTTGGGTTCACCTTCTTACTTAGCTTCTCTAGGAACATGCATTATGGGGATGTTCTATCGGGAACTCACCAAGGCCAGCTGGCCTGGGTCTGAAAAAGCATGGGATAAATCCGGACTAGCTGAACATAGAGGACAATGAGGAATACTGAGAACTCAGGAACAATCGCAGTGGGTTTTTGATCCTACTGCACGTACTGGCTTTGGGGGAGCCTAGGCAGTTTGGATGCTCACCTTTGGAGACCTGGATAGAGGTGGGCGGTCCTTGGGCTTCCCACAGGTCAGGGAACCCAGATTGCTCTTCGAGCAGATGAGGGAGGGTGACTTGATTGGGGGAGGGGGAGGGAAATGGGAGGCGTATGAGGGGGGAGGCAGAAATCCTTAATAAATAAATAAAAATAAAAAAAAAGAAAGCAGTCTGAACAAGCCATAAGGAGTAAGCAAGAAAGCCACACTCCTCCATGGCCTCTAGATCATTCCTGCCTCCAGGTTCCTGCCCAATTTGAGTTCTTGTTTTGACTTCCATTGATGATAAATATTAATATGGAACTGTAAGCCAATTGAACCCTTTCTTCCGTCTACTTGCTTTTTAGTCATGGCATTTCTTTGCAGCAATAGAAACCCTGACTAAGACAGTTGCCCTCCACACATGGCTTCAACCCTGGTAGTATTTTCCCTTCACAGCAAGCACAGTGTGATGCTGTATAAGTAGAGACTATTGGAATGGCAGTGTAAAAGAAAGGAAATGCCATTTCCTGACTCAAGTGTGCTACAGTTTGCTGTTTCTTGTTCCTGCTGCATAACTGATCAGTGGGACTGTGCGTAGCACCATCCAGTCATGTCCTGGCCCTACTACTGACTGCTGAGCCTATAACCTCCTTCTGCTAATAAACACGTGGATCCTCCAGGTTAGCCCCTACCCATCTCAAGGCTAGCAACTAGACGATTGCTACACAGGTCTCAGACATTAGGAGGCAACCATTTCTCAGCCCCATCACTTAGCCCATCACACTGTTCAACCAGTCCGTATGTCCTAACAGTTTGTGCTGTTCCCTGGTACTCATTTACTACATATTTTTCATTCACGTTCCTAAATGATGGCCTCCCAGAGTAGCCACATTCCAGTGCTTAGAACCTGCAAGTATATGAGGAAAACAATACAAGTACTCCTGAAGAATATGTCAATAGTATTGAATATGTGAAGCCATCACTACCAACTGTCTCCAGGACCCTTTCATTTTTGTAAAACTGAAACTTCTCTACCCATTAAACCATAAGTTCTCCTCCCTCTAGCTTCTGCAACCACCACTCTATTGTGTCTCAGGACTAGGTTTTATATATTCCATAGGTAGTACTGCAAAGTATTTGTCCTTTTATGATTGGCTTATTTCACTTAGCTCAATTATCTCAGGGCTCAGGCATGTAGTACCATGTGTAAAAATGACTATATATCATATTTTGTAATTATTTATATCTCTTACATTTTGCTCTTCTATTTACCAAGTAGTGTACCATAACCTATCTTTAAATGTACCATTATCCCAAAAAATGTAGGCAGAGACTGCTCGTTTGTTTCTTGGCTGCCCAGACTAGAATAATAACACAAAAATTATATTAATTATAATGCCATTTGGCCAATAGCCTAGGCATATTTCTAGCTAACTCTTACATTTTAAATGAACTCATTTCTATTAATCTGTGTATTGCCACAAGGCTGTGGCCTACCGGTAAGGGTATGGTTGGCAGCTGGTGTCTGTCTTCTTCAGCAGTTATATAGCATCTCTCTGAATCCACCTACTTTCTCTCTCTATCTCTGTTCAGATTTCCTGCCTCTATTAAGCCATGGGCCAAAACAGCTTCTTTAATGACCAATGATAATAAAACATAGTCATAGCATACAGAGGGGAATCATATATCAAATGAAAACAAGTTGTTATGTTCATGTGACAATATAAATAAATGTTAATAGCTAGGAAAACAAAAAGAAATATGGGGAGAGTCAACTTAGCTCTTTAAAATATGTGCCAGAAAGTATAATAAATCAAACTGATATTGGTACATGAATAGAAATATTAGTGAAACAAAATAAAGATTTTTAAATTTGTCAATGCATTGAGAAATTTCTTGTAAGAAACAATTTTAATATCAACAAAATATATAAGTTAAAGGGATAACTGGCAATTTGAAAAAAATATAAACTATATAAAGCCAAATATCAAATTATGTCACATACTTAAAAGTAAAAGTAAATATAAATTTTAGAAGAAACTATAGGTACTTTTTTTTTAAGTAACTTTGGAGTAGAAAGGGGGCTTTTATGGCCTCAATTTTAAAAGTCACAAAAATTAGAACAGTAAATGAAATTCTATAACTTTTGAAAAGTCCACAAGCATAGAAAATACATCATACACAAGGTAAATGAGTATGGTTAGTGTTGATGGTCCTTTTGCCGGAATCTGGAATAACTGAAAATACATGCCTCCAGGCACGTCTGTGAGGGATAATTTAGCCTCAAGAAATGCCTGTGGACTATTCTGTTAACTGAGGTGGGAAATCAACAGTAAAGGGAGCTGGTGCCATTCCCTGGGCTTTGGTCCTGGACTATAAGAAAAGAAAAAAGTGAACTGAGCAAAAGTGCTCATTGCTCAGTGTTTGCTCTCACTGATGTGGTGCAGCCAGCGGCATCAAGCCCCTGCTGTCAGGGCATGCTTGCCGTGACAGACTGCACCCTCAAGCTCGGAGCTGAAACTGTATCTGGGCAAGACACAGCAGAGGTTCCTCCATCTTGAATTCTTGCTGAGGCCATTTTAGATTTAACTACAAGTTGATCTCCTGGATGGAAAATCCCATGGAAATTTATCCAACTCTATTCTAGGAACCAAGGTCAAGATGCCCCAGCTAACTTCTCTTGCCTGCTTATGCAACCCTCCCCTGCAGCTAATTGCCTATCTCAGAATCTGCTAAATGTCTGCTTGTACACTCCTACCCCACTCCTGCTGCAACTGCTACGTGAGATACCAGGATGTGGCTTTTGCTTTTATAAACCCCTCACCCTCAAAGCTGTACTTGGGTCCTGAGAACCTGAGTGTAGTCTGATGGAGGAAGGTCATTGGTTAAAAAATAAAGAAACTGCTTGGCCCTCATAGGTTAGAACATAGGTGGGTGGAGTAAACAGAACAGAATGCTGGGAGGAAGAGGAAGTGATGTAAGATGCCTCAGACAGATGCCATGCTCCCCTCTCCCAGGCAGACACCATGAAGCTCCGACCCAGGATGGACGTAGGCTAGAATCTTCCTGGTAAGCACACCTTGGGGTGCTACACACATTATTAGAAATGGGCTAGTCCAGGTGCGAGAGTTAGCCAAGAAGAGGCTATATATAATGGGCCAAGCAGTGTTTAAGTGAATACAATTTGTGTGTTGTTATTTTGGGTAAAGCTAGCCAGTGGTGGGAGCTGGGTGGCAGAATGCAACCCGCAGCTCCTACAACAGTAGTCCCCGTAGATCCGAGTAAAGACTTTCAGTTGTCTATATACTCTGTCTGAGTAGTCACTTCTGGTGGTGCCCTGTAACAAAATAAACACTCTCTCCTTTGAGTTCCTTGTGTCAGGGTATTTTTTTTCACAGTGGCAGAAAAGAAACCAAGTCAACGATAAAACTATAAACTGGAAAAAATATACAAATCATGTCGATGACATTTCACACTCAAAATACATGTGGAGCCCAATAGAAAACAATGAAGAAAGAGGAATAAAATTTGAGATTACATCATTTTATCTTGAAGGGGAAACAGTTTAGTGTGATGAAAAATTTCATGGGAACATTCCCTTTGGGGAACTTTTCTTACAGTCATTTCTGCAATGCTGTAATGATGTAACTACTTAGCGTAGCAGGGTTTAGACAATATCCAAGTAAACCATAGTATATTTACACAATAGATACTTTGCAGATGCAAAACAATTAATGGGTTTCTTTCTTGAATGGATACAGAGATGATAGATTATCCTGTTTCATAAAAAAATCAACATGTAAAATAGTGCCTGTAATTTACCTCCTTTTCTGCAATAAAGTGAATGAAGGGGTAAGAATATATTTTGTTCTAATATATTTGCATATACAAAAGCAAATATAGGAAAGATAAATAAGCCAACAATCCCAAGCTAAAAACAACAAAGTAAGGCCTGAGAAAGAATAGGGCAGAAAAGGAAGGAGATGTATTTGGTTTATTCTTTATGATTCTGATTCTTAAAAAAAAACTTTTCAATTACATTTGTGTGTATATGCATGTGTGTCTGTGTGTGTCTATGTGTCTGTATGTACACATGTGTCTGTGCGGTTTATATGGTGTATGTGTCTGTATGTCTGTATGGGTCTGTGTCTATGTGTATGTTTGTGTCTGTGTATCTGTATGAGCACATGTGTCTGTGGTGTTTATATGGTATGTGTGTGTGTGTGTGGTGTGAGCACCTGTCATTGTGTGGAGCTGAAGAAGCACTGAGTGAACGTGTAAAGCAGATAAAGTACTGAACGTGTTTGTGTTACTGACTTGGGAACAGCCAAGTCAAGAACCAATGTCTCAGACCCCTGGGAAGTTGTCAAAACCTTCGCACACAGGTCAGGCTTAGAATTGCCATGACCTTTGTCTGGTCAGATGCTACCAGCATTGACAGCATGTGCAACTACGAGTGTTTAGGAAGGATTGACCAGTGTGTGAAAGAACTAGCAATGTCTACAGCTTTCTCCTTCAGGATCTTTATAGCCTGAGACTGCTCACCTATGAAATCGCCTACAGAGACTAACTAACTCCTTCTCCCTGTGCTGCACATAATAAATACTAAGGTTCCAGGTCACTGTGATAGCTGGTACCCTCTACCAGCACGTATACAATCCACCTGATAGCAGCTTTTCTGTACATATATGTTTACGTCTTCGTAGTGTTCATTCTTTCTTCATTCTCTCTCCACCCCTAATCAGGTCAAGGTGCCAAGCCCTACAGGCCTCAGCATGCCATGGTGTACATCTGGAGGTCAGAGAACAACTTTCAGGAATTGGCTCTCTCCTTCTGCCAAATAGGTCTCAGAGACTGAACCCAGGTTGTCAAGCTTGGTGGCAGGCACTTTTACCCAGTGAACCATCTCGAAAGACTCATTTTTCTTATTCTTGATGTGTAAAAAATATACTGATAACTTGGAACCAAATAGTGTGTCCTTTGAAGCAGTAGTCACCTTCTGTTGTAAATTAGACAAAGAGCAAGACCTTAGACATTATAGATACGAGAGTTCTTATCATAATTTAAAACGCAATCTTCACCTACTCTCTTCTCCACAATTTTGTGTTAATTTTTTTTATGGAAGCATGGTGATTGTCTATATCTGACCTACACCACCACATGCATGCTCACACTTCCCTCATTCTTCATGGCCCCGCTGAGCCCATCAGTGGGGTCCTTCACAGCCTGGGTCATTCACAGTCTTCACCCTAGTGATTTCTCCACTTCACATCTGGGTCAGACTGAACCAGGATGGATCCAAAGTTTGAGAAGTCATGACCTTTAGACATGTCCATCACATGATGAATAAGAACCAAAAATAAAGATCTAATGTGGCCCAAATTCTTTAATAACTGAGTGAAATTGTAAAATTGGTGTATTGTTGGCAGAGGACTGTCCCGCCCAGTCCCACAGCCATTCAGTCCCAAAGAAACACACAGAAGTCTACATTAATCATAAACTGGTTGGCCTATTAACTCATGTTTCTTGTTAACTTTTATATCCTACATTAACCCATATTTCTTGTCTGTGTCAGCCATGTGGCTTGATACTTTTTTATCAGCAAGGCATTCTCATCTTGCTTCCTCTGCATCTGGATAACAACTGCAGACTGAGCCTTTCCTCTTCCCAGAATTCTCCTTTTCTGGTTGCCCCACCTATACTTCTTCCATGGCTACTGGCCAATCAGCCTTTTATTAAACTAGTACAACTGATAAACCTTTAGAGGGTACAAGACCATTGTCCCATACTAGTGTGTTAGTCAGGGTTCTTAAAAGGAACAGAACCAATGGGATAAATGTATATTACAAAGGGACTTTATTAGATTTGTTTAGGTGATACATACTAGGTAATCCAACAATGGCTGTCTCATGTTGAAGACAATGAGAATCCAGTAGCTGTTCAGACTGTAAGACTGAATGCCTTGTGTCTTAGCTAGGGTTTTTATTTCTGTGATGAAGTACCATGACAGAAAACCAAGTTGGGAAGGAAAGGGTTTCTTTGGCTTACACTTCCAGATCATAGTCCGTCATTGGAAGAAGTCAGAAGAGGAAATGATGTAGGTAGGCCTTCTGTCTATGTGTTATTTTCATTGGTTAATAAAGAGACTGCCTTGGCCTTTTGATAGGGCAGAAAATTAGGTGAGTGGAGTAGACAGAACAAAATGCTGGGAAGAAGGCAATGAGGCAGATGCCATGGACCCAGCCACCAGGTCAGACATGCTGAATCTTTTCCCAGTAAGCCACAATCCTGTGGTGATACATAGATTATTAGAAATGGGTTAACCAAGATGTGATAATTAGCCAAGAAGAGGCTAGAACTAAGAGGCCAGGCAGTGTTTAAATGAATACAGTTTTCATGTAATTATTTTGGGTAAAGCTAGCTAGCAGCCAGGAGCCGGGCAGCAGGAAGTGGCCCTCATCGTCATTACAAGGAATTCAAGCAGGGCAGATTCCTGGAGGCAGGAGCTGATACAGAGGCCATGGAAAGGTGTTGTTTACTAGCCTGCTCCCTGAGCCTTGCTCAGCCCACTTTCTTATAGAACCCAGGACCAACAAACAGTTCAGGGATGGTGCCACTCATCATGAGTTGGGCCCTTGTCCACAGATCACTAAATGAGAAGTGCCTTACAGTGAGTGTCAAGGATGCATTTCCTCAACTGAGGCTCCTTTCTCTGATGACTCTAGCTTGTGTCAAGTAGACACACAAAACCAGCCAGTACAACTCAACAGTCCTAATCTGGTGCTGAAGGTCCAGAAGTGACCTAGAGATACTGCAGTATGTGTTGGAACACCAAGGAAAATGGGGGGTAGTAACAACAGTAGAAGTAACAGGGTAGATGTTGTCACCAGCAGGTGATTCCTAAGAAATCAGCATTTCTACCAGGGAACCCCAATGTACACCCCTGACCTGGACTCAGGTATGTGATTCCAATATTCCTTTCTGCCCTTCAGTCTCTCTAGTCTCCTCCACAGCCCTGTAGCAGATCACCTACAGGGAATCATCTTCCCTCCCTACCTCCATTCCCTGGAGAGTCTTTTGAACCTTAGAGTGGACCCAGTTTTCTTCATTCTTGTGGACCTTCTCAACCACACCAATGCCCCCACAACATTGTCTTTCTACTATGTCACCAATATATAGGAACTCTCTACCTGGGAATCCAGTGACCATACAGGACTGGATTAAACTAGGCAATCTCTACTCCTTCTTGTCCCCCATTACAATGTCTCTAGTGTCACCCCTATCTCTGAAGCAGGCTGCTTTAGGGGCCTCTCCTCCCTCCCTCTGTTTCCAGGGGTCTCACCCAATCCTTGCTTTTCTCCCTTTCCTCTACCTTTGCATCACCCACCAATACCTAGAAACACTCTGTACCTAGGAACACAATGGCCATACCTGACAAGAACTCAGGTAGGTAAATCACATTTTCCTTTTTGTCCCCTTTATGCTTTACCATTCTCACCCTTAGCCCAGGAACAAGCTGCTTACTGGTGCCCCTCTGTTCACCTCCATTCCATTCTATGGAGACTCCAAGCTTTGGTTCAGACCCATGGTTTCCCTACCCATTTTATCCCTGTTTCTCCAGATAGCTCTTTGCCTTGCCACAGCACACTTGCAGAATCCTCTCCTTTCACCACAGCTCCAACTCCCTAGGATCCCCAACCCTAGGTCTTTTTCCTTAGCTCTTTCTTGAAGCCTCTCTCATCCTTTTCTCCAAGCCGACATCTATTCCTCTCTGCTACCCACACACCTGCAGAAGCACCGCCCACCAGGCAACCCATAGCCATCACACTTTATCAAGATCGAGAGTGGGCAACAGAAACCAAAAAATGAAACATGCACTAAAAAAAATAAGACCAGATATCAACACCTAAAATCACTTCCATCATCCCAATCCAAGATACATAGACACCAGGGCAAAAACATAATCATTAACAGCAGGACAAGATGTCTCCATCAAAACCCAGTGACCCTACTAGTGGACTCTGGGAAATGAAATAAAACTGAAGCCCAAGACAGGAAGTTCAAGATAACAATTTTGAGTGTGTTCTAGGACCCTGAAGAGGATGTTAATAAATTCTTTTAATGAAGCCTATAAAAACACAAACAGTGCAATAAAATAATGAAAATAGTTCAAGACCTGAAAGTAGAAATAGAAACACTAAAGAAAGCTTAACCTGACATAAAACTGGAAATGAAAAATTTAGGAAATCAAACAAAAAACCTCAGAGTACACCACACTAACAGAGTGCAAGACATGGAAGTGGAAATCTCAGGTGTTGAAGCAAGGTAAAGAAATTGATCCTTCAGTCAAAGAAAATGTTAAATCTAAAAAAAAAATCCAGGCACAAAATATCCAGGAAATCTAGAACACTATGAAAAGACCAAATTTAAGAATAATAGAAATAGAAGAAGGAGAATAAACTCAGGTCAGTGGAACAAAAAATATTTTCAACAAAATCAAAGAAGAAAATTTCCCTAACCTAAAGAAGGGGATGTCTATTGAGGTACAAGAAGCATTCAGAACACAAAATTTATAGGACTAGAAAAGAATTTCTCCACTACACATAATAATCAAGATACTAAACACACAGAACAAAGAAAGAATATTAAAAAGCTACAAAGGAAAATACAAAGCAATATGTAAAAACAAACCCATTGGGGAGAACACCAGATTTCTCAATGGGGACTCTAAAAGTCATAAAGGCCTGGATAGATGCTCTAAAAACTCTAAGATACCATAGATTCTGGCCCAGATTACGATACCCAGCAAGACTTTCAATCACAATAGATGGAGAAAGACATTTTACGGGAAAACCAAATTGCAGCAGTATCTGCCTCCCACTCCAGCTCTACAGATGGCACCAGATTAAGAAAAACTTCTATCTGAAGAGGTTAATCAGTTCCCATCCCCCAAAACCCCCACAAAGAATAAATAATTCCAGACCAACAAATCAAAAGAGGTGGTGGAAGGGGAGAACCAATACCATAACAGTTGATTCATGTTTGTTTGTTTGTTTGTTTTTTACTCACTGATAAATTTCAATATAAATGGCCTCAATTCTCTAATAAGAAGACACAGGCTAACAAACTGGATTAGAAAACAGGATCCATATTTCAGCTGTATCTATGAGACTCACCATACTATAACAGACAGACATCACCCTAGGGTAAAGGAATGAAAGGACTAAAGGAGCCCAAGAAGCAAGTGATCATTTTAATGACACTTAATCATTAAATCCTGACAAATAGGATTTCAAACAAAAACTAATCAGAAGAGATAGGGAAAGATACCACATACTGAAAAAAACAAAAATTCACTTAGACGGCTTTTCAATTCTTAACATCGATGTACCCAACATAAAGGCACTCAAGTTCATAAAAGGAACCATACTACAGTTTAAATCACACATGGACCCTCACACAGTGATAGTGGGGGCCTTTGATTCCCCACCCTTTGCCAATAGACAGGTCCTCCAGACAAAAACTAAACAAAGAAATATTGAAATTAAATAACGCCACAATCAAAAGGGCCTAATATATTTGCAAAACATTTCATCCAAACACAGAAGAGTATTTCTTCTTCTCAGAAGGTCATGGAATTTTCTCCAAAACTGGCCACACACTAGGACACAAAGAAACTCTCAACAAGTACAACAAATCTGAAATAACACCCTGTATCCTGTCAGGCCACCATAGATTAAAGCAGGATATCAATAACAGCAGAAACAACAGAATACTTACAAACCCATGGAAACTAAGCAACTCACTATTGAACAAAAAGTGAGTCAAGAAAGGAATTAAGAAGGAAATTAAAGACTTCCTATAATTGAATGAAAATGAAAACACAATATACTCAAACCTTTGGGACAGAATGAAAGTGGTTCTAAGAGGCAAACTCATAACACTAAGTGCCTTCATAAAAAATATAAGGAGAATTTGTATTAGAAATTTAATGGCACATCTGAAAAAAATCTAGAACAAAAAGAAGAAATAACACCCCATAAATGTAAATGGCAAGAGATAATCAAATTCAAGGTGAAAATCAATAAAGTAGAAACAAACAATATAAATAATAAATGGAACAAAAAATTGGTTCTTTGAGAAAATCAATAAGATTGATAAATCAGTAGACAAATTAGCTGAAAGATGGAGAGAGAGAAGATTTAGATTAATAAAATTAGAGATGAAAAGAGGGACATCGTGATAGATGTAGAGGAAATCGATAGAATTTTATAAGGGCATATTGTAAAATCTATACTCTACCTAACTGGAAAACCTTTAATAGATAAATTTTTGATATATATGACTTACCAAAATCAAGGTCAGATAAGCAACTTAAACTGACCTATAACTCCTAGAGAAATAGAAGCAGTAATTAAAAGCTTCCTAGAAAAAATACTCTATAAGAAAAACATTTAATTGGGGTGGCTTGATTACAGTTTCAGAGGTTCAGTCCATTGTCATCATGATGGGACATGGCATCATGCAAGTAGACATGGTGCTGGACCCGAGAGTGTTACATCTTACAAGCAACAGGAAGTCAACTGAGACACTGAGCAGTATCCTAAGCATAGGAAACTGCAAAGCTTTGCCCCACAGTGACATACTCCTCCAACAAGGTCATACCCACTACAACAAAGCCATAACTCCCAATGAGAATATGGGTGCCAACTACATTCAAGCTATCACATTCCACTCCCTGACCCCCATAATCTTGTAACAATATCATAACACAAAATTAATTTAATGCAACTTTAAAAGTCCCCATAGTCTATGACAGTCTCAACAATATTTTAAAGTCCAAAGTTCAAAGTTTCTTCTGAGAGTCATGCTATCTCTTAACTGTAACCCCCTGTAAAAATAAAAATAAAAAACAAATCACATCCTTTCAATATATAATGGCACAGGATATCTGTATCTATCTAGATATATATATATTTATATATCTATATCTATCTATCTATCATCTATCTATCTATCTATCTATCTATCTATCTATCTATCTATCTATCTATCTTACCATTCCAAAATGAAGGGAAGGGAGCATAGTGAGGAAATATTGTAGCAAAATAAGATGGAAAACTATCTGGGCAAACTCCAAACTCTGAATCTCCATGTCTGAAGTCCAATACTCTTTAGATCTCCAATTCTGTTCAGTTTTATTGACTGCAACATACTTCTCCCTGTTAGGGGCGTTCCTCTCCAGGTATCTCATGACTCTTGTATCTCTAACATCTTGGGTTCTCCAAGGCAATCAAGGATTCCAACTTCACAGCTTCACACAATGGCCTCTCTAATAGACCTCCATTCAGTGACACCCCTGACACATACCTGGCCTCATTACCTTTATTCCATGACTCCTTTCTCCTATCCTTAACTCTAAACCCAGAACCACATGGCCAAAGCTGCCAAGTTCTGTTGCTTGCTGGGACTGGAACATGGCCCCTTCGTTCAGTCTTCATCAGCTTTCTGTCTTTCACTGCCTAAGCTTGGCTGTACTGAAACTTGTTCTGTAGACCAGGCTGGCCTCAAACTCAGAGATCTACCAGCCTCTGCCTTCCTAGTGCTAGTGCTAGGATTATGGGTGTGTCCTGCCACACCCAGCTTTAAGCTTTTCTCTCCAAAAATTGGAAACTTAGCTGGGTAGAATCTTACTCTGAGGTCACTCCCTTTATTACATTTATTAATCCATTTATTGCCTTGAACACTTAGCTCCACTCCACTCCCTGGTGCTCTTTTTCTCCCCAAAATTTACTTTTTATTATTTACCCTGCTCACCTTGCTCCTTTTCATTATAAATCTTCACTAGAGTTACCACTAATAACCACAAAACAGTCTATATTAGGTTGTTTGTGATTTCTTCTGCCAATGGAATTAATCCAAAAAATATTCACCTTAGCCTCAGGCAGACTCTTCAGACAAGGGCAAAAGACAGCCACTTTCTTCACCAAAATATCACAATAACAATCTCTTGGCAATATTCTAAATTTATTCTCTAAAATCTCTTCAGTGAGCCTCCAACAGTTCAGATAACTCTTAACACCACTGTCTTCCATGCTCCTACTAGTATGGCCCATTAAACAGTGTTTAAAACATTTCATTGTTTTCATAACCCAAAGTACCAAAATCCTCCAAACAAAAACATAGCCAGGCCTATCACAGCAATACCCCAGTCTCTGGTATCAACGTCTGTCTTAGTTAGGGTTTCTATTGCTGTGAAAGAGACACCATGACCACAGAAACTCTCATAAAGAAAGCATTTACCTGGGCTGGCTTGCTTACAGTTGCAGAGGACCAGTTCATTATCTTCATGATGGGGATCATGGCAGCATACAATGCGGTTTTGGAGAAGCTGAAAGTTCTACATCTTGCAGGCAATAGGAAGTCAACCAGAAAAAAATTCAATTAAATTATAATAATAAAAGCCCAAAGCCAGAAGTATTCAGTGCAGAATTCTACCAGACCTTCAGAAAAGAATTAATGTTAATACTCCTCAAATTATTCCACAAAATAGAAATAGAAGGAACATTTGCCTAATTCTTTTTATGAGGCCACAATTACTCTTATACCTAAACCACACAAAGACCCAACAAAGAAAGAAAATTACAGACCAATTTCCCTTGTGAACATAGATGCAAAAGTTCTCAGCCAAACACTTGCACACTGAATCTAAGACCACATCAAAAGTATCAGCCACCATGATCAAGTCAGTTTTATCTTCTTTATCAGAGGTTCTGATATATAAATCAATAAATGTAATTCATCACATAATCAAACTGAAATAAAAAAGCCACATGATCATCTTACTAGATGCGGAAAAGGCTTTTGACAAAGTCCAACATCCCTTCATGATAAAAGTCCATGAGAGATTGGGGATGCAAGGAACATACCTCAATACAATAGAGATAGTTTACAGCAAGCCCATGGGCCAATATCAACCTAAATGGAAACTAAAAATATTTCCAACTAAAATCAGGACCAGAACAAGGTTGTCCACTCTCTTCATACCTATTTGATAAAGTATTTGAAATCTTATCTAGAACAATAGAAAAACTGAAGGAGATTGAAGGCACACAAATAGGAAAGAAAGAAGCCAAAATAGCTTTATTTGCAGATGATAAGATTTTATACATAAATTATTCTAAAACCTCCACTAAACTACTTCTAAAGATGATAAATACTTTTTCATCAAATGATAGAAAATTGCAACAAATAAAAAACAGTCACCTTCCTATTTGCAAATAACAAATGGACTGAGAAAAAGTTAGGGAAAAAATATCTTTCACAATAGTCCCAAAGATATCTAACTCTCACCAAACAAATGAAAGCCTTGTATATTAAAGACTTTAAGACAATGAAGAAAGAGATTGAAAAAGATATAGAAGATGGAAAGATCTCCCATGCTCATGGATCAGTATAATAAATATAATAAAAAATTGTCATCCTGCCAGAATCAATCTACAGACTCAATGCAATCCACATAAAAATTTGAACACAATTATTCATAGAAACTGAAAGGAAATTTCTCAACTTCATATAGAAACACAGAAACCCAAAGCATCTAAAAAATCCATAATAATCAAAGAACACTGGAGGTATCAACATTACTAACCTCAAATTCTACTACAGACTTACAGTAATAAAAATAGAATGTATGATATTGGCATAAAAATAGTCCTGTTGATCAATGAAATTATTCAATTCAACAATCAATTGAATTTAATAAATTCAATCAAATTGAAGACCCAGATACAAGTCCACACAGCTATGGATACCTGATTTTTAGCAAATAATCTTAAAATACACACTAGAAATAACACAGCATCTTCAATGAAGTAATACTGTATGGTTGCATATAGAAGAATCCAGATAGATCCATACTTATTACTCTGAACAAAACTCAATTCCAAATGGATCAAAGGCCTTAATGTAAGACCAGATACATTGAATCTTATGGGAGAGAAAATGGGGAGCAGCCTTGAACTCACTAGCACTAGAAAAGAACAGAATACTCAGAGCACAGGCACTAAGATCAACAATTAATAAATGGGATCTTATGAAACTGGAAAGATTCTATATGGCAAAGGACACCATCATTCAGAGAAAGTGACAGGGGAAAATACCCTTACCAACTGCACATCCTAGAGAGGGTTAGTATCTAAAATAGATAACTATAAAAAGGCAGGGGTAGGGGACAAATTGTTTACAGGACTATACAGAGGGTTTTCAAATGATGAAACTCAAACAGCTGACAAAAGTAAATTTTCAACATCCTTAGTCATGGAGGAAATGCAAATCAAAACTACATTGAGATTTCCATCTTATACTGGTCATAATGGTCAAGATCAATAAAAACAAATGACGGCTCATGGTGACAAAAATGCTCCTTACTCTACATTTTTGCTGGTAGAAATGCAAACTCATAGAGCCACTATGGAAATCAGTGTGGTGGTTCTTCAGGAAGCAGAGAATAAATCTACCTTAAGATACAGCTATACCACTCTTGGATAAATACCCAAAGGACTCTACAATTTACTACAGAGACACTTATTTGTCCATGTTCTTTGCTGTTCTGGTCATTTTAGCCATAAATCAAAAAGAGTCTGTCAATGGAGAAATGGATAAAAAAAAAACAAAAAACAAACAAACAAAAAAAAAACAAAACATGTGCTACATTTACATGATGGAGTATGTTGGCAGACATACTTCATTTCCTTCATTTCCTGGCCACCAAGACCCAAAATAATCACACAGAAACTGTATTATTTGCAATACTGTTTGGCCAACACTTTAAGCTATTACATCTTAAATCTTAAATTAACCCATTTCTACTAATCTCTGTATCACCACATGGTTATAGCCTGCCAGTAAGTTTTCATCAAGCCTCTGGCATCTGTCTCTTGCTGTGACTTCTCTCTGACTCCACCTACTTTTCTCCTCTATCTGCTTGGAATTCCTGCCTTGCTTTATTCTACTAAGCCACTGGCTGAAACAGCTTTTTTTATTAACCAATGGCAATAAAACATTCACAGCATACAAGAAGAATTCTACATCATTACTCAGTGGTTAAAAAATTAAATAATTAAACTCACAGATAAATGAAAGGAACTACAAAAAATCATCCTGTGTGAGGTAACTCAGAACCAGAGACAAAGATAGTATGTATTAACTTACATGTGGATGCCAGCTCTTAAGTCTTCCATAAGCAAGTTATAATCCATATAACCACAGAGGTTAGGTAGAAAGTAAGGGAGCAGAAGTGGAGGAATGGATATCCCTAGGAAGGGGAAATAGGATGGATGTATGGGGGAAAGGGAAGGCTGAAATGGGAGAATCAAACAAGGAAATGGTAGAGGTGGCCTGTAGACAGATTTTTGTTTGGGTCATCAGGTCACAAACGACATAGAGACTTACTATTATTCATGAAAACTCAGCCTTAGCCTAGGCTTATTCCTAACTAGTTCTTATAACTTAACCAATATTTTTGAACCTATGGTCTTTCACACGGCTCAATTACCTTCACTCTGTACTGCCAGTCCTTCTTACTATGCATCTGGCTGGTGACTCTGCCTCTCTTCTTCCCAGAGATCTCTCTGTCCACAAGTCCTGCCTAGACCTCCTGCCTAACTATTGGCCAACTATTGCCACTGTGTTTAGCCAAACACAGTGGCACTCCTTTACACGGTGTAAAGGAATATTCCACAACAGAGGGTTAGGGAGGGGATATAGAGAGGAACAACTAAAATTAAGGGCAATTTGACGGGTCATATGGAGGTCTAGCACAGAAGTTTTCTATAATATATACATATATGAAGAATATATAAACAAAGTTGCCAAATACTGGAGGAGACAAAGCCCCAACTGGACATCTCTTGTCACCGAATGAAGCTTCCAGTACCACAAATGGGTTATTTCTAATCAAGCTTTGCCTAAAGTCCCCCATGGGAACCCCTAACTCTGACTATTGCTGAGGTTATTGGTGGCTTTCAACAAACTGATAGTAAGGTCCTATTGTTGAAGTCAACACCTACACTACTCATTGAACAGTGACTTCTAGCGGATGTGTGCTTAGATTCCTCACACTTACTAATTAGTGTTCATGTATTTGAAAGTACACTACATACCACCAAAGGAAAAGGGTTAACACTAACACAGCTACAAACCCTTCAGTCTCCAATGGTGACCTGATCTGCCTGTAAGATATGCTGGTACAATGGTGGCACAAGGCTTGTGGTGGTAACCAATCAGTATCTGATTTGAGTTAAGGCCCACTCAATGAGATGGAACCGTACTGAATGATGCTTGGGTGGCTAAGAACCTGAGACTACATAGTCCAGGGACCTAGGGGAAAACCAAATGCTACTGTTCTACTAAAGGGATGTAGCAATAAAATGACTAACTACATTCTGTTCTACTCATTGACCCATGCATTGCTCAGCTATCATCAGAAAAGCTTCCTCCTGAGACAGAGGAGAACAAGCACAGAGACCCATAGCCAGAGAATATACAGAGTGAGAGACTTTAGAGGACTCAGCCTTGAATGGGTTGTGTCTATCAGTGGGATAACTGTCAATTCCCTCCACTTGGGGCTCAGTGACCATGGCAGATGATGAAGCAGAAAGAGTGTAAGAACTAGAGAGGACGGAAGACACCAAGGAATTAAATCCTTCAAGACAGAACAAGGATGGCACACCTATGAACTCACAGAAACTGTGGCAACATACACATATCCAGCACTGACAGGGTCCCAGCACTGAAGTAGGGAAGTAGACACAAGCTCCCATCCGCAACCAAGAAGCTATCTTCAGATAACAACTCAAAGGGAGTCTCACTGGGTATATAATCCACACGTAAGGACAGACCCCATGCCCAGCAGTAGATGGCCAAGACAAAATTTACTCAAAGGTATTTTTAGAATTTTTTTTCATATTTCTTTGAACCTTTTTGTTTTCTTACTGGTCTTTTGTGTTTGTGTTATTGTTTCCATTTTTGGGTTTTAACGGTGTGTGTGTGTGTGTGTGTGTGTGTGTGTGTGTGTGTGTGCATTTCTCATGCTCTTTATTTTTGTCTTTTTTGTTTTTTAGTTTATACTCTCATTTGTCTCATTTGCTTGTCTTTTCTATCTCCCTGCTTGTTTTCTTAAAAGAGAGAAAGAAGGTGTGGTGTTTGAAGGGTGGGGGAAGCTATGGCTCTTTGTCTACTGGGTCTCTTTCTTTAGTTGAAAATATTTTGTTTTTCATAATAGATTCTGATTACTGTTTCTCCTCCCTTAGCTTCTCCCAGATTCTCCCCCTTGGACTGTCTTTGTCTGAGCTGTTGCAGGTGGCCCCCACTCTGAAGGAGGAGTCTTGACCTTATATTCCTCCTTCAGAAAATCTCCTTAGAAATTCTGCCAGCTGTAGTAATATGGGCGCAGCGGCGGGGCTACGTCCCCAAAACCCCAGCCGCCTGCCCGGCTAGCTTATGCCCCGAAATAATTACACACAAACTGTATTCATTTAAACACTGCTTTGGCCCATTTCTATCTAGCCTCTTCTAGGCTAATTCTCACATATTAATTTAGCCCATTTCTAATCATCTGTGTAGCGCCCCTAGGTGCGCTTACCGGGAAGATTCTAGCCTAAGTCCATCCTGGGTCGGAGCTTCATAGCATGCATCTTCCCTGGAGCGGGGAGGATGGCGTCTGCTCCCGAGAGGAGAGCTGTCCTCACTTCCTCTTCCTCCCAGGGTTTTGTTCTGTCTACTCCTCCCACCTATCTTCTAACCAATGAAATGGGCCGAGGCAGTTCCTTTTTATTTAACCAATGACCTTCCTCCATCATTTCCCCTTTTTCGGTTTAAACAAAAAAAGGCTTTAACTTTAACATAGCAAAATTACATATAACAAAACAGTTATCAAGTAAAAGTTACATCAGAAACATTTATACATATAACAAAATTGACCTTAAATCTCTATCAATAAAGCAAAATCTATACTAATGCAAATTATTCATACCTATATCAGCCAGCCTCGTGTCTCTATGTTGATTTCAGATACAACCAATGTGACACCCAAGATTATCAAGAGAAATCAGTAAGGTTACTATTGATCCTCTGTTTTTATAGGGCTTGCTACCATGTTGAGATATATTAATTCCTGGAGATCTCAGCTCCCACTTGGAATGCAGTGGCTTCTTGTGGTTCAACTTTTTAAGAGAAAGAGCTCCAGTGAATTCCACATGTTGCTATTTCTCTATGTTCGCTTATCTCTCTCTTCCCTTCTGGGCTCAGTCTTAGAAAGTTGGCCAACATTGCTTCTCATCTGCTTATGGAAATGGAATCCGAGGTCCAGAAGTCAAGTTACACCCCAAGTTAACATCCCAGGTATCCCAAATGGTAAAGCCAGCACTGGCATCTGGTATATTTAGCAATTTTGCATTGATGTGACCAAATACCTGACAGAAACAATTTAATAGAGAGCAGGTTTATTTTGAATCAGGCTCTAAAGGATCTTAGTCTTTCTTGTGGCAAGGCATGGCAGGACCTCAGTTCATGGCAGTGGAATTAGATGGACATACATTGGTCACATGGTGGTTGGCCAGGAAGCAGAGAGGGCGGGCAGGACCGAGGGAGGGTATAACCTTCAAAAGCCCACTTCTGGTGATCTACTTCCTAAAGGCTAAACAGCTTCCCAAAGAGGGTCCTCACATCAACTTGGGAATAAATGTTCAAAGTATGAGCCTGTGGAGGACATTCACAGTCAAATTATAGCAGTGTGTTTGGTTCTTGGCCCACTCTTTATTTCTTCTTCCTGGAGCAAGATTTTGTTTTCATTCTCCTGTCTAATAATGATAGAGACAAGAAATCATGAATTCGTCTTTTTTTTTCTTCTGGTTTTCACAGATGCAAGTATATAGGGAAGGTAGTTTCCTGTGTTGTTAAAGGTAGCTTTCTTGAAGCAACGCCTGCCATTGTGAGGTGACATTGACTATATGTTATTTTTGCCCATTTTAGTTCTTTAGAACAGATTACTCTCTGTTTTCTTTAAATAGAGTCTAACTGGAACACAGGCACACTCATCTGTTTACACATCACCTGTGGCTTCCTTCACACTACAGCAACAGAGCTGAGTAATGGGACTCATACCACAGTGCCCACAAAGCAAAAATGTTTACCTCCCTGGCCCTTTGCCAAAAGAAGTTTGCCAGTCCCTGTTTAGAACCTCAGCCTAAGCAGGATATGACCCTATGCTAGGGGTTGAAGATGCTAGAACCTTCTAGAAACGGATGGAAACAGATGCAGAAATCCACAACTAACCACTGGGCTAAACTCCAGGTGAACAGAGAGACAAGCAATAATATGAACAAAGGGGTCAAGACCATGATGGGAAAACCCAGAGAATCAACTGACCAGAACATTGACTCCTGACTGACAACTGGGGAACCTGCATATGACCAAATGCAGGTGATAGTGCTGTGTCATGGGCAGTATATAGGACCACTAACAGTGAGACCAGGAACTAACTCTAGTGCATGAACTGTCTTTGTGGAAGAGCCCATTCTTTATGGAGGCATACCTTGCTCAACCTAGACATGGGGATGAGGGTGGAAAACTTTGTCCTGCCTAAACAAAGTGATTATACAGACTTAGTTGACTTCTCAGGGGAGGCTTTAACCTCTCTGAGGGATGGAGTGATAAAGGGGGGAGCGGGAGGAGAGGAGGTAGTGGGAACTGGAATTGGAATGTAAAAAATAAATAAATAAAATTAATAATAAGAAAAGTGAGGAAATTCATCCAGTGAGCCATCTCTCCATCCCGATGTCAATGTTTTTGCTAAATTTACAAGGGCATGTTAGCATAGTTAGGATGCTGAGAATAATTTCAAGAGTAGAAAAGTTTGCTGTGTTTAATCAATCTTTCTCCAAATCTCTATAGCTGAAAATACCTGTTCAGAAGCCCTGGTGGACCCTGCAGTATTCTACCCTGTTCCTTCTGTGATCTAGCTGTTTTTGTAAGTGCTTCAAGGCTCACAGCACACACTTCTTCCCCCACTATTTCCAAGTAGTTGTACTTGTAAGGTTTCTCCTAGTGAGTGAGAATAACTCACAGCTGATAGAAGGCTGGCCAACATGACAGATGGACGAGTGCCTCTAACAACTCAGTGTCCATAATGTCATCTTCTTGACACTGGAGACAACTGTTCTAACCAGCCTAGGAACCTGAGGCACTGGGGTAATCAGTTAAGAAAGAAAATTTAGTGACACCCTACAGTATAGGAAAAGACCTTCTGACAGAGGGCCTGTTTCTAAAATACATAAAGAACTCAAGAAACTAGATATCAAAAAGCGGAATAATCCAATTAAAAAGTGAGGTACAAACCTAAACAGAGAATTCTCAACAGAAGAATCTTAAATGGCCAAGAAACACTTACAACTCTTCAACATCTTTAGCCATCAGGGAAACACAAATCAAAATGACTCTGAGATACCAGCTTATGCCTGTCAGAATGGCTAAAACCAAAAGCACAAGTGACAGCTCATTCTGGAGAGGATGTGGAGCAAGGGAAGCACTTCGTCATTGCTGGTGGGAGTGGAAACTTGAACAGCCATTTTGGAGATAAATGTGGTGGTTTCTCAGAAAATTGGGAATCACTGTACCTCAAGAATCAACTATACCACTCTTGCGCATATACCCAAAAGATGCTCAACCATACCACAGGGAAACTTGCTCAACTATATTCATAGCAGCTTCATTCGTAATTAGCCAGAACCTAGAAACAACCTAGATGTAACCTCAACCAAGAAATTGAAAAATAAAATGTGCTACATTTACACAATGAGCTGCTATGGGACAATCGTCTGTACCCTGTCACTTGTATTTTAAATAAACACTGTTTGGTCAGTAGCCAGGCAGGAAGTAGAGGTGGGGCAATGAGAACAGGAGAATTATGGGAAGAGAGAGAGAGTTAGTCTGCAGTTGTCACCCAGACAGTGGAAGCCAGACATAGAGCAAGCAAGATATATTGCCTTGCCGAAAAAGGTACCAAACCAAATGGATAACATAGACAAGAATTATGGGCTAATTTAAGTTATAAGAGTTAATAAGAAGCCTGAGCTAATAGGCCAATCAGTTTATAATTAATGTAGACCTCTGTGTGATTCTTTGGGACTTAATGGCTGCAGGAACTGGTGGGACAAAAACCTTAGTCAACAATGGGGTATTACTTAGCTGTTGAAAACAATGACACCATGAAATTTGCAGGCAAGTGTATGGAACTAGAAAAAAATCATTCTGAGTGAGGTAATGAAGACACAGAAAGACAAACATGGTATTATTTCATTATAAATAGATATTAACTGTGAAACAAAGGATAACCATGCTACAACCCATAGCCCTAGAGAGGCTAAATAACAAGGAGGGTTTGGAGGGGGATGCTTGGATCTCCTTGGGAGGAGAAAATAGAGATTTCATGGGTGGACTAGGAACAGGTGTGGATGGGAACATCAGGATCAGGTTGAGGGGGGATGGAGAAAAAGAGTACCGAAAGGAATGACTAGACAGGGGGGACATTTCAGAGTCAGGCAGAAACCTGGGGCAAGGGAAACTCCCAGAAATCTACAAGAATGACCCCATCTGAGACTCCTAGAAATAGGGGATATGTATCCTGAACTGGCCATCTCCTGTGACCAGGCAAGATTTCCACTGGAGAGACTGGGACACCAATCCAGCCACACCACCTTTGACATAGTCTGTCCTGCCTATGAGATATGCTGGGATGTAGTGATTAGGCCAGCAGGCCTGCTTTTCATCCCGCCTGGCTCCCACATGGCTAGCTTAGCCCTGGAAATAATAACACTGAAACTGTATTCACTTAAACACTGCCTGGCCCATTATTTCTAGCCTCTTATTAGCTAACTCTCACATCTTGATTAACCCATTTCTAATAATCTGTGTAGCACCACGAAGTGCTGGCTTACTGGAAAAGATCCTAACCTGCGTCTGTCTTGGGTTAGAGAATCCTGGTGTCTTCATGACTCTGTTTCTTTCTCCCAGCATTCTGTTCTGTCTACTCCACCTATCTAAGCTGCTGTCCTATCAAAGGCCAAGGCAGTATCTTTATTTGACCAATGAAAGTAACACATAGACAGAAGACCCACCTACATCACTGGAATAAGGGTAGTGCAGGGATTATGGGAGTGGCCAACCAATGACTGGTACAGCTTGAAACCCAGGCCAGGAGAATGAGCCCACACCTGACACTTCCTGGAATTCCAGGACCCCAAGGCTGGATGGCCCAGAGACATGGGATTGAATCAAACAAGACTGGAGAAAAAGAGTCAAGGTAAATTATGCCTAATGATATTCTGCTCTACTCACAGATTGGTGCCTAGCCCAATTGTCATCAGAGAAGCTTCATCCGGCAACTGATGGCAACAGATACTGTGACCCCCAGCCAAATATTAGGCTCACATCAGAGAATTTTGCTGAAGAGAGGGAAGAGTCAAGAGGAGTCCAAAGGGATCAAGGACATTATAAGAAAATTCACAGGAACAACTAACCTGGCTTGTAGGAGCTCACAGAGTCTGAACTGACAACCTGGTAGCCTCATGGGACTGATCTAGGCCCATTACATGTATATGACAGTTGTATAGCTTGGCCTTCTTACAGGACTCCTGACAGTGAAAGCAGAGGCTGTCTTTAACTGTTTGACTGGCTTTTGGGAACTTAAACTATACTGGGTTGCCTTGCCCATCCATAATAGAAAAGAAGGTGCTTAGTCTAACTGCAACTTGATATGTTTTGTTTTTATATCCATAGGAGGCCTGCCCTTATTCTGAACAGAAGTGGAGGAGGAGTGGATTAGAAGGGAGGGCAGAGAGGAGGTGGGGGAGGAGGGAATGGGAAGAGAGGAGGGTGGGAAAACTGGGGTCGAGATGTAAAATAAATAAATTTATAAAGAATAAAAAGAAAGAGCTTTTGATGCAAGGGACCTTTGACATTGTTCAACTTACAAGGTAAACCTATCTATTAACAACCCTAGACCAGGGTCACTGCTATAAGGTATTTGGTTCACTTACTTGGGCTTTTGTTCTTGTTGAAGCAAATAGGGAAAAGAACTGGAAACAATTGTCCGTCACTATATAGATGGTGATGACTTCATTGAGCTTTCCACAAGTGGACCACTGGTTTCTATCATGAGCTAAACCACGCTCTTTTCCAGCATCATATTCCATACTGCCCTTAGGAATGGCTACTCTGTGCCCCACTTTTGAATCAGGATATTTGCACAGATTTTTTTTCCATATTTGTGTCCCACTGTTAGAGAGTTACCTTCTTTAGAGCAAACTCCCTTGGGGCCCATCTTATTATCTCTCAGGGACTGCTAGACACCAAAGACTTACATGTAGCGATGGGAAGGAAAGGAGAAATGAAGGGAGGATGGTTGGTAAGGAGGAAGGAGGAGGTTTCTGTTGCCATAGGGCTCCATGCTTTGTTAGTTTATTCTTAATACTTCTGGTGACTTGGTTTCATCTCACAGTGAGGTGAGAGATTTGACTCAGGTGACGTCTGACAGAGATGCTATAAATAAGTGGTAATTTCCCTCATGTTTCCCCCAGAAACCAATAAGGAATCACACCCAGGGAGAGCCCCAAGATCTGGGATGTGAAATTGTTGCTGCATTCCTCTTTACTGGCTCCTTTGTTCTCCAGACAGGTGGACCAAGGATGCAAGCTAGGCTTTCTTCTGGAAGTCTGAACATCTGGTGGCCATCCAAGTATGGACAAATTAGAGTTGGAGCCCCACAACAGCCTACTGCAAGAGTATTAGAGCTATAGCCACTGTTTCCATGCCTTCCAGTGTTAGGTACTGAGCCCTCTTGTAAGAATTTTGCAAATGTTCTGCTTATGAACCCTTTTCAGAGTAAGCTAAACAGTCTGTTTCTGGACTTTGCTCAAAGAATGTTAAGAATGTTCAAAGTATGATGAAGTTTTGGGGTTTGAAGACAGATGTTTCAAGATGGTGTCAACCATTGAATTCAGCTTAAAACTCCTGGCAAGCCTCCATGGAGAGGCATGATGACATGTCTAGGGAGCACAAAGTTAACCAGGAGCTCAGAAAGCCTTTGGGAAGAAGAAAAAGACAAGTTTGCACACATAGATGATGGTGACAAATAATAGCATTGTGAAATCACATGCAAAACATTGCTCCACACAAAAAGGAGGAAAAAGAAGGTAGTTACTACTTACTGGACGTCTGCCAGGTATATGAAATTTTACACATTCAGAACCATGTATGTCTCTACACAGTGCATCAAGGAAGACAGCATTATTCTGATTCTGTAGTTGAGATCAAAGCCTCAGAAAGAGCAAGGATTTGCTCCAGCTGCCACAGTTCATAGCAGGTAGATTTTAATCAAAATGCAAATCGCATGTACTCTGAAGTTCAGGCTCTGTCTACTTTACAACACTACCGCTTGAAAGATGGCTTGAGACATCAGAGAGGCTGTCAGGCTCTTCGTTCACCTAATGAAAATGAATTGCAGCCACACACTGCTTAAAGCATCTGTGGTTAGGATGCTTTGTGGTTTTGGATGGGATGGCATACTTAGCTAACAAACAGGACACTTGATTATGTCTTTAACCAACTCTGTAGCATGGCTTGCTCTAGAATAAAAAGGACAATGCCTTATCCCACCCCAACTGTTTCATAATACTTTATTGGCTTTGCTTATCTTTTTATGTCTGTGCCCCTGGGCCGGATGGCTAGCATCTTTAGAGCAAAGATCACATCTTATGCAACTGAAGCTTCCAGGCTCCAAAGGCATAGCCTAGGACAGAATGTTTTTTCTTCTCCACTTGTGAAGGTGAGGAAGTGAACTGTTGATCTCTACCTGCTGGAAATTCCCCTTGTGTTTCCCTGTTGGAAGGATTTGGTCTATAGCATTCAAAGTAAAGCCACCTAAAGGAGGAACAACAATGTGCAATAAAACATAAACAGGCACAGCCCTAGTGAGCTCATTGCCTCAGCAAATATTTTCAAAACACCTGCTTCGTAATGAAGACATAAAAGAAGGCAACACTTTGTCCCCATGCTTGGTTGTTCGGGGCATATGAAGACATGTAAAATAATAAAGGACTGAAGAGTTCAAATGTTGGAAGCACAAAGAATAGCCAAGAATGTTGTGTGCTTGGCTCAGAGATGCCGCAAGCCTTTTTAAGGGCATGTGGGTATGGGGACTAGCTGCTTGAAAATGTGCAATAGTAGAAATTTCATGATACCTCGTTCCTTTTCCCCTAAAGTAAAAATATCTCACATTGTGATAAAAAAAAAATTCTGAAATACAGAAATGCAAATACAAGGTAAAGAAGTAATAGGAATGACAGAAACCCTCCCATTGCCCAGGGAACATTTCTTCAAATGGGTGAAGTATTTAGTTTTTACTGGATACATTTCAGGATACGATATTTTCTTGAAATCACATTGTTTGCTACTATTTAACCTTATGATTATACACTGTAAAGATTTATTACTCATACTGGTTTAGTAAAACAATGATTGACCAGAAGTCAGGCAGGAAGAATAGGTGGGGAGACCAGACTAGGAGAATTCTGGGAAGAGGAAAGGCAGAGAGTCAGACCAGCAAGATGCAGAGGAAGCAAGATGAAAATGCCTTACTGAGAAAAGGTACCAAGTCATGTGGCTGAACATAGACAAGAATTATGGGTGAATTTAAATCGTAAGAGCTTGTTAGTAATAATCTTGATCAATAGGCTAAGCAGTTTATAATGAATATAAGCCTCTGTGTGTTTCTTTGGGATTGAACACCTTGGGTGGGACAGCAACTTACATCTACATATGCTGAAAACTTTTAGAACAACTGAATGTAACTAAAAATACACAAGGCACAATTAAAAACTGGATTAAGAGATTCAGAATAAGGCTGTTGGGAGATCAGTGCTATTGTTGAGTGGATCCCCAGGATTGGACTAAGAATGGGGAAACATAGAGATATTAGAGATAATGAAGGAGCAGTCTTGAGGGCCTAGAGATGGACAGCCACTCATAGAGGAGAAAATGATAAAGTGTCATCATGTGCCAAGACCGGAGGCCAGAAAAGGTGTGATGTATATGGATATGATTTTCATACAGTATAAGCATTGAGAAATGGTAAAAAAAAAAAAAAAAAAGAGGAAAGGAAGGGATGGAGGACATTGGGATAAAAACAAAAAGTCTATACTACCAATGATGTTTCACTGACTTCCTTTGTCAAGCTGATAACTGAAAACCATCTTGCATCTTATGAAATCTGGAAATGAATTCTCATTTCATTCCTATAATTGACGAGAAGCTGAACAAACTATCCTGCTAAGAGTGGGTAATTCATCTGCTAAAGGAAAACAATGTTCAATCCAAAGAACGACCTTAAAAATTAAATGAGATAACCATTTTCCACAGTGCCTAGCATATAATAAATGTTTAGAGATATCGGCTATTATTGCCACTTCTAATATCGGCTTCCCATTCGTTATATTATCGCCCTCCTTAAATGCTCATTGGTGAGGCTGCACATGGTAACACACACCTGCAGCTCCGTGGGTCATGGTAGAGGCAGCAGGGCTTCAAGGTCTACGTTGTTATGGGCTACATAGTGAGCTCAGTCAAGTCTGAGTTACACAGCAGGGCTTGTTAAAACCAAACCACAAGAGCATTTGTCTGCAATGTACAAGGTTCTGGGTTGGATCACTAATAATAAACCAATGAATGAAGAGTGAGTGAATGAATAATTCTTGAGGAATTTCTTTTTAAATGTAAAAATCCAAGCTTCCTAATGTTACATGAAGTCTTCCCTGTTGTTGTGAGGTATCCACCAAAGCAGTCTCTTCAGTCTGCTCAGACATGGGTTTAAGCTGATAGAAAGTCTTTATTCGCCAGCCAGCAATTGCACTGGGTGTTCGGGATCTCAGTATAGCACCGAGTCTTCCTCAGGATGAGTTTTCAAGGACAAAACCATGTTCTGGGTTGACATACTTTAGTTAACAAAAACCGTTGACTGGAAGTAGAACTGCAAACACCAAAAAGCAAGGCTAGTACATGTGGAGACTTTCCCAGAACACTGAACTTGGGTGGATTAGGTCTGAACAATGGACTTGGATGGATTAGGTCTTTGTTTTAGCATTGGCTGGTGCTGCTGTTTACATCCTGAGTTTTATGACCTAAGCGGTACTTTCATCATGGATTCAGTTGTGATAAAGTCTGGGGGTCTACTAAGGTCTGGGGCCCTGTTACATTCCCCATTTCTGGAGATTAGTAGTGACATCTATCATCGGAGTCTCCAAAATTAAAATAGGAGATGAAATACAGTCAAATAACCACAAACAAGTTATACTAAAGAGCCCCATGACCTCCTCAGAAGTCCAGAGTATACCGGGGCATCTGTCTTAAACTCTGTCCCCATCATCACTCTGCTGCCCCCGTCCCATGTCCCTGATTTTGCCAAGCATTTGAGAAACACCTATTAAAATGACACAGGAAAGAGGGACTTGCAGCTTTGTGAAATGACTGCTCTTTCTGAGGGATAGTTGTCAGGAGAGGGAAATGTGTAGGGAAGTTAGAAGCTGGTTGTGAAATGTATGGCCAGGATTGTCCCAACAAACTCGCTTCTCCTTTCCTTCTTCTTGATTTGTTGTCCCTGTGTTACTTTATAATGCTATTTGAAGGAAAATTCATTTTAGGGTTTAGAGAGACGAGATGAGTATTAGCATTACTGTTATTTTGTGTTTCTGATACTGTCATGCTGTCTCCCAGTCTTTTCTCTCCAGCCCAGGGAGAGAGAGCTGATTTGTGTCTCACAGATGGCTGGAAAGACTGCAATTCAGTACTTGTGAGGTTCTGATTCTGAGCTAAGATATCTCTCTCTCTTTCTCTCTCTCTCTCTCTCTCTCTCTCTCTCTCTCTCTCTCTCTCTCTCTCTCTGTGTGTGTGTGTGTGTGTGTGTGTGTGTGTGTGTGAGACAGAGACAGAGACACAGAGACTATGTAGGAAAGACTTAAAAGAGGAAGATGATGCCTGTGCCTGTTCCACCTGCCAAAGTTTGTCATCTCACACATGAAGCCCACCCCAGAGAAAAAAGATGGAGAAGTGAATGATACAGTTTTCATCCATCACAGGAATTCGATCCAAGAGAAGAGTTGTGATGGAGCCAATGGGACAGATGAATAGAAAAAACGATATTTAGAGAAAGTCCTGTATTTCTCATTCTGGCAACTAAACTGATAACTCTACTGGCCTCTGGGACAAGAGTTGAGCCCAGTTCTCTAGCTTCTATTCTTAGAACCCACCATGAGATAGTTAAGTGGTGATATTTTGAAGGAAGCTAGAAATGGCTCTAAAGGGCAGGGGGTCAGGGCTCCTTGAAGGAAGGTGAACTTACAATGAAATTTGCATTTCTAGCTATAGGTGAGCCTGGCCAGATAGAACACAGTGTGGGATAAGTTCAGAACAAAGACAGACCCCAGGAAACCGCATCACTCAACGGTAAGAAACCACGAAAGAAATGAGAGCTTGAAACTTAGAGAGATGACCAGAGAAGTACCCAATCCAAAATGGCTCTGGAAGACAGCCATGATCATATGACTCAAATGCAGAAGAGATCAAAATAGGATTCATTCATCACTGGGTTCCTTCCTTCAACCATCACTGAATTTCTAATACGTGCCACAGACTATTGGGGATGTTGGCAACGCAATAAACAGGAAAACTATCTTGTCACTGAATATATTTTATTGGGTGAGACAAAAAAAAGAGAAAAATTTCAGTTATGCTATAAAAATTATTAAGCCAGGTGTTTTGAGTTTGCAGGAGTGTGTCTGAGTATAGACGTTTCAGAAAGGAAGAAAACATAAGGTTACAGAACTCGATTAAGGAGTTTGGCTCCGAATCCCAGCCTAATGGCTGCAGGTAGACACAGAAGCAGGAAGAGATATTATTTTGAAGGACTGTAAGAAAGAAAAGACTTGCATTGATTCAGGGAAGGTTGCTCAATGATAAAAATAGATTCATCTTTCAAGTTATCTATGGGGAAAGAGGCAAAAAGAGAAGTGGGTAGACTGAGGATAAGAAATGGGTTCTTGTGGACTAACTGCAGACAAGGAAGGCATAGGTTGTTTGTCATAGAGAAGCTCAGGATGGATGGATGGATGGATAAATGGGTGGATGTATGTATGTATGGGTGGATGGGTGAATGGATGGATGGGTGGGTGTGTGAATGGGTGGATAAATGTGTGGGTGGATGGATGGATGGATGGATGGATGGATGGATGGATGGACGGACGGACGGACGGGAGCATGGCTGAATGGGTGGATATAGGTACAGGTGATATTTAGAATCAGAATGGTGGGTGTTTGTGTCTTAAAATTGCCAAGTAGTAAATGTATTTATTAGTCTATATTTCCCTCCATTCATACAAACAAACAGAGCGAGTAAAAGGATTCCCTTGAATGAACAACCTCAGAGGACTTTCGAAGAATCTGGTTGATTTTCCTGGAAATACCTTAATCAACAGTCTGATACGTGGAAACAGGGTTTGTGGGGCTCTGCTGGGAAGTGTTTGATTGCCTGAGCCACATGTTCCCAGGGAGAGGGGCTTTCTCACCTCAGCAAGTGATCTGAGAAAGGTCACCCCAGCTTGAGGAAGCAAGACATCCTTTTCCTCCCCACAGGCTTCCTTTGTAACACCAGCAAGCACTCAGCCTTCAGCCCAGACTGCTGCATCAGAGCCTGTCCCTTGAAGGTCACCAATGACATCTTTATTGCTAATTCAAAGGCCTTTCCTTCTACCACGCTCTCACCTCCCCCAAAGCCTGTTGTTTATCAGAGTCATTTCAGGACAGTTGACACAATTGACCTTGTCTCCCCATGAATTCCATGACACTGCTCGACTATGGTTTCCTCCGTGCTTTTGAGTAAACGGTAAACCCTATAGGGTGGAAAACTAATCTGACAACATCACTCAGTAAAGGAGGCGTTGCTGTTGTGTGGCTCAGTTCCGACAATGGCCATCAGGGCTTGGAAAATCTGAGCACCTGTTCTCCTAAACTCCACCCACCACCTTCCCTAGCCCACCTATATCACCTGTCTGCAGTTCCTGGAAATGTGCCCACTGCACTCTTCATTTGTTATTTCCTCTAGCTCCTGGGGTCAGTCCTCTGCTATCCACATGGCTCACTCTTTTACCCTTGTATTGTAAGTTTCTTATGCTACTTTAGAATATTCAAACCTACTGTAAAAGATGAGAAAGTCATTGGTGGAAGAATCTCTGAAGACATGTAAAAGGAGTAAGTGTACTCTAAGGCACATTAGAGGAAGGATTCAGAGGATGCTTGAGGTAAGAAGCATGGACAGAGTTTTTTATCTCAAGGCTGGGGAGAAGGCTCAGCAGGCAAAGTGTTTGCTGCATAAGCATGAGAATCTGGATTCAGAACTCCCGCATCCATATGAAAAGCATGGAAAGTTGGGTGTAGTGGCATTTGTAACCTCGGCTCTGTGGGGAGCAAAATAGTTGGATGCCAAAGGCTTGCTGGACAACCAGTCTAGCCCAGTCAAAGCTCTGGGATCAGTGACAGAGGCTGCTTCAATCTATCTATCTATCTATCTATCTATCTATCTATCTATCTATCTATCTATCTACCTACCTACCTACCTACCTACCTACCTATCTATCTATCTATCTATCTATCTATCTATCTATCTATCTATCTATCTATCTAGTGGAAAGTCATAGAGGAAGACATTCAGTATCAATCTCTGGCATCGATCGCATGCTCTCAAACACACACACACACACACACACACCCATACACGAGCACCAATGTTATCTGTACGAAGAAAGGGTAGGAAGAGCAAATGTTGAAGCATAGATTATGACCCGTCCAGACTGGTCATCTAACTGGCTGCCCACGGGTGATCTATATTGGGGTTTACACTCTGATTCCAAGTGTGCTCTGCCCAGCCAAACCCGAAAGGTCCAAAGCTGTTCAGTCGTAGTCCCTGCCTTTCTTAGAACTTTTGGTCTAAAGACTTTTGCATCAAGTTCAAGTCTTGTTCTCATAACTTCACTATCATTGGCAAAATCCAAGGTGAAGGCTGAGGGAGGAGCATAACAATGCATATCTCAGGACTCCAGGACTCAATCTGGACCTTCCACCTGTGTAGGCTTTTAAGTATATTCACCTATGTTCCTGCTTTTTGCTTCTCATTTGTGCCTTGGGATGGTTTGATGATCTCTATAATCTAAGTATCCTGATTTGGTTTGTAAACTTTCCTCTGTCGTACATCAGGTCAGTTTGCCTGGTACACAGAGGTCCCCACAGCATGGAGGTGATTCCACCCTCCCCCAACAACCTCCTTCAAGGCTTTGCTTCAATGTTACTCTCTCACTGGTACCTATACTAAAGACCTATTTTTAAATTGCAGCCCCCACTGCCACCTCATCCATTTGTGTGTACGCCGATGTTCGTATGTATGTATGCGGGTGTGCATGCATGTATGTGCATATATCTGGAAACCAGAGACCAACATTAGCTGTCTTGTCAATCATGGGGTATGTCCCTGAACTTGGGGCTCACTGATTTAGCCAGATTGACTGGCCAACATGATCCCAGCTCCTCCTTTTTCTGTTCTAAGACAACAAAACATGGTGTCACACTTTGCTTTTCCAGGGTGCCAGGCATCAAACACAGGTCCTCATGCTTCTGTAGCAAGCACTATGCTGACAGGGTCATTTCCCCAGCTCCTTTTGTTTTTCCTTGACAAATATCACTTTGCAGCAAACATCACCAACGTGTTTATTGTACTTGTTGCTCTGCTTTGGTAAGAGAGAATTCACATTGCTGAAACAATTCCAGAAACACTGGAAACACTAAGCAATATTTGTAGTAGGAGCTGGGGAGAAGGTTCAGTCTGTAAAGTACTTGTCATGAAACACAAGGACTTGAATTCAGAACTTCAGCATCCCTGTAAAAAGTTCAGCCTGGTGATGTGTTGACAGAGTGATGGAGGAAGGTCATTGGTTAAAAAATAAAGAAACTGCCTTGGCCCATTTTATTGATTAGAACATAGGTGGGTGGAGTAAACAGAACAGAATGCTGGGAGGAAGAGGAAGTGAGCTCAGAGAGGCCATGCTCCCCTCTCCCAGGCAGATACATGCGATGAAGCTCCGGCCCAGGATGGACATAGGCTGAATCTTTCCCGGTAAGACTGATGCTACACAGATTATTAGAGATAGGTTGATCGGAATATGAGAATTAGCCTGTAAAAGCTAGAGTTAGTGGGCCAAGCAGTATTTAAAAGAATACAGTGTCCATGTAATTATTTCGGGGCATAAGCTAGCAGGCGGCCAGGGTGCTGGGGACGCAGCCCTGCCGCTCCTAGTACAACAACAGAGGCCGTTCATTTATTTCCTGACCGCCTAGACCCGAATAATCACACAGAAACTATATTAATTACAGCACTGTTTGTCCAATAGCTTAGGCATATTTCTAGCTAACTCTTTCATCTTAAAGTAACCCATAATTCTGGTTTGTGTTAGCCATGTGACTTGGTACCTTTTATCAGTGAGGAATTCTCATCTTGCTTCTTCTGCATCTGGGTGATGATTGCAAACTGAGCCTTTTCTCTTCCCAGAATTCTCTTGTTCTGGTCATCCTGCCTACACTTCCTGCCTGGCTACTGGCCAATCAGTATTTTATTAAACCAATACAAGTGACAAATCTTTACAGGGTGTAAGACCATTATCCCACAGTAGTGCTGCACACTTGTAATCCCAACATTGGCGAGGTAGAGACAAAAGAATCCCTGAAGCCCCCAGCCAGTTAATCTGTCCAAATTGGTGTGCTCCAGGTTAAGGGAGAGGACTTGTTTCAAAATAAGTGGAAAGTGATAGAGTAAGATACCGAACATCAACTTTGGCTTTCCAATGCCCAGATGATCATAGAGGCATATATGCACATGCATAAACCACATATGCTCACATACACACACACACACACGCACAATGTTTGTTGTTGCATGTCACATACCAGGCCAAAGTAAAAAAAAAATCTAAATACTGACAAGTTCTCACATATTCAAAAAGTCAACATCAGTCCCAACATCAAAAACTGCAGTGGTGGCAGTTTAAAACACAGAACCACAGACAAAGCTTCAACCATAGAGCAGGCAAGGGTGACAAGAAGGCAAGAAGGCTCAGCAACTATAATTGTCACCATGCAAGCCGGACAACCTGAGTTCGGATGTCTAGCTTTGTGGATGGAAACACACTTGAAGTGGCTGGTGCCTGCAGTCACAGCACACCCAAGGCAAATGGGGAGTAGAGATAGGACAATCCCCACAGAAGCTCTCAGGCCTGCTTGCCTGGAGTACGCTGGGCAGTGACAAGAAACAAGAGAGACCCTGCCTCAAAACCAATGTGGAAGGTAAAGGCTGACACCAGATGTTGTCCTCTGACCTTCACAAGGTGTGGCACTCCTATGACACATCCTCCCACAGACACACCACATACGTGAGCACACACGTGCACACAGATTAATTAATTATTTGAAAAAGAAAAGAAGGTGAACTAACAGTTGTAGATAAATCAGTACATACTGAATAGCGAATTAGCTTCGTCTTGTATTTGGTTTTGATTTACATATTTATACTTGTTTGTTTGTTTGTTTGTTTGTCTGTGTATTTATTTGAGGCAGGGTCTTCGTATGCAGACCTGAAGAGCCTAGTGTTCACTGCATAGCCCAGGATGACATCAAATTCATGACAATCCTCTGTCCTCAGCTTCTTCTTGGATTACAGGTGTATACCACCATTATGGCCTTGTCTCATCTTAAGGGAGCTATTAGAAGAATCATGAGATTATGTTATACAATATATTTTCAAACTCCTTTTATCAGTTATTTAGGATTGCAAATTATCCTGTTCAGGGAGGCTAATTGAAGAATTCAAGGTAGCAAGAGAAGAGTAGGCAATATGTAAAGATTTGGGTGGAATGGGAAGCCCAGATCTCATCAGTGACAGCAGCATGTTCGTGATTGTGACCAAGAGCTGAGATACAGGGATTAAGACTATGTTGTCACATCAATTGTTCAAGAATGTTCAGGAATCAAAGTCCTCTTTCCCCACATCTCTCAATATTTAAAAATGACGGTTGAATAGAAACCATCCTGTTGGACTGTGAAATGACAGCACCTGCCCTCTGGTGCTGATCTCCCTTTGGACCACGATGAGTCTGCTGCCTCAGGACAGGCTTCTCACTCTTTGGACCTCTTTTACCTGTCTTTATTGCTATAATAAATTACAACTCGTAGAATGACTTAAAAATAATTTGTTATTCCTCAGAGTCCTAGAGGCTTGGAAGTTCAAGATCAGAGTTCCAGCAGACCCAGGGGCTCATGAATGTCTGCTTCCTCATGTTTCTGCAGAGCTTTTTTTATTTTTTAGCATAACCTCATACACTGGAAAAAGGGAGGAGTAGGCAGGCTCTCTTCTAGGTCATCCTGGAGGCTTCACCATCATGATATAATTATGCTTTAAAGGACCATGGTTCCACGACATGAATTCAAGAAGGAAGAAAACAAACATGCAGTCCATCACAATACTCTAGATTCCCATTGCTCCACAGAAAACAGCCCCTTTCCACCTCTCCATCCTGTCTCTCCAGACTACCCCAGGTGGATGCTCATCACCCCCTAACACACTGTCCTACAATACTAGCCGAATGTAGAGACTCTTACAGCCTGTTTGATTTTTAGGTCATGTCATCTATGTCTTTTGGCATTAGATTCTTTTCCTATGCCCATGACCAACTCAACAGTAAGATCTGCAAGAGTTCATGTCCAGAGATAGATCCTGATCAGAGGTTTAATCTGTCCTTCAACACAGACTGTGGATAAAATTCTGATCTGGTGATTAAACTTTTCTCAGCTTCATCGTCTTCATCTGTGAAATAGAAATAATATGTCTGCATAGGGATGCTATAAGCTTAAATAACATTAATAGAAATGTCTAAAAAGGCATGTCTGGTACCCAATAAGGGTACAATCAGCATGAGTTGCTTTATCTCTATAAAGACTTTTATTATCTTGTCTCTCTTGGGGCATCGAGGGTCACTTTCTGCTTAACACAATATTAATTACTTGTTTATTTCTATTTCATATAAAGACATTATCCTCCCTATAAAATACACAGTTTGTGGATGGCTTTAAAGCCTGCAAATCTCTAACAGAGATTTGCATATCTGTTTCTCTTGTGATTCAGAAGGAACACAAGAAAACAACACTTTCATGATATCTTTCAGCCCTGTAATTAGAGTGTCTCTAGAACAGAGGTTCCAGAATAAAGGCAGGGAGCAAGACTGCTGTCCAGGGGGCACTTGGCAATGTCTGAAGACACCTTTGGGTGCTCTAAACCGGAGGAGGGGGTCTATTCTTGGCATCTAGCAAGCGGCAGCCAGAAGGCTCCTAACCATGCTATGATGGAAAGAACACACCTTGCTTCCTAACAAAGAATTATCTGTCCCAAGACGTCATCAATGCCAAGGTGGAAAGCCCTACTCAAAGGAGCCTCGATCTCCTAAGGAAATTACCATTTGTGAGCTCCCTCCCATCTTACATGCTTTTGAATGAAGCTAGTCAGAGAAGGGAAGAGGGAGTAGCTGAGGAAGTCAGTGGTGAGTGCTCTGTGGAGCCTCGGAGGCGGATTTCAGGAATTCCTCTCAGGTCATGGGCTTCTCCCCACCCCCTTATTACATGGACGCATTGCTGTTGGTATGTTTCTGAACACTCTAGTGTCTTGAGTAGTTCATCTCATTTCCAAGTCCAACTGTGGGACCCATGTGAATGACCTCCCTGAAGAAAGTTGATTAAAATAAGTTTTAAATACAAGCTGATGGCTCAGGTAACTGAAGTCTGAAAGAAAGGAGAGAATGCTGTGAATGTCAATTCATTACCGTAGTTCCCCAAGGAAGCCACTGCGTGTATGAGAAGGTCAAGAGTCTGTCTTGTCCTCACACATGCAGGCTGTGAACACATGTGGTTACATCACCATTTCCTGCCTCGGAACGTTCCTACCTCGGCGGCCCGCCTGCTGTCTTCTGTGATGAACTGTCATCTAGTTGGATGTGCACTTTTTGGTGTTTTTTTTTTACTTTCTTCTTTTTTTTTAAATCTCCCTCCCACGTTCCTTCATCTCACTTTCTTTCCTTCCTTCCGTCGTTCCTTTCTTCTCTGCTTTCTTCCTCATTTCTCTCCAATTTTAGAAACAAGAAGAAAAGTGTTCACTACTGGGGCCTTCCAACTCTCCTTGTCCGCTTAGATTGGGGGTGCAGGGGAAAAGGGGGGGGGTTGATAATGATTTTTTAAGTCACATGCTGCCCTCTGGTGGTCAATTGATATACGCAGACAAAGCTGAGTTCAGACTATATTAAATGCCTGGCAACTAATTGGGTCATAGTTGACTCTAGTTGAGCAGTAATTGATATTATCTCACCTCAAGGTTAAAGTCCCAGTGTTAAAGCTACTCCTCCCCCCTTGAGCTTTTCTCTCAGGCAAGAGGGATATTTTGTTCCCAAAGTGAGTACAGGAAAATTCAAGCAAAAGACAAATCTCTGCTGTAGGTTCATGGCCCATCAGTTTCTCAATAGGATTTGTGGATTCACAATTCTCTTTCTCAACTCGCCGTAATTAACTTAAGATTTACTGAATTTAAAAAATGGAAATTGGAGCCCCTTTTGTTTGTCTGCAATGCTGGAAATTGAACCCAAATACTGAATACAAGTAAACTTTAGATGCTCATTGTATCACTAAACTACATCCACAGCCCTTAGGGTGATACTTTTAAAGGTTACAAAAACTTACTTGATGTAATGATACAGATACCCACTCTTTTCTAGAGTAAGGACGTTTACACACACACACACACACACACACACACACAGAAAGAAAGAGAAAGAGAGGGGGGAGGGTGAGGAAGAGAGAGAATCTAAGGAGAGTGATGTTCTTGAAAACAACTTTCTCATTCTCAGCCCATCAGCAAATTCCTTAGAGTCTGTCTTTTAACCCCCTTCCTCTCATTTGGCACAGCCTGCCCCAGGTGTTCTCTCTCTCTCTCTCTCTCTCTCTCTCTCTCTCTCTCTCTCTCTCTCTTCTCTCCTATCTCGTGTGTGTCTGAGTCTCTGTGTATCTCTGTTTGTCCCTCTCTGTCTCTGTTCCCCCTTGTGTATTTGTGTGTGTCTGTGTATCTCTCTGTGTGTGTCTGTGTCTCTGTCCCTGTCCCTCTCTGTCTCTCTGTCTCTGCCCCCACTCTGATGTGTGCATGTCTGTGTCTGTGTCTCTGTCCCTCTCTGTCTCTGTTCCCCCTCGTGTATTTGTGTGTGTGTATCTCTCTGTGTGTGTCTGTGTCTCTGTCCCTCTCTGTCTCTGTTCCCCCTCGTGTATTTGTGTGTGTTTGTGTATCTCTGTGTGTGTATCTGTGTCTCTGTCCCTCTCTGTCTCTCTGTCTCTGCCCCCACTCTGATGTGTGCATGTCTGTGTCTCTGTCCCTCTCTGTCTCTATTTGTTTGTCTGTCTCTCTTTCCTTGGTTTCCAAACTACCCACAGGACGTATCTTTTAAATACACACCTGATTAAATCATTCTGTCATTGGCCTTCCGTAGCTTCCTCCTATTAAGACCCTAAATGCCAGACCTACATTGCAGGGCTTGTCAACCCCTCCAGCTTCCATGCCTGGATTGCATTTGTGTGTGTTGATCCCTCCAGCCCACATGCCTCGATTGCAGGTGTCTGTGTTAGATTCTAGAAAGCACTGAGTGGTCTGTCCCCAGGTTACTGCCTCTTCTATATTTCTGATTTTCTTTTTTGACACAATCCTTCTGCTAATTTGGTATGTTCCAGTCTTTTTCCCTGTTACAATGAAATACGGGTCTATGGACATTTAGTTAGTGTAGATTTAAAACACAGAAACATTGACTCAGTCTCTGCTGAAGATGGTTTATAGAAACAGTGAACGTAAGATAGAATGAGAGTGGGAGGCAGGCTCTGCACCTACTGCCACAGCCTTTACGTAAGAAACAGCCCCGTCACCCTCCCCGCAGCCAGGGGACTTCCCTCTGGTGTTCTAGCATATCTAATGGCTGACCCATAAGTGGAATTCAGTTGTTCCAACAACAGACTCTAGAGACTGACTGGGGTCTGAGAAGTGGAGAGAGGGAGGATGCTGTGTTTGGAGAAAGTACCGGAGGAGGCAGAGCATGAGTGCACAGTCCGTGGAACTTTCATTCAATTGCAGCCTCTACTTCCTTGCTTCATTTTCTTAGTGTGAGTTTTCTGAATTGCTTTGATTGGACCCTAAATAGCAAAACTTCTGATTGTGGCTTTAGGGTGGCTGCTATAAGGCCGTGTAGACAAGCTCTGGAAAAGAAAAGAAGAAGCTGGGTTGTATTCATGTTTCCAGAATTTCAGCTTTTCTAAATAAAAGTTACTCTTCCACATTTGAAAAAGAGGATGTTTCATTGTAGAGGAAAAACAGAGCAAGGGGCCCGGAGGATAGTGAACTGGGGTGATTGAAGGCCCTGTGAACAAGAGTTTCAGTGACTGAGGGCCCTGTGAACAGTGAGCTCCAGTGACTGAGGGCCCTGTGAACAGGGAGCTACAGTGACTGAGGGCCCTGTGAACAGTGAGCTCCAGTGACTGAGAGCCGTGTGAACAGTGAGCTCCAGTGACTGAGGGCCCTGTGAACAGTGAGCTACAGTGACTGAGGGCCCTGTGAACAGTGAGCTCCAGTGACTGAGGGCCCTGTGAACAGTGAGCTCCAGTGACTGAGAGCCCTGTGAACAGTGAGCTCCAGTGGCTGAGGGCCCTGTGAACAGTGACATATGGTGACTGGGGGCCCTGTGAACAGTGAGCTCCAGTGACTGAGGGCCCTGTGAACAGTGAACTATAGTGACTGGGGGCCCTGTGAACAGTGAGCTCCAGTGACTGAGAGCCCTGTGAACAGTGAACTACAGTGACTGAGGGCCCCGTGAACAGTGAGCTACAGTGACTGAGGGCCCTGTGAACAGTGAGCTCCAGTGACTGTGGGCCCTGTGAACAGCGAACTATAGTGACTGGGGGCCCTATGAACAGTGAATTAAAGTGACTGACGTTTTCATGGATACCAATTCAGTTTCCCCTTATTGAAGGGTTATGAGCCGAATTTTGAAGCCCATGGGAGGAGCACTTGGGGAAGTGGTGACCATCCTGTCATTGGCATTGTTTTCAGCTTTGGGAATTAGTTATGGGCTTCTCAGATTAGAGTCTGAAATATAAATCAAACCATAACTATGTAAACACTTGCAGGAGTCTACAAACTTTGCACTGTGTCAATGTTTGTGCCATAGTTATTTTCTTACATAATTGCTTATATGTTATAGTTTGAACATACCATCTCCTGACAGTGGTTATGGTTTGGAAGGCTACCTTTAGGAAGCAGAGAAGCACAGTACTAGTAGGAAGTGAATCCTTAGGAGCAGGCTTTAAGTTTTTGATGGCTTTGCCCACTTCCTGTCTGCTCTCTGCTTCCCCAAGGGCACACTGTGATTGTCCACCTGACACCCCCGCTGCCCTGTCTTCCCCACTAGACTGACATCTGGTGTCATCCTCCAGTGCTCTCCCCCTTCTACAGAGAGACAACATCTTTTACTTGAGTCCAGAGTGCTCTCCCCCTTCTACAGAGAGACAACATCTTTTACTTGAGTCCAGAGCTCACTTGCTGGGCTAGTCTAGCTAGCCAGTTTGCCCTAGGAGCCTTCTGCCTCTGCCTCCCAGGCCTGGAACTACATGCAGGCTTCCTTGCATGTCCAGTTTTTTTTGTGTAGATAATAGAGATCCAAACTCCAGTCTTGAAACTCACATAGCAAGTGCTTTCACCACTTGGCCATCTCCTACCCTTGGACTGTGTCCTTTCTTGAACTATAAATCAGTGTGTGCCTTTCCTCCTTTAAATTGCTTTTTGTCAGGTACTTACAACAGTAAGAAAAGCAATGAACACATTTATGATCTGCAGTAAATCCTTACACTCAAAATGATTTGGAGATTTACCCTTAGAGACAATTAGGAGACAGAACTGGGGTAGGGCAGACCTAGCTCTCAAAAGATAGGAAAAGTGGGAAAGCCAGGGAAGTTGCTACTCAGCAAAAAGACCAGAAATGAGCTGGGCTGAGTTAGGAACAGGAAGTTGCCCAGAGTTGTCTGTCAGATGAAGGGGCTGATGAGGAAAGAGTGGAAACCACATTCCAGTAAAAGGAAGTTGGAGTGTTTGTAGTCTCTGGTCTGCCATCTTGTAGATTGACCATAAATGGCAAAAGTCATTTGATAGAAATGTGCACAGCAGTCTGGGGCTTCTGGTAAATTTGTAGCAATTTGTCTTTGTTGTCCCTGTCTAGAACCAATGATCCAGTAGTCACCACAATGGGCAGTCAGTGCAAAGGGGAGTCTGAACCATCAGAATCAACAGGGCTGAGGAGACAGATCAGCCAAGAAAGTGCCTGCCTGCCTGCCGGCAAGTGGGACAATCTGAGTTCAGATCCCCACGCAAAAGCCAGGTGTGGTGACCTACATCTGTAGCATCCTAAGGAGGAGGCAGAGGTAGGCGGGTCCCCTGAGCTCACACTGTCAGCCAAGCTATCAATAGTGAGTTCCTGGATCAGTGAGTGACCACCCAAAACTGATAGGCTGGCTGTAGCAGGGGAGCAATAGCAGGTTGTGGAATAGTATTTTATTTGCGCAAAGTTGGGTTACATTTTTTTATGTTGCAGAATACTACTTTAATGGTGGGATGGTGTGTTGCATCTGTTTCTGCTGCCTTTGCTAGCCATGTGAAGATGTGTTGTATTTGTATTAGTTAAATAAAATTAGCCTGGGCTCAGAGAAGTGGGGTTAGCAGCTGGTTGACAGGAAGTAGCAGCAGGGAGGAGCGTGTGTGTGTGTGTGTGTGTGTGTGTGTGTGTGTGTGTGTGTTGGGCCGTTGTGGAAGGGAGTGGCTTCTGGAACACCAGTAAAAAGAGAAAGTTGGCCAGTTGCTAATGTAACTCTCTAACTTGCAGTTTTCACCCCAGCCTTTGAATCTCAAGGTTCATTAGATCTGATCCCCTTAGTGCCGTATTCATCTGAGCTGTATTTGTTAAGCACTGCACCTTCAAGGGCCCTCACTTCCAAGGGCTGCCATAGCAACCTGACAGCTTTGCCACCCTCCAGGAAAGAACTAGGGCTTTGTCCCCACGTGTCCTCCCCTCCTCTCCAAAAAGCCTCACACGCTCCGTGTCTATGCCACTTTCTCCCTTCCTCACACTTGTCTGGACAGACCCAGGCCCTGTGAGCTCCTACTCTCTGCCCCTTTGCCTACAGGTCTGGAGACATCACCAACCACAGGGAGTGGTCCTGTTCTAAATGCAGGGTGCTATCTAAGGTCCTCCCTCCTGAGAACACAAGTTTAGCTGCTTTTACCCTGTGTCTGCATCAGAAACAAAAGTAGCTAATATATAATTTCACCAAGAAGGTAAAGAAACTGGAAGCGAAATTCCACACCCTAGATTTCCACATCCACCTTCAAGTCTGCCTCTATTCCTAAATTCCCTCCTTAGCTCTAATGGGAAATCTACTAGCTGACCAGAGGCCAGTTTGCATATCACATCTCATTCCCATCTGCCTACTTAGGGATGTCATGAACCTTCATCTCTCGTGTCATTTATTTTCTTCAGTCCTTCTGAACAGACAGACAGACATGCATGCACGCATGTGCGCACACGTGTGCGCACACACACATTCGCACAGGCATGCACACATACTTCCAAAGTCGATTTTTTTTCTCTACAATCCCATTTCTCTATTGCTCTTTTTAGAAAACCTCAGAAAGCTTTTTCATGCGTTGTGATCTCTGATTCCCCTTCTCTCGTGTTCTCCTGAGCACTCAGGAGTTTGCCTTCCCGGTCTTCGGAAGTAGTTCTTGTTAAACTGAGTGTCCTGGATCCATGCTGCAGAGCCCAGAGGTCAGCACATGGTCTTCCTCTTGGACATACCCTTGCACCAGTATGCTCTGCCGTCTTGACACGGGTCACCTCACTAGGTTTGGAGGCTCTGAATTCCCACTTACTCCTTCTCTGAACACACTGGCTCCTGTTCCATCGCGGTCCCTTCTGGTTTATCTGAAGTTTCCAGGAAGTTGGAGAACTCAGGCCACAACCCCCATCCCCGCCTCTTATCAGCAAAGACACTAAGTAATTCCAAGCTTCCAGCATCACTGTTTTGCATTGGAACCTTTACCCCAGTCACTGAGTATGCTGCACTAGGAGAGGCCTGGGGCGCGGGGGACCAGCAGGACCAGAGCACAGGGGCAGCAGTGGCTAGAGGCATGGGCACAGGCAGGGGGTGTGAGTGGATTACTTGGCTTAGGCTTCAAGCACAGGGATAGTGTGTTCTGCCTTTGTTTTCAGGATCACTGACTTCTTTGTAGAGACTTTATGGGAAGAAAGGGGAGCAAGGCTGCCGAGAATCAGCGAGACCCGTCCGTAAGCCACCTTCAACACCAACCTTGAATTCCGGACTCCTGAACTGGATGCTACCCATCTCTCACGGGTGAGGCTTGGCCTGCAGAATTTTTCTGAGTAAGGTCTAGAGCTTTCATTTAATAGACATAGTTGTGTAAAAAAGAGAATTGCCCTAATAGGGTTGACTGCTATTCCTTAGAAAGGCCTTGCAGGGCTAGCCCTTGGGAACTTGGATTTAGAAGGATTCCCTTCATTTACAAAACTCATGGGAATGGCCTGGTGTCTGAACTCTGGGTGCAATGTGATTTGACTTTAACCTGCTTTCTTTCTGCTTCCTGGAGTCCTGATACAACTAATACTCACAAACCAGATCAAAAGTATGTTCTGCATGAAAACCCGACGGATGCAGCCATTCATGCCTCCCAAATGAGAAATGACAATTTATCCAAGTTTCTTCCTCTGACTTCTCAATGTCCCAGAGCCTCACGGCTGCGTGCTCCAGCCAAGGCTCACAGTACAGTCACAAATCCATACAGAGACCAATATCCTATCTGCCTTTCAGTTTTGCTCGTGATCAATAGGGGGAGCCCGAGAGCCGAGGAAAGCGCAGCAGACGGCATCAGGGAGCCTCTTTTGATAACGAAAGTTATGATGATCGCACTAGAAGGAAAACACTGAAAGCCTAGGCTATAATGTCTTAATCAATGACTCAAAGAAAACCTGGTGACTTCTGGACAGGTCTCCCCCCGTTCTTGGCAGTCCTGGTCCCCTTCCTCCGCAAAGACTCTACACAGCTGCTAGTGATTCTGGAAACAAAGTCAGAACTCTTCATTCCTATCTTGAAAGCTGGTAACCTGCCCCGCCTGACCTGCCTGTACCCGAGGCATGAAGGAATAATGGGAAATATGGTGTGGTCAGAGTACATGATATGAAGTTATGGAAACATCATCACAAATATCAAAGTTTATATAATGAATATATACCAATAAAATATTAAAATTAGCTCACAGCAGTTTGCAAAGAACTGGATGTATTTTCTTGGAGGACAATTATCCTGTTTCCTCCTGGCCCATCTGTGCACAGCAACCAAGTTCAGGAGCTGTACTGAAAGGACAGCGGCACCCTTTCGCCAAGGGAGGGCTCCGAAGAGTGTAACGAGAAGTAAGTTACATTTAATGAAATATGTTACGTTATGGGACATGAAATCATGACACTACACACATTCTTCTAGTGGTCCGTATTTTAAGCAATTTTATTTCATTTTCATATTTTTGATTGTATCCCTCCCCTCTCCCATTCCCCCATGACTATTCTCTCCAGCCCACCCAACGTTGAACTTAGTTTTCTTTATTTCTTCTTCTTTCCCAGTCATGCTCCATTTCTGTTTCCTACTTGTTCTTGGGAATGGGACCAGCCCTGGTGTGTGGTCAGTCCACTAGGGGTCCCATCATTAAAGAGAACTGGCCCTCCCATTCCAAGCCACTATGAAATGACAACAACTCCTATGCTGGCTGGTGGATTGCGTGCTCCCCTTCCCATCTCCATGCCGTGATTTTGTCTTGTTGTTATACAGTCTTGTGCACGCTGTCACAAACAACCGCTGTATTTATCCATTTATGTAACAGATTTTGCTTTAAGATGTTCATTTAAAAATATCAGTTTTACACATGTGTACATTTACTGTATATAAAGCTATATTTAAGCATACATCTGCCCAAGCACATTTGGAAGAATCCCTGAATGAGGTAGTCTCAGCTACTAACCCTCATTTTTTAAGACAATTAATTTGATGAACAAACACAAAGTTGTCCCGTCCCCGCCCCCCTGTGGTAGTACACCAGTATGCCTCTGGGTGGCGACAGAGTATGGCAGATTTACACCAGGGGCCAAAGCAAATTTTTCCTAACCTTAAATAAATTGGGACAAAAGTGATTAGAAACAGCGATCTTGTTCCAGTGTCCCATAACAGCTACTAACATGTCTGTCAATCCAAGCCAATATTCACCCTCCGACATTTCCCCCATCCCCTCACTGAATACAACCAGAGCAGGAGAACCCCATGTACAGAGAGTGAACGCACTGCTGACGGCTGAAACACCAAGGGGACCGAGACGTGTGAGATCACAGCAGAGAAGCCCCCTAATGCATGCAAACATCTAAGTGGAATTATTTAATTTAAAATGTCTTTTATGTAGTCATCTCGAACCCCCTCTCTCCTCATTTGTCACTTTCGAGAACCCCCTTTCCTGGAAGAACAAAAACTTCAGTCGGGTCATAATGAACACAGTTCCAGCTCCCATCATGCCTGGTGCCACAGACTCTCAGCATTCACTAGACGAATGAATGAATGAACGAGTAAATGGTAAACAACTAAAAAACTCCCACCCGTTGTTTTGAGCTAGGAAGTTGAGTCCTTAGAAAGTCAAGTGTCTTCCTTTGCAGATTGTCACGTATACTAAAGGAATTATTTGTGTTTCTTTTTTCTCACATCACACAATGTGTTTGTGTAGAGCATGTGTACCCAATTTACCTACTCTAAGGTGATTCATATCTTTTCAGAAAGTCTGTAATTAATCCTTGGAGGGAATTCAGGTCACTTCCTATAAAAGTTTTATTTTCCGTTTTTGTGTGTATCTGTGTGAGTGTATGCTTCCTCTCTCTCTCTCTCTCTCTCTCTCTCTCTCTCTCTCTCTCTCTCTCTCTGTGTGTGTGTGTGTGTGTGTGTGTCTGTGTGGTGTAATCATGGGGTCCAGAAGAGGGCATCGGATCCCCTGGAGTTACAGGAAGTTGGGTAGTTGGTTGCTGGGAGCTTCACTTGGGTCCTGTGGAAATGTGGCACGCAGGCAGAGGCTGCTCGTTCATTCCCAGATGCCCAGACCTGAAATAAGCACACAGAAACTATATTAATTAAAACACTGCTTGTTCTATTAGTTTATGCATATTTCTAACTAGCTCTTATATCTTAAATTTCTATTAATCTGTGTATCGCCACATGGTTGAGGCCTACTGGTAAGGTTCCAGCATCCAGTGTCTGTCTCCTGTGGCAGCTACATGGCTTCTCTCTGACTCTGCCTACTCTCTCCTCCTCTATCTGCTTGGAATTCCTGCTTTGCCCTATTCTGCATTGCAATAGGCCCAAAGCGGCTTCTTTATTCACAGTGTACAGAGCAGAATCCCACAGCAGTGGCAAGTGTTATTAACTGCTGAGCCATTTCTCCAGCCCCCAGATCTCCTTGTTGAAGAATCATTTTCATTGTATGTTAGACTATAACATGAAATTTACAAGATTTCCCAAATTGTGCATAGTGTACATGAAAACTTGGCCTATCATACTGTATCATGCCACTCATATTTAGAGGAACCCACAGAACATTAATGTTGAGCTTGTTCATGTAACTCATTTAATCCTACTGGAGGGTGGTTTGGGGCTGGCCAGCTGGGAGGGAAGGGTGTGGGGTTGATCATTTTTAAAGCCATGAATCAGACTGAGTTTACATCAGCTGAGCTGTCCTTTCTATAGAAACCTCTGGTTTCTGCTGTCTTCAGCAAGTGGACTTAGCCACATTTACACATTAGATTCTCACTCTCTGGGATGGGACCTGAGGAAGAACTGGTGACCAACTGTGCCTCACAGTCACACTGGTTCAGTAAGGAATGAGCGAATTAGCTCTGAAGTTTGGGGAAGACACCCAAGCATTGCTTCTTTATACCTACAATTCAGAGTGTGGAGTCACTGGGAAGACAGAGATTGCTCCTGGAGGGTCAAGCATGTTAAATAAGAATCATGATCACTTTTGCCTTCAAATACAGCAGCAATACTCTTCTTTTGCCCCCATTTCAGCATGTTATTAAAGAAAAGGACTAAATTGAAGCAGAATCATATAAGAGGATCTATATATTCTTCAATAAGTCTTCCTACTTAACAATACCCTGATATTAATTATAAAGACTTTATTATTACATAAAATAATGTTCACATCACACAATCATGTAATATAGGATCTTCACATTGAAAAAGAAATTATTGGTATTGAGTTCAAAAGGAAGAAAGTGGCAGAAGATCTTTACGAAGTGTCCATGTTCCTTTGCTCTGCCCTAGGCAATCACATGGCAAACAGAACACTAAATATAAACAGGGGGTGTGGATGCGATCCAGCCAGTTTCAGTGAAGGCCTTTGAACAGGACAGGGGGTGGGTGGATAGAGTCCCTCACCTTTAGAAAGTTTCAGTTGATCATTTGAATTGGTTTGCCCATGCTCTGCCGGTACAGTGCTCAGGTCATTGACCTTTCAGCAATAGTCTGCCTGGAGAGCCATACGCAATCAGTAGGGACCATACTTCCAATTCTGAATTCTGTCCTCTTTTTCCCCTGAACTAATGGAATATGGTAAGATCTCTTTTTGATGGTGGGTAAGGGCAACAAGCCCCCTTTCCCTGCCAGCCCCGTAAGTACCAGGGGAGCAACACACACCCTTCTGTACTGAGAAGGATGCCAAGAAAGTTGGGTATGTTAACTGCATCTGGAATTGTCCTGAGTTTACCGGGATCCAATCTCCTTGAAAGTCCAGGAGCATCTATACAAGTGAAGATGTTTCCAGAAAACACAGGTACTTGTTGTGGGATATTTGTACACTGTGTGAAGTTTCATTGCTGTGATGGGTGTAATACAAAGCTGACTAGCCAATAGCTAGGCAGGAGGTATAGGTGGGACTTCTGGGTAGAGAGAGCTCTGGAAAGAAGTATGGTAGAGTCACCAGCCAGACATGGAGAGGAAACAGGAGGTGCAAGATAGAAGAGAGGTAATGCCGCATGGCAGAATGCAGATTAACATAAAAAGATTATAAGCGCTGGTTGAGTCTTATTATTAAGACTTGCCTTTTTGTTTAGGCTTTTCCCAACGAGCTCTTATAACTAAATTAACCCTCATATTTTTAATCTACATTCTGCCACATGGCTCGGTCTACCTCTTCTTAATACAGCACATCCAACTTGCTTCAAGTCAGCTGACAAATCGTGCGTGACTTAGTTTCCTCCTCCCAGTCTTTCTCTCTGCCCGGAAGTCCGGCCTATACCTCCTGCCTGGCTGTGGGCCGATCAGCTTTTTATTACACCAGTCATGGCAATACATCCTCACACAGTGTGCAAATATCCCACAACAGGCCCTGAGTAGTTCTGTGTTCTCACACTGAAGCTCTTTCTCATCTTTTGTTTCTTCCTCTGTCAAGGGTGGGCATGGTGACTCACTGCTGTAATTCAAAGGTTGAGGAATGAGGACGGCCATTCAAGACCAACCTGGGGTACATAGACAGACAGACCCTATCAGAAGAGGACGGAGAAAGAGGCCAGAATGCGCAGACTGTGGACTTCCAGTTGATGTCTTCTCAGAGTGAGGATAGAGTGTAGGTGCCTAGCCCTGAGATCTTCAGAATAGGGAGCAGGGAACCCTCATTCCATATGCGCCACTGTTTCGCTTCTGACATGTAAGTTCTAGCCAGGGTATTGACCTATTTCACCTTGGACACTCCATTCCTGGGGCAGCGTCTTCGGCAGGAAGGAGTCTTTAAGGTCATATTTCTTGAATATACTCTAAATCAAGGCACTGGGCATTGTGTTAAAGTGCAGATCTCAACTCAGTAAGTCAAACCGGGCTGGGGCCATCCGCATCACCAAAAAGCTCGGCAGTGATGCAGCTGTTAGCATCCCTGCGTGTTAGCATCCCTGCGTGTTAGCATCCCTGCATGTTAGCATCCCTGCGTGTTAGCATCCCTGCGTGTTAGCATCCCTGCGTGTTAGCATCCTTGCGTGTTAGCATCCCTGCGTGTTAGCACCCCTAGACCACATCTGGAGCAACAGGAACTGAGGAGAGACTGCCGCATGAAGAGAGGTCCAGCCGTGCTTTTGAAAATTGTGTTTGCTCGTTGAGAGAAATCCTCTGCAAGCTGACCACATGTAATGTGCTGCTCTAATCAAATAGGAAGCACGGAAAATGAGCTGACACTTAACAATGCCTCATCAATAATGCACCACACCGCAATTAACCGTAACAACTAAGCAGCTACATAATTGGCATCATTAATTCACAAAAGGCATCTTGATTCTGCAGCTTCCCTTTGGATCCTGCTCCTCCCCATACAAGACAGCATTGTGTCGCCATCAAACCCTCTTGATGGGCTGGGATGAGCTTAGAGCAGAGTGTAAATGATGTTGTCACGCTATTTTGTTTATGACAAGGGCAATGGTTTAGTGTTCTCACTCTAATATGGCAAACGGAAGGACTAGGAAGATAGGAAAAGGGAGAAGAGCTCAGAACCAGTAAGGAAATGGATTGATGAACTCAGGATCTGCCGGTTCTTTGAGTTTGTAACAGCCCGGGACAGACTGGAACTCTCCATAGAGCCCTGCTCTTGCCTTGGTTTCCTGGGTGCTGGAATTAAAGACACACACCCGTTCCTCATGCCCAGTTAGACTCTTTCAGGGGCAGTTAAAGGAGGAAGGGCCCTCTCCCTGAGAGCCAGTCTTCGGACAAGGCTGTGTTGCCGGATTAGCGCTGATGAAAGGTACAGCCTGGTGTTAGGAACATCTCCGCTTGGATGATCTGCTCACTGTCTACATCTAGTCCAGTTATTGACAGTCAAATGTCTTGAAGTTTATACTGCATCTTTCCTGCTCAGTATCTGCCCATTCTTCAGTTTCTTTTCCGTTCTTCCTAATCACAATCAATTTTTCAGAAGAAGAAGACGATGACAAAGTTTTACAGGACCAGAGCTCAGTTCATTGGTGAAGCACTCACCTTGCAAAAATGAGTCTGATCGCCAGCATCCAAGCCTGACACCCTGTGTGCTCATTATTGCAGTGGGGGGATGCAAGCAATTGGCAGGTCTTGGGACTCGCTGGCCAGCCAAGATTTAGGCCAGTGAAGGATTTTCTCATGGGGGGGGGGAGAAAAAGTCTCTCTCCTCTCCTCTCCTGTCCCCTCTTCTCCTCTCCTCCCCTCCCTTCCCCTCTTCTCTCTTCTCCCCTCTTCTCCTCTCCTCTCTTCTCCTCTCCTCTCCCCCTCCCTTCCTCTCTTCTCCTCCTCTCCTCTCCTCTCCCCTCTCCCCTCCTCTCATCTCACTTCCTCTCCCCTCTTCTCCTCTCCTCCCTTCTTCTCCTCTCCTCCCCTCCCTTACCCTCTTCTCCCCTCGTCTCTTCCCCCTTCTTCTCCTCTCCCCTCCTCTCCTCTTCTCCTCTCCTCTCCCTTCCTCTCCCCTCTTCTCCTCTCCTCTCCCCTCCTCTCCCCTCTTCTCCTCTCCTCTCTTCTCCTCTCCTCCCCTCTTCTCCTCTCCTCCTCTCCCCTCTTCTCCTCTCCTCTCTTCTCTTCTCTCCTCTCTTCTCCTCTCCTCTCTTCTCCTCTCCCCTGTTCTCCTCCCCTCCCCTCCCCTTTCCTCTTCTCCTCTCCTCTCCTCCCCTCTCTTCCTCTCTTCTCCTCTCCTCCCCTCCCCTTTCCTCTTCTCCTCTCCTCTCCTCCCCTCCCTTCCTCTCCTCCCCTCTCCTCCCCTCCCCTTTCCTCTTCTCCTCTCCTCTCTTCTCTTCTTTCCCTTCCCCCTCTCCATCCTGGTCTCCAGGATGCTATTTGGACAACAGAAGTTTGACAGAAGCAATGAGAAGTCCTAAAGTGAGCTGTCATCCCCCAGGGGCTCCAGTTGCCTAGCTGAGCTGGGATTCTGTGCCTGGAGGCTCAGCAGAATCAAATTAACTCTCCAACCACAGTGGGGCTAAGGGCAGCTCTCGCAGCCTCCTGCCGCCCCCTTGTGGTACGAGTCAAAGTCACTCTCTAACTTTTGGGGAATTCTCTCCAACCCCAGTATTATGTTTGAAGATAGTAATTTCCGTAAGGCCCTGGGATTCCTGAAGGAAAGGCAACTGCAGAGTTGCTGACTGAAAATTTCCAGGTGGACTCGTGACCACAGGACGCTGGAAGTTTCGTGGCTGTTACTGCTACCGTCTACCTCAGTGGGCAAAAGGTTGCTCTGCAGGCCTGGGAGAGGGGGATGGAGGTCAGCATTTTGCAGTGTGTTATTTCGATGCAAAAAGTCAGTATGGTGTGTGTGAACTACGATGAGACAACGGGGTGGGGCCCACCTGACTCAAATCAGATCTAGCTAGGAAAGTCAGACCCGGCAAATTACTGCCCGGGCAATTATGTCTCCAAAGGAGAAATTCCAGTCGCAGGAGGGAGTAATTAAGGTTCCTAATTGCACCAGATGCAAGGTTCCCCTCACCCACTTCCTTGAATTAGCAGGCCTCTGCCCACTCAGCCTATGGGAGCCAAGAGTTCTGGCTGGCTTTAAGAGAAATCAAGGTAAACACAAGAGAAGCCAGAAGTGAAAAAGCAAAGAGGGCTTTCTAGTTTACACTTCCAGAGGGTTCCACAGAAGCAGCCTAAGTTGCAGAGCACAGGCTCAAAGCAAAAGGAGGAAGCAAGAGACTGTCTAGGCACCCCAGGTCATACCAGAGCTAACTCAGGTTAGACGCTGTAGCCACTGGATAGAGCTAAGAAGCTTCTAGAACATTAATAGTGTGTGATTTGCTCATTACTGCAGAAAGATTACATGGAAGAAGCCACCAATAGGTAGGCACTAGCCACAGGACTGGGGAGCACATTGCTTGAAGCAACATGAGCCCCACCAAAAATCCTGGGTCTCTTGGGGAAACTCTTACACCTGAGGGAAAAGAGACCCACAAAGTTCCGAGGGTGTTTGTCCTGTATAGTCAATGTTGACTCTCAGGGTCTTTCTCCAGGTAGTTTCCTTCTCATGGCCCCTGCCATCCCTCTTCCTCTCCGCCTCAGCAAGCATCTCCGTGGGGCCTTGCCTTTGACTGTGACCTTAGGAAGGATGTTCCTGGGGAAACGGCTCCCCCTCCTCTGCCAACACACACTGATACAGGCTACACTGCACATCAGTGCAAGTTGGGTACCCTCTGAACTTCTCGTTTATTAAAAACCATCTGAAGTATGCATTTGAGGTGGGAGTTCTCTTCCAGAGGCCTCTGGTCTGCAGGGAGGCAAAGAGGAATCATGAGGCAGTGTCAGGAGGGAGAGGGAGCCGCACACAGGGCCTTAGCGTAAGGGTAGTCTGTCTGCCATCTCTTCCTAAACCCTTTGCTGCTTCCAGAGTAGTTCACAGTAACCAGAACGCTTTCTGCCCCTGCTCCTCTAAAAGTAGACATGGCAATGAGGTGGTTTAGCCCAAGTACAGAGGCAAGCCGCATCATCTGGGAACTACCAAAGGTTTTTATTTTCGTGTTTTTGAAGAGAACACGATTCACGTACAGCTTCTGCTTGGAGCCCAAGGCTGCTGCAGCCATTTGGGGCCCATGCGGTAAACGCTGAAAAAGATGCAAACAGAGCAGCTTTTAGCATCGTTTAGTCATTAGAGTAATCTGAGCGACTGCGTCTGTTTGCGTGTGTCAGAGACATGTAAGTCAGGCATTCTGAGCCAGCAACAGAACACCTTCTGAAACAGCAAAATAACACAGGCACTGCCCATTCACGCCGAAAGACAGGGCTGGATGGCTTTCCAGGAAGGATTACAAACCTGACATTTCAGCTCAATCTTAGAGGACGAGCTGAATCAGTCACTGGAGGAGAGAAGAAACTGGTCTAAACTGAAGCATGATGGGAGTTGCCCCCTACAGCCGACACGCCTACAAAGAGGCGTGGCTCATCTGGGCAAGCAGGCCAGAAATTCACAGGCTCTTAGGGGCTGGGAGGGCCGTGTAGCTAGAAACCACGTGGACACCAGATCACAAAGTACCGCCCACCCACTTTGGGCCAACAACGGGAATTGGGACTTGACTCAGAAAGCATGGGGTAAATTTTTGAAGAATTTTGAGTTGAGAAGCAAATGACCAGATACGGCAGAATGCTAGATATTGCTTCCCCGAATTTGTATTCAGTTTCTAACTTTATGATAGTGAAAAGCTAGAAACAGTCTGATCAGCAGGACACAAGTAGGGAATGATGCCACCTACCTATAATGGGCTATTTCTGTAACCGTATTTATCATTTATCATTATGCCTGGGGCACATCAAAAGAAAAAAATTATACAAAACTATATGATATTAAAAAATCTGTGCATACCGAACTCAACTGCCCCACCACCACCACCACCACGCAGTGCCTATGGGTTTTTCTCCTCTTTTGTAGTTAGTATTTTAAGTTAGCATTAGGAGTAATGGACTTCATCTTGTCATCCTTCTACCTATGTGTCATTATATTCTGGTCTCATACAACCCTCCCCACCCTCCCTCTCTCCCACCTAATCCTCTGGCTGGCTTTCTTCCTTCTTCCAGTTAATCCTATCTCTTACACGCATATATGCATTTCACATCTCTCTAACCTTCCTGAGGATCTCCCTCCCCTCTCAGGATCCTCTTTCGGGTTTCCTCACACACACCACCACCAGCAGCAGCAGCAGCAGCTTTCACAAACAAGAGACAATGGACAGTGTTTGTCATTTTCAGTCTAGCTTATTTTCATTTAACATAATGATTTCCAGTTCTGCCCACTTTCTGGGAAGTGTCATAATCTCATTTATGGCTGTGAAAAAATCCATTGTGTGTTTGTGCCAAAATCTCTCTATCCATGCGTGTGTTGCGTGTGTTGATGAACATCTAGACTGGTTCCATTGTCTGTGAATCGTGAAGTAATAAACACATATATGCGAATATCTCCCAGAATGTTTTGATTCTCTGGGGCTCAGTCCTGTTCTTTGTACCCCTGAGTTGACTTTGCTGGCCTCTCTAGAGTCAACATTTCTCATTTCCTACTACTTTGGATGAACCACTACCTCACCCTTCCTCGAGATAATAAGGCATATACTTTTATTTCCTGAAGAACAATGTGGTGTGTGTTTGTGGCCCGTCTGTCTCAGCGTATGCATTATGACTCTTGGTCCTGACTAATAAAACTCTGACAAGGTTCATGTCAAAGGAGTCTTTATTATTCAACCAAGGCACGGAGGCCTAGGTTGGACACCGACTCAGAGGTATTTAATACGGGGTTGGCAGTGTACAGTGGAGTCCAGTTCGTTGGTGTCGTGTTCTTAGCAGCTCAAACTGGGAAATGTAGGGAGAACCAGAGAGCTAACAGCATGGGCTAAAGTTTGGTGATGAATAGGTGAGGCCAGAAGGTAATGATGTGGACATTAATAAGCCATGGCCGGCCTGCTCTGAGACAGCAGAAACTATGAGTAGCTTGACTCAATGATACATATGGGGGAAGGAATGCAGAGGACAAGTGTCGTCACAAGAAGTGAACAGAGAAACTCTTCAGAACACAGACGCCTTACACAGAAAGAGGAGGTGAACACAAAGCCTAGAAACTCCAGCCATTAGAGCAATTAGAAGTGGCTGCCTTGATAGAATGCTCCCTGATCTCTGTTCCCTATTTTCTGCTTTTGTTCATTCATATTCTCTGCATTTCTTCATGCTAATATATTTTGTTTCTTCTACCTAACCTTGATGTTCCATTTGCGCTATTGTTTTTCTTTCTTTTTTTTTTAATTTATTTATTAAGGATTTCTGCCCCCTCCCCGCAACCGCCTCCCATTTCCCTCCCCCTCCCCCGATCAAGTCACCCTCCCTCATCTGCTCGAAGAGCAATCAGGGTTCCCTGACCTGTGGGAAGCCCAAGGACTGCCCACCTCTATCCAGGTCTCCTAAGGTGAGCATCCAAACTGCCTAGGCTCCCCCAAAGCCAGTACGTGCAGTAGGATCAAAAACCCACTGCGATTGTTCCTGAGTTCTCAGTATTCCTCATTGTCCTCTATGTTCAGCTAGTCCGGATTTATCCCATGCTTTTTCAGACCCAGGCCAGCTGGCCTTGGTGAGTTCCCGATAGAACATCCCCATTGTCTCAGTGTGTGGGTGCACCCCTCGCGGTCCTGAGGTCCTTGCTCGTGCTCCGTCTCCTTCTGCTCCTGATTTGGACCTTGAGATTTCTGTCCCGTGCTCCTCTGTCTCTGTCTCCTCCTTTCATCGCCTGATGAAGGTTAATATTCATGAGGATGCCTATGTGTTTGTCTTTGGGTTCACCTTCTTACTTAGCTTCTCTAGGAACATGCATTATAAGCTCATTGTCCTTTATTTATGGCTAGAAACCAAATATGAGTGAGTACATCCCATGTTCCTCTTTTTGGGTCTGGCTTACCTCACTCAGGATAGTGTTTTCTATTTCCATCCATTTGTATGCAAAATTCAAGAAGTCCTTGTTTTTTACTGCTGAGTAATACTCTAATATGTATATATTCCATACTTTCTTCATCCATTCTTCCATTGAAGGGCATCTAGGTTGTTTCCAGGTTCTGGCTATTACAAACAATGCTGCCATGAACATAGTTGAGCATATACTTTTGTTGTATGATAGGGCCTCTCTTGGGTATATTCCCAAGAGTGGTATTGCTGGATCCAGGGGTAGGTTGATCCGAATTTCCTGAGAAACCGAAACACTGCTTTCCAGAGTGGTTGCACAAGTTTGCATTCCCACCAGCAATGGGTGAGTGTCCCCCTTTCTCCACAGCCTCTCCAGCAAAGGCTATCATTGGTGTTTTTTATTTTAGCCATTCTGACAGGTGTAAGATGGTATCTTAAAGTTGTCTTGATTTGCATTTCCCTGATCGCTAGGGAAGTTGACCCCAAAAATTCTACCAAAGAACTCCTACAGCTGATAAACACCTTTAGTAATGTGGCAGGATACAAGATCAACTCCAAAAAATCAGTTGCCTTCCTTTACACTAAGGATAAGGAAGCAGAGAGGGAAATCAGAGAAGCATCACCTTTCACGATAGCCACAAATAGCATAAAATATCTTGGGGTAACCCTGACCAAGGAAGTGAAAGACCTATTCGACAAGAACTATAAGTCTTTGAAGAAAGAAATTGAAGAAGACACCAGAAAATGGAAGGACCTCCCTTGCTCTTGGATTGGGAGGATCAACATAGTAAAAATGGCAATTCTACCAAAAGCAATCTATAGATTCAATGCAATCCCCATCAAAATCCCATCAAAATTCTTCACAGATCTGGAGAAGACAATAATCAACTTTATATGGAGGAACAAAAAACCCAGGATAGCCAGAACAATCTTATACAATAAAGGATTGTCTGGAGGCATTACCATCCCTGACTTCAAACTCTATTACAGAGCTACAGTATTGAAAACAGCCTGGTATTGGCATAAAAACAGAGAAGTCGACCAATGGAATCGAATAGAAGACCCTGACTTTAACCCACAAACCTATGAACACCCGATTTTCGATAAAGGAGCTAAAAGTATACAATGGAAAAAAGACAGCATTTTCAACAAATTGTGCTGGCAAAACTGGATGTCAATCTGTAAAAGAATGAAAATAGATCCATATCTATCACCATGCACAAAACTCAAGTCCAAATGGATTAAAGACCTCAATATCAGTCTGAACACACTGAACCTGATAGAAGAGGAAGTGGGACAGGAGACCACTTCCTACGTATAACCCCAGCAGCACAGACACTAAGGGCCTCATTGAATAAATGGGACCTCCTGAGGCTGAGAAGCTTCTGTAAAGCAAAGGACACTGTCACTAAGACAAAAAGGCAACCCACTTACTGGGAGAAGATTTTCACCAACCCCGCAACTGACAAAGGTCTGATCTCCAAAATATATAAAGAAATCAAGAAACTAGACCGTAAAAGGCTAATCAATCCAATTATAAAATGGGGCAGTGAGCTGAACAGAGAATTCTCAACAGAAGAACTTCAAATGCGCTATTGTTTTTTTTTTCTTTGAAATCTGTTTTTAACACCAGGAAAGTATTGGCTGGACCCTGTACTTACTTAATGAAAGATGTACTCACGTATCAATTCCTGACCAGTCTACCAACTTCACTGAGAATATACCAAAATTCCTGTGCACTGGGAGCAGTAGAGCATATGATACGATGCTTGTCTCAGCGACAATTCAGTAAACGCCCTTATAGCGTGAACGAGAGGAAACAAGTGTGAGAGCTACTTAGGAGAGGAGAAGGGACGTGACTGAAAATAGCAGGGTGAGAAAGGATGTGAGGAGAGGCAGCAGGCAACGCTGAAGGCTGTGTTCAAGACTCTGCAAGTCCTTTACAGAATGCCACTGCCATTACGGAGTAAAATTTAAGCATTGAAGAGCATCCAGAGCCAAATATTAACTTCACGGCTAAGACTCCAACTTGGAACTCACAAATATTCTGAATCAACCAGTGATTCTAACTCTCAGATTGTAAGGAGAAGAACCTACCTGTAAGTGGAATTGCAAGACGGCACTGGGAGGAAGAGGCCCTGATGGGAGTAGAAGAGCAATGTGTCAGAGAGACTGAAGAACACATAGTCTCAGCAAGAGAACACAATCCACAGTCAGACGCTGTAGTTCTAGTGGCAAAGAAATCAAAGCCAGAGTGCAAGGCGTGATATTGTTATGAGGATGCCAATGACACTAGGCCCTCTTTTAAACAGGAGTGAGAAATTTGCATGTGCGTGTGCACGCGTGTGCACGCACACACACACACTAACATGTATACACATGTCTCTATAATTATTTAGGCAGCTCTCTATCTCTTTTGCATTAGTTGATGCAAATGCCTAACAGAACAGGGTTCCTGACTCCCCACTTTGTTACTGTCTTCCCACCAATGAATGGGAAATTCTAGCTCCCACAATCTGCCATTCATTGATTGATCTACTTAGTCTCAGTCTACCCAGATGATGTGATGGTGTCCTCTGGGCAGCACGTGACTTGCTCTCTTAGCTCGCAGCAGCTACGATTGTGCAAACACAGGGTACCCACACAAGATTGCATCCATGTTCCTCTGTAGAGGAGAGGAGAAGTTATGAGGCCCCTCCCCTCCCTGGAGATATATAAACAGTTAGCAGTTGCTGGGGGAGGGGACCCTCAGTGATGTTTCTCATAAACTGCTGGTGCTCGTGTCCCTTAATGGATCTCTGGTTCAACAAGCTGCACAGGTGGGACTGTTTCATTGCTCTGTCCTTGGTGAGCTGTCTGGGATGAAGAGATGCTTGTTTTTCTCCCCTGGTTAAGTTTATGCAAGTACAGAAGTTTCAAAATTGTTAATAACTATGCTCCTGAGAACAACCTCCCCTTTGAGAATTGAGAGCACAATTATGTTATAAATAGGGCACAGTGACCATGTTACAACCTTTAACAATGTTGCATCAAAACACTACCTTCAAAGAAAACAAATATATTCAATTAAAAAACTCTTTTCAAGGCATGTTTTCTCTCCACATCCACTCGTTTTTGTTGGTGATATGTTTTTACTCTTTGTTTACAGGGACAGACATGACAAGACAAGTGCTCTACCACTGGGATGCTCCCATCACCATGGGTTTATGTTCACAATTCTCACTTATATTCAGGTAGAGCATGTGTTACCCTCTAAACTTTCAATAGCTTGATTTTTTTTCAAAACCCCACAAGTTCCTTCCTTTCTCAGCCTTTTGTTTAAAGACACACTGCTGTGATGCCAAACATGAAATCTTCTTCCTCAGCTCCACGTATAAAAACACGGGTACTGGAAAAGACTCTGACACAGAGGAATTTAATAGAAATTGGATGGAGAGCATGGGTTCCTTATAAAAGCAGAGAGTAACAATCGGGGAGAGAGAGAGAAAGAAACAATTGGAGAGAGAGAGAGAGAGAGAGAGAGAGAGAGAGAGAGAATAGGATTAAAAGAATAGAAAGATCCTGGCACATATGAGCACGGGGGGAGGGGGGTCACATGGTAGAAGCCAGACTAGTAAAGAGAAGGAGGAGAAGGAGACGAAGGGGAAGGAGGAGAGGGGGAGGAGACAGAACCACAGGGTGGGGAGGGGACAGCAACTGGACTGAGATCATTCACGATGGTTCCATGAAAATAGCACACTGCCTTTGATCAGTGTTAAGTGTTTTTTTTTTACAGGGACTTCCGGAAGAGCAAATGAGACAATGGCCATTTCCCCGCAAGAGATTATGTTAGAAATACCATCTTTTATTTCTATTTAAATAATAGGGAGAATCTTAGTCACTCTGGTGTCTCAGCACACGGCACTGTCACAGGAGTTAGGAGGGTGACCTCAGAAGCAGGTGCACACATGATCTGGTCTAGAGGGTGGCAGGCTCACACACTCTGCCCACCTGGTGGTCAGTGCAAATACTAAATGGTGTTTGCAGTTAGGCTCTTCATGGAAGGCTATTTCAGCATTGCTAGGGAAATGGAGAACCTTGTCAGACAGAGATCTAGCTATAGGGAGTCTTTCTTTGTATCACCAGCTTCCCATTAACGATTCGAGTGAGTCGGCGAGCGTCATTCCTCTATGTTCCTGCTGCACGTCATTCTCTGAGTGAATTCTCTGGTTAGAGGCAATGCTGTGTGGGATAGCAAGTTGTCTTCAAATTTCTGCCTGGACTTCCCTTAACAATGAACTGTGACCTGGAAGCGTAAGCCAAATACATCTTTTCATCCCCTTAGTTGCTTTCAGCCAGTGTTTTAGCACAGCAAGAGAAGGAGACTAGAACACTGGGAAAGAAAACTGAGATCAAAGGGCAGCAACCTCCACTGGCTGGGCTTGCAGGAGTAAGCAGGATGTCAAGACTCTGAAAACCTTCTCCCCGAATTCATTACCACAGAGCCAAGGCAACCTCTTTGGCTGAGTATACATTCAGTGGTAGGGAGAATGAGTCAGGCTACTCGGGCCGACAGCTACATCGTAACCTGGAACCGTGACTCAACCTCCACTAGCAGTTGGGAATAGTGTTATGTGCACCATATGGTTTCCCTGGTACTGATTAGAGAAACTAGAGAAGGCACCAAAGACATTGACAAGTTATTCATTAATAGGAATGACCTACCTGTAAGGAGCTCTTCTAATCAGTAGAGAAAGGAGCTGCTATTTCAATTTGGCTCTGTCATACACAGCAGACGTTTATCAATCATGTATTTGGATACTGTGCATAGAAAATAATTGGGTGGAAAATTTTATCTGAAGATCTGACCTTTTTCTTTTACTTCTTTTATTTTATTTATTTATTTATTTATATTTTTTTGAGACAGGATCTCTCTGTGTAACTGCCCTAACTGTCGTGGAACTAGTTCTGTAGACCGGGCTGGCCTCAAACTCACAGAGATCCACCTGCCTCTGCCTCCTGAGTGCTAGGATTAAAGGCGTGTGTCACTACCACCTAGCCTAGATCTGACTTGTCATTGAAAGTGTATAGACATCCGCACCAAAGGCCTAATGTACATTAATTCTGTCAAAGTGTTGGTTAGGCTGGAGTGTGTCTGTGCTAGCAAAACACTGCAAGCGCAGCCACAGTGTGTGAACTAACCCCTGGCGAGGCAGCTTACTCTCGACTCCGAGGAGTCTGCAGTGGTTGGGCCTTATCAGTATGTCAATCACCCCTTCAGTTTTCATGTGACCGGCCCACCGGAGAAGATGGCACAGGCAGGTGAGCTATTCCTAAAGAGATGGCTAAAGGAGACGCACGCTTTGGCTGTGTTCAGAAGCAACCGTCAGTACCCTTGGGACGTCTGCAGTTTCAAGACTCCCCGGGATGTTACAAGATAAGCTGTAATGTAAGCTGTGTGCACTTCCGACGGCTATTTTTTACCACAGAAGTTCATCTTTGCTGAGAAGTATAGAGTGTGGCCGGGTTGGCTTTCTGCCCCTCCACTCCAGGTCCTGGAGACCGTGTCATATGAGGGGACACAAGGGCACCAGTGCTGCTTTGCCAGGCCAGCCACATCAGAGCCATTCTCAGCGTGACTGGGACTGAGGATCCCAGGGATCCCGCTCTCATTGACATTCTCAGACAAGTGAAGCCATCCCTGGTACCCCTCATTCTGAACAATGCAAGTGATATGTGAGACAAACCCCCTAGGCTACGAGTATGTGAGGCTCTTGAAAGATAGCAATACTCCAACTGTAAGACATTTGAACACTGGCGGCATGGCTCAGCAGTTAGCTGTATTATTGCTCTTGCCAAAGACTTGGGTCTGGGTCCTGGCACCCACATTTGACAGTTCCCAATCTCCTGTAACTCCAGCTCCAAGGAGCCCAACGCCTCTCTCAGCTCCATGGGAACTGCACTCACGTGCGCAAACCCATTCTTAGACACACAAATGTACACATAATTAAAAGTTAAGGTATCTTTAAAAGCAATTTAAACTGTAATATAGCCTTTTGCAGAACTTTCTTCTACTCTCCTTTGAATTTAAGCATTGTTTTCATTTGTGTAGAGGTTTTTCCAAACTATACCTACATTTATAGTTGATCTATAAAAATGGAGAAACATGCGTGTGCGTACCTATAAAATATGACTATAAATATGCCTATGTGCATATACTAATGATATATTCTACTGTATGTAAACCATAATATTTATTATGTTATAAATTATACCTGCTATGAATAAATACTTATATATATTTATGTATGCATATATATATATATATATATATATATATATATATATATATATATATTCTGCTATACACTTTATTATTGTAAAAGGAGCTGTGGGCCACTTCCCGCCTGGCTAGCTTATACCCCGAAATAACAACACACAAATTGTATTCATTTAAACACTGCCTGGCCCATTAGTTCTAGCCTCTTATTGGCTAACCCTCACATCTTGATTCAACCCGTTTCTAATAATCTGTATGTCACTTCGAGGTCGTGGCTTACCAGGAAAGATTCAGCATGTCTAACCTGGCAGCTTCATGGTGGACGGCTCTCTCTGACTCTGCCTTCTTCCTCCCAGAATTCAGTTCTGTATTCTCCGCCCATCTAAGGGCTGCCCTATCAATGGCCAAGGCAGTTTTCTTTATTCATCCAGTAAAAGCAACACATAGAAAGAAGACCCTCCTACACCACTTTATTGTATTTATATTCATGTTATATAAATATAATATCAATACATAAAATATACAAGCATGGTGATAACATTTTTCTAAAAAAAAATGTCTCTTATTTCCAAAGAGGCTGAACTTTTGCTGGACCTTGAAGCTCAGTTAATAATTTGTCTTGAGTTTGTTTAAGACTGTGGACTTATCCTGTGAGCCTACTGTGTCCTCAGCCTGTTTAAGTTTGACCTGTCTTTCAGAGAACAATGCAACCAGCCTTTATGAGCTTTGGGTTTCCTATGCAATCATATTTTTAAACCTAAGCTTGGTGCAGAGCTTTGTTCTTAAGTTACAAACTCTCCCATGCCCCTTAACCAGACTAACATATGCACGTGTATGTGCTGTTGTACTAATCATTTGCTAGAAACAGCCAAGAGGTTGGAAGCAACCTTAAACAAAACAAATACCCTCGAAATGTTTAAAGCAACATAGAGACATGAGTTGGTAGTATCTCTTTTTCTTCTGAGTGTCCTTTTGGATCATCTGGGATCAGTAAAGTAGCTTCTTACCTTGTAAGACTGTTAATTTCTGTAACGATCCCTCACTCCCTCCATGTGCCATCTTCCTGTGGTGTTCAGCTAATAATACAGACAAAAGTCCTTTGTCTGGGTAGGATAGGTACAACAGACACACACAGGCACAAGACACTAGCAATGAGGACAGACAGATGACACACACTGAAAGACAGACTGCAGATAGGGGAAGTGGAGACTTCACATCAGGACACCCTCTTGGTCAGACTGATCCAGAGAAAGTTGCTTTATTTTCATTCCGTAGAGTGTTCTGGATGCATGTAATCTGGATTACATATGCATGTAATCTCACACATGCCTAATGTGTGCATGGACAGGCCACAGTTCACCTTCTTTCCGGCAGCTTACTAATTTTTTCACTCAGCATTTTATTTTGAAGATTTTTATCTACTTGTCAGTACATTATCTAATGCTTTAAATGGCTGCCTCATGTACTAATAGACTTTTTTAGTTATTCTTTCTCTTATGCTTTCTGTGTAGACGGGTCCCAGTTCTCCAGCATTGCAAGTCCACTGGTGCAGACATCTCTTTTCATACCTCATTTGGACAAGTGGAAATTTTCCCCATGGAAGATTTCAAAAGAGCAAATTTGGGGAAAGCAGTATTTGATTTTTATTGTAATGAATACCAATAATGCCTACCTCATTCCCTTTCTGTTATCACCGCCGATAAGTTATGAGAGAGGCTTTCTCCCACCCACTTCCCTAACAGGTGATAGATTTTCAGTTTGATGGGTAAAAATATTGCATTACTATTTTACTTTTTCTTTAATCTGATATTTATGCAGTAACTAATGAAAGTCAAAAACGTCACTAAATGTTCCAATACTGTTTTGAAAAGTGTTAAAGAGGTTAGGAGAGATACCTCAACTTCTTGATCAAAACAATATTGTCTTCCTCGTGGGTTTGTATGAAAGAAAAGAAAGAGCATTCATTTAAGTATTTTATAGAAAGCATTCCACAACTATTGTTCACTAAATTGTTTTTACTTGGAGCTATTAATATTTATGTATTTTTATTGTGAATGACATAAGATCAATTATTTTTCCCTAATAGATAATTATAATTTGTTCATTCCCACCCTGTTACCAAGAGTAGCAACAAATAACAGCAAAGAAGGGAACAGATACAACAGCTTAGGATTGAGTAAAAGGAAGATATTATTAGCAAAGAATATTTTTATCTGGAACTGTAGTAGCCCAGTGCGCAAGCCCAGTTCACTTGTCTAGCATGCCTGAGGTCTTGTATTCAATCCCCTAGTAACACACACACACACACACACACACACGCATGCACGCACACACACACACACACTCACTCACTCACATACACACACCAGAAACAATTAAGCCAACATTAAGCTTTAAGGATTGGAAACAATAAAAACAATGTATCTTGAGCTGCTCACAAAATGTATTAATCAGTCTCAGAAATGTAATTCCCTCAAAACTATTAGACTAGGGAATGTCAGTGTATTGAAACAGCTACACTGTCAGTCAGTGTGCTAGGCACTGGGAAAACAGAGATGTAAGAAGCAAATCTCTAGGAGAAAGAAACACAGTTTCTTCTCTGTGCAATACATTCTCGGCTACATTGTATGTACTTATAATTCAACTCCTGTTTCCTTCTGAACTTTCCTCAGCCCATGGAATCTGAAAGTCTGCAAACCACATGCTCATTCTTCTTAACATCAGTCCAGTTATTGTCCCACTGCTGCCACTGGGAGGCACTCACAAAAGCTGTGGGTGTGGGTGGTAGGGCGGAAAGAGGCCCTCAGCGCTCTCATCTGCAGGGGTCAGGCATGCCTTTGTTATCTGGTAGACGGGGCATCCCTGGCAATATCCCAAACTCCTCTGCGGACTACCCATCAAAATGCTCAGTGGTGATTGGCCCAATCCTAAAAGGCAGGAATGGCTAAGCCCTCTTTGACTCCTGTTTCTCAGAGTCCATTTCATTACCATGTTCCTTTCCTCTTGAAATACGGAGTGGTTTCGTTGTATTGATTTGTACACATAATAGATACATAAAGCGGCTATAGGATCACAGTAGTCTCCCTTGTCTGTGGTTCTGTTTTATAGTTTCATTTATCTGCATTTAACAATGTTCCCAAAGTATTACATGGGAAATTCCAAGACTGAATAAATTTTAAATTGTTCACCATTCAGAGTATGATGATGGCACCTCACACCATCCTTCGTCCATTGAATCCACCTCATAGATACTAACCCCACCCCATTAGTTAGTTAGCAACCACCTTGAGTATCTGCTCAACTTTGGCTAAGCACGTTGATATGTGTTCTAATTTATTGTTAACTATTATCAGTCTCTTATTGGGCTTCATTCATAAGATAAATTTCTATCAAAAACCATAGAGGGTTGATACTATTTACTGGAGATCTTGAAGCATATACCCTGTGGATAGGGGATGATCATGTATAGCTTTTGGTTTTCAAAAATTACTTCAAGTAAGGACATATATAAACTCTATCAGGGTGAAACATGCATGATTTAGAAGATTACAAGAATTTCACAGAACTAAGTGCTGGGACTACAAATATTCACCCCCTCATCCAGCCAGAGGTGTTTTACTGCTTGCTAGAGAACAGGTCTCCCAAGCTGCGCATTCCAGAATTGGGATACAAACCTACGGAATCTGTGTCCTCCATCCTCCCCTATGAGACAGAGACATGGGTGTTGACACTCCACATTGCTTGCTGAGATAAGAGCAAGAATCTTTGTCTCTGACCTAAGAGTCCATGTCTTCTTTTAGTATCTGCAAAACCATAACAGGTTCTCTCTGAAAGCAGGATAAGTGAAACCCCATACATGATAGTGCGTGCCATACTGACATGAATCCCACGTGTGTTTTGCCGCTATGGCTTCCACAAACCAGGGCCTTCCAGAATCTCTGAACTAGGTGATTTACACACTATACCACAGTGTGATGGGTTCAGGGACCCTTTAACAACAAGAGAGTCGTAAGAAACAGACACCCAAGGGACTAGGGATATGGTTTAAGCAATGAAAGCACTTACTGTTCGAGCAAGATCACTTAAGTTTAGATCCTCAGTACCCACCTAACTGCCAGGCGGGTGCGTTGGTCCATCTGTAGTTCTAACCCCTGGTTGCAGAGAAAGGGGATGTCCAGGGCAAGGACTGACTCACTATATCGGCAAGCTCTAGGTTTGATTGAGAGACCCTGCCACAAAGAGTGAGATGACAGGGCGATCAAGGAAGATTCCCAATGTCATCAACACCAGGCCTTCACACACACACACACACACACACACACACACACACACACACGCACGCACCTGCATGCAAACACAGGAACATGCATACACACATATACACATATGCTCCATCAGAGGCATTTGGTTTAACAGAATGATGGACTGTTAAAGACTAAATTACTGAGCCGACCAAAGTCAAAACTGTATGATTTTGCAATAACCGCCCCTCGAATGTGGTAGACACATTGACTCAATATTCTCAAATTTGTCAATAGCTAAAACACATACTTCCTGACCTAGTGGTGACAGTCGAACTGGGCCTTCTTTCCTGCCCTTCAAGAATTCCATTCATGGGTTCTGGGCTTCCTTCTTATCAGCCTTGAACTCTACGAGGTTAGAAAACTCAGTGTTTTGGAAGAAATCCAACCTGAGAGAAGATCTGTTGACAGATGCTATTGTTCTGGCAAGGGAACACAGCAATAAAATGAATCCTAATAGCATCCTGCAATACCCATATATTAGTGTCTCAGCCAGCCACCATCAGAGAAGCTTCCTCCTGCAAGAGATGGAAGCGACCCACAAGTGGAAAAGGAGCTGAGCGTGAGAGACCTTGGGATACTCAGTCCTAATGGGACATCTTCATCACATTCCTTCTCTCAGGGTTCGGAGAGCTAGAAGAGGAAGCAGAAAGAGTGTAAGGAGGCAGTGGGGCATGGACACACCAAGGAAGCAGCGTTTTCCTGACACAACAGAACGGATACACGTATGAACTGATACACATATGAACTCGCAGAGACTGTGGCGGCACACACAAGGTCTGCACAGGTCCGAGAGGGATTGAGTCTCCACACTGAAACAGAAAGCAAACCCTAACCCCATCCCTGACACAGAAGTTATCTCCATGTGTCAACCACTGGTAAAGGAAAGCTTTGATTTCTCCAGTGGAGTCTCACTGTTCTACAAACTGCACTAAGGGAGGCTCTGCCCCCACTGGTAGCTGGCCAATACCAAATAAACTCAATGATAGTTTTGGAGATTTTTTTTTGCATTAAACTGTTGTTGACCACTTTTATCTTTTGCACAGGAAAAAAATATAATAAAATATAGATAAAAGTATAATGTTACTTATACATAATATATAAAAATAAGTTCTATTGAACTTAGAGTTACAGCTACTTCCAAGTCACATAGCAATGGACTTAGGAAGGAGCTTCTCCACCTGACAGTGATTGACTAACATGAAATTCTAGGGGATTTCTGTGCCATGGGGCAAGGACGATTATGTTTTGAATTTAAGAAACATACTGGGGCATCTCTTGGCCATCACATGCCCGGGGACAAAGACAAATGAGCAGTTCAACTATGAAAGCCAATAAAAGCAAGCCAGCCTCAGACTTAGGTAGATACCTGAAGGATCCATCTCTGTCAGGCCAATCGGGTTGGCTGTGGTAAAAGGTCATCTAGAGGTGGCAGTAGAGAAAGAAGAGGACGAGCATCAACTGTGGTCTCAGAACCTCAGCACCTTTAGAGACTGCGATTTATCTCACTACTCCCCTCGCCTTGGGTCTTCTCGGGGATGCTCCCTGTTAAAATGCACCCTGAGCTAATGCTGCCTCTCCCAACGAGGAAGAGTCTCTTCTCACCAAAATGGCAGCTTCATGTGGTGGTTATAGGTGCTAAGTTCAAGTGAAGCCAAGGGTGGATCTCGGAGCACGTGTTCGCCTCAGATCCCTTGGGCTTCTCAGGTCTGTGGTCTTGTTTTCCCACATCTCCACCTGTGCTTTGGACAACTTCACATGGCCACACCCAGCTCAAGGTAGAGCCACAAGCTTTCTCCTTCCTACCCTGGTTTCCCTGTATGCTATGAGACATAAAGTATCAAGAGGCTTTATTACCAGAAGCCTCGTGCGATGACAACCGGGATCAACCTGTGACCAGTGGACAAGGGGAACTAAATGAACGGACTCTTTTGTGCTAACCCCCTGCTCCCAGCCCTCCACACAACCAATCAGCAATGCCCTGCACTTGAGGGAAATCCTACATTGCTCTCCCTACTCCTCTCCCTGGCTTCAGTGGGTTGTGTTTGTCCTTGAGCTTCAACAATTAGATGAGAACATAATGACGCTTTATAGGCTCCCATACTGAGTTCCTATAAGCCCAGGCCCTCGGGGCAAGGCAGGATCAAGCAAAGAAAATTCAGCGTAAGAGTCCTGTCCATTCTCAGAGAATAAAGATTCTTTCCCAGAGAAGCAAATAAGCTTCCTTCCCTTGCGGCCAGCAACCCGGTGTTTTGGTTCTTCCTGCCTCCCTTCTGCTTGACTCGACTGCAGATTTTCTCACCGTGCACTTGGTGCTGACGGTTACACGTGGGTTCTCCGTCGTTGCCCAAGGTTCCCGGAACCGTCAGACAGGTAAAGCCTGTAATGGGTTCTTCCCCGCACTACGGTGAGTGAGCCAATCCCACCCAGCGGGTCGCGCCTACTGCATGCCACCTCAGGTCCCACACCCAAGAGGCCACTCCTTGTTTCATCTGGAATGAGTAACAGGCACTTCTGCTCTTAGTAATTTATTTCACATGGGCCATATGAGCAGAGTTTGGGGCTGCAGCATGGCCTCAGCTGCCACTTGGGCTCCACGCGGCTCACGTGCCCATAGATTTGCTGACGTCCTCTTTGTTATTGTTTTCTTTCTTTCTTTGTCACAACCACTAAGGGCTTCAGAAGCTTTGGCAAAGCGGGTGGGGGGGGCACTCTTTTGCTTTGCAAAGACTACTTGGCTGTCAGTAAGACTGCTTTGCAAACAGATGAAATTATCAAAGACGACAAAAGGATCTGGGAGAGTCACAGACAGTTAAGTTACTGCCACACAAACTTGAGGACACAGTGTCAGAGTCCTAGCCCTCACGAGGTGGCAGGCTTGTGCAATCCTTGCTCTAGCACGGCAGACAGATGGCTCCCTGGAGCTCAGCAGCCAGGCTGGCTAGGCAAATCAGTGAGCTCCCTGGCTCAGTGACAAGACCTGGCTCAAAGAAGGAGATGGAAGAACAGGAAGGTGAAGAGTGAGTCTGTCAGTGTGTGCCTCCTGGTCTAGCTGGCCACAAAGCTGCTCTACTTGCAGCTGGTTCTTGAAAAGCCTCTTAGATTTTGTCCATTGCCCTTTACCAAAAATCTTAAATCTCACAAGGAAATAGTTCTTTCCTTCCCTTCAACTCAAACAGAGAAAAAAGTAAGCCGCATTTCCGGCCCTCCCACCTAACCCTGTTTCACTTCTTTTTCAGTTATAGAACGGGTTTGAATGCACATCTGGCTGAGAGAGGAAATGGAGTGTGTAAAGTGTGTGCGTGCGTACATGTGTGTGCACGTGTGTGCATGTGTGCATGTGTGTATGCACATGCGCGTACATGTGTGCATGCGTGTGTGTGCATAGGCATGTCCATGTGCGTATGTGTGTACATGTGTTTCTGCATGTGTGTGCATGTGGTGTGTGTATGTGAGTATAAATGTTCGTAGCACATATGTGCATGCATATGTATGTACACGTGTGTATGTGTGTGTTCATGTGTTTGTGCATGTGTGTGTGTGGTATATGGGTTTGTACATGAGCACAAGTACATGTGTGTGCTCACATGAGTGCTTACGTGTGGAGACCAGAAGCTGATGTTGGTGTCAGTCCTCAATCATTCTTCACCTTAATTTTTTTAGACAGGTGTTCTCACTGGCTATTTCGCCCACTCAAATTATGTGTCATAGTCAGATTCTACATATTTTCCCTTTTTATGTGTGTGTGTATGTGTGAGAACGTGTGTGAGTATGTGTGTGTGTGTATGTGTGTGTGTGTGCATAAGTGCATGTGCTTGAGCTTCATTTCCCACTGGGGTCAGAGGACTGGGAATGAACATCTTCTCACTGCGTAGACATTACTTTTCTAGGTAGGGTTACCAGTAGCTACCTCTATAGAAAACTAATTCACAAAAACAAAAGAGAAAAAGCAATGAACTTCCACGTGAGGGGCTGGCTGAACAGGGCTCAGGCCAGCCTGGGTGGGGAGGTGGCCAGGCTAGGGGAGTGAGCCTGTGCTGGGGAGGAGCAGGAGGGAGGCCGGCAGGACTGAGCTGCAAAGGGCTTGGCGATGACAGTTTGGTCTTTGTCAACTGAGACCCAGCCGATCTGGCCTCATGCAGAAGTTCCTTCGAAACTTGCTGTTCCTCTCTGCCAACCTCAGACAGTAGTTTCCATATCCTTTTTAATTTCATAAGCATTTTCTTTTTTATTTTAATTTATTCTTATCTCATGTATTACATCCTAACCACAATTCCCCCTCCCTCCTCTCCTCCTAGTAGTCCCCCATCCCCGGCCCACCCACTTCTTCTCCTCTTCTATCCAGAAAAGGGCACTGAATTAAGCTGCAGCAAGACTAGGCAGCCCCCGTTGTAGTGAGCCTGGACAGGGCAATCCAGCACGAGGAAAAGGGTCCCCTGAACAAGCAAATGTCACAGACAGCCCCTGCTCCCACTGTTAGGAATCCCAGAAGAAGACCAAGCTATCCAACTGTAATATATGCAGAAGGCCTGCATCAGACCCATGCCGACTCCCTGGTTGTCAGTTCATTTTCTGTGGGTCCCTATAAGCTCAGGTTAGTCGATTCTGTGAGTTTTCTTGTGGTGCCCTTGACCCCTCTGGCTCCTCCAGTCTGTCCTCTTCCTCTTTGGCAGGATTCCCCGAGCTCCTCGTGTTTGGCTGTGGGTCTCTAAAGGGCGGTTCTGAGACCAGCTCTCTCTCCTATGGCCCCTCACAGCAGGGTTTGCTTAGTTCCACCTCTCACTCCGCTCCTTTACATTTGTCTGACGTCCCTGGAAACGCAAGTCTTTTTGGGTTGCTGTTTGTTTCACTGATTTGGAGACGGGGTATCATTCCATATGGCCCAGGGTGGCCTGAAACTCATGACTCTCCTACTTTTGCCTCCTGAGTAAATGCTGGAATTACAGATGTGAACCACGGGATGCTGCTTGAGAATGTTAGTCTTGCTTAGGTTTAAATTCCGGAGCGAGGCAGAAAGATACTGTGAAACAAGACTAGGCAGGCTCACACACTCGGCTGTTTTGTTTTTTTTTTTTTATGAGAACAGTGAGTTCCCAGGAGAAGGAATACACTCTTGAGAAAACAAAGCCAAGAGCCAGACTGTTTTTGAGAAACAGAGGGAAGGGGAAGTATGCAAACAAGTGCCCCGAATCCCCATGTCTGAGCCTTCTAGGCTGGAGACCCAGAGAACACATAAGGTGAGCCAATACCTTCTCACTCTGGAGAAAATGGGGCAGAAGACCTGTTCTCTTGATTCTCTGCGATGTTTACCAATATGTGGAGGAAACGGACAGTAAAAGCAAGAACAACCTTGTGAACAAAATAGCCACGGGACTTCCAGCCATACTCAGGTGACTTGAAAACCATTCACAGTACTGAAAGCTTTTCTTTTATGCTAGACTGGCCAGAGAGAGCTTTAGCAAACCTCAGCCACAGGGCGTCTCCCTACTTCAGCTGCATGTCTTCAGAGGCTGGTCGGAGAAGTCTGCAAGAGGAAACAGGTCTCACATGAAACCGTCATTCCAGGGCAAGTACAAGTACAGCCATATCATGCAGGAATGTGACCCATGCATGAGTCTGCCTTCCCTGAAAGTGCTGACTGCTGCAAACATACCCACACACACATGCACACGCGTGCGCGCACACACACATAGTAACACAGAGTTTCTAAACTTTCCACTGTCTTTTTCATGATCTTGTCTTTTCTATATGATTTCCTCATTTGTTTCATTTATTCTTCACTTGTCCCTGAAGTCGGAGCCACAGTGTTTTCTAATAAATGTCCCGTGATGATGGTTTGTGATGAATCCCCTCAAAAGGGCTGAGGGAAGAACCAGAAGCATCTGGAAAAGGACCAAGAAGTGTCCTTGTCACTGGGCGGTGGTCGTGCATGCCTTGAATCCCAGTACTCGTGAGACCGAGGCAGGTGGATCTCTGTGAATTTGAGGACAACCTGGTCTACAGAGTGAGTTCCAGGACAGCCAAGGCTACACTGAGAAACTCTGGCTCAAAAAAATCAAACCAAAACAAACAAAAAGCGTCCGTGTCAAGAACAACATTGAACAACACGCAACAGAGTTAGAAGATGTTTTACAAACTTGCAAGAAAAGCAATGAATCTCTCAGCCTTAGCATGCTGTATCTCTCAAAAGAAAAATTATAAGGTCAGGAGGTCAAAACTGGGGTATATTTGTGTTCTTGAAATCAGCATTCATCATAAACTAGATTTGGTTCTAACTTGCTATTTACCTTAGGATATCTGCCATTCCTAAAATACATACCAAAACAGTCACTTATGTAAGAGTGAGTGGATATTCTGGGGGAGTGAGTAGGTGCAGGCACTTCACCCCCTCCAATTATCACGGAGCCAGCTGCTTCCTCTGATAAGCTCTGACTACAGACTGAGCTCCTGGCATGGTTTTCAGGAGCACCAAAACCGTCTGTTAGGGCTCTGAAGCTACACCAAACAACCCCAGGACACACCCTAGGCGGTACTAGATGATGGGGGACAAAGCAAAACAAATAAAACATGTCCTACTGATCATATCTGATTCTCTGCCTAATTGTAGTGACTTCAATATCTGTCTAAGAAAACGTATTGCCCTCCATCCACAAGCCTTTCCTGGTGGTGCAAGCCAGTGGGAGTCAGAGATCCCTATGAGAGCCCACTCATGTGCAGGCAGCAGAAGCACATGCAGACCTCACAGAAAACCCTGCACTAGGATCTCTGTCAGGTTCCAGTGCCAGAGGAGCCTTGCTGCTGACAGTCACAACTCTGAGAAGCCTTGTCCACTGAGGAACTGGCCCGCCACGTGGGCAGCCGTCCGCAGTGGGGAACAGGCTCAGCATAGTGGGAAATGTCAAGAGATGTTTCTTGAGAGTCACAGCACGGGCAGGGATGAATGGTATGGGCAAGGGGAATGCTCCTGGCATCAAATAAATGGGGAGACCAGCGACACGAGCTGGTCAAGACACAGACGAGCCTCTCAATAAAGAATCGCCCAGCATCGGGCGATTGACAACAAAATGGCAGCATTGTGAAGGCTGAGAAGTCCGAAAACTACAGCCAGTCACCCACTCTTCATGGAGGAAGAGGCTGGCTCTGAGGTTTTCAGGGGTTGGTTCCACGCTTTCCAAAGGGAAAAAGTCACCATGACAGGGTCCGGTCTGTCCGATTGAGGTCTGTAGATACGGCTTGGCTCTTGCAACTTCAATCCTTACACACGATTATTGAGAAAGAAAAAGTTAAATGGAAAGGAATTCAGGAAATTTCCTGAGGGAAATCTATCGAAGTGCTTGTTTCAGAGTCAAAAGTTGACACCAAGAAAGGATTTTTTTGCCTGTTTTGTGTGCAGATGACCTCAAGTTCCAAGAATAGTATCTGGTACGTGGTTGACTTTCAAACTATATTTATTGGGTGAATATCGGCCTCATACCCACCTGATACTCTTTGTTAAGGTTATTATTAATATAATACACATGTATTGATTGTATTAAGTGCCACTAAGTGTTCTAAATGCTTATTTAACATATGTAAATTAACCAAACCATCTGTGGAGTAAGTAGACAAGAAAAAGGATCAATGAAAGAGGAGGCAACTTGTCTAAGTGCAGAGCCAGGTGTCAAGCCCAAGCAGCCTTGCTCCAGAGCCTGGTACCTGGTGCCCTTTCCCCTAGGGACATCATATGAATGGGTGCCACCCTGCTATGGCCCACCCAGCCTCAGTGAGAAATATCCCAAAAGGCAGGACATAAGTACCCCCTAGCTTGGCATCACACCCTAGAATCATGATAAAGATGTTGGTCTGGAAAAGGAAAGAGTTGGACCACACCCAGATTCTGGGAGGGCGAGAGGAGTTTCTGAAGCTGCAAGATGAAGATGGGTGATTGGGAGCCTGACCCTCCTCCGGACTTCCTGTACTTTCATCTTTTGTTGTCGCTGGAGTAGTCGCTGGAGTTTACCCCGCCATCGCGGCGATGCCACTGGCTTCATAGGGAGAACTGCAAGAGCTGGTCCAAGCCTCTAAGCTCTGCTTTGATGTCAGTCTGAATAACGAGCTCCTCTGGCGTGTGCACCACAGCCCCCGATTTTACTCCCAATTGCACCAAGCCAATAACTGCTCAGGTACTGCCATTCCCTTCCTTCTCTGCCATGATGAGGAATTTAACTTGGAAATCAGTGTTTTCCATTATGTCCCATTCCTCTGTCAGAACACCATCTAACCACATAGACTGTTCCCTTGGCCATGATACCCACCCTCTGCCCCGCTGCCACACACTAACCTCCTGCCTACACCCCCATGCCATCGGCTGCCTGCTCTGCCATCCGACACTTTTTGCCGATCGTTTTCACAAAGCCGGCTCCACCTGCAAGGACTTTACCACTGCTTGAAGTTGTCTTTATCCCTGTATACCCACCCTTCCCCACTGGGATGGGTGTGCCAGGCTCTGATTTCTCTCTTCTCCCCTGTCTGGGGCAGACACTGCCCAAGAGCTAACACCTATGATACTGTTTAGAAGCGAAGCTAGCCCCGTGCCAAGGTCAGCAAAGCTACTTGCCTGTCCTTGAACCATCTTGCAGAACACAGAAGCTGTGGCAGTACCTCCTAGCAGGTTCCCTAAGTTGCCCAAGCTGGGCATCCCCCTCATCCTTGGTGATCCCGGAGCACCCTGGGAAGATGTCCATGAGGATACCTGTTATTGTAATTGCATTTTAATTAAACTTCAAAAAAAATATACGTGTATATATGTGGAAGCAAGTGGGTGCCTATAGAGGCCAAAGATATCAGATTCTCTGGAACTGAAGTGACAGGCAGTTGTGATCTACGAGTCCCAGGAGCTGGGAGCTGAGCTAGGTCCACTGCAAGAGGAGTGTGCCCTCTTAAAACCAGTGAGCCACCTCTCCAGGCCCTTGACGGTGTTTTAGAAACATATACAGTAGGATACCGAGTGGAGTGTTGTTGTTGTTTGTTGTTTGTTTGGTTTGGATTGGCTTGGTTTTCTGAGACAGGGGTTTCTCTGTGAACCATGGCTGTCCTGGAACTCACTCTGTAGATCAGGCTGCCCTCGAACTCAGAGATCCACCTGCCTCTGCCTCCAGAGTGCTGGGATTAAAGGTGTGCTTGACCACCACCCAGTTCCAGGGTGGTTTTTTTTTAATCAGTAGGAAGCATGAGATTTCTCACTGGTGAGGACCATTTTTGATTGAGAAAGATGCTTTAGAACACCCAGGAAGTGTCGCCTGGCATTAAGGCCTCAGGAGAAAAGACTAACTTACAACAGAGGAAAAGAGGGGTTTGTTTGGTCCTCCAGCAAGTGAGAAGTCTAAAGGACGCTCATATGAGTGGGGAGAGGCTTCCACTAACATTGGGAAGGTGACACAGGGCTGAGTCCTTTCCCCTGCAGAGTCAACTAATCTACCAGAATATTTCAAGTATGTGATTGCTAGAAAGTAGTGATGAGTTTGGTTTATCTAAAAAGGATCAGGGAAATGTGTGGTCACAAACCCAGAGTTGGGGGACTAGGAGATTGAAAATTCATAGAAATTACATATAATATCATATTTATATGATGCATTGATGTATATTTTATATTGCAAATACTTCTTTGATATATTTATTATATGTATTCTATAATTATACAAAGGACGTTGTAGGTGAGTTTTCAAGTACTCCTTAAGCTATGTTGCTTTGAATCCAGCACAGCCTTGGAAATATCCTAAGTGGAAAACACATTTAATATGCCTCTTTTCCCAAATGCCAAGGCTTAGCAACACAGCACATTGTAGAGGCTGGATTCTTCCCTCATGTTCATGTGGCTGACAGCGAGCCCTGGCTCAATGCCGCTGCCAGCTTCATGAGCAAGGATCATGTGCAAATCACTTAGCCCTGGAAAGGATCAAAATTGAAGTTCTGAAGTCCATTTTCTGCTGAATTCATATCACTTTTATACTGTTATTCTAAGTGTGAAGAATCTTCAGCCAAACCATCTTAAGTCTAGGACTCTCATGGATGTATGATATATGTGTGTGTTATACATTGTTGTGTTTAAATCTACAGCCTAGGGCTTTCCAGTCATAAGCTCAAGGCTCAAGTGATCTACCTAGCTGTCCTAGAAAGGTATGGAGTAGACACTGCTTGCTACATTGGAGAAGTCTGTTGTTCTCCGGTTAGCAGAGAACTTCTTGACAGCAAGGACCACATCTTGCTGATCTTTGTTCAATCTTTATTTAATACAGTTCCTGCTTGTATACAGAAACTACTCAACCAATGTTTGGATTTGGCAGATTATACAGCTCTGCTGATGACAGTCTCGCCCTGTTGAGGCATATAAAAGATGTCCCTCTATCTTCTTCTCCATCTAGAATAGGTCCATCACCAGACCTAAGGAGGAAGGCTGTTGTATGGGCTAGCCTTCTGGTAGAGGATACAGAACCCTTGGCAAAGGACCTGCCACCTCCCATCGCTGAAGAGTGCTGAGGCCAGCCTTTCTAGCCAGTCCCAGGGTGTGGCGTCTGTGGAAAGCCCTGGGTGTAGGGTGGGGACCCTACCAAAGCTGGGTGGAGCAGAGGAGGGAGGAACCTATTCAGAGTGTGTGCGCAGGTTTGTTTGGTTCCCACGATTGTTCTCCTTGGCTGGAAGCTGGGTGTGAAAACAACGCCCTAACCTCGACATAGGAGACTCTACACAAGACAATCTTTCCAGAACTTCAAGATCCCCTGCCACCTCAGCACACAGTCTGTTCTGGTACCAGCCCACCTTTCACCTAGCCTTTATAACCTTCCTCAGACTGGTCCAACTCTTCCAGCCAATGAACTGGCTACATCAAAGAGAAGGTTTCAGAGGTTGCTAATTTGAAGGCTAAGGTAAGACCCAAGTAATAAAATGTCCACCAGATCATAAGAGAAGAATTAAGAGACCCTGACCTTGTAACCGGATGAGCCATTCATTTATTGCTGGAGTTGTTAGTCTCTTAAGCATTGTTGAAGCCAAAAGACAAGATGGCCTCTACTTAAAGAGCTGTTTAATCTGGTTTCTCATCAGTCGACTTCTTGTGTCGTTTATACAAATGAGTGTTTGTGTTCTTCTTAAGCCACGTCACTGTCATGTCAGAGGTTCAAGCAATACTTACATATTATATATCCAAACACATTATTGTCCTGGAAACAATTACAGTAAGTACCACTTACTCCTTCTAATGAAAGTCTGCCAGCCTGCATATCCTTCATCAGGAGTAATGACAAGGAGGGTTTTTAATGCCCTGAATAGGTCCCTGACTGGCCATATTACCCCTTCATGATCAACTAGCCTCACTAAATTGATTGGCTCTAGATTCAGTGAGAGAAACTCTATCAAAAATTAAGGTAGGAGAATGATCCAGGAAGACCTCTAATGTCAACCTCTGGCTTCCATACGCACACAAGTGCACACTTACCCACTTGCATATGGGCACACACCCACAAGAACACCTACACATATCCCTGTACATAAATGAAATCTTCTTCCTTCTCCTCCTCTTCCTCCTCTTCTTTTTCCTCCTCCTCTCCTTTGAAGGGTTTGAAGAGGATTGACATTACTTCTTCCTTAAATATTTGTAGAATTCACTAGTAGAGCTTCTCTTCGTATGGGAGGTTTGTAATTGATAACTTAATCTTCGAACTAGTTACAGATCTGCTTGGATTTTCTATATTCTTCTTGATCTAGTCTCAATGGATTTGTGTGTTTCCAGAACTTTGCCTCTTTCTTCTAAGTTACCAGTTTGTTGGTTTGCACATGATAAACTTTTAAATCTGGAATGTTTCACCACTTGATTTAAGGATTTCAAGGTTCTAAATTCTATACACAGCAGTTACATCCACAAAACCATATCCTAGAGATCATTAAAGAATCTACACTCTTCACTGGGTTGAAGCTTCTCAGTAAAAATGTTCACTACCCCAACTGGCCTCCTTAGATTTGATTAATAAATTCCAAGTATGTTTGTAAACATGAGATCTTTTGATGACCCTAAATCACTTGACTTTTTTCTCTGTTATATTATTTTCCACAGATGAAAACTTAATTTTTTTTATTAAACTCAGGTAATCAGTCAGTTTACTAAGGCTGGGTGCATGAAAACATCAATGAAAATCTACACTGCAGCATGTGGGACTCAACTTGTATGTTGGGCACAGTGACTCTCACAATTCTATCACTGGCTTGCAAACCCGCTTACTGTCTGACCTGTAAGGGAGTGGTTTCATTTTCAGGCAAGGTACGTAAGTATGACGTATAAATACAGTGACAGCCATTGACTCCTGAAAGTGTATTGTGCAGAGGACCTGAAGAGAGGTGGAGGGAGGCTGGGTCATTTATAACCTTCCATATCCCTCACGCAAGAGGAATTGATAATAAATAACTGGGAACTAGGAAACTTAATGTGATGACATTTTGTTCCAGGAGACTCACCCACTGCATCTCCAAAGACAGGATCACACACAACAGAGGCAATGGGTGTGCCCTACTCTCAAAGTTGCTGTTGTTCCCGTCTCCATCAATGGTGGCCCAAAGAACAACAGTACTCTCTGCACATGTTCCAATCTTTAGCTCTTCCATCAGCCTGGGTGAAGACTACCTCTGATTTTTAAATAGCATATATTTATTGATTTTTAAGACTTCTCACACTCACATAATGTATTTTGATTATATCCACTCCCACCACTTCAGTCATATGGGGAAATAAATACAGGTTCATTGACTTGAAATGCTTGGCTAAAGAACATAGAAGAAACATTTAAAAATAACTCTCAGAGTAGAAACTGGTTTTTCTTTCCTGCTTCTTTGATATAAAAGATTATTGGAAACTTCTTCATTTTGTAGCTTTTCCTACTTAGCCTTTAAGTACGTGACGTGCAAGCATCACTTAGGTACTGTTTTTCCCACTGAATTCTTTCAAGTGGCCAGCACAATGTTTTGCTCACCCAATTGCCTCTTTCCTCCATGACCACCCCTTCTTATCTTTACAGCCCTAGGCGTTGTAGAGTCCAAAGTCCTTTCTTTAGCCTCTTCATCACTTCCTGTGAATCTCATCTAGTCCCATGGCTTGAAATAAAATTGCTTCTCTCCAACTGCTGACTTCTCATCTGAGTTTCAGATGGAGACATCTCCCTGCTTGCTCAGCTTCTTTACACGCATTATTGTTGGGCTTTTCAAGTGCAATGTGCCTAAGTGTGAATCTTTAGCATTAAATCTGCTCTGCCATTAACTTCCCATCTCACCAAACACCTAGTTGCTCAGGCAAAAACCGGAGGAATTATCTTTATTACACAGCCCCCCTTATCATACAACACATTCACCGACTACAAACACACACAAAAGTGCCATCAACCCTGTGTCTAAAAGATAGCCGGATTTCAACCTCTCTAGTATCTCTCCACTACTGCTCTTGCTGTCCATTAACTGGTCCCTCTGATTTTAATACATCCCAGGCATACCCTGTGAACCCAGGCCAGTCTCTAATTATTGCACAGAATGTTGTTCTGAAAGTGTAAGGTATAGTGCGATTCCTCAGGCCTTTTTCCAGTGCACTCCATTGCAAGTAGAATCTAAATGATCCAATTTTACTATCTTACTGAACTGACGTCCCAGGACTTCCTCCAGACAATGTATGTCCTAGATAAACTGGCATTGTTTCTTTTCTTCAAATAAGCCAAACTTATCCTCTTCTTGCTCCTTGCTCTGCAGTAAATAACCTTTTTCAAAAACTGTCATGCTTCCTCAACCTTGTTCCACCGACTTGAATGTCACCATCTTAAAGAAGCCTTTCCAGCTCATGACGGACGGTCGATCTCTTTCCCATTACCCAGATTGTTCTTAAGTGTCACTCATCCTTGTTTAGATCGTCATATTTTATGAGCTGTTAGATTGTCTCTACCTTCCACAGCACTGGTTCCTTAAAGGAAGAACCCCGTCTTGTTTACTTGTGAATTTCCAAGGCCTGGAGTAACATCTGTCACAAAGAAAGAATCTGATGGATGCTCTGATTATAATTCAAAATGAACAAGTGTGATGAGTGTAGGAGAAGACTATTGAAGAAAATATTAATTTCATCCTCCAGATTTATCATATCTCTATCTCGGTGTATGCCCATGTACATAATAAAGCAGACACACTGAGATAGAGTGCCTCTTCTCTTAGCATCAGGTAACTACTAACTGTGTGTCCATACCAACAATAATTTTTTTTAAGTTGAAGCATGCCTGTTTAAAACATTTTTTAAAAGTTAAGACAAGTAAGTGGAAATCATCCCTCATGTAATCTAGTTCTCCAAAGCAACAGCTGTCAAGGTTGGTGTACATTATTACATGCTTGCTCTTTGTCTTCATAAATATACATACTTTAGACATATGCAACACACACAGATATATATAAAATGTATGTATAAATACATATGGAAGAGTGTGGTCAGAGGAAATAAACCTGCTTTTTAAAATTCAGAGTAAGAAGATTGAAACAGTTCATGTCAAAAAACAGGCGATGACAATTCTGTTTCAGGAAAACCAACTTTCTAGAGATGTTGGCAGTTTGGAATGCTTTATGAAAGGGACCAAGTTTACACCCTTACCCAACAGTGAGGTACACTGGTTGAGCTCACTGAATGTATATAGAACTTTGAAATTGAAATTTAAAATTTTTCATTGTTCTATAAATAACAAGAAACATCAAATGTCTAGGAAGAGACTCAAAACTGAAAACATAGACTTAAAAATCAATACATAAACAAAGAAAAGATGGGACTAAAGAAAGAAAACACATGTACAGGACCCAGAAATGAACTTTAAAACCCCTTGTTAGCTGGGTGCGCTCAGCACATCTGTAACCCCGCACTCTGGGAAGTTTGTCAGTGAACCAACAAACTTCAGGCTCCCCTGAGCTACATGCAGATCTGAGGCCACCCTGCATTACACTGTGAGACCTTGGCAAAAAGATCACTTAATAATTTTTTTCAACAAAATAACACATTTTAATGAATAACTAAGGAATTATGAAAGGTTCTTAGAAATTAAACATGTATTAGGAAAATATTTTATGGTTAATAGAAAGGTTTAGAATTTTAATGTTGGAAAAAGTCACTACAAAGGAAGAACAAAAGATAATAAAGAGAAACTAAAACATAAAGACAGGGAGCAGAGCTGGCAAGCTGACTTCGTGCATAAAGCACTTAGAACTAAGCCTGACAGCTGAAGTTTAGACCTAGACAGCAGAAGACAAAAGCTAGTTTCTACAGTCTGGTCTCTGGGCTTTGCATGGGATACACACATAGGCATAGACACACACACACACACACACACACACTCTAAAATAAATAAAAAGCAAAAGAAAAGAAAGTTGGAGAGGAAAAGGAAAGGATAGAAACTCAGAGGTTGTAACTAGGTAACTAGGGGTCCACCTTAATGGCAGACTGGAGTTACGGAAACAGAAAGCAGAGCGGTAAAACGCCTAGATAAAAGAGTAAAAGCACCACACTGAGGTATGTTGTGCAAGTCAGAACACAAGAACAAGTGAATCTTCCACAGACGAAGCAAGAATTTACAAGCAAGGGACTGGAAATCAGAATGTCATCTAACTTCTCAACAGCAAGATGGAGTCTAGAAAGAATACAGGTTATATGCAAATTATATACAAATTATTTTCAACCAATTCTCAAGACAGCCAAACTATCACTCAAGTGTAAGAGTAGAATAAAGAGGCCTGGAAGCGAGAGAGAGAGAGAGAGAGAGAGAGAGAGAGAGAGAGAGAGAACATGGTTCAGGTCCTGACCCTGGCCTGGAAGCATCAGAAAGAGAGGGAGCACAGCAAAGGCCCTGACACTGGCCCAGAAGTGTAAGAGAGGGAGTGCAGTGGCAGCCGTGGTGGCCCAAAGGCATCAACAGCTTCCAGAAATTATATTAAGGAGTCCCTTTGGGAAAAAACACCTGTGTCCCAACCAGCATCCAGTGCCATCCTCTGTATAAGATATCCCCTCTATACGAGATACCTGGTTGCATTAGCATCCCAGGAGCCACAGATCTACCTGCACCAAGAAAAGTGATCACCAAAGCCGTGACCCTATCTGCATCTGGAGATGCATATGGCTCAAAGGAGCCATAGCCACCAACTGCACCAGTTGAAGGAGGAGAGACCCCCTGAAGCACAGGCTCCACCTGTTCCCATTGGAGAAAGAGATGGGTAGACAACAGGGCAAGAAGACACTCAACAACATAAAGAGCAACATGGCACCATCAGAAACCAGTGCTTCTACAACAGCAAGACCTGAACATCCCAATGCAGATGAAGCATTAGAATTATCTTAGAATTAACTTTATGAAGATGATTGAGGTCTTTAAAGAGGAAACGGGAAATTCTCTTAATTAAATGGAGGACAAGACAAACAAAAAAAAAATTGGAGGAAAATCAACAAATACCTTAAAGAAAATCAAGAAAAAGCAATCAAACAGATGAAGGAAGCAGTGCAAGACTTAAACACTGAAGTAGAATCAATAAAGAAAACACAAACAGAGGGAATTCTGGAAATGAAAAAGCTAAGTAAATGATCAGGAACTAAAGATACAAGCATAAAAATAGTAGTATCAAGAGTTTCACAATAGCCCTGAATGGAGTTTAACAAAGGTTTATTTATCCTTGCACACAGTAAGGATAGTGATCTCCAGTCTTCTGTATGCACTGGGAACTAGGAATCGAATCCAGCAGAAAAAGGGGCCACACACACTTTTTGTATGCACTTATAGTGAATGAGAACATACCCAAAGTAGGTTGGTATTTTAAAGGTTATTGGTTGAAGGAGTTTCTGCAACACATAAACAACAGACTACAAGAGATGGAAGAGATTATCTCAGGCATTAATGAAATATTAGAGGACATAGATTCATCGGTCAAAGAAAATGTTAAATCCAACAAATTCTTAACACAAAATATCCAGGAAATCTGGGACACCACGAAAAGACCAAACCTAGGAATAATAGGGACAGAAGAAGACCCAGCTGAAAGTCACAGAAAATATATTCAACAAAATCATAGAAGAAAACTTTCCCAACCTAAAGAAGGACATGCTTATGAAAGCATGAGAAGCCTACAGAACATCAAATAGATAGGCAAAAAAAAAAAAAGTCCCCTTGCCACATAATAATCAAAACACTAAACATGAAGAATAAAGAAATAATACTAAGAGCTGCAAAGGAAAAAGGCCAAATAACATATAAAGGCAAATCTATCTGACTTATACCCGACTTCTCAATCGAAACAATGATAGCCAGAAGGTTCTAGACAGCTGTTATGTAGACACTAAGAGACCACGAATGCCAGCTCGGACTACTATACCCAGCAAAGCTTTCAATCACCATAGACAGAGATAACAAGATATTCCAAGATAAAAAACAGATTTAAACAATTCCTAATCAGCTGGGCGGTGGTGGCGCATGCCTTTAATCCCAGCACTAGGGAGGGAGGCAGAGGCAGGCGGATCTCTGTGAGTTCGAGACCAGCCTGGTCTACGAGAGCTAGTTCCAGGACAGGCTCCAAAACCACAGAGAAACCCTGTCTCGAAAACAAAACAAAAAAAAAAAACAAAAAACAATTCCTAGTCACAAATCCAGTCCTACAGAAAGTACTAGAAGAAAAACTCCAAACCAAAGAAGTTAGCTGTGTCCATAAAAACACAAACAATAGATAATCCCACATCAGCAAATCCCAAAGAAAGGAAATAAAAACACAATACCACCACCACCACCACCACCACCAACAACAACAACAACAAAACCCCTAAAATATCAGGAACTAGCAATCACTGCTCATTAATATCCATTAATATTAATGGACTCAATTCATCTATAAAAAGACACAGGCTATTTAAATAGACCTATAACCACTAAGGAAATAGAATCAGTCATTAAATTTCCCAACTAAAAAAAGTCCAGGACCAGATGACTTCAGTGCAGAATTTTACCAAAACCTCAAAGAAGAGCTAATACCAATACTCCTCAAAATATTCCACACAATAGAAACAGAAGAGACATTGCCATACTTGCCCTGATATCCAAACCACACAAAGATGCAACAAAGACAGAGAACTACAGACCAACTCCCTAATGAACATTGATGCAAAAATACTCAGTAAAGTACTGGCAAACAGAACCCAAGAACACATCAAAAAAAGAAAAAAATCATCCACCATGACATAATAGACTTCATCCCAGAATGCAGGGCTGGTTCAACATATGGAAATCTGTCAATGTATTCTACCATAAAAACAAACTGAAAGGAAAAAGAAACACATGATCAACTCATTAGACATTGAAAAAGCCTTCGACAAAATTCAACAACCCTTTATGATAAGGGTCTTGGAGAGATCAGGAATACAAGGACCATATCTAAACATAATAAAAACAATTTTTAGCCAGTGGACAACCAACATTAAATTAAATGGAAAGAAACTCAAAGTGATTCCACTAAAATCAGGAACAAGACAAGGCTGTTCACTCTTTCCATATCTATTAAATATAGTTCTTGAATTTCTAGCTAGAGCAATAAGACAACAAAAGGAGATCAATGATGGAGGAAGGTCATTGGTTAAGTAATAAAGAAACTGCTTGGTCTCATAGGTTAAAACATAGGTGGGAGGAGTAAACAGAACAGAATGCTTGGAGGAAGAGGAAGTGAGCTCAGAGGCCATGCTCCCCTCTCCCGGGAAGACGCAGTGAAACAAGCCGCCAGGTCAGACATGCTGAATCTTTCCCGTTAAGAGCACCTTGGGGTACTACACACATTACTAGAAATGGGCTAGTCCAGGTGCAAGAGTTAGCAGAGAAGAGGCTAGATATAATGGGCCAAGCAGTGTTTAAATGAATACAGTTTGTATGTTGTTATTTCGAGTTTAAAGCTAGCCAGGCCAACAGGAGCTGGGGTGGCAGGAACACAGCCCACAGCTCCTACAACAGATCAAGGGGATAGAAATTGGAAAGAAAGAATTTAAACTTTTGCTATTTGCAGGAGATATAATAGTATACATGAATGATCCCAAAAGCTCTACCTGGGAACTCCTACAGCTGATAAACACCTTCAGATATGTGACAGGATACAAGATTAACTCAAAAAAATCAGTGGCTCTCTTATACACAAATGATAAATGGGCCAAGAAAAAAATCAGAGAAACATCACCCCTTAAAATAGCCACAAATATAAAATATCTTGGGGGTAACTCTAACCAAACATGTGAAAGACCTATATGACAAGAACTTTAAGTTTCTAAAGAAAGAAATTGTAGAAGACATCAGAAATGGAAATTTTTCCCATGCTCTTGGATAGGTAGGATCAGCACAATAAAAATGGCAATCATATCAAAAGCAATCTACAGATTCAATGCAACCCCCATCAAAATCCCAACACAAATCTTCACAGACTTTCAGAGAATATTGCCCAACTTCATATGGAAAAACAAAAATATCCAGAAATAGCTAAAACAATCCTGTACAATAAAGGAACTTCCAGAGGTATCACTATCCCTGATATCAAACTCTACTGTAGAGCTATAGTAATAAAAATAGCTTGATATTAGCACACAAATAGATATGTGGGTCAATGGAATTGAATTAAATACCCTGCCATTAATCCACACACATAATGAACACCAGATTTTTGATAAGGAAGCCAAAAATTTACAATGGAAAAAGAAACCATCTTTAACAAATTGTGCTTGCATAACTGGATGTCAACGTGTAGAGCCTGCAAATAGACCCATATCTATTGCCTTGCACAAAACTCAAGTTCAAGTGGATCAAGGGTTTCAACATAGAGCCAGTTACATTGAACCTGACATAAGAGAAAGTGGAAAATAGCCTTAAACACATTGGCACAGGAGAATACTTCCTAAATAGAACATCAGAAATACAGACAAGGAGAGCAACAGTCAATAAGTAGGACCTCCTGGAACGGAAATGGCTTCTGTAAGGCAAAGGACACCATAAATAAGATAAAATGACAGCCTACAGAATGGGAAAAGATCTTTCTACCCCACATCTGACAGAAGGCTGATCTCCAAAATATATAATGAACTCATAAAACTAGACACTAAAATACCAAATAATCCTATTAAAAAAATGGGGTGCAAAGCTAAACAGAGAATTCTCAACAGAAGAAATTCAAATGGCCAAAAGACATTTAAGGAATTGCTCAACATCCTTAATCATCAGGGAAATGCAAATTAAAATGACTCTGAGATACCATCTTATACCTGTCAGAATGGCTAAGATCAAAAATACTGAGGACAGCTTATGCTGGAGAGGATGTGGAATCAGGGGAACACTCCTCCCCTGCTGGTGGGAGTGAGAACTTGTACAGACATTCTGAAAATCAGTATGACAGTTTCTCAGAAAATTGGGTATCAATCTACCTCAAGACCCAGGGATATCACTCTTTGGCATATACCCAAAGGATACTAAATCATACCACATAAATCATATGGTTATATTGCTCAACAATATAACCATAGCTGCATTATTCATAATAACCAAAACCTGGAAACCTACATGTCCCTCAACTGAAGAGTGGGTAAAGAAAATGTGGTACATTTACACCAAGGAGAACTATTTAGCTGTAAAAACCAATGACATTATGAAATTTTCAGGCAAATGTATAGAACTAGAAAATAAAAACATCCTAAGTGAGTTAACCCAGAGTCAGAAAGAAAAACACTTTTTTTTGTCTTTTGTGAGATGACATGAGTAACAGATCTACTTACATCACACACAGAGAGCTAAGACATCTGACTGATAAAGCACCTTGAAATAATGAATAATAAATCAAGAAAAAGAAATAGAGAAGCTCAAGGAAGCAGGAAATCCAGTTTGAGGGACAGAAGAAATTCCCAGCATGGTGATGAAAGGAGTTTCCAGAAGCCAGTTACACAGTGAACTCAGAAATTGATTGCACATGGAGCAGGCAACCGGGTCCAGTTGGAGCAGGAGGGTGAGGCTTCCAAGGAGAATGTTCTCATGAGACATGAAATGTACAAAGCACGCAGGTTTCCAGCTGAAAGGTTTTCAGACAGCTGTTGCTTAGTGCATGGACAACTAAACAAATAAAAGTTGGATCAAAATTAATTCTAATAAAAGCTCAAGTGTATAGAAATTGCTATTGAAATAGCTTACTACAAGGCTTAGTTAATATTTCAGACACCTCATGATATAAGTTGTGTATATTGATATAATCCCAAAGAATTTCTGGAATGGCACCATTGGTAAATGGGGAAAATGTGCCCATGTATGTGCATGTGTATTTGCATATGTAGCTTCAGAGAGATGGAGGGTTTGTAAACCATGCATTGGGGTGCAATGTTTCCCTATGGTGAATGAGTAGCAGTAGAAGTGAGTGGGTGAATAGTAGAGAAATGCATTGCCAAGCCAGCCCTAACTGATGATAGGGCCATGCAGCAGATGTCATTGTTCCCCAAAAAAATGTCTTTTGGCCTACTCTGAGTTTCTTACACAAACATGGTCGATACCTATACACACCCCAAGCTGTCTACACCAACTGTCTACCTGTTTGAGTGAGGGATATGGGTACCTGGCTCAAAACAAAGGACACTTCTGAAGTGTTAACAATTTAATGACCCCAGGAGAAAAATCTTCCATCAAGAGACAGAGGTGTGTTGATAAATGATCCATCCACCTTCTGCCCCCTTAGTGGTTCCTCAGAAGCTCCTAGCTAGGCTGAAGCATCACATCCCCAATGTTATCTGTACCCCTACATGAGATTCAGCGAGTGCTACAGTCTGGACAGTCAGTGAATCTGTTGTAACTCTCGATAGGCTGAGGCGCTGGGGTTCTAGCAATGAATATATAAACCGCTGGCTCACTGGCTCTCTATGGACATCGGGGATACACAGCAATGGTAGCCATGAGGATCATAGAATTGTTTGTCAAAGAAAGAGAATTATAACATTGTTATATAAACCAGCCATCAACCTACTGTGGTGCCCTGGAAGCCAGAGGTCCTCTTTGGAAGCCTTTAAAGAAACTCCTTCTCCAGCTCAGTGAAACTGTTGAAAATCCAGGGTGGGGTTCAGTATAAGGAAAATAGGCATACAAGGGAGTCTGAATCTGGGTCTCCAGAAATCATACAAGTTAACAAACAAAACAGACAAAAATAACAACAGATACAACAAATTGGACTCTAAAACCAGGCATGAGGACATTTGGATGGAAAGTTCTAGGCTAGCTGAATGACCACCATTTTTAGTATAAAGCAACTTCCTGTTGCCTGGAAACATGCTGAAGCCCAACCCAAGGCTTGACTCTTTCTCATTGCTCTTCTTTTACTGCTTGTAACAAGGCCAATAGCTAGGGCAAGGTTTCAAAATAGAAACATCTTATACACTGAAATCTGACTAACATGCCTAGTAGTAATAGAGCGGACATATATAGAAAGGGGTTTTTGAGACTAATGTATGGGGGTTAGGTTGATGGGGTGAACCATTCCTCAAAAATGTGTAGGCATATTTTATTTTATTGTAATTTGCTTTATTGCACTCCATAAATGTGGGCTGTTTGTTTCACAAACTGAAGCTTCATGGTAACCCTATATCCACCAGGGCTATTTTCCAACAGCAAGAGGTTAATTTGTGTCTCTCTGTGATTGTTTGATAATTCTTAGAAAAGTTGAAGCTTTGCCATCGTATCTGGTGTGTTTCTCTGTGGTCATAGGTCTTAGCTATTGCTGTGTGGCTGGGGCACTGGGAACCATTCCCACATAGAGCTGAAACTCTATGCATATGTTCTAACTGTCCCATAAGCCATCCATTCCCCTTCTTTCCTTGGGCTATCTTATTTGCTAATATGCTGTAGCTGGAGGCTGCTCCTTCATTTCCTGGCTGCCCAGACCTGAAAAAATCACACAGAAACTGTATTAATTAAAACACTGCTTGGCCAATCACTTAGGCACATTGCTAGCTAGCTCTTATATCTTAAATTAACCCATTTATATTATTTGTGTATCACCATGTGGTTGTGACCTACTTACGGTAAGGTTACGTCCAGCATCCCGCGTCTGGCGTCTGTCTCCTGCAGCGGCTACATGGCTTCTCTTTGAGTCTGCCTACTCTCTCCTCAGTCTGCTTGGAATTTCAACCTTGTTCTACTCTGCGCTGCAATAGGCCCAAAGCAGCTTCTTTATTAAGCAATTGCATTCACAGCCTACAGAGGGGAATCCCACATCAAAACACAGTGTTATCAAGTCAAGTCAGTGTTATAAGTCAAGTGATAATCCTACAGTGGCCTTTAAGTGTCCAGGAGAAGGCACAAGTCATCTGCCTTTCACTTTAAAAGCCACAAATGGCTAATTGTAGTGATGAAGGTGTGACCCAAGCCAACATAGGCTACCAACTCGTTTGGCAGATCGTTAGCCAAGCCAGTGCAAAGGAAAATTCTTGAAAGAAACCAAAAGTGTTAACCAAGTGAACAAATAAAGTATTATTTAACAAGAAGAAATGAAATGACTATATTGCTGATGAAAAAGAAAGTTTCAGTGGATAGAAAAATCAAACCAGCCAGGATATTCCCTGGAGGTAAAGTTTAACCGAGACTGAAGCCCCGCCTCCTTTCCATTCTGCAAAAGTTGAGAGAGGTTGGGGAGCTGGAAATGGGAAGTGTGTCCACAGGCTGAGGGACGGAAGTGAATCCATAGGCTGAGGGATGGTAGAGTGTTCACAGGCTGAGGAACAGAAGTGTGTTCACAGCATGAAAGTGTGATCAAAGCTCCAGCAAGCTCTGCAGAAGACCCAGCTGGGATCATGAAAGAAAATTCTCTCTCCAAGATAACAGATTGCCTCTAGGATGAAGAAGACATCCGGGATTTCCCCACTATAGGAAATGAATGACTGGTGTCCGCAGGCTCTCTCTCCTGAGAGAGGCAAATGGAGCTGGTGACTTTAAGGTCAGTGTTCACTTATCATCCTGGAAATCAGAGGACCCTAAAGAATTCTACTAAAGTTCCTCTGCCATGCTCTATACATTAGGCAACAAAACTCTAATACCAGCACATCTGTAATATTGAATATTCTAAGCATGGTTTTATGAAATCTGTGTGTTCCCCACTAAGACACATAGCTCAGAAAAAGACTCCTTTCAAGACATTAGTGATCATTGACAATGTACCTGGACTCTGGCTCAGATAGAAGCCGAAAGCAAAATTGTCATTGTTTTCATGTCTACCAACAAAGGCAGAAATACATCCTGGGTCAAGAAGAAATTTTGACCATTAATCTTATTTCCTACGTGTGTGTGTGTGTGTGTGTGTGTGTGTGTGTGTGTGTGTGTGTGTGTGTGTGTGTGTGATCAATTTCCAGGATGGGTTCATGACCATCTTTTTACCAACCCTTTACCCTGTTGGTTCTATGGATCCAACTCAGGTTGTCAGCCTTGGTGGCAAGCTCTTTTGTCTGCTGAGCCGTCTTGCTGGCACCAAACCTATTTTTGAAGAAATATATTTCATATAGGTATGTCTGCTGTGGCCGGTGACTTCCAGATCAATCTTGGCAGAAGAATTTGAAAACCGCCTGGGAAGAATTCACGATTCTATGTCATTAAGAACATTGGTGAAACATGAGAAGGGGTCAGACTAGCAGTGTTGACAAACTTTGGAAAACCATTGCTTTTCAACTTTCTCTGCGAGTTTGAAAGATTCAAGACTGCGCTGGGAGGAATAGCTGCAGCTGTGGTAAAAACAGCGAAAGATCTTGAATTAGAAGTGGGCCTTGGAGTTTTACGGTACCTAACAGTCATGGGAAGAAAACGTGTGTTTTGTGGTGAGCAAAAAGAAATGGATTCCTTTTTTAAAAAATTATTTATTTATTATGTATACAATATTCTGTCTTTGTGTATGCCTGCAGACCAGAAGAGGGCACCAGACCCCATTACAGATGGTTGTGAGCCACCATGTGGTTGCTGGGAATTGAACTCAGGACCTTTGGAAGAGCAGGCAACGCTCTTAACCTCTGAGCCATCTCTCCAGCCCCAAGGAAGTGGATTCTTGAGGCAGAACCTGTTCCAGGTCAAGACCCTGTGGATATTGTTGAAATAACAAATGACTTATCATATTGCAGAATTGTAGTTGACAAGGTAGCAGTGGAATTAGAGAAGACTGACTATAACTTTGAAAGTGCTGCCGTTGGTAAAATGCTCATGTTTAAAGAAAATCTTTAGCAAAAAAGGAAGTTTTTGTTTTCTTATTTTAGAGAAATCACCATATCTATGTCTTGCTGTGCTATGACATTCACTTTATTGCAGTCCCCTAAATCTGAACCCACAATGTATCCCCGAAGTGCCTGTAAATGCTCCCATGTGTTGCTGGCCCTAAGGTCTTCTTCTGGTAGAGGGGTGAAAAGGTGTGACTTCAACAAACACAGATGCAGGGAGTGAGGTGAAAGGCTTACTGCAGACTGGTTTGTTTAACAACAGAGGAAAATTTACATATCCTCCCAACACCCAGGCGTTCTGATCCATTGGCAGTTGACATCTCAGGCTCATCTCTCATTGGCTAGGTACGATCAAGACCTCTAACAGTGCCTGTTGCTAGACACTCAGGAAACACAGTCTGGTTGTGCTTTATTGACTAGACACACACAGGACACTTTTGATAGTTCCATGCAGACTCAAGGTTGGCTCCTTTCGGTCCGGTAGGCCTTATCTTCCTACACCCATGGAGGCAAGTTGATGACATCACATCCTTGGTACTGGCACACCATGATTCATCCCCCTGGGGTTGACGCTAATCTCAGCTTCTCTTCCTTGCTGTTGGTCCTATGTGAAACTCAGGGGAACAAACAACTAAAAACTGCACTATTTTTATATTAGGATCTTTGAGTGAAAGGTACTTGTGAAAGAAGAAGGGCATTCCAGTCTCCCCTTTCTTACCGAAAACAGGATAAAATTTTATCTGGTGGGGCTGGAGAGATGGCTTGGTGAATAAGAGTACTGGTTCTTCTTCTAGAGGATTTGGGTTCAGTTCCCTGCAACCATATGGAGACTCACAATGACCTCTTCTGGCTTCTGCAGACACTGGACACACAAGTGGTGCACAGATACATGCAGGCAGAACACCCAAACACATAAAATAAAAATAAATCTTAAAAAAAAAACTTACCCTAGAGACATTCTCCCTGTAGCAGGAGCCGGGGAAAATGTACTGCAAAGGTAATCAGAGACAAGAGAATCTCATACAGACAGACCTTGTTAAAATGACTCTGGCCTTCCTTTAGCCTTCTTTACTCAACTCAGTAGAAAAATATTTAGGGTCTGTCAACCTTTTGTGGCTTTCTTTCCTTAGAAGGGCTCTTAAATTATTTTAACTTTGTATGATTCTCTTCTATTAATTTGATAGGTGGTAATAGTAATCGTAGTTAATTAAATTAACTAATATCTAATAAATAGTAATGTTGGATTTAATTTACTGTAAGCCAGCTTCATCCTCTGGCCTCAGCTGGTGACCTAGGCAGAAAGGCAAATCATGGCGTCTCCCACACCCACAAGTCCCATTATCTAAAACTTGAAGAATTCCTGAGTGGTTGATAGGATGCGCTGTATAATTCCTGGGATGTGATGGTGGATACACAGCCATGGGAGCCCCAGATTTTCGCATGGCCTTTATCTCGCAGGGGTTATCAAACAGATAAAATGTCAAAGCAACCTCTTCAGCTGGTTATGGGATTGGCTGACAGAAAACTATTTGGAGTCGGGGATCAGCCTCATGTGTCATATGCCCAGTGTTTTGGGGGGCAGGGGTGGACATAGTCTTCCTCTAATAGGAACTTCTGCCAAAATTAAGTCTAAGTCCCTAAGGATAATAGAAATATTTCAACCCAGGATCAAGGATGTAGTAGACTGTTTGCATACCACACACAAGGCCTTGAGTTTGATTCCCAGAACAACAATAGACAGACAGACAGACAGATAGGTACCAGAAATACTTTAACCGGAGGACATAGTAACATAAGCAAAAGAAATACTTTAACCAGGGGACATAATAACATAATAAGGGTTCCATCGAGTTATAGCTTCTGCCTCTGGTCATTTGGAGTGTCCCCTGAAAGTAGACCAGCAGGTTGACAGAGTTAATTGTTACCTGGGATTAACGGACCATGTTAATCACCACGGGGTATAGATGCAGTTCCTAAAAGGCCGGTTAAAAGCCTGGCACAGCTGCAGCCGTGGGACTACACCCGTATTCACAGATTTTCCTTTTTAAATTGTACTTCAGAGACTATGGCGTCTAACTGCTTTGGGACCAGGCACTCTTCAGAGTGGGAAGAGGTGACAGCAGCGAAGCCAGAAGGAGTTGAGACCCCAGACCACATCGCCCAATGCCGATCAATCCAAATCCAGGTGTGCTGTAACCTGCAACACTGCCAATGGGTTCAGCACACCCGTGCAGCTTCCATCCCCAAGTGTCCTTCTGCCTCTGGCGCTGAGGGCTTCACCTGACCTCAGGGGAGCTTACTCAGCCTGCACATGAGGCATCCAAGGCATGCTGGGTTGAAACTTCAAGGATCAAGATTTGGCAGTGAAGGACAGAAGCCATTGTGTCCACAAGCCAGCTCCCTATGCTTCAACAGAGTCAGTTCAAACTGCCCCCTACACGGCTCTGAGGTCATCAGCCATATGACCCCAGTTGCCCCCAGCAGTCATCAGACCCTAGGCATAGACTTAACTCTTTTTCCATCCTGTCCTCCTCTCAATCCTTCCTTAGGATCAGCTTTCAAATAAATCAACCCGCTCTTTTTGGAAGTGTTCTTGTATTGCTATCAATCATGAAAAACATGCACAAGCATCAGAACCTCCTCTCGATGACTTCTATTTTATTTAGCACTCAGTAAGTGGGCCGTGGGAATGCCCCAAGCAGTTTGGAATTGATGAACCTCTATGTGGCATTGATATTTTTTCTCTGTTTTTGGAAATACTGAGGATTGAAGCCAGGGCCTGGCAAAGAGCTCTAGCAAGAAGCTCTAGCTCTAGCCCTATGGCTATTGGAACTATTATTATTACTTTTGAGACAGGGTCTTGCGAAGGTACCCAGGCTCGCTCTGAACTCTCTCTGTAGCCCCGGCAGGTTTTAACTTGCACTCATCTTAAACAGGCCTTCTGAGCAACAAGGGTTACAGGCCTGTGCCATGAGGCCTGTCTTCCTTTTCTGTCTGTATTAACAGTTCTAAAGTTTGTATGATTGAAGAAGACAAAACAAAAGCCTTTATATCTTTTATTTATTTATTTATTTATTTATTTATTTATTTATTTATTTATTTTGGTCTCTGTATTTTGCAAAGCTGTATATATAGCAGTTAGACAATCCAATCTGGAATCATGCCTTCCTGATTTTACTTTGAAAGCCACACGTCCCTAGCGCTAAAATGAGAACAGTAATGTACTTACTTAGTGTGTCCAATGAAACATGCCTGACACATAACATAGTAAAGGACTTCTGTGGAGGTAAAAGTGGTAGACATGACGTAGGTATTTTATTACTTACCATAGAGTCTTTTTTAGTAATATCTATGAGCATGGATTATAGATTTTGGGGGAGGTAGAGCTTTTGGTATTCATTCCTCTAAAGAAAGGAAAGGCTAATATTTCTTCCTGTACTGAAAATACTGGTTCATAATTATATACCATAGCTTTTCTTTTTCTGCAGAAGTCTTACAGGCATTTGTAGAATTCAAAAGAAAATGGCGGTTTCTGTCGGCTGAGGCAGGTGACTAATTGCCAGCTTGGTGTGGAATAAAAGCCACACGAGCATTATTTGGGATTATCACTGGCCAATGATGGAGCTTCTTAGATCAATGCCAACATTGTTCCAGAAGACACTGTGTTTTAGAAGGTTAGACAGGGGCTTTGTCTGCTCTGTCCTCTGGCAGCCCTGCCTCATGCTGCGATGACTCACTGACACCCAGGTGGAGAGAAAAGAGCTTGCTTGTGTTACCAAAACAAACACAGGGCCCCAGCAGGGCCTCTCTCCACTACCTGCTGTCAGACAGGAATCCTCTGCCTGTGAGAACAGAGCACTCCCTTCACACACTCCCTAAAGCACAAAAGTAGCTAGAATCAGATAGCTAGCCTTAGAACTGGAAAATTGTTCTTAAGTGCAAAAGACTGTAGGTGAAATAGTGTGAGCAGGCAGACACATTTTATACCCAGCATTCAGCGCCACACCAGCCCAGTGGAGCTGAGGCATCAGACAGAGTTGAGAGCAGTAATGGCTGCTGGCAGCCACTCAGCTTTATAAGAAGGAAGAGGGCTCTGCTACACAAGAGTAAAAGAGACACCCAAGAGTCTCAGGGACATCACCGGGGCTCTGGGACACCAGTCAGTTGCTGTGGGAACTTTATATTAGCCTGCTCACTCCAAACCTACTGGGAATGGAGGGGCCTCCACGTGGTGTGTCGTCCTTTTTTAACAACACCTCAAGCATGGTGTGTGCCCTGGTAGGCGTTCTGCCACTGAGCTATAAACCCCAGCCCTTTCATGATGGGGATGATAATGCTGATGTGATGATGATGATATTGATTGACTGATTGATTGATTGTAAGACTGTATCTTGCAAAGTTACAAGTTACGAAGTTACAAGTTTGTACCCACTCTACAGCCCAGGCATGCCTTGAACGTGCCACTCTCCTGCTTCAGCCTTCCAAGTAGTTGGGATTACGTGCCTATACCACAAAGCTCTGCTCCAGTACTCTTTTCTTCCTGCTTTTTAGTAACACCTTCTCCTGGATTCCTGTATCATGTACAACGGACAAGGGAGATTTGACTCTGCTTCTAGTTTCATTTGTGACGAGCTTGAGTTTGAGTTTAGAAATATGGAACAAGAGAGGCTTGCTCACCTTCATACTGAATTCTCCTCTTTGGGTTCACAGACAGAATTTTGGAAGAGACAAGTAGAGGATGATGTTGCTGTTTTGTTTTTGAGACAGGGTTACTCTGTGTAGCCCTGGCTGTCCTGGAACTCACTCTGTAGACTAGGCTGGCCTTGAACTCACAGAGATCCGCCTGCTTCTGCCTCCCAAGTGCTGGGATTAAAGGGGTGAGTCACCACCGCCAGCTGACAAGTAAGTGGAGAAGAAAGCTTGACCAACTTCATAGAACAATCACAGGAATGTCTTCCTCTAATGAAGTTTCGTTTTGGAGTCTGGACACTTTCACTGAGGTGTCTGTCTACCCTGGTAGGGCTGTACAGCTGTATACAAGGCACCCAGACTCTAGCCTTAGGTATTCTAGAACAGCTGCATTGGTCCAGAGGAATGGCAACCTTCTCCCAAGCTTTACCAAGAAGACCATCCCAGAGTGAGACCAGAAGTCACCTATGCTGTGTGACCAATGGAGTATTCTGGGAGAAGGGGAAAAAGGGCATTTGTTCTCATTTGGGACCTGCCAAGAATTTATCTTATCATATTGATATCACTTATTTTATATCCAACTGCTGATATCTAGATATCTTCAAAAGTGGTCATTAGTCCAGTGATACAACAAATACCAGCTCCTCCTAAGTGTGCCAGCTTCTCTTTTATCATTCGTCCTTGCATGAAATTAAATGGGAGGGTTTTATTTCGTTGTTCTCTTCTGTTTTGCTTTTCTTGAGAAAGGCTTGGGCCTTGAAATGTTACTTGACTTTAGAAGCTGGGCAGGGTAGCAAACAGAAACACAGATTTTCACAGAAAGATTTCAATGCAAGAATATCCTCCCCAGAATCCTCGAGTAGAATCCTTGGAAACCGTGATTCGCATATGGAAATTGCTTGCAAAATTTCATTCACCAATCAATCACGTTCAGTGATTAAGTTTAGCATTTTTATTTTAAATCAGTGTTCCTTCTTAAGAGCAACCTAGCCAAAAGCAGTTGCAAATTGTTGGGTAATTATCACAAGTCTTTGTACTGGAAAAACTGGCTGCTCAAACCCTTGTACAACCACCCATTAGGACTGCGTGATGATTCATCCTTGAGATGCTATTATGTACTTAAATCAACAAGATTCCATTTCTTCACAGGAGAATTATCTTCAAAAGCGCTCTCTCTCTCTCTCTCTCTCTCTCTCTCTCTCTCTCTCTCTCTCTCTCTCTGTGTGTGTGTGTGTGTGTGTGTGTCCATCTCTGTCTGTCTGTCTGTCTCTGTGTGTGTGTCCATCTCTGTCTGTCTGTCTGTCTCTCTATCTCCATCTGTCTCTGTCTCTCTCTGTGTTTGTCTGTCTGTGTCTGTCTCTTCCCTGTTTCACTCTCTCTCCCCCATTTTCTACTTATTTCTAGGGCTAAGGAGAATGGGCTCTTAAAGAAAACACTGAAGCTCAGACAAGGCCAGAGGAAGATCATCAACATGACTTGAATTTGAGTTTTACTTAATTTTCCCTTTTGGCTCTCTTCCCACACTTGAGGTACTTTCGACTCATCTCTGCCACACCCAGAGCTCATACACCCAGATACTATGAAGAATCATGAAATTTAGAAACAGTACCCTACGCTCACCTAAAATTCAGCTCAAAAAGCAAAGGTTTTGAGTACCCATCCATTTACAACTTACACATTTTCTTTCTTCTTGAGTATTTGGGTGCAAAAGATTTGGACAAGATGTACCTGAAAGTGAAAACAACTTTTCCCCCAGGTTTTTAACTATGGCCAGGAATATTCTGTGATGTAAATAAACCAAAATGGTTGGTCATGATGCAACTATATTTATGTGCTCCATTTCATCTATATGGCTACCCCATGTTCGTAAGATGTTTTCTGTGACGTAATCTCATAGTATTCTATAGATGATAATTAAAACACACAATTTAATGTTGTCTATGGATGGCTCTGACTCTAATGTCTATAACTAAACTGCACTCCAGTTAGGATAAGATAATGTATAGTATTAAAAGAGCCTCTTAGGAAAAGCAATATATATCATTATATATATGACATAATTCAGTAAGCTTTAGGGGAGCTTTCAGTGCCAGGCTTCCCTGATCAAGATGGTGTGCACCAGTTTCAACCACACCCATGGGATATTTTGGAAAAGGGCTTCTATGTGTAAGGCTTCAAAGTGATGACTCACATGGTCCAGTCACAGAGGGAGCTAGGAAAAGGCAGTCAACGATGAACACTCATTCTCAAACAAGTGAGCTTTCTCACCTACTGTAGTGGGGCATATATGTTAGGGTCCTGAGTGGGTCATTTGTTTACAGACACACACCCTTCATTGCCTTTAGCTGACTTACTTATCCATACCACTCCCAGAAGAACCCACTGCCACCCAGACATGGCTCTTCATTCTTTTGATCCTACTCGTCTCTAGTACATGTCCCCAAACATAGGAGCCAGGTAGATTCCTGTTGCTTGCAGCATGATGTAGGAGAGATCAAGGGAGCCAAAGCCATAGGAGGGAAGGAAAGCAAGGTTTGCATACACTCATGCAACGCTAATTCCATGCCCTACCCTTCTAAACCCTGCTCCACTCCCTCTTCTCATTTATGATTACTGTCATTGCTACTCTTTAGGAGCCTTTGGAAAGCTACCTCACCAAGTAACACACTTCCATTGTTTTCACAGAACCAGTAAGAAAAATGCCATCCTCAGGAGAGGGTCTAAGGAAATTTATATGATTAATATGTGGAAAGTCATTAGGACAGAGTATGCTAATAAGGCTGACCTATCTCTGGGTTTTAGCTACAAGAAAACACCTGGGGCCTGTCTTCCCATTCTGAGAATTTGGAGAGGGCGTCAGGTCAACTAGCAGAGGCCCAAGGAACAGACCTCTAACTAATGGGCTTGACCACACACTTGCCACCCTCCCCTCCCTCTTCTCACCGACCCCACCCCCACACAGTCTCTCTCTTTCTCTCCACCTCCACACTTGCCACTGGGCACCTCTTCGGGGCTCACGGAGCGTCAGAGCTACGGCTTCTCAACAATCTGAGGGTTCCTGCATGTGTGTTAGCTGCAGCGACCAGTGTCACTCATTCTTCATCTTCTAGAAAGTTGATGGAGATGTGTGGTCAGCTAGCAGGTCCCTCTCATTCTGGATTACTCCCTGCGATACTGGTTTACTGTTCTGTGACTTTTTCCTGTTCTACTGGAAGAAACGCACCAAGTTACTCTACTCCAGCACCTGGAATAGGAAGCTCTCCGTTCATAGTCAAAAATTTCCATCTCAATAAATAATCTTTTATTTTTATTAAAAAAAACAAACAAACTCCTGCCACCATAGTAGTGTGATTTTAACTATTCTGCCTACTCATGAAAAGCATTAGAAACAAAGCACCAAAAAATATGGCTTCACTTTAGCCTTTTTCCCTTCCCCTAGAAGAGTAAGTAAATTAACTAAATAGTAATTGTTCAGTGCTTGTGAACATGAGACTTGGGTTCAGTTCCTGATACAAACGAAGATACCGAGACCGTTGAGGAAATGACCCACCCATGCCTGCACAGCCAGCAAGAGCCATATGTGGAGACAGATACACATAGGCCCCCCCTGGGAGAATCTAAGAAAGCAAGGCATGTTTTCAACATGCAAGTTTTATTAAAGTCATAGGAATATCCCTCAGAAACTTAGAGGAAACCCACGCTGATTGAGTCATTATGACTCTGGCCTCCTGTGGGATTTCATGGCCATTCTTTCCATAGTGTATAATTTTGGAGCTTGAATTAATCACCCTGCACAGCCGCCTACGTGGAAAGCAAAGGACCTCGATATACGGCACCTTTGTTACAGTCAATAGCAAGCGGCACTTAGCACATCTGACGGCTCAGTGTGTGCGTGAGATAATCGTTTGAGAGCCTGCTCTGCTTGTTTAAAGGGCGGTAACTCAATATCATTAGGCAACTGAAAACTACCTCAGCCTTGCCGTGGGAAATCTCAGACAACACACTGTTGGACTCTTAGTGATTTCTCAGCCAGTCCAGAATTCTTGAGACTATGCCTTGTGCTTATTGTAAATCTGTCATGGGGACTCGGAACCTCAGAGACCTGGAGGACCTGCGTACTTGGGTAGGGGTGCAAGAAATGGAACGTTCAGAAAGAAATGACACCCAGGGTGCCTTTGTCTCCAGTGTTTCCAGCAGAAGGTTTCGGTCCTATCAACTCACGGCCCCCTCTAACTTGTATTCCCCCTAAGCCATTATCATTAAAATACAGTGTGTTACCGATCGAGGAAGGGAAGAAGCAAGTCAAACAGGTCAAAACTCAAAGTGTGTGCTTCAGAGAAGTTTGTAATCTGTCATTTTTTTGTATGCAGACTTAAGTTTGTTCATCTTTATGTCCATCATTTTCTTAAAATAGTTATGCTATTACTTTGGCAGATGGGAATTTTAGCACTAATTACCAGTTCAAATGCCCAACCTGTCACGGAAAAGTTAGATTTTAAAAAAATGGTGTAAATTATCACCCAGACCACATTAAGCATATGATGAAATATTTACTTCATATATCAGAAAGGATAAGATAAAAACTCACTGCCAAGGAGCAACCAGTCAAAAGAAGCAGGAGGGCAGAATATGTTTCTCTCCTTCTGCTGGCTAGTCTGCTGCCCGCTTCACACCTTACAGGCACTGTGGTAGGACTAACATTCAACCAATGTGGGGAAATACTTGAATGGGAAGGTGGGCAGGGAAAACAGAGACTCCCATCTTCACTCCCCGGATAGAAGAGGGCCCATCACAAGCAGAAGGCTCACAACCAGAGTTGAGAAAGGGGTGGGGGGCGGTCCTTCAACTATCCCACACAAGTGAATCTGGGGATCTGAACCTGCCAACAGTAAGTCACAGTCACGCACTGTTGGCCCAGCTTGAAGGACGCCGTTGGGTGTCTGCATGCATGGGATCGCTCCCTGAGGAGGAAGTCCACACTAGACTTTTAGAGTTTGTTAATACATGAAAAACTAGAATTGAGATGAGGGGACAGGTCACTCCAAACTTAAGATGCACAAAAATGATAAGTCAAGTTGAGGCAGAGAGATACTGGCTTCACAAGTAGTCTGAATTATCTAAGTTTAGGCTTAATGAACTGATTGTCTTTAACCCAAACCCAAATAAACAGTGTAATATAATTGTGTTCAATGAAAGCTGCTTGCAGTATGACAATGAGTTCCTTATGTATCACAGTATGCAAGATTCAAGTTGTAGGATGAACCTTTAAAAATGTAATTGAATACCTAAACAAGACCTTTAGAAGTGAGACAGGAGACTTTGTTTTGTCTAATGTCCTTACCCATTGAAAGTATTTTCAATACCCCTCATAGATGGAAAATTAGCGACAACAACAACAGCGGAAAAACTACAAACCAGACTCAGGATTTGAACACCTGGTTTATTGGGGGAAGCTGGAAATGAAAACTGCAATTGCCTTTGCTGCAACTTACAAAATAGTGATCTGCTGTATAAAACAAGCTACTTCCCATTACGTAAGTACAAATGATAAACACACTACTAATAACAGCCCATCCAGTGTCTATGCAGAGAAACTCATTCCTGAATTCTCCAGTTGTATGTATAATATCAGACATTTTAAGGAAGACCAGGTTTTTCATTCTATTCAGGTTTCTGTTACAATTAAAATCTATCCCAGCTGACCCTCAGCAGGTCCCAGCAGAGGCTGAGATGAGGAACTGACATTTCTTCTCTGCAGGATGTTTGAAGGATATTGCTATGACAGTGACCCCCTCCGATGTCTTTCTACCCGACCTCATCTCCTCCACCCATCAGGATGAACCAGCCCTAGTCCCTCTTCCCATCCGGTCTGTGCTGGTTCTGAACATATAGACACGAAACTGTACAGACTCAATATGGCTTCTTCCAGCACCCTACCCTCCTAAACTATGTTAAAAGAGGGAACTTTGCTATAGCAGTTGAGTAGTGACAGCGGCCTGACTATTAGAACCCTTTCCAACACATCAAAGCAAGTCAACACAAAGCTTAGGGAGACGGCAATTGTTGAAAACACTAACAAGCAATCCTCACCAACAATGCTCATTTAGGAAATCTAAATTTAGCTTTAGAGTCATCATTCTGCTTCTTCATGTAACCAAAAACTCAAAAAAAGTTTGTTGTGTTCTTTGCATTAATTTTTAGGGTATTTGATCATTGAAATTTTTTATCAGTAGCTCCCCTTCTCCTTAGCCCTTAGTAGAAACAATCCATTCTAACTTGAAAAACAAAAGCTTCAGTCTCATTTCCACTTTATTAAATTTCCCACGCATGCTCTTTAACAAATGCAGCTTAAATGATACAGATTTCATACAAGGACAAATTAGTAGTACATAACCAGCAAACAGAAACAAGTCTTTTTTTTTTTTTAACTTCACAAGACACACACAGGACATGAAACTTAACACTATTTACGAAGCATTTTCTTTAGTATTTATTCCAGCATTTCTGAACATATGAACACTGCCCAAACATAGGTTCCTTGTGACTCGGGGAACAGTTTCCTCCTCGGGACCCATCTTGCAGCAGGGCTTCTCTTGGGGTCTCTCTCTGACATTAGGCAGATGTGTAGAAGTACCTGGGCTTGGCATTGCCTAGCAGGTCATCCTCGTAGTTGGGGAGGCAGCAGAAGAAGAAGGAACAGCCAATCAAGATGATGGTGGCCGCCCATCCGAAGCCATAGGCCCAATTATATATGTAATTGACGCCAGGGTTACTATGAAGGTCAAAGGTCTGGGTGTACTTCACTGGATAGATCACCAGGGAGATGATCTGGAATACAGCTAAAGGGAAGGAAAAACGAGCTCAGAGTATGAAGGTACAAATGACTAAATACGCGAATGAGTGCACAGTGTGCAGGGTAGTGTTTGTCAACTCCCCCAAACCCCAATCTCCAAGGGAGGAGGGAACCTCAGCTCAAGAAACACCTTCATCCCACTGGCCTGGGAGCACGTCAGTGAGGCACCTTCTTGATTAATGATTGGTGTGGAAAGGCACGGGGCCATGCCACCTATGGGCAGGTAGTGTTGGGTTGTGTAAAGAAAGCCAAGCACTGAACTGGTAGCATTCCTCCATGATTTCTGCTTTAGATTCCTGCCTCCAGTTCCTGTCTGAACTCCTGCTCTGGTTTCCCTTCCTGACCCTAGGTATAACTTGTAAACCCTTTCCTCCTCAGGTTGGTTTTGGTCGTGGTATTTACCACAGCCAGCTAGGACACACTGTAACAATACCAAGTTCACCAAGTTTCTCCCTTGCATAATAGTCCCTCTATAAGGATGCTGAGCGACTAGAGGAATCTGCTAATCATGAGCCAAAACAGAGTGTCAGAGATCCCTGGAACCCATAGTGTCATACACACACACACACACCAGGTAGAAAGCAAGCAGAAGATCATGCTTCATGATGCTGAGCATCTAACTGGATGAAATTGTTCCTTGCCTACACCATTGTTCTGCCATCTTACGTCCTCTCTAGAGCACCAGATAGACATTAAAGTGGTTTCCTATTCACCCTCCCTTCCTCCTGTTTCTCTCCCCTCCCTTTCTTTCCTTCTTTCCCACTCTCCCTCCCTTCCTTCTTCTCATACATGGCACTAACATCATTCTCCTGGTGCATGCTTGATTTTATGGGAGCTATATAGTCATGGAACTTCTGGCCTGCTTCCAACCCTGACTACATAATTTGTCTCTCCTGGTTCATGGCTGAAGTTCTGTCCTGGCTTCCTTCTGGTCCTTGGTTGGTATCTTGAGAAATAAGTTTATGGCCTGATTTATCCTATCAACCATCACCTTCTTTGGTCTCAGAAAACCCAATTTTGCTACTTTCTGTTTTGCAATTTTATTTTATTTTTTTATAGATGTTTTGCCTGCATGCATGAAGTGTCATGGAAACCAGAAGGAGGCATTGGATCCTCTGAAACTGGAGTTACAGAAGGTTGCAGTCCAACGTGTGGGTGCTGAGAATTGAACCTCTCTTCTCTGGAAGAGGAGCCAGTGCTCTTAACTGCTGAGCCATCTCTCCAGGGACTTAGCTTCACTTCTGAATCTAGCTGGTAGCTGGGATCACATCACTTTGACAGGTATTTGCCAGAAACTTCATATAGTCTTTACTCCTAAATCCCAGGACCTTGCATTCTGTTAATAAAGGTGTGCCCTGAGATCTATCTGCCTGCATCACTCTATGTCTTCGTAGCACTTCTGCCAGAGTCAGGTCAGGTCCCCAGCACAGGATTTTGTGCTACAGATTCTAGGTCTAGCCCCTCCCTATCCTCCTGCATCACAAATCCTTCAAAGAGTAAAGTAGGTCAGGGACATTTGGTTCCTTCAGCATGGAGCTCACAGGAGGTCAGGCTAGAACCACTCTGAAGGTTACTGTACTTCCAAGACAGACACAGCCCCGGTCTCCAGGGCTGGTTTTAGCGGATGGGGATGCTTAAGAGAGAAAAACATACAGTGGTTAACTCTTGTCATTTGAATACAGAGAACAGAAAACTATCTGAGACACAGAGGGAAAGGGACTCAGATTCCCAAATTACAGTTGTCCCCTGACACTTTTGCCAGTGGTGACTCGTTTCTGAGGACAAATCAGAAAATATAGCTGCCAGAGGTCTTCCATGAACATCCACAGAGATGGACTCGAACATTCTCCCCACGTCCACGGATTACTAATGAGGACCTGATGCCGCTCTGTCTTACCAGCCAGGGCGAGGAGGCCTCCAATAACCCTCAGGAAAATGAGCATCTGGGGTCCACACAGGGCGAAGAAGGAGAGAATGAAGCAGATGACCAGGATGATGAAGCCGCAGAAGAGTGTGGCAGCAGCCGCTCGTCCCCACGCTGCAAGACAGAGTCACCGACACTTGTTAGACCGATATGCCAACTCCCAAACTGCTAACCAAATCATCTGACCCCCAGCCCCAGGATAGAGTTCTGAGGGAGGTGAGGGATTTTTTTTTCTTTGTGAAGGGGTTGGGAATATTTCAGTAACTCCACACTTCAAGGGGAAGTTGGGTGATTCACATGGAGAATATTAATAACGTGTTTTATCCCCCCTAAGTTTGGGGGCAAATGTTTACATCTCTAAAATGCAAACTCAGCTTCTTGGCACAGCTTCCACGTAAAGAGGCCAATTTTAAAAGTTCATCCAGATCCGCATACAACATGACCATGATAAACATTCATTGTATTGAACAATTCAGGTTACACACTTTCAGAAACACTTCCTTTTAAAAGATTATTATTTAGTTTATGTTAAGGACTGGCTTCATTCACAAGCTGTTCCACAAGAGTTCTTCATCATTGACCTTGGTCTTAAAAAGAGCTGGGGTGAGACAGAAACTGACTTCTAGACTTGAAGGCCTACAGGGGCAGTACTAGCCCCTGCTCTCTTCTGTAGGTGTGGAAATGAGGAGATCAGCCAGCCAAGCACGAACCACTCAATAACCCCTATCCTCACACTGACTCCTTCCTTGTCTCTTCACACACAACCCGGTGTCCAGAGCTAGCCATTAGCATTAGGATACGCACCAGTTCCTCAGAGCAACTTCTGAAGGCTCACACCACCCTTGTTTCTAATTTAGAAATACTGGCAGACTCTAGAAGAGAGGGTCCACACAGATGGCAAATACTTAGTTGGCTTTCTAGCCTTCCTGAACCCAACAGTTAAAAGTTGTGCATGATCCTGCGGTTGGGTGCTGGTTTTGTGTTGGCTGTACTATATCCAGAGAGCTATCCTACCAACATGACAAGTCCAGAAGAATATTTCCATCCTTTCCAAAGGAAATCACATACCATCTGCAATCATCCCCATTCTATCCCTTACTACCACCATCCCGAGTTCTGGCAACCACCAACCTGTCTTCCTAATTTGCATATGCTAGATATTCCCCACTAAAGGAAATTTACACTCTGTGACCTTGTGTGACTGGCTTCTTTCTACCAAACAAATTACTTTTTAAAGATGAGCCATTTTAAGCATGAATTAGCATTTCATTCTTGTTTGCGGCTGGGCGTTTCATTGTACTCAGAGCCCACACTTTGCTTACCCTCTCATCTGGGCATGCTCTTATTTCGCTCTTCATTGAATTTTAAAGGGGAGCTATGTGTCCCTTTTCTGGGTTCTACTTCTTGCTAGAATACAGCACAGCTAACAATACACTCACTATATGCGTGTTATGCATGGCCATTTCGCTACTCAGAGTCAAACAATGGCTCACGAAAAAGCAAGGGGTTTAGAGGCCACCAGAGCTCATGGATACTCTGCCTCTGCCAGCTAAGCAGGTACCAGTCTTCTTATTTAGGAAATCAGCCTATAATGCAAATCCTTCTCTGGTAATTCTCCAGCCCCCCTTATCCACGTCTACCCAGAACCTCAGATTTCCACCATGTTCCACACTGGTAAGGTTCTGTGCTATGCCAAGGCTCTGTGTCATACAGTTTCCCACCCTTCTCTTCTACAGACAAATGTGGTCTAACTTCCCATTCACGCCCTCTCCATGGGCCACATGGTCTGAAGGGCTTCCTCAGGTGCATGACTGACTAGGGCGGAACTCAAGAGAAAGGAGAACAGACATTTTAATACGTCTTCCAATACCGTGTTTTCCTTCAAATGACCTCTCAGCAGTGGGGACAGAGGGAGTGAGATGCCCTGTGATGGACCCAGTTTGAGAGATGCAGTTCTTACAGCTTCCCTCCATGTCCTGCCTTTCTTCCAGATCAGTGAGAGATCTTAGGGTGAGGGACACACAATAATATTTTACTTTAAAAACATATGAATGAAGCCATAGCCAGAATATAAAATTCAATATCTCTCTTCTCACTTTTGCCTTGTCCTTTGTGTAAGGGGATTTTTTTAAATGAGAAAAGGCTATGCTTTGGTAGACAACTCATTGATCAGATGAGTTGACTATTGTATAAGCATAGCCCATGGACCAGACTGCCATATTAAGCAATGGTGCTTACTAAAATACAGATTCCTATGCCTCCCTCCAGACCTCCTGGATCAGGGCTTGAAAGACAGGGTCCAGGCAGCTCAATTGTTACTAACCTTGTGGTTCTTCCATGCATGCCAAAGACTTGCTTTAGTTGTTACACAACTGTAGGAATTAGCATATTTCCATATACCTGTATCCTTGATGCTTCTCACATTCGCCCTCACTGTCCTGCTTCCTCCCTCCTCCCCTCCATCCCTTCAAAGAGTCTCTCTTGCTTTCATGTAGTGTGTGTTTATGTGTATGTGCGGCGGTGGTGGTGGTGGCAGGATCAATTCAAGACCCTGCACGTGAGAAAAAATATATTGTTTCTTCTGCCAGTATTCTCTGCCGTTTCCTTCTGTAAGCACCATGAAGACGGAGAATAAAAATTTAGATGACTAAGCTTTGTTAAAATGGAGGCTATGCTACTCCCCCAAAGCTTATAGGTTTCAGTATGTGACCTGATATCACGTAGTCTATTTGTTTCTTTGTTTATATAGCTACCACCAACCATTCAGTTCAATAAAATCAATTGTTACATTCAGAAAAAGCAAAGCATACTTCCCCCCTGTGAAGTCAGGAAAGGCAACAGATCTACACAAGATCACAGAGAATGCAAACACACAAGATCGCATCAGACAGCAGCATCTGATCTCAATAAGAACAGAAACATTTCTTAGCAAAAAATGATTTTCAATAGCTGAACTGCCACAATCATGGACCATCTTGAAAGTTTAGTCAAATAAGGTCTGTGTAATCTTGCCATATTCATTTTACCCGTTCATCTGAGGACAATTAGGGTAACACAGACAGGCTACTGCTGTGACTTCTTCCTCTTATATTTAACTGAAGTGTAGCTCACACTTAATTTCAGGGACGTGGAAAGAATTACTAGTAACCTAATACACATATGCGACACCAACAGGTGAACACATACTTCAAACGGACCATCTGGGCCACTTTCCCTATTAAACCCATTAGTTAATGTCCTGCTTATTTCAAATGCTGAGTCTAAAGAAAATCAAACTGGAACATTGAGCAACATTTTCTCTTGAGAAAAGCCACTCTCGTTGCAGAACACGTAAAACCTGCTCCTTGCAGAACGGCAAAACCCACACTGAATCATTTAACTATCATTTAGACTGAAGTCTTGGCATGGTTTTAAAGATCCTAGCTGATACAGGGTAGACTTCTCTAAGCAAGGCAGCACGCCTTCTGAGGTCAACAGCAATTTTTTTATTTTGGAATGGAGAGGCCAGCCTTCCCAGGTCTGAGCAGGAGGATTAAGATCTAATGCTCTGCCTGAGAAGAACGCTGCTGGGCAGAGGGGCTTCAGCATCACTTACAGCATTGATATATATATATATATATATATATATATATATATATATATATATATATATATATAATCTAAAATACTTGTGTTCCAGGTACCTTTGCTCTCAGTTGCCCAGGAGCTTAACATATACAGATGTACACATGTCTTTGGGAACTTGCTTCTATTTTGCATTATACAGTGATTCAAATGACATCTCAGCTACCAACACTGAGGAGAAACAACCATTTTCAAAACGTGTCCTTTACCTCCCTCTCTCGTGATTTGTTGGCTCATGGGGTTCACCTTTATCAGTTCTGAATAAGTCTGCCCGTCCTTACTATTTTGCACACCAAGCTTTACCACATTTCCTAGTTGTGTGGAGATGATTGACTATCTGAAGCGCCAAGATGAAAGCAGGCAGGGATCCGGGAAATGGTGTTTCTGGGTAGGAATTGTTTATTCGCTTTGTTTTCTCATAGGAAGAGCGATCTGCTGTTTCATAGATGGATTCGGTGCATGTCTTACGTTTGTTTTCTAAGTACTACTTTGCAAAGTTATGAAAGAAACTAAGGAAAGGGAAAAATTATTGATGATATTCCTAATCTATAAGTAGGTGTTTTAGAAGCTCACTAATTTCCCTTCCCACCCCCAAATTAGTACCATGGATTTGGTAGGTTCTTCATAGATTTTACATGTGGACCAAATAGACCCAAATAGGTGTGTGATCCACCCCATTGCTTAAGACTTTGAGGGCACGAATGTGTCATCAAACTGAAGTGAGGTCCCTTTCTGGAACATATAAGTATACACTAGCACATACAAGTACATTCTAGAACATGCATTCTTCAACCAGTGATATCAAAGGTCCTAAGTAGAGAAGTAGAGTTATTAGGAGATATTTTCCGTACTGTTTCTGTGAGATCCTGTATGCCATTCACAGGCAGAAGTAAAAATCTGTATATTTTAAAAATTAAAAGATCCTACAATAATTAAGGAAACACAGGTGAATATGACAGATAAAAATACTGTTTGGTATATTCAATGGGGAGATGAAGGCAATGGTGTAGCTAGAGGTATAGCATCCACTTGGAAGCTTTTGCAACAGCAGCCCAAACCTGCCCTGCTTCCCACTCCCAGGGAACTTGCTACACCACAGATTATCCATGTGGTAGGGTTGAGACACAGGAATCCAGTGACCTCCAGGGTCCTTCAGATGCTACTGATTTTAGTACTGGAGGAGCAAAACTCCCTATGATAACTAAGGACAGACCTACTAAATGCAGGTATATAGGACCAGGTCACCATCCTGCAGACGTTCTGGAAGGCAGTAAGGAATGGCGGGCCTTGTAGAGAATGGCAGGAGAGCCACAGACAAGGCATTACAGGTGCTGGAGAGTCCTAGCACACGTGACACTATCTCCTGAAACCCAGCTGGGTGGTGACTAGTTACCACTGGATTTTTACAGAACTCCTGTAAGAAACGGGAAATGACACCCTATTGGAGCCAAGAGACCCTCAAATATTTAAAATCTATTAGTTGAATGTCAGACAGCAAGAGTGATCGGGGGGGCACATCTCTCAGTCCTCATAGTCCTCATACTTGGTTACTTGTAACCAAGTAACACTGTCCAAGGGTCAGAACTAAGTCCTCAAAAAGGAAGCTTGTTTGGCCGTGGGTACCAATTGCGGGACTTTGGTAAAAACTGGAACTCCATCAAGTTCATTCCTTTCTAATCCCACAGGGTCAGAAGTCTGTGTTATTAGGGGCAGAGCCAAGGTACTGAGGTTATCAAGGGTGCTACAGGAACAAACAGACAGTAAGTAGGCTAGCCTGTACCATGAGTACGCAACACCTAGAGTTTACACATCAGTGTGCGTTCTAAAGTGAGTCCATCAAAGGAGTGGGTCAGCCTTCCATTTGCTTTAAGAATGTGAGCAGACGTACATGCAGGCACATGAAATCTATCTACTAGTCTAACATCGCAAAACAACAGCAGCCTTCCACCCCCTCCCACCAGCAAACTCCCCCACCCCTCCCATCCCAGCATGCTCCCCACAACCTCTCCCACCCCAGCATACCACCCCCAAAGCCAAGAGCATTGTCTCAGAATGAAGGCTTTTCCGGTGAATTTAGCCTAATGTAAATGAGTGGTTTGGATTTATTTTTCTCATGCCTGTACTTTCAGGAATCAGGGCACTCCATGATCTTAAAACATTTCATCGGATAGTCTGATTCTCTGACTTGTGGAAAAGCGGTGTCTTGGGAAAACACTGGATGCACAATGAGGGATTCAAGGGATGGCTTTGGTAAAACTGAGGCTCCATGCTTCGGAGTACAAATGGCAGGCACTGCCTTTCCACCGCCCTTCCCCCTCTGGTGCGCAGCTCATCCCCATGTCCTCCACCCTGACAAGCCAGAGCTTGCCTGGGATCTGAAGTCTGTGAACTGAAGCTTAAGATTCCTTCCTGTGGAAATATTTTCTACACTGGAAAAGGAGGGCCGGCATTGCAAGCGCAGTGTGTGCTTGCTCGCTGAAGTTTTATTCTGAGTTTGGCTTACAGGAGAAGCTAGCATGATCATGTTAATCATAAATTTAGATTCTCATCTTCTTGATAAATAAACTGAAACATCCAAACAAGTATTTGCTAAGATAAATGTCAATTTAGCTGCTGCTATCATACAAAAATATTCGGGGTCTAACTTGGCTTTTTTATTTATTTAGAGAAAGATGAGAAGACCTTGTAATCCACAATTCTTAAAATGTTAACAATAATAATGAAGAATATAATAATGTTTTATATTCATTTATCCCTAAGAAACCATTGGTCTTTATAAAGCTATAAGAAATACTATATTCTTTAGTATTATTGTCAACATCACCAAAAATAACCAGTCCTTACTACCAAAACAAAAGCCTTAATGTTATGAATATCACTTGGCAAAAAAAAATGATTGCCAAACACTTTATAATGAAGGTTCTGCTTTGCTGATAGCTTCAAACAAACATTACTTCCTAGCATCACTAAGAATCATGTAGCACGAGAGGCACACGATGCTCAGTCCTATACTCATATGGTTTTAAACAGGCCATACAGAATGCAGTACTCATACACTGTGTGAGGGTGTCATTTCCACACACTGTGGGCTCCTGCCAGCATACTGTTGACAGCAAGGCCCCACTGAAGCTTTCTGGAGATCTATAGAGTTCCCAACTGCCCAGATGACCACCTGAAAGTATAGGACACAACGTTCTTTTACAGTTGTGTAGCAAAGTGATCAGCAGTCCACGGAGTGGGCAGAGTAAGAATATGTAAACTCATCCCTGTCTATAATGGGGAGATGGGGACATTGAAGATGGCTTCACACCTCCTGTCTCCTTGCACAGCCTGACAAGTAGGCCAGTCTTCCACTGGTGATATATGCATCTGGGTGTCTACCACAACATGGGCACTTAATCACCTGTGTAAAGGTGATAGAGAAACTTTCAGATGTTCAATCATTTTGACACATATCTGCCTAGCAGTCAAAACCAGGCTCTGTATCATGATTGTGCTGATCAATTTCCCAAGATTCCTTTGGGAAACTGGGGTTGTGCAAGGCTGATTTCTAGAGTGAATTGAAACAAACTGAACTCTGGATGGGTGTTTGCTTATAGCAGAAAAAAAGTTAATGCTTCAGACTCACAGTTAAAAAAAAAAACAAGCTAGAACCAAAGCTCGCCTTTCCCCTTAGATTTACACAGTAGCACATCAGCCTGAGGTTAGAGAGCAGACACACCCTAAAAGATGAGCTCACCCTATAAGGCAAGAAACATGGAACCGGCATTGTGTGTGTTTCACAAGAGGGCCGTGCAGGCCAAATCATGTCCCAGCAAGAATGCCAGTCCTGCCTCTGCAAGCTGATTTCCACTACTGAGTATCCCTCGGGGCTGTATCAGCCTTGGCGTGAGCTATGCTTAACGCGGTCTATTTTAAAAACCCGCACGCACACCTCTCAAATCCTCTGAAAGTTTGAGTGTATTTTAAGATACAGCTAGGTTGTTCCAAGGCGACGCAGTCCCTGTAAAAACCTAAAAGATTTGTAGCAGTAGGAAGTCCTGTAGGCCAAGCATTTATGTCTGGCTTTAGTGAGCGCCCAAGACTAAAAGAAAGCAGGAACAGTGGCGGTCTCCTCATTTTACCACCCGCCTCCGCAGCTGATAAAGGGGCCCAGAACCCAAGCCAAACAGCAACTGGGAAGCCCTGGGTGGGCTGCTACAGCCAAAGGGTCATGTTCTGGTGGAACTAGAAAATGAATGGGGATAAAATGTAACTTGCTCTTGTCTGTTTCAAAAGAATAAAACCGAATAGGAACGCATTGGCTGTAGTACCCCTTGCTCCCCACACAATGCCAGCCACTACTGGATCTACCCTAAACAAGGACATCCACTTCCGGGAGAAAAATGCTTTTCTCCCAAGAACTACTACTGACTGTTGAATCAAGTGTTGGGGCTCCCCCCCCCCCCCGGAAAGGCGAATCTGCAGAGGCAAACGGAGGCCACTGCGAAGTGTTAAAAGTGCCAACACCACTCCATTGGAGGGGCGTGTTTACTTCTCCGATTCTAAATCAGATTCAGATGAAGTTCCCTAAAGCCACACTTCAACTAAGGCCACTCCCCAGAACAAGAGCGAACACGAACCAGCTACGGTACTGAAATATCTATTGAAATCATAGCTGCTCCAACTTTGCCTGAAAGGACTTTCTCATAAGAAAAAAAAAGTTTAAGTTAGATGAAGTGAAACTAATAAATTCACTCTGGCACGTTATTTTAATATTTACTTTGCAATGGCTGTTCAGCTTGCTCAGGTAACTGACAAATCTTTTAAAATACGTTGGATTTGTCTCTTTCAGGTCTGAGTCTGATTTGGGTCGCCTAAAACTGCTGCTTCATTTGGCTCAAGCCAGATTTTGGAGTTTGAGCCCTGAGCGGACTTTTGAAGCAGCCACTACCCCCTCACCCCTATCCGACAGGCGCCAGCGGCGGCCACAGGTCCGGCTCCCAAGGGCTTCCTGGAGGCGGCCACCACTCACCGTACTCCATGAGGCTCTGGCAGCCATCCTCGTAGGACCCGCTGCCGCCGCCCTCATCCCAGCATCTCCACCAGAGCGAGGACGTCTGGAGGTGGACGCTCGACTGCACCCAGCCCCGGCCGGACAGCGCGATGATATCGAAGGCGATGGCGCTGAGCAGCAACAGGGGCAGGATCCACCTGCAGCGCTCGCAGGCCAGGCCGCAGCGCAGCATCGTCGTCGGTGGCGGCGAGGAGCGGAGGAGCGAGGGGCACCGGCGGCGACGGCAGAGAGTGGCCCCCCGCGAGCGCGGACACCGCAACTAAAGGAAGAGGCGGCTCCCGCGAGGACGCGGCCAGGGGCTGGCGGCGGGGGCGCGGCGTGCGGGCCACACCTAGATTCCGGTGACTCAGAGCGCGCCGCCCCGACCTGCCGGGTCACCGGGACTGCAGAGCTCAGGCCAACCCCGGGCTCAGCGCCAAGGTGGGCGTGCCTGTCCCTCCCGCCGCCTGCAGTCCCACCCGATTGCCGCCAGCGCAGCACACACACCTGTGGACACTCCAGCGCCAGCCTGTGCTCTGCCCGAAGCTGTGTGCACAGAGGGTGTGAGGAGCACCGACTGGTAAGTCCACTCTTGAGCCCCAAGCACTCTGTCTGGGACATCTTAATGGCCTATGAATAAATGATGGACCCGAACGTGTAAGGACTTGGGCACTCAAACCTGGAAGCCTGGGTGCCTGGCTCCCACAGGCAGAGGCTACGCTTCCTGCCAGGATCCACCTTTGGACCTTGACTCTTGCAGCCATTGACACACATGTGTTTTCCTGCCAGTCCTTCCCGCGGGGTAACCCGGCTCACACTCTAGGCTGCGAAGGCCATCTCCATTACTGGGTGACGTTGGTGTCTCACTTCCAGTCTGGATTACTTGGGAAACTCAGAAACCCTGATGGGTGAACACAGTTCGTGTAACCAGTGCTTTATTCTTGAAGAGTTTGCCCGCTGCCTCCCGCAGATAACTTCGTGTTCCCTTTGCCCCAGTTAGGGTGTTCCCTACATATCTAACCTGGTCACAACCCGTTTTTCCACTACACACAGTTTTTGTTTTTTCCAATAAAATCACATGTCAGCACACACGGGCAACTGAAATCTGCCCCTCAGCTGTCCTGAGCCAGCGTCTGCCCCTGAGAATCAGGTGTGGCAGAGAGGGTGAGGTAACAGCCAGGAGTTGCACCGAGAGAAACAAAGTTCTCAGTGCCAGGCAGCCTTGGTGGCCTGGGACAGATCAACCACAATATTCATGAGTGTCACCTCTTACCCTGTACTCCAGGGATCTTCTGAAACCTTGTGTTATCTTAAATGGAAAGCACTTAACGGTGCATCCTTCTTCCTCTTTATTACAGGATGCTCACAATAGAAGCCAGTACTGTTTTTCTTCTGGGTTCTCAGATAGTTACTGAGGATGCGTGAAAAGATCTACGCCCGAGAGCTCAGGATGTCACTGGTCAGCCTTGACTTCACAGAAACCAAAATTCAAAACCCAGCAGGGATGCAGGCTCTGAGCAAGGTTAACTGTCTACATTGTCGATGAAGACAAGAGTGCTGCTAACGTCACATCTAAAGGCTTTCAAAAGTAATGAAAATATTGGCTGTGTCTAACACACTTGTGTGGAGCAGTCATGTTTTTACTAATCAAATGAATTATCATTGTGTCATAATGAATAATATTAGGCTGTATACAATGTCTCCTCACGCCAATGATGCAATGTCCAGTGTTTGGAGGAGGGGAGCTCACCAACACTGAGCTGGACAGAGGCAATTAGCTGTTCAGAATCTCTGAAAGGGACGACACTGCTTCATTATGTTTTTTAGACTCAAAGTGGGATAAGAAATAGTTTATTTTGGAGTCAGATTCAAGTGATTGCTGTTCAGAAACCTCTAGAAACACAGGCTCCCCAAATTCGTGTCTCAGAGTGGAAGCAGTTTTGTCGGGGTTTTATGGTAATAGAACAAAGAAAGTTATAAATTGAGGCATTTAAAAATAAACAGTAGAAACAGGGAGCTGGGTTAGACAGGCAGAGAGATCTCAATTACAGACCTCAGAAACTGGCTTCCGTCTAAAAAGGCTTTGATTGATAGGGAACTAGGTTTTGCTAAGTTAACACATACTAAAGGATCTTCTTTTAACTTGTGGTCTGGATCCTAAGTCTAGCTAGCTGAAGGTTGTGTCAGTAGCAAGTAGACAAACCTTTAAGATAACTTGTAATTCGTCTCTGGAACTGCAGGTTTCCAGCTTCTCCACATCAATGAGGTATCAACCAGTCTGTAGGCACAGCTTCTTTTCAAGGATTCCCAATCATGGTACTAACAATAATATTTTTAGCCTGATTCAAATCATGAGCTCAAATAGCCTAAATCAGGTGTTATCTTGTACCCACCATGTGACTTGTGGGTCACATAAAGTGCTTGGGCCTCAGCTTCCTTCTGTGCACAGCGGGTTGGGTTTGCCCCACTGGGTTCTAATAGGAAGAGAAAGTCTAATATAGCCCAGGCATGGGAGCACACACAGGTAATCTCAGCACTAGAGAGGGTGAGGAAGTTTGAGTTAGCCTGGGCTAAATACTGAGATCCTGACTCAAAACCACCACCTAGTATATTCAAGGTACTTAGAATAGCAGTACCTGAAGGTAGCAAGACATGGCTGTAAGCGTGAGTAGGGATAATTTTGAACTTAAAAGGAGTAAACTCTATATATGAGCATCAGCCATGACTCACAGCTTCTAGATAATGCAGTCATTCATCCGTCCTAGCTATAATGCCTGAATTTCTGGATTATAGTGAACACAGTTGGCTAGTTCCCCCTGCTGGAAGTCAAAGGAATTGCAGAGCATCTGACAACCTTTTTTTTTCTTTTTTTTTTTTAATTTATTTATTTATTAAAGATTTCTGTCTCTTCCCCGCCACCGCCTCCCATTTCCCTCCCCCTCCCCCAATTAAGTCTCCCCCCCAGCCCGAAAAGCAATCAGGGTTCCCTGTCCTGTGGGAAGTCCAAGGAACCCCCACCTCCATCCAGGTCTAGTAAGTTGAGCATCCAAACTGCCTAGGCTCCCACAAAGCCAGTGCGTGCAGTAGGATCAGAAACCCATTGCCATTGTTCTTGAGTTCTCAGTAGTCCTCATTGTCCGCTATGTTCAGAGAGTCCGGTTTTATCCCAGGCATAGTGATGGCAGTTATATTAAACTTCAGCAGGAGGCACACACTCTCCATATATCTTTCTGTAACAGTTCTTCAAAACGGCCAGCTGACAACCGTTTTGAAGAACTGTTACAGAAAGATATATGGAGAGTGTGTGCCTCCTGCTGAAGTTTAATATAACTGCCATCACTATAAGGAAATATTTACTTTTATAATTGTGGTCATGTTTGATTTGCTTACAAAACACTAACTGTTGCAAACAAAAGCATAAAGTTATAATTTAGGAGGAAAAAACTTATTTTATTCTCCCAGATGAAGTCATAGTAATAATAACAGCGCAGCTAGCTACAATTTTCATGGCATTTACTTTGTACCAATAACATTTCAAACCCACCTGTGAGGTATGACTGTCATCTTCATGAAGAGGGAAGTCACACAGAAGTGACTTCCTCAAGACCCCACAGGACTGACCGGCAAGGCCAGACTCCCACAGAGACAGTCTAACACCAGGGATTCCCCTGGTAACCACAGTACCAGTGTGGAACTGGAATAAGAGATGGTTGTAAGACATTTGGGTGCCGGGACACACTAACCTAGGTCTTCTGTAGGAGGAGCAAGTGCTCTTGACACTGGACCATCTCTCAAGCCCTTCCTCCATTGTCTCTGTTCTCATGAACATCTAACTTCCCATTGGCTCTTGCCCTGAAATGCTGGTGTTCTGGGCACATCTGTCAGGATCCAGGAGGCTTTGTTAAGATCATGCTGGGGCTGTGTGGGTGAGTCTGCAGAGAAGGTCTTTCCATTGGACATGCAACACTGTGTTTACATGTGGCCAGTAGTCCCAGCCAGGCCCTGAGCAGAACATCAGCTGACCCAAGGTTTCTTTCTCACAGACTGTCTGCTCCCCGCAATTCCCTTTTTATTTTCATGTGTTTGTCTGTCTGTCTGTCTGCTTGCTTGCTTGCTTGTTTGAGACAGGTTGTCACTGAGCAGCCCAAGCCTGTTCCTCCTATGCCAGCATTCCAAATGCTGAGGTTACAGAGTGTGCACCATGCTGGTTTTCCCTCTCTCTGTCTCTTAGTTCATAGGATTTTCCATTATTCCACTCCCTCACATCCCATCCCTTCCTACTTCAGCCTCTTCTTACTCAGGAATGTGATAGTAAATATTTCTTTAATTTTTTTCTTGATTTGTAGCATTTACCAATTTACGTATTGTAAATACTCACTCTGGGCCGACAGCTCCCCTGTCATCTTGGTCTCCGAAACTCCTAGGTAATCCTTGATTTTTTAATCTTCCATTTTGTGGCATAATTAGAAACTTCCCAAATGTTCCCAGTGCCATCTCCACTCTATCCACGCCGATTGTCTCTGCTTTGCCGTCTCCACTGCTTCTTCTTAGATCACTAGTGCATCTATCTTCGTATCACTAAAATAAGGAGACTCAATGGATCCTGGCAATCCCTTTTACATTATCTGTTAGAGAACGCTCTCCCAGATATGACATGATCGTAGTTGTTACCATCTTAAACATAGCAGATGAAGTTCCCCCACGTAAGACTTGCCTATTAACATTCCCTCCCAGAAAGGGAAGGGGATATCTAATCCTCACCTGAGACAACAGTCCCTTCCTTTCCCCTTCCCCATCTAGATATATGTAATTCTACCCAAGCTGCCCGTGGTCTTTGGAGTGTACAGGAAGTAGAAAGCTGACTATCTCCACAACTTTTGGGAGGTCGTTCTTCTATGACAAGGTGAGATGTTTCAGAGATGTGGCTGTTTGGGGACCATGGGTGGATGCTGTTGTAACTCGTTATCCAGGTTTTGTGTAGGTAACCCCTCACCCACGGTGCTTTAAGTAACCCCTCAGCCACACTTCAGGTAAGGAATTCAATGCACTCATTGATTTACCAAAGTGAACATCGGCAAAATCATTCCTTCAACTTGTCTGTGGGGCCTTATTCATATCGTCTTGTGGGGTGCTCTTCTACTCTCTGATGGCTACTGGGTCAAGAGGGGAGAGAGGAAGAAGGGGTGACAGAAGCTTTGTACGTGGTTCATGAGCACAAATGATGACAGTCCTCTTAGTATGTAGCAGCAGGGCCTTATAGCAGAGCTCCTAGCTTTTCTCAGCGAGGATCTGTGACAGGGGTCAAGCTCGATGAATCAGGCATCTGGTTTAGAGACAGCTTCCAGATAAGGTCAGTCCTCCAGGCCCCTGGTACGTGCTTTAGATAAGGCGAGGTAGAGAGTAGAAAGCCGTGTTGCCAAGCTAATGAGATAAGCTGCCAGGCAGCTGGGAAGCTGTGACCTCTATCAGCCTGCAATGTATTCCAACATCTTCCCAGAAAAGCAATGCACAGTGCTTCTCACTGGTCCTCCGTCATCACACAGATAAAGCTTGTTTTTTCTTAAAAGAGATACACACATTCCTCCACATCTGGTTTTTGTTACCTGTCCATCCTCATCTGTCATCTACCTTTGTCTTACACTCAACATTAAGAACATTCTAAAGTTAGTGGTGCACGATTTTAATCCCAGCACTCAGGAAGCAGAGGCAGATGGATCTCTGTGAGTTCAAGGACAGCCTGATTTACAGAGCTATTTCTAGGACAGCTAAGACTACACAGAGAAACCCTGTCTTGAAAAACAAAACAAAACACACACACACACACACACACACACACACACACACACACACATATGCAAACATTCTTCTCACATATAGGATAGTTTCTTACTTTTGCTCCTCAAGTTATTTCTGGAGTATATTTCTTATCAATTCTTTTTCTGTTTACCCTGTTCCTTCCTACTGGTCATTTAAGACTAGTTCAGACAAGAAACTCTCCCTAGATCTTGCCTTATTCCTTTGTTCCCACCTTGAATCTAAAGTAACTATGCATTATCAGTCTTCTCAAAGGACTTATAGACAATGTGTTGTAATAATATCCTTGATTCTGTGTCAGATGCAGAGACCCTTGCAGAGCTGACTCTGCCTCCTTTTGTTTTCTGTCTCCAGGATCTTATGCATATGAGGGCTCATCAGTGTGTCGAATCTGAGGGAGCTCCTGGGTCGCCCACAGCTTCCCGTGAGACTTGACCTCTCTAAGTTTCAGTATATTCGTCATCTATTTTTTTTAAGTAGTTGAAGATGAAACTGAAAAGAAATCTATAGCTCTAAAATGTTAGAAAGAAGTAAGAAAGCAAAAATCTTAGAAATCAAAACTGAGAAAAAAATTGGGACAGTAGATGGCAGTAGAACATTGTTTTCAGCATAATATTAGAAAGACTGAGAACCGGCCAAATGTTGAGGAAAAACTAATAGTCACAGTGTGGTTTAAAAATGTTTTGCCAGGCATGGTGAGAGTGTCAGCAATCCCAGCACTGGGGGGATGAAAGGAAAGGATTGCTGGGAGTTTCAGGGTAACCTAGGCTGCATAGTGAACTCCAGCACAGCCTGGGTTATACAATAAAACCTTGTCTCAAAACATGGATAGAAAGATAAATAGATAGATAGATAGATAGATAGATAGATAGATAGATAGATAGATGATAGATAGATAGATGATAGATAGATAGATAGATGATAGATAGATAGATAGATGATAGATAGATAGATGATAGATAGATAGATAGATAGATAGATAGATAGATAGATAGATGATAGATAGATGATAGATAGATAGGTAGGTAGGTAGATAGATAGATAGATGATAGATAGATAGATAGATAGATAGATAGATAGATAGATAGAAGATAGATAGATAGATGATAGATAGATGATAGATAGATAGATAGATAGATAGATAGATAGATGATAGATAGATAGATGATAATGATGATAGGTAGACAGATGATAGTCAGACAGATAGATGACACCTATAGTGAGTGACAGAGATACATACAGAAAAATGCCTCTATTCTTTAGTTACTGCTGATGTATCTGTATTAGTTACAACATGAAGCACGACTTCTAATGACTGAAACCCAACATCCTAATGTAAGTTGTTGACAATAGAAACTGGGTCGGACATCATAAGAGCTTTGTGCTATCTGCAGAATCTCCCTTGCAATCTGAAACTGCCCTCTTGATAATTTCCTTTCTGGTTTGTTATTTGAAAGATCACTTTTGTGATAGAAAGAAAAAGTACAAAACTCACTGTCTATCATTCTTCACCTTAAACTTAGATATGGAAATCTTTCAAATTGAGTTTTTAGATATACAAGTGGAAGCATTTTGTTTACACATGAAGATAAGCACAATGAAGTATTCAGTTGTTCTGTTGTGATTATCTCTATATGTTTTTACTCATTTCGGAAATCAGAAGAGGCAAAGTCTCATAGACAGCCGATCAGTCCCACCCAGGAAATTATTTTAAAAACAAATGCATGAAGCCGGGCGGTGGTGGCACACGCCTTTAATCCCAGCACTCAGGAGGCAGAGGCAGGCGGATCTCTGGGAGTTTGAGGCCAGCCTGGTCTACAAGAGCTAGTTCCGGGACGGGCACCAAAGCTACAGAGAAACCCTGTCTCAAAAAACCAAAAAAATAAAATAAATAAAAACAAATGCATGGACTATAGGCTGGTTATCCTTTGCTTTGTATCTAATATCCACTTATAAGTTAGTCCATACTGTGTTCATCTTTCTGGGTCTGGGTTACCTCACTCAGGATTTCTTTCCTAATTCCATCCATTTGCATGCAAATTTCAAGATGCCATTGTTTTTTTACAACTGAGTACTACTCCATTGTGTAAATGTACCACAGTTTCTAGTTTCTTTATCCATTCTTCAGTTGGGGGGCATCTAGGTTGTTTCCAGATTCTGTTTATTGCGAATAATGCTGCTATGAACACGGTTGAGCAAATGTCCTTGTGGCACGAGTGTGCACCCTTTGGGTATATGCTCAAGAGTGGTATTGCTGGGTCTTGAGGTAGATTGTGTCCCAATTTTCTGAGAAACCACCATACTCATTTCAAAACTGGCTGTACAAGTTTGCATTCTCACCCACCAGCAATTGAGGAGTGTTCCCCTTACTCTGCATCCTCTTGAGCATAAGCTACCATCGGTGTTTTTTTATCTTAGCCATTCTGACTGGTGTAAGATGTATCTCAGAATCATTTTGATTTGCATTTCCCTGATGGCTAAGGATGTTGAGCAATTCCTTCAGTGACTTTCAGCCATTTGAGATTCTTCTGTTGAGAATTCTCTGTTTAGATCTGTACCCCATTTTTAAATTGGATTATTTGGTATTTTAATGTTTAGTCTATCGACCCCAGAGAAGCTAGGTAACAAGGAGAACTCTAAGAGAGACATACGTGGATGCCCCTGGGAAGGGGAAATAGATAAAAATCTCCTTTGAAAATTGGGTGGGGGGGCGGAGGATGGAAGGGAGGGAGAGGAGAGAAAGAGAGGGAGGAGAAAATGAGGGAATGGTGTGTTTGAGACGGGGTAATGACAGAGAGGAAGGGCAAGGAAAGAGATATCCTGACTGTGGGTGCCATTATGAGGCTAGTGCAAGGCTATCTCTGAGGAATGAATGGGGGTGGGGTAGGGGGGAAGAAGGAGAAAGCTGGAGGAGGGGAAGGAGTGGGAACGGAGACAGGTATGTAAAATGAGAGAAGAACATTTTTTTTAAAAAAAAGATTAATTAATTAAAATAAAAAACAGATCAGAGAAAATCATTACCCACTTTTTCAATATCATCTCTTCAGGGGTTGGTCTCTGTGGGCACTGCATCACAGTCCTGCACACTCTGGACCACGACCTTACAGAAAATCACAAGACTGTGGAATCACAAAACCTTGGCCCACAGTGAAGGAAGATTGAACATGCACTGACCTAAAATTTAACATCAAATGCGGAGTGAGTCTGGGCTATCCTGGCAGCATTCGGCAGTGTTGCTGGGCAACTGAGCTGCAGTCTTGGTTCTGAACACAGGACATGAGCACTGCACGCTGTCACTTGGCACGGTGCCAGCTAAGACTGCCTGACGCCCCTGGCTGCAGACCGGAGTCCACCGCACACTATCAAGTGACCTGTTTTAACTGCTCACACTTTTCTGCTCTTGTAGAAACACAATCCTTTAATTATAGGAACAAAGATTCTAATAATTTTCTGTGCCATTCCTCATGAGAGACCTTAGGATTGCACCCTGTCAGGATGCTCGTCTTTAAAAAAAAATTCAGATTAGGGTTTCATAAAAATGAGTTAAATTAATTCTGGCTTTGGATTAGGGCACAATCTTCAATAATTTATGAAAAGGCTCTAAACATTGTTCTGCCATTTTGTACCATGTATTTATGTAAAGTGGTGATTTCACTTCTGAGGGTTTTAAACTTAAAATTAAAACGAACGGCCAACTGAAGGTGCTAATGGATGAATTCTGTCCCTGGTTGGCTGGGTTTCTAGAGACCAAACTGCCTGCACTGGCAGGTGTAGAGAGTGGGATACCATGAGAGCAGCAGCGCCCTACACCAGGGGCATAGCGGCAGTGTGGAGCTGTGTGCGCCCTACACCAGGGGCACAGCGGCAGTGTGGAGCTGTGTGTCCCTACACCAGGGGCATAGCGGCAGTGTGGAGCTGTGTGCGCCCTACACCAGGGGCACAGCGGCAGTGTGGAGCTGTGTGCGTCCTACACCAGGGGCACAGCGGCAGTGTGGAGCTGTGTGTCCCTCTTCATGCAATGCCAGCTCCAACATTCACTGTGTGGTCTTTATTGCTGAGATTTTGGTCACTCTACAATGGAGATACATGCTCCCATCTCAAAAGGTTGCAGTGAGGATACCATGCTGGCAAATGGGTGTACTTTGCTCAGGATCAGGGCTTATATGTTCTGCTGCTTCTTTGGGATATTTTTGCCTGACTTTTGCTCAGGGAAGGTCTTTGATCACAACCTGTGTCTGTGTTCCTTACAGTTTGTATTTCCATTTGTAACTTCCCATTCCTGGAGAGCAGGAATCGTTTCTTCACAATGTAGAGGCATAATCATATTTGAATACATTTTATAATACATTTTAAATATTCAAAGTACAATATAAGTAACAGTTAACACTGTTACAGCTTTGGGTTCTTAAATTGTCAAAAATCAGACTAAAGTATTAAATTTTTACTAGGTTATAATTGTGCAGAATGTTTGAACATAAGGAACTTGAGGATGACAAGATTTATTATTTTACACAAAAAGATTTCCATGAACAGTGCCCTTATGCAGCAACTTACTGATGTTTCCCACGACCTGGACTCATTACCTGGTGCTCTGCCCTTGCTGGGGTGCTAGAATGTGATATTAGGGTTGACCCTCAGTGAGCTCAAGATAGATGAGTGTTGACCAAGGTTTCTGTCCCGCCCAGTCCTGCAGCCGTTAAGTCCCAAAGAATCACACAGAGGTCTACATTAATTACAAACTGATTGGCCTATTAGCTCAGGCTCTTATTAATTAATTCTTACATCTTACATTAACCCATAATTCTTGTCTGTGTTAGCCACATGGCTTGGTACCTTTTTTGGCGAGGCCGTCACATCTTGCTTCCTCTGTGTCTAGATGATGACTGCAGACTAAATTTTTCCTCTTCCCAGAATTCTTCTGTTCTCATTGCTCCACCTCTACTTCCTTCCTGGTTGCCCAGCCTATACTTCCTGCCTGGCTACTGGCCAAACAGTATTTTATTAAATAAGTACAAGAAACAAATCTTTACAGGGTACAACCATTGTCCCACAGCATCTTCCCTTTTTTTTTCTGCAGATGAGCAACTGTGAATACTAGATGGTGCTCAATCCATGATGCCACCAAACTGGAAGTCATGTATTGTTATGTGGTCCTAGAAGAGTACAGAAACATCTATAAACGGCCCCACTTCTTTGCCATCATCACATCTCGTTGACTTTGATTGACATGAGACTCTTTGCTGGCTTCAGTTAAGGAATGACCTCGGTTGAGTGAGCTGATTCCACTCCTAGGTTTGGGAGATCTCCAGCCTGTCCTCCCAAAATATCCCTGCTCAGCACAGGAAGACACCGGTGAAACACGAACAGCCTGGGGATGTGTTCGCAGCACCTTTGGCAGTGTAAGAACTGCTTTTTCTGCCTTTCTACCTGTTTCCTCCTGTACTCAGGGGCATTTAGGGAAATGCTGCTAGGTCCTGACTTGGAGAAGCAGTGTGCAGTGTAGGAGGAATGTGAGGACTGAATGAGAAAGAAGCTGCTGGGAAGTGGCAGGAAAGGACCTGCCTCTGCCCAGAGCAGTCATACATGAAGTCCCCAGGCTGTGTTATTGCTAACAGGAGCTACCCTTTGGAGCCCATGTTTTGATGTTCACTTCTGTTGTTCATCCTCATCCATAAGCAACCTTTTTTTTTCATTTTTTTGTTTGTATTGAGCTATACATTTTTCTCCAGTTCTCTCCCTTCTTCCCCCCTCCCCTTCTACCCTCTCCCATGTTCCCCATGCTCCTAATTTACTTAGGAGATCTTATCTTTTTTCTACTTCCCATGTAGATTAGATCTGTAAGGAATTTGATAATCAACATTTTAACTTTTGCAGCCGCATGGTCTCTGGTGGAACTGCCCCATCAATGTAGCCAAAAACAACCACAGACAGTCTGTAACAGAATGGCACTGTTGAATATCAGTCAATCCTAATCCCCAAAAACAGCCAGCAGGCTGGGCTCGATCTGTGCCTTTATTTCCTTAAGCCCTATTCTAATGGTTGCTAACACTCACTTCCCTTTGCCTTCCTCTATTTTTAAAGAATTTCATTTTAGAATCACTTCTGGCCTTTAGAAATGATAAACGCAGCGTCTTACATGCCTCTTACCCACGACCCCATTATAAGTGTCTTATGTGCCACACTTACCCTGATCCCGTGAGCCCACACCGATTCCCTGCAGTCCACCACTTCCCAAGTGCCCTTTCGACCCTTTCGGTAGCTCATCCTGCCCATTAGCCTACCTCTCACTTTCAGATCTCTGAGGCTGTCCTTGCTCATGAGGACACTGACAACTTCAGCAGATGCTGACTGGTCGGGTGTTTTGCAGAATGTTTTCTCATGCTGAGGCTGAAACTGAGGAGGAAGGCTGCAGAGGGGAGGGTCCATTTCCATCACCTCCTGTAGGTGCTGCACTCACTGTGACATTAGCCGTACTCACGTGACTGAGGTCAACCTACTCTTCTCCCACCCCTTCTGGAGTGAACGCTGGAAGGAACTCTGCCGCAGGTGTTTCAAATAAGAAATTACGCATCCTCGTCCTTGGGCCTGAGGGTCTCCGTGGATTGTTTTCAATTCTTCTGTACAAATTCGCTCCTGCTAAATAACCATTTTATCAATATGAATATCCAGTAGAATTTATGTTTTTTGATCATTATTCAACCCTGGTTTATTGCCTTCCACAAAGTGTTCATTCAGGCTTTGGCTATTCAGAGGGTCTGATGTATTTCTCTCCCTCCCTCTGCCCAATTATAGTATAGCACTGTGATACAATGTGTCCTAGGCTCCTTCTGCACATTCCTTGCCCCAGAGAAGTTATTTCTTCAAGGAACCCTGGTCCTTTTTGTGAGAGAATATTTGAAACCAAGATGTTACGCTACACTTGCTTATAGCTATTTTGCTTAGGCTCTGGCAGCCGACCAAGCAAGAAAATGCATGTGTGGTATAGAATACCTATTTATAAATATTTCTTTTTGTGATCATTTCTATTAGTCTAAAGATCAATCCATGTTTGTTAGGGCTGCCGACTCTCAGACCCTGTCTTTCTGTGATCCTTTGCCTGCCCGAGGGAACAGAGGAAAACAACTTGTTTTCCTGTGCCTGCAGCTGCTCTGAGCACGAGACCTGGTGGATTTACAGCTGAAAATCCCAAGAGCTGGGGCAAGGCTATCAGTTAAGGGTCACTGTATAAGCTTCCCTGGAGCACAATAAAGTTGGCATTCTTGTTTCAAGGATGACCTGTGTCTCTGTGTGTATGTGTTTCAGTCTCCAGCCCCTTGTCCTGCTCATGAACCGTCCTGGAGTGCAGGCGCTACACGTTGTCTCCAGTTCTTGCACATTATCACATGGGTTTTTTTGAGCTTATTTCCCTTAATTTGTTCCTTCCTTTCCAGCAGTGAGAGGCGTTCATAATTTAGTGGTCAGCACAGCCACCTTCTGCTCCATTAGTGAGAAAAGTGGCTCCCACCATCTGCCCTCCATTGTACTTAATGTCCACAGTACAATATTCAGGCTGTTGTAGCACACCGTCCTTCAACAAAACAGCCCCCATCTTCATCACAGGAGCTGCGCTGACTCTCAGTGTCTGTCCGAACTGGACTTGTTGAGTCTTGATGTTCCCTCATGGAAGGATGGTGTGCTGAGTCATCAGATGCTCACTGGAGTTTCCAACCACTCCTGAGTCATTTCTGCCCTTGCTGCTCCTGACCTTGTAGGCTGGGATGTTGTATTGGAAAGGGCTCACTCTGTGCGGTATGTGGAAGCCCTCAATGCTCAATGTTGGGTGAAGACATGTCAGTGTGACTGCTTCAGGGTCACCCAGCCTCCTGCTAACATCCCCTCACCCATCCTCTGTAAGTAAGCCCAACATATTGGTTCCTCAGTGTGAACTATGGTGGACTCTTGTTTGAGTTTGTCACTTGTAAGGGGGAAGTGCTGTTCATGACTCCCCAAGGAAGGCATTCTCACTGCAGCAAAGCATTGTGATAAATCAGGTTTCCTCTTGAGGACATATTTGTTGATCAGATAATATAGTCATTATATTCACTTCTTTTGTCTTACAGAGTCACTCCTGACATTACGTGGACTATAAATATACCTCCTTTGATGTTAATATATTTATTATGTAATTTTTCACATTCTGAATACTGGGTTTCTCTCATCATCTGCATTCATTTGTTCATTCATATTCTTTCTGTCTGCCTGTCTGTCTCCCTATCTCTCTCTCTCTCTCTCTCTCTCTCTCTCTCTCTCTCTCTCTCTCTCTCGTGTGTGTGTGTAACAGTGGTTAATAAGTTGAGTGATTTAGATATGCTAGTATTGCAATTTGAGAGAAAGTTAATGAATGCTATGTCCCTCCAGACCTAAGGTAATCCACTTCTATGAGTTTCACGTGAGGCATTGTGGAACCGCATACATGATTTGCATAAGGAGGTTGATGATGTTTAGCGGATGACTGAGCTGTTCCCTTCATGAACAAACAAATTGAACGTTAGAGAAGACAAAAGACTAAGCCATGGAGAAAGTGAAAGCAGCAGCTTTATTCCTTCAGAATGGGAGAGACCAAGGGCTAGACATCCTCTTGAGGGATCTGATGGGTGCTATCTAGGGTCCCTATGTCCTTCCCCTTCCCCCTCATTTTAGCTCCCACATCTTCTTGCCATTGCTCCTCACAGTGACTTCTGGGAGTAAGCAGACGCCATCTCAGGAAGCCTGCTCTTCCATTCCTAGTCTACCTATGAACATCTAACTTTCCTTTATTCCCGCCCTCAGAGACTGACACCAATTGCTGTCAGGAAAGGGGGTGATGATCGCTCTAGCTGCTTCATGCTGTGAGGGGGCGTAGTACAGGGGGCTGTCAGTCCAAGAGAGAGGGAACGACCTGTGAGGTAGGCAGGCTCCTGGAGCTAGTCTTGTTTTGGCAAGCAATATGGCTGCATCTAAAGGGCCACCACATTACAGACCAACGTAGGTGAGCATTTTCAGAAAAAGTCCCACATAGTAGCAACTGATCCAAGGCTGAGATGGAGCATGATGAACCCAGGATCTGTTTCCAGATACCTTGATAACTGTTGGAGTGACCAGAATCACAGTGAGGTCTCTCTCACATGGCTTCTAAAGAAGGAGAGAGAAAAGAAATGTAACTCGGAAATCAAAGGATCATTAAAACAATAGTGGACTTGTCTCTCTTGACTGCAGGTAGACACAGCAGTGTGGGATTGGGCCAAGGTCATGACATCTGATATCTGGGCAACATTTTTTGTTATCAAGAAGAAAATTGCCAATGAGAAATAGCTGTCTAAACAACATCTCATATGGTTTTAAACCTAATGTCTAGGGAGTGTACTTTCTTAAACTGTTAAAGAAACACACGAGTCAATCATTTTATTCTTTGGTTATATTTCCTGCTGGGAGTTTAAGACCATGCAAGTGGACATAACTACATTTACTTATTTCTTTATTTTTTATTGTCAAGGCCACTTGAGGATATGGTCCTTGAGGGTGACGTGGGTTTAAGAGAAACCTCAGAACCATCTAACCTTCCTTTTACACCTGTGTTCATTCCATGTGAGGGTAATTTAAAGGCTTAGCCATGGTTTTGCTTGGAAACATAGAGGGCATTTTCCCTCTGCTTTGACCCTCTTCTTTGTAGATTGGACACTGGTTCCACTTCAGCGGGTGGCATCTCCACAGTCTTTCTGAACAAAAGAAAAGGTGATTCCACAGTCAAAGAACATCTGGTGAGATGCTTGTCCCTGAACTTGACCTTGGAGAGCAAGGGGGAATAGATTCTCCCTTTTAATCCTTCTGACCACATTAGTATGGCCTTCAAGGATGGCAGTAAAACACGCAGAGTGACAGCTACTCCAAACACTTAAATTCTGGCTAAATAAACATATTTGTTCTGTAAGGGTTAAACCTAGAGCATAACTCCATTGATTTAAACAGAGCCTTGACATCAATGTGTCAAATTCTGAACTTTGACATACCTTATATAACTTGCTCAGACCCCTATCACTTGCTTAAGCTTTCCAGCTTTCTTTTCCATCCTGGAAAAATAATCAGGCATTTTCTGAGACATAATAACATCCACAGATCAATAGTCAACAAGCCGAGCTGGGATGATCTTTTGAAATCTGGCACACCAGAGCCATGGCAATTCTTCTGTTTAGAAGATAGTGCTATGTAATAGCGCTTTAATAAAGGAAAGGTCAATCTCAAGTGCATACTTTATCAATTCAAACGACACTTGCACATACTGTTAAACTACCCATTGTGCTCAATAAGCTCCCAAGTAAACCTTATAGAAAGCATAAGACAGTCTTTATACAGACAGAGAACACGCATCCTTAGTGAGAAGGGACTAAAAATCATTCCTGGCCAGGCAGGGTTATCTAATTGAGAAGAAATGTGGTCATAGTCCCAAAGATCATCAGGGTAGCAGGAACTATGGCACAGCTGTTGGACAGTTTACGGGACTTTTTGCTAGCCCTGATGTGCCCAATTATTTGGTTCTGGGTGCATGCACATGTATTCAAAATAGTAGGCAGAGTTGTCAGTAGTCCTCATTGTCCGCTATGTTAAGAAAGTGGCGGGGAAGAGACAGAAATCTTTAATAAATAAATAAATTTAAAAAAAAAACAAAATAGTAGGCAGAAAGGCAGAAGTACTTAGATATCACAGCAATCTGAAAGCACCTATCAAGCTTTACCAAGGAAGAATCCAGCCCATCTAACTTTCAGCCCAGGCCAGGGTCTGCTCACAGCAGAGGAGACTTTCTACTCACTAAGTCCAGATTGGATCCCTGTGTAGAATAAATACATAAATATATATACCAGGTGCTTTTTAAAGCCCTTGCACCCAAGAGCCCCCAAAAGTGAGAACAGGACCTAGGGGAGCCATTGGTGATGACCACCCTTCCGCAGACAAAAGAAGATACATTGGAACACTTTCTAGATCTTGCCTTCCTAAATTTCCAGAGAGCTGGCTTCTGCAGAGTTAACACACATGAGTATAAGTACTCATAACTTCCTCTGACTTACTATCAGCCTGAAAGAAGTGTAAGCCTGTCCAGCACATTTGCTCGAAGGTGAGTGCCCAGTGTCCCCTTCAATGCCACCAGGGAGCTCTTCACACACAACAGGGCCTCTGAGAAGCCTAGGAAGGAATAGGCATGGATGGAGTATTTGCAATGTCAGAATTGTCATCTGTCCCACAGTCCAGCTAAGGGAAATCCTATTCCTGCTACTACCACCATGCCACACACATGGGAACAACTTTTTAACTAAAAAAATTTTCATTTTACATACCAACTCCAGTCCCCCCTTTCTATCTCCTACCCCACCATTCCTCAGAGGGGATATGACCTTCATTGGTGAGTCAACGAACTCTGGCATACAAAACTGAGGCAGAATCAAGTCCCTCCCCGTATCAAGGCTAAGCAAGGTATCCCATCATAAGGAATAGACTCCAAAAAGCCAGTTCATACACCTGGGAAAGGTCCTGGTGCTACTACCAGTCCCCTCCCCCGCCCCACTCCCGTCAGATCAAGTCACTGTGTTGACAATCCTTTGAGGCAGAACATTCACACCTCTCCAGAAGTCAGAGCAAGACAGGCCTCCAGTAGCCATGTAGGTTTCAGGAGAATAGTGAAGGCCCCTCAGGGATGCCAACACCTGGGGAATCTTTACTGTACAGAGAAAGGACTTTCCTTCCTAGATCATGCGTAGCTGCCCCATCGGGATTTCAAGCGTTTCCCCATTTGAACTCAAAGGAAGCTTGCTGCTGGAGGCGACAGTTCAGTCCAACTGACTGACTACAGGTATGGCCTTTGTTGAAGTCAAGTCTCTCAATGACCTAGAGTTTTCACGTAGATTAGGCTGGCCAGCCTAGGAGACCCAGCGGTGCATATCTGTTGGCTCATCTTACTGAGATTGGTACTGTCTATCACCCACCACCTCAGGCTTGCAACAAGCGTCCTCTGTGGGCCGAGCCATCTCCCCAGGCTCTAGATCAGCTTTACTTATTTGTGTTTTCATCTGCTCCTACTTATTTGTCTAATTGATTCCTAGTTTTTTTTCTTTTTGTTTGTTTTTACTTTTTTTAGTCTGTGTTGGTTTTCTTTGTTCTAGTTTTCATTATACCTTGGTATTTATTTTACTTTCAGTCCCCCCACCCCACCCCGTAACAAACTCATTTGCCTCTGGGAATGTTCTGGGTCTGGGTAACAGCTATTTGGCTTTTAGCCAGGTTTTGATTTTCTTTGGTTTTGTCTGGTTGGGTTGAATTTGAGATTTTCTGGTTTTATTTATTGAATTATTTATTGAATTTTTCTTTCTGGTTTAACTTTTTGTGGTTTTCTTTCATATGGCAAACATGTGGTGTTCGCTTTGGAGTTTCAGTTTGAGTTTTTACTTTTAATGATTTGATATTTATTTTGGGGTGTGACAGTTCTTTATTTCCCTTTCATGTTTTCACTCCACACTCAGCCATTCTGAACTATGATCCTTCTACCTCACTCAACTGCGAGCTGATTTTTTGATTTCTCATTTTAATGGTCTGGGTTGTTTTGGTTTTCTAGTTTTTAGTCTTTTATGTGGTATTTAGTATTTGCCTTTTTTTCTTTCCTTTTAATTTTTTTTTCATTTCTTGTGCTATCATACTTCATTTCTTCTTTTGCTTTCTTTTTCTTTTTGTAGTAGCATTCCCACCTACAATGAGTAGGGACAGTAGGGGACAAGAGCAGGTCCCGATACTGTGCCTGTCACGCATGATGAAGAGACAATTATTATCCTAAGGATCGGAGGCTAAGGCAGCACCGCTAAGGTTAAGCTGGCCTACCATCACCTCCCAGGTGAACCAGACGCTGAGCAAGTTCTCACGCAATAGGAGAAACGGTTCAAACGAGTGAATGCAGGTGTGGCCCTTGTGAGGACTGTCTGATCCCTACCATTGTTTTGTTCCTCTAAGGAATCAAAACCCAACAGAGCACTTTCTCACTCATAGAAGCGACTGAAGGAAAACAGCTACTTAATCCATTCAGGAGACCAGCGCCCTGAAGAGGCCACACAACTCTCCAACAGTAGCTAACTGCTCTAGGCTATTGCCCCTGATGAAGACTTAGCCTACAGAGACGCCTTGGTCCTGATACCGTCCTAATGGAAAGGGAGCAGCAGGGTAAAAATAATTTAAATTCCAGCCTGCGCAAAGGCTAAAAAGACTGAAGCAACATGAAAAGTTTGTTCCTTCCCCACAGACGTCTTTCTGGAATTTCCTTACAATGACCTCCAAGTAGACATCTGACTTTGGGGGTCCTCTTTTATTAATATGGCAACAGGTGCCTGTCCTGTTTGCAGGGACCACCTTGTCAGAGCTTAGGAAACAACTTTGTCAAGTGCAAAATTGTGCCCCCTATAAGCTTCCTAAAGAGTTAAGGAACATGCATTATTAGTCCATTATTAGTAACATACTCTGAGGCTAATAGTAAAAGAAGAGTCCAATTGTACAAAATCTCATGGGTCACCCATGGCTACGAAAGGCAAAAAGACGTTAACAATTAATTGCAATGAAGACACAAACTGCCCTGACTCTGAAATTGTGGCAGCCATGAAAGATAATGGGTTTGATACCCAAGACATAAAAGAGCCTTTAATACACAAAATCTTAAAGAAACCATGGCCAGGTACCACCTAATTAGGGGCCAGACATCAGGACAATGGCTATTAGAACCAAGGAAAGCCTAGGAACCCAGGGGTGGCATCTTTCCTTTCCCTTCTACTGAAGACCCTGCCACTTTCCTCTGCCCCCCAGGAGAAGGACCAGTAAACCTTCCTTTGGAGATCCACAGTATGAATTGATGATGATTATAAAGACCAAGAAAAGCAAAGACGGGAGACAAGTGCCCTGTTCTGCATGAGAGGACAGCCATTTGGACTAGAGCCCACCAAGGCTCTATGATGGAACCGTGAATTCATTCACTAAGAAAACGTGGGGGCGGGGCACATGGAAGAAACCAGATTTTTCCCACAGTTTATCAGAGAAGGCAGAGAACAAACTGAACATCAGCATCCAGTTCAGGCCAGCCCGTGGGCTGGAAGGGAGGGAGGAAGAGTATTGGGGTATGCCTTAGTAAGACTGTGCTGGTGTATGTTACCTCCACAAATCCGCATCCTTGTCAGACTTGTCAGATGAGCATGTCTCCCAAGAAGTGAGTGGGCAAGGGGAGATTTCCAAGAACAATTGAAGTGAGCCAGGTACATTTTGACATTTGGTTTTATCTCTGCTTCTACTCGTGCCCTCGTCTATTGGTAGAGTAAAATTTGTACATTCAGAGGGCAAAGCGCATTTGGAGGCTAGATCCAGACATCAAGCAATGGCTAAGTCATGCCTACCAGCGCATTTGGAGGCTAGATTCAGACATCAAGCAATGGCTAAGTCATGCCTACCAGCACATTTGGCACCTCAGAAGATAAATCCCACTACTCGCTTATAAATACATTGCATGTGCTGTTTATGGTCACCGAAAGACTAGATCAGGAAGTGGAATTTGACCCAACTCCCAACACACACATTTGAACCCCAACCATCTTTGTCAAAGCGTCCTCCAAGATCCCTGGTCTGGGGGTTGGTTGTCCCCTTACATTCTGGAACAAGCAAGGAAGGGAAAAGCAAAACAGTCCAATCCAATAGTAAAAACTGTCTCTGAGAACATCGAGACGGCAATCTGTAACAGCTGTTACCGTGGTTTATCCCTTGATAGGAAAATGCCTGCAGTGGGAATGGGAAGCCAGAAGTTCCTCATTCACAAAGAGCTCAAAGCTAGCTACCTCGTAGGGCTCCCCAGGTGATTTCAGACACCTAATTTTGTTACATTTTATTGATTCTCACAATTGAGCACCCCCAGTCATCTCTAGAACGTTTGTAAATCCCCTCAATTTGAGGTATTTTCTTATACCTGCTGTTTCTTCCACCATTTACTGCCTTTTTTTAAATTTATTATTGCCTACTAGTTCATAACAAAAAGACCTGTAAAACCAGAAGTGCGGGTATCACAGACCATAATGTGCAGAGCCATTCTGCTCGTGAAACCGGAGTAAAGAGCAGAAAGATGTTACAGAGGATGAGGATGAGGATGGAGACGAAGGATGATGAGGTCCCAGGAAGGAGGGTGGTCTATGCGATGGGAACAAGAAGTGATGGGGAGGGAAGATAAAGGTCAACAAGTTCAGACAGGAGGACCCAGTTTGAGAGCGGTGCCAAGCAGGGTGGTCACAGTCACTCGAATCCCTGACGTGAGTGTTCTTGCATTTAAAGAGGCCAGTCACAGTGCACTGAGCTCCATGACCCTGAGGCACACATGTGGGAAACCCAGACTACTGTGTGTTTCTCATTCCAGGACAAATGACCTTTCTAGTAAGGAGGGCGTTAGCAAATGATGGAGCTTATCCAGGGAATATTCTAGCCATCCAGAACTCCAGCCCCAGGGGATTCGGGTTGAAAGGAGAGAAAGAGATATAGAGACTCAAGTTGAATCAGCAGCTGTAGACTTGAAAAAAATAACCCGAGGAACTGAACCAAGGTGAAAACCCCCTGATGCTATTGGACCACAATGCCCTTGCCCCTTCTTTTCCAGTTTCCTCTGCAGTGCGGATGGAGAGGAGACAGGGCAGCAGACCTGATTGAAGCACCGGCACCGGCACCACCACCACCACCACCACCCCAGACCCCCGTCTTCGTTTTGGTAGTTTTATGTTTTTTGCTGCCCCTTCTCTGAGTTTGACAGGTCTTTCCCCGTTTGGCCCCTATTCCTTACCCCCAATGTATAGACAGGGCAAGGAGATTCTCAAACTGTATCTATCTCAGTTTCGCCTTTACAGATTTCTGTTGGCTCCTGCCTCTGGCTCCCTGCCTCTGAAAAAAGTCTGGAGACGACAAAGTCACACTTAGGATCACTAATGGAAGAACACAGAGGAAAACTGTAGGCTCCTTCCAAACACCTCACAGGAGCCAGGCTCTTGTCTCAGCCTCTGAGGGGCTGCCACCACACGCTGAGGGACTGACTCACTACGGCAGGGACAGACTGGCCTGCTCTTCTGCCCTCTGAGACCTCCTGCTTCTGAGACTTGGTCTCCAAAGAAGACTTCTCTTGGGTAGCTTCCTGGAGCTTACAGCTTTAACTTTTCCAACCTCTCCTCATAGGCACCCTACTGCCTGATAGGGTCTTAGTCTCTGCTTTCTGGGTTGAATTTCTAGTTTTCTGTTTGAATCATGGCACCTATGTTGCAAATAAATTTCCCTTTGTTTATTGACTCTTCACGGTCCCCTCGCTTCATTCTTGGAGGGATAGAAAGACAAAAAAGCCAAAGGTAAGAAACATTAGCCTTCTCAGTCAACAGGGATTCCTATGAGTATGATTCTAATTAGTAGGAATTCCACTGTTACTAAAGTCAGTGAAGCCTCCAACCCCAGAGAACTCCAGTAAGGAAGTGGGGACTTCAATCAATGAGGACTCCAGACAAAACTGATCCCTGTCAATGAGACAGAACAAGCACTGGGCGACTCCAAAGAGTAGTCTAATCACTGGGCAACCTAGTTGGTATGGATCGCAATGCACAGGGTCTCCTGTCAACTGGGATTCGCATTAACAAAGATCCTATTCAGCTTACTCTATGGGAAGGACTAAGCACCCCATCAAGTGGGGACTTGGGTCAGCAGACTCATTAGAGTGAGCTGCACTTTGGTACTCAACCAAAGAACTGACCAACTAAGGTTGTGAGTCAAAGCTCAAAGTTACTGGAGCCAGGCTCACCTCTGGTCATTGCAAACTGCTTCTTCTTGCACATGGCCCCCAGTCTATTCTTCTCTGTGCTTTACAGTGGTAGGAGATATAAGATAGCACACTTTTTACTTTAGATATGTGTTTTTCACATGCTTCTGAATGGGAAAGATGGCCACAGAAATTCTCTTCCACTTCCTTTCTGGAAAGCAGTCACCATTTTGGTGGTGAGTTCTTCCATGTCGTGTTGGAAGTTAACCGAAAAGGCAAAAATTCAAGGACATGGGGAGGCCTATCTGGGTCCCTCCAACAGTACCAAGTCATTCAAAATGCTTCTGAATGTTCCAGACTCTGAGCTACCTGCAGGAAATAAATGCAGATCTGTGTGGCTTTCAGATCCTGACAGACCATGTAGTGATGACCACGAAACAGTGGCACTATCAGCCAGAGGGGAGCTTGACAGAGTTCAGTAGACAGTTCTGGACTGCGAGTCACGGAGTGGCGTGAGCACGTTCTCCAGCATTGCCAAGAGCAGCTGGTGAAGCTGACTCCTTCACTACATTCCGTAAGAAGATGACTCTTCTGAGGACATTCTCCATCTCGGATCCATGTCCAGGAGAGTCCTTCTAAAGCCTACCCACAGATATGGCTGTTTCAGTGGATGTTCAAGGGATGCCAATCAAAGAGCTAGATGTCTTGAATGGGAGGTTATGTGGCAAGACAGAAAAGGAAAGCAGCTCCATATGACAGGAAGGGTCCTGCTGCTAAAGGCCCATCTTGTGTACCAGCAAAACTTACCTACCTAACAATGACCTTGGGACATTGATTGTCTGCCAAACCCATACTACTCAAAAGCTCACCAATCCCTTTGATTTTTTTTCCCTATCTGCAAAAACGAGCACAGCAACCATCCTGCCTGCAATGCCTTTGGGGAGTTCCAGCTCACAAGCACGTTCCAGATCAGGGTACTCTTCATGACCATTGCAGTTAAACAGACTGCTGTCTTCATGGGACCCGTGCCCCAAAGAAGCTCCTCCCATACACAGAGGGGACAGGATGTGAATAAGGAAGGTGTACTAGCCAGCTTGCATCACTGAGACATGCCTGAGTTTGTCTACTTAGAACAGGGTGTGATGTATCAAGCTGTTTGGGGTTTCAGACCATATCTGGCTGCTTCCTGTGGCATGCTGGGCATAGCTGTTGGGGTAAAGCTGTCTCCCTCACAGTAGCCAGTAAGCCAAGAGGGGCTGGCTCTTGTTCAAATGCTGCTTTCTGGAGAATTCTCAAGCCACAAATCCATACATAGATTCATCCAGTCATTAGGTGGGGTTCTCCAAGACTCAATCGGCCTTGAAGACCCCGTTTCTGCTCAATACTGCACTAGGAACCAAGTCTTCAAAACATGAGCATGAGGCCACTGAAGCTCTAATTTCCCCTTCCTGCTCTGGCTCCCATGGGCTCCTGTGTTCTCATAATGCACGATACACTTAGGCCTCTTCAAAGGACTTTACAGTGTTTGCACTCTCAGGTTTGCTTGAAAGTCCTTCTCCATTGGCTCCTCTGAGACTCAGTGTGAACTCTGTGGCTACTTTCTATAAAATATATGTTACTCATGTCCAAGGTACAGTGACCCAGGGTAAGCATTCCATTCCCAGAATGGGAATCACAGAAAACAGGCAATATCATGTCTAGACATAAACCTCATCAATAGTCCTGGCTAGTGAGATCATAGACAACCTGGAGAAAAAATACTATTATCTATCTAAACAAGCATGTGGTCAAACTGTCTTCTAAACATTTGTGTTACGTTCATAGAGCAATACAGTGCTCGACCTTATGTAGAGCATCTTTTATTTTTCCCTGTAGGCAATGGTTAAGGCAGAGACTTATAAACAGTCAAAGATCTGAGCCTAAGTTCCCTAATTCTGAGCCCTAAACTGGGCATCTCTGATGTGGGAGTGATTTCTTATTAATAAAGAAACTGCCTAGACCCATTTGATAGGCCAACCCTTAGGTAGGCGGAGTAAACAGAACAGAATGTTGGGAGAAAGAAGCTGAGTCAGGGAGTCGCCATGATTCTCCTACCGGACACAGACGCAGGTTAAGATCTTCCCTGGTAAGACACCTCGTGGTGTTACAGGGATATTAGAAATGGGTTAGATCGATATGTAAGAGCTAGCCAATAAGAGGCCAGGCAGTGTTTAAAAGAATACAGTTTCCGTGTAATTATTTTGGGGCATAAGCTAGCCAGGCGGCCGGGGTGCTGGGGACGCAGCCCCGCTGCTCATATTACAACACATCTCTATCCATCCCCCACCCCACCCCAAAGGCTCGGGAATGATCTTGAAAGTGGCATGCTGTCTCCTGAACACGACATGGGCCTTGTATTCATGAACCTGTAGCCAGTGTGCTTACCAGCACATGACTTGTGTAAGATCAAGCCTGTCGACCCTCTAGCACGGATGGAGAAGGGATTTGTGAGGCCTCACCCCTAGTGGAAGCACTATTGACCATTGGTGCCAGCTAGAAAGGGAGAATCAATTTTCTTTTGGGCGTGTGGCTATTGGCACGTGGCCCATGCTCAAGTGATGGCTAACACATTTATGCATGTTGGCTGCATTAACTATTTTAAGAGAGAAGACATGAAGAAAGTAGGTAGTTTACTTAACTGTACAGTGTTAGTCGAGTGGGCACGCGTCTCTATATAACAGTAGATTGTGAGAAATTTAAAAGCAAACATGTGAAAGAGATGTGTAGGAAAGTAGTTGGAACATAGCAATTTTATTTGTGTTTGTGTGTGCACAACTTTATGCAATTGTGTGTGTTTCTGTGTGTGTCTGTATGTTTATGTGTTTGTCTATCCATGTGTCTGGGTGTGTGTCTTATTGTGTGTATGTGTGTGCATGTGTGTGTGTCTGCATGTGTGTGGCTGTATGTGTGTGTCTGTGTGTGTCTGTATGTTTGTATGTTTGTCTATCCATGTGTCTGTGTGGGTGTCTGTATGTGTGTGTATGTGTGTGACTGTATGTGTATGTATGTGTGTGTCTGCATGTATGTGGCTGTATGTGTGTGTCTGTGTGTGTGTGTCTGTGTTGTCTATGTCAATACGTATGTGTATCTATGTGTTTGTCTGTGTGTGTGTCTTTATGTATGTGTATCTATGTGTGCTTCTGTGTGTGTATCTGTCTGTATGCATGTGTGTCTATGTGTATGTCTGTGTGTGTCTGTGTAAGTGTATCTATGTGTATGTCTGTCTGTGTGTATGTGTCTGTATGTTTGTGTATCTATGTGTATGTGTCTGTGTGTGTGTCTGTATGTATGTGTATCTATGTGTATGTCTGTCTGTGTCTGTATGTATGTGTATCTATGTGTATGTCTGCCTCTGTGTGTCTGAGTGTGTGTGTATGTGTGTGTGTCTGAGTGTGTGTGTATGTGTGTGTGTCTGAGTGTGTGGGTATGTGTGTATGTGTGGGCAGAAGCCAGGAGTCAGCCTTGGCTGTTATTCCTAAAGCACCATCCAAACTTTTCCCCCTGACTTTTGAGACAAGTTTTCCCAGTGACCTGAAATCACTTGTGACTCAGCAGTAGGCTAGACTATAGGCTAAAGGGAGTAAGGATCCCTGTGTCCCCAGCACTGGGATTACAATGTACAACCGCAGTGGGTTTTTACATGGGCTCTGGGAACTAAACTCAGGGCTGCATGAATGAACAAGCACATTACCAGCTGAGCTGGCTCTTAACCTTTGAAAAGTATATAGTCAAAGTCTGTGATTGATAGTATGTGGTGGACTCCAGTCTGCAGCCAGGGGCGTCAGGCAGTCTTAGCTGGCACTGTGCCAAGTGACAGCGTGCACTGCTCATGTCCTGTGTTCAGAACCAAGACTGCAGCTCAGTTGCCCAGCAACACTGCCGAATGCTGCCAGGATAGCCCAGACTCACTCCGCATTTGATGTTAAATTTTAGGTCAGTGCATGTTCAATCTTCCTTCACTGTGGGCCAAGGTTTTGTGATTCCACAGTCATGTGACTCTACATGGGCTTGTGATCGACAGCGTCCACAGCCGTGATGCAACGCCCACAAAGAACAACCCCTAAAGAGAAAAATGTTGAATAAAAGGGCAGGGTTTTTCTTGGACTTGTTTCTATAGTTACCTGGGAGTGACTGATCTATGACACTTTGTCCTGATTTCATAACTGTATAAAGAACATAGAGCTACAGGAGACACCTGAACTTGTATCTCGACTTCATGTTTAAACAAAAACTTTGCATCTTTTCAACTTGGCGTATCTACAGCCTCATTTGGAAAGATTTCCAGATGTAAGTTTTCAAGAGGAGAACAATTGAGAATGGTTCTCTACTTAGTCTATGACAAGAGTGATTTTCCAAATAATAAATAATTTCAAAATGCAGGCAGATCTCTATAAGTTTCACCTTAGCCTGGTCAGGACAGGCAGGCCTATTTAGTGAGACCCTGGCTCAAAAGAAAAAGATAGATAGATAGATAGATAGATAGATAGATAGATAGATAGATAGATCGATCGATCAAACTATTTGGGGAACAGTTTCAATGTGGTTTTGTTTTTTAAATTGCAGATAGCAGAAAGGATACTCATGCTGTCCTACCCAGTTCCCCATCATTAACAACTTCCATTGATAGAGTGCATTTATTCATCAGAATTACTGCCGTGTCTTACAACCAATGTCAACACATCACCACTAACTAAAGTACTGAGGATTTTGAGCTATCTGTCTTCACTCTTCTGAGACATTTAATAATTATGGAGCTCAGACTGGCTTCACACTGACATCAATTCTCTCGGCCTAGACTTCCAAGTTTTGAGATTTCAGGCAGGCACCACCATGCCTGGCAAGACATCTAAACCACACTGGTGACCATTAGTTGTTGTTGTTGTTTTGTTAATATTTGGCTAGTTTTGTGTCTTGCAATATTAAACTGAAAATCAATGTTCTACTGCCATCTACTGATCCAAATACTTTTCAGTTTTTGCTTTTGACCTTTTTCTGTTGTTGTTTCTTATCTATTTCCTAACATTTTAGAATTGTAGGTTTCCATACAGTTTAATTTTTGAACCATTTAAGAAATGGTCATAGACAGAGAAGGCACTTACCCAGTCACCAGGCTCCAACATTTAGCTTTAAACCATGGTCACACAGATGGCTTTGGTTGAATTCAGAATTTTGCAAAACAACAAAAAGATATGGATGTGAGAAGGAGAATGCTAAGGAGTGAGGATTGATAAGTGGAGGAGATAAAGGGGATGGATGGGATGGAAGGGAGAACACATTGTACACATGGATGAAACTGTAAGAGAAACTTCATAAAACTTAAGTTATGTCTACCACCAAATCAGATCAACAGCCATAAATAGCAAGAAAACTACACAGAATCAACAGGACTCAAACAAGTCCTTTTAAACAACAACAACAAAAATGACAAGACAAGATCTCATTACACAGCCTATATGTGGCTGGCCTGCAATTCGACCAGATGGTTTTGAAATCACAGAGATCTGACTGCCTCTGCCTCTTTCTGCTCCGAGGTGCCACCACTCCCAGCTGAACAAAATGTTCAGTGGGTCACGAACAAAGTCATTAGCAGAACAGACCACTGTAAACAAGCCAATTGTGAAGGGAAGTAAGTCTCGCTCAACAGGGTGACGAGCGAGGAGAGGACAGAAAGAGTTTTCAAGCATGATCTCGGGTCTAATCCCAAAACTAAAAATAAAAATTCAAATAAAAAGGCAAGTGACCACGGGGCAAGACTAAAATAGGGAAGAGGGACGACGGCACTCAGCACCCATGTCTCTGCACAACAGTCCAGCCTCTGGATACCACCAGTCCTGAAATATCTACAACTTTGTGTCATGACACTCGGCAGCAGACGCCTTTACTCACGGAGTCATCTTGCCTGCTTTTGAATACTTTTAACTTGGCATTTAGTTTGTTGAGAAAGTGGTCTCACAGTGTAACCCAGTCTGATGTGAAACTCACTGTGTAGCCTAGGTTGGCCTTGACTCTCCTGACTCAGTCTCCCTGTTGGGATCCCAAGCATGAATCACCATGACATGCTACCACTGACTTCATCACTTACGCTCTGTCCACTCCCAAGCAAACTGCTTTGTTGTGGAGTGTGTTTAACTCTTTCCTAAATAAAACCTAAACAGTGACTGAAGTTCTCTGTTCAGATCCTCAGGAAGGAAGGCATGTCTATTATTTTATTCTTAAGAATACTGCAGCTTATGTGATCAATGGAAACGAAAGGCAGAAAGTGAACTACTACAGAAAAGGGGTTTCAGCAGCCTCTCACGGAAGAGAAGTCTAGGAAGCCCATCTACACTGGCCTATTCTGTTTTTCCATCAGTTTATGAAGTCAGATGAACAAGGAGCAGGCCCATCTCTATTTGGTTGTGAGCATTTATCTGCTGATAATCGTCCGGTGATTTGTACATTAGTCTTATGATTCTATAACGAGTTTAACTTTTGTTGTTTTATGTTAAATAAACACCTTTCTTTTGGATAATTTCATCCTAAAAGGGTAACTTTCATCCACTTTTGTGATAAAATACCACTACCAAAAGCAACTGGAAAATGAAAGAGTCCATATCATCTTACAATTTGTAATTCATTATCCAGGGAAGTTGGGGCAGGAACTCAAGGCAGGAACCTAGATGCAAGAATTGAGGCAGAGGCCATGGAGGAGTGCTGCTTACTGGCTTTCTCCCATAATTTGCTCAGCCTGCTTTCTTATAGCACCCAAGACCACACACCCAGGGGTGTGGTAAAAGGGCCAGGAAAAAAACCCACCCTGGCTATGACTTGACTCCAAGATATAGGCTAAAGGAAAGTTATCCTGTTCCTGGCTTGGTCAAGTCTTGGAAATCCCTGCCCCCATGACTCAGCTTTAATAACCAAACCATGTTTCTTATCGTAGGATACCTCCCTACTAATTCTGTTCTTTCCCTCAATTAATCTCTTACAATGAGGTCTGTTGTGTGGTGTGACTTTGTGGTATTGAATGGCTCCCAATAACCAAAATGACTTTCGAAAAATCCTTACACAAGGCCTTCCCACAGTGATTATAACCAAGAGTGTGGGCTTGCCCACAGGCCAATCTGATGGAGGGCATTTTCTCAATTGAAGTTCCCTCTTCTGGAGTGGACTCTAGCTTCTGTCAAGTTGACATGAAACTAGCCAGCCCCAAATGAAATCACACATAGTGACACTATTGCTATGTGGGATGGACACTGAGTTTGCAAGCCCCCTAGACAGAACTGTGTAAGAATGCAGATTCAGCAGAAGAGACCCCTGCCTCTGCTACTTCTTAGCTGTGCAACACTGGGCAAGCTACCTAACTCCAATCCTCCTATCGGACAGGTGGTAGTAACAGGCCTATCTGCTTCACTGGGCTCTGGCAAGGGAAAATGAGACCATTCAAGAAATAGTGCTGGGGAGACAGGAAGTCCACACCAGATGCTTGTTCCACTGGAATCGAGTTAAAGAACATTTCATGCCACACCAACTCCAGTGTGGTCAGTGTGACATGACATATGGCATTGTGCTGGATAGGAGCTACGTGTCCTATGGGACTAGGCTTCCTGGAGGTCAATGGCAGATGGCCTGGTATTGGCCGCCCTTGAGGCATAGACGGGTTTCTTGATTAGCTGGTATATGGCCTTCGCACAATCTCTTTTATAATAATGATAGTCTTTATATCTACAAGACAAGGATCATCTCTTCAGGAACAGCTCCGGGATAAAGAAACACAGTATGCGAATATATAAGACTACAGCAGAACCCTTGTCATACACAGGGTGTATTCTGAGCAAGGGAATAGATGGGTTAATGTTGATGGACAAAGACTGTTATAGTATACTTTGAACTTTATGGATAGGTTTGCTAGATCCCAACCCCCATAGTGTCTGCTGCATAAGAAGGTACAAAAAAGTATATTTCAGCAAATGCAGAGAGCTGCCAGGCATATTTGGTCACTAGATGAAATAAAGAAAGGGTTAGAAAGAGGAAGGGCCATGATAGCAATAATGAGACAGAAACTTTCTATTCTTAGATAAGATGAAACCACTTGTCTGAGATTCACGTTCCCAAGGACAAGAGTTCCTCTTCTAAGGATGTCTTATCTAACACCTGTTCCTGATATTATGCTTTTCTTAAAAATCGCTGATGTGACTAAAAAAGGCTTTCACACTGTGCCAACCAATGATATATGACCTTCTGATTTGTTCTTTGTTTGAATACTATATAATGAAAACATGAATTCAGTAAAATCGCAGCAGATTCCAACCACTCTCTTGTGTGTTGTGTCTGTCTGTCATTCGCCGAACTTGTGCCTTCCTGTGTACCAAGACCCTGCTTCTCCCACTGTCTGAGTGGCTCTCCTGACCTGGTCCTTGCCAATTTCACAGAAGCCTACAAGGGCATGGTTGATTAGAGGCAGGCCGGTCTTCTCTTCTGGAGGGCATTAAGCAGGTTTCAGATACTTTGAAATTCTAAACTTCAGAACAAGAATTTTGACCATCCATTGAAAATGGTTACAACCACCAATGCGGACATACTTAAGAGCTTGAAACTTAGAATGCTGGAGTTGGTTCCTCCAGTGGATGGAGTACGACCTAGCCATAGGATGCTCAACCTATTGGGGAAGCCTTCCATGGTGGAATCACCTTCTTGTGAAACAAAGCCTAAGACAAATGAAGACAGTCATTTGTCACAACAAAGGAATTGACCCAATAAGATCCATTTGCAAACATATTTAAAGAAGCAACTTACCTAACAACTATTGAAAATAAAACGACACAAACCTGTATCATTAGACATCAATAACCATGTGAAAGGATCCAGTCTCCCTAACAACAAGGACTCATGAAGGAACCCATCTTTAGTAGTCATTAAAGATAATAGAAGGGTAACATACTTGATGCTGAGGATCAAGAACTAGTCAGCCCACAGAAGTATGCGCTGGCGGCCCTGTGCTGCTGAGCACACATTTGGACAGAAACAACACTGAAGATACCCAGCTTCCCCCAAGTTAGTAAATATTTATTTCTTAGTAAAAATACACATGCATATGCTATATGTAGATGTAAGTGGAGAATCTTCACGAGTGAGTGATTCACTACAACTACTGACGGAACAGTCACTCTGACAAGAGAATATTGAGAGCGCGAGTGCATGCACGCACATGTGTAGTGTTGAAGACTGAACTCAGAGCTTCATACATACTGAAGAAGTGCTACACCACTGAGCCATACTCCAGCCTACTTTTCATCTTTATAAAGGGTCTTAGTAAATGGCTGAGGTCAGCCTTGAACTCACTCTGTAGCTCTTACAGGCCTTAAAATGGCAATGCTCCTGTCTCAGGCTTCCCCACATCTAGGATTACAGGCCTGAACCCCTAGGTCTGCCCCATCTTGAAACTTTGTAAAGCAGAATTTTAAGTGGTTATATCCATGCGATTTCCCAGAATGGAGAAGGGCCAGCTTCTAAGTACCTAAAATTGCTCTGGGGATAGTGTCCTAACAGCCTGTAGAAACTAGACTGCTATAAAGAAGAAAACTGCATGCTTTGAAAGGTCATAGGGACATGCATAAATCGCCTAACTCTGTCATAAACCACTGTTTATCTAGTGGTTTTATTTAGTGTTTATGACATTATAGCAAACAATGATCGTTGACGGAATCCTGATGCAATAAGGACAGATTGCGCATTACCGGGCACTTGAAATGCTTTGCCAACATTTTAAAACATCATTTAAAAGGAGTATCATCTTCCAAGATCTCCATATCAGCTTGACTCAATCTGTCCTCCCTAAGTAGAGAGAAGCAATCAGGGTCTTCCACGTAGAATGTAGGATCTGAGAAATGGGGATAGTCAAGTCACTTAAAACCTTTGATGCAAGGTTAAGAAGCTTATGCCAAGTGACAAGAAGATTGTTGAATCAGAAGGAGACAAGACAAATGTGGCTTCATGTTCCTGCCAGAAACCAAAGCTTTGTGAGAAATCTTGAGTTTGTGGGGAGGACCGTGAGGGGTGGGAACACATTCACAGGTTTGTCACCTTCTTCAACGTTTCTCTTTCCTGAAAAGGAGGAGACGGAGTCCCCTTGGGCTTCAGCAACCCCATCACTTATGTTTATTTTATGGTTGATAATATCCATCTGGATACTTCCTTCCTTTCCTGTATTTTCTCATCATTTTGTAACACACACCGACACTTCCCTTTCTTTCTCCTTTTCCTGGAAAAATAAATACTAGTACTAATCAAATAGATAAAGCTGAATCTCTATGATTTGACAGGCACAGGATGAGTTGGTTTTAGTAAGAAGTCATCCCCTGAAAAGATAAACAAAACAAACTAAAACCCCGGTAGCCATTTTGATATACCAGTGTTCAAAGTCACCAGACAGCCCTTCTGTCTGCTTGTGTGGTACAGCAAAACTGAAGCCCCTGGCCCTCAGAGAAGCTCACTCTTGCTTCCTAGGGATTTGATTTATGTCCCCACACAGGAGCACTGTTAATATTGTCAAGAGCTAAACCGAGAAACATTTCCACTTCTTACAATGGCCTCAGTGCTAGCAATTCATGAATCTCCCGAAGACCACCGCAACAGAACAAGAAACGGCGATGCAGAGCTTCTGTAGTAGCTCAGAGCAGCCAAGATTGATTTTAAAAGCCGGGCAGGCCAAAATGATAATGATTGCAATGATGGCATGTACTAAAGAAACGTGAAATTTTATGACAAGAAAAATATGATGAGCAACAGGACTCAAACCGTGAACACATCGTGAGGGTTTCAGTTGGCATGATAAGACATGTGGGAAGACAGAGTCTCTACTGCTAGACACGTCATCTGTGGTCTGAGGGAGGCAAAGACCTCTCTTTACTGTTGACATGCACCCTTATGTCACTGCCCGCAGGCATCCCCCGTCACTGCCCGCAGGCATCCCCCCGTCACTGCTCGCAGCATCCCCCGTCACTGCTGACATCATCCTCCTGCATTAGGCTCAGTGCTAAGCACCATAGTCAGTAAGCAGCTTGACAACCTAGGGATTATTCAGAAAAGAACGGAAACACGGACAAAGAAACAAGAAGTGAGACATCACCAGAATTTCCCCATCCAACGAAAGAGAAATGCTGGAGACAAACCCAGGGGAATGAGAAAAGTCCATCTCCATCCACAAGCCTGATGGTCTCCACAGAAAAACAAAGGAATTTCACATTGCGATAGAACGGGAGCGATGATTTTAACAATAGAGCCTTCTGAGGGAACACACACTCAGAGACCCCTGAGTTTAAGACAAGTTCTCACGGTTTTGTTGGATGTATCTCAGAATCCCATTGCGTGGCAGATGCTAGGGGCACCTCAGCAACCCTGTACATGTTATAAGAAAGTAAACTGACGGAACCATGGAAAACAAGTCAAAAGACGATTCTCCCTGGTCTCTGCTTGCGTTCCTGCCCTGACTTGCTATCATGGGTGGATTATAGTTTGTATGCTTACATAAACAAGTTGCTTGTGGTCACAGGTTTTATCATGTCAAGAGAAAGTAACTGAACACAGAGATGTATGACTATTCCTTGTCAGTGACTGCATAATCTTTGGAAAGGCACTGAGCTTCCTTGCGCCTCAATCTATTTGTATGTAGAATATGAAAGTACATTTTCAGTAAGGGCAATGTGTAACACTTACAGGCAAGCGAGACTCGGGAGAGGGAGGGGCCTGTTATCACTGTAACTTTCGTTAAGGAAAAGTAGCATACTTCCTGAAAATGTCTTCTCAATACTAATATTTATGCTTTCAACAGTTATTCCTTCTATAACCATAACAAATCTAAGGGGCAGACCAAAATTTTCTATGCATTTAGTGAACAGATGCATTCATCATTGTAAGCATGTGTGTATGCTAGTGCACACACATGTATGTGTGTACACACATGTGTGGTCAGGCATCTGTGGAGGTTGACATCGGGTGTCATCCTCAATCTCTTCACTCTGCATTTTGAGATAGGCTTTCTCGTTGAACTTGGAAGCTTGTCAAGGGATGGGTAGACTGGCCATCAGGCTGAGGGATCCCCTCCCCCCAGCTCTAGTGTTCAGCACATGCACTGACCTTCTCACTTCATATGTTAGGATCCAAACTAAGACCCTATTGCTTGGGCAGGAGCACTTCACTGATGAGTCATCTCCCCAGCACCCCAAAACATTTTTCCTATGATAATTATATTAAAGCTCACTAACATATATATATATATAGATATATATGAAAGACTTTTATATAACGATTATCTCCCAAGTATAAAAACAAAAGTTAGCTCAGATGTAACTCATGTTTATCAATTGCCCGACAATCCTTTGATTTCCAGTAGAGGGAACCAGTCAGCTGTGAACTATTCACTAAAACCCGGTGTTTTATGACACTGCCAAAAATGACTGGTCTGCACTATCTAAAGTCTTAGTGACTCCTCGTTGGCAATCACATCACGAATGTGCTTTATAAACATGAAATTCTCCCTCTTTCAAGCTATTGTCTTTTCTTGCTGTTTGGGGGCACTATTACTCTGAGTACCTTAAAGCTTGGGTTTATTTTGTTTGAGACAGAGCACTTAGCCCAGTCTAAAATGAAATTTATCATTACCACTGCCCAGCTTCCCTCCAGCTAGAATCACAAGTGGGTACTGCCATGGTTAGGCTGTCTTCCAGTTTCTTATTCTTTAGATATTTACTTTCCATAAGAACATTATTGTGTGTGAGAAAGAGGGTGTTCGTGTGTGGCTGTGGCTGTGGCTGTGGCACGCACGTGGAGGTGCAAGGACAACTTGTGGAAGTTGCTTCTCTACTTCCATAGTGTGGGCTCACCAGATTAGATTCGGGTCACCAGGCTCAGTGGTTAAGCACCTTTACGAAACCATGATCCTGATGATCCTATAGGAGGAAGTGATTTCAACTGAGACAAGCACTATCTAATACAAAAGGTGGAAGTTGAGGCTCAAGCATGCTAAGTGATCTAAAAGTCACATAGCTAACACAAGACAGCACCGGATTTATACTAGTAAGAGTTCAGGCTAGCTTGGAACTCAGCCAGTCCACTATAATCTCGTCTAGAAATTCTGAACAGCTACTTGCCGTTGTCCAACTCAGTATTAATGAACTCCTTTTCTCAGACCCCCTGGAAATGGTATCATCAGAATGAGACATCACATATATTCTAAAAACATTCACAGATATTAGTACACCAGTAAAACTCATTTGATTACTAAGCATATGACTGTTTGCAAATACATTATATATAACCCTAAGTATTCCATTTTTGTTAAAACTTTTAGGACATAAAATAGCACCCACAATTGATCTTCTACACAGTTAACCTTGGGCAGAACGCATGCCGATGCTATTCTATTAATTTTATGTCTAGAAGTGTTTTGCCTGCATATATGTAAATGAATGTATTCATTCATCAAAGTCTCTAAGCTCCCCTTTTGACCTGGAGTGGGAACAAGACACCAGAGTTCTCCAAATAGAGAGATAAGGACTCTGCAGTCTATAGTTCCCAATTCAGTGGGAAATCTATGCACGAGATGCAAATACAGTAATAGAAAGAAACAAGTATCCTAGAGGCAAAGATGGAGTTGGGTGGGAAGTTACCATGCCTGCCTAAGGGGCCAGGGTCAGACTTCTGTGTCTAAGGGCACAGGTCCCAAATCCATAGAGGTCAGCATTTATGAACAAGAGGCTGGAATGTCCATCTCAAGGTACTTGGAATGCAATGTCTATTTTCCTGAGGTCATCCCCAGCTCCCGGACATGTGTCCTCTGTGGAGCACACCTCTGGCTCCTTGAACTGGAGGTAATTTGCCACTATTCCAGTTAGGAAAAAAGAAGAATCCTGGCGCTTCCTGGATGCATCTCACCTATGCCTTTCTACACTGGCCAGTGGTCTCTCTATTCTTCCATTGAGAATTGAGACTGCCCAACACCCCTTCACTGTTATGTCTCACCCTACTGTACAAGCAGTGCAAGTACTGTACAAGGCCAGAGCTCACCAATAGAAGGGACCTCTGTGTCCGGAAGCCACAAAATGGAAAGTCCCCAGCCACTCACAAATGGCCTTCCTTCACCAGGCATAGAATTAGCATGGCATGGCACCTGATCCCATTCCATCTGCCAGTGCTATCCTGAAACAAGCTGAGCCTTGAGAGACCACTTAGGAAGTCCCGGCACTTTCATCGGGCCCCTGGTACTTCTAGCCTCCTGCCTCTCATCAGGGCAAAAACACTTTGTACCTAACCTAGATCCAAGTTCTAGACTCTGAGAGCTGGAGGCATGGCAGACAGTTCTGGAGGAGCCAACTCCTGGGAAGCAATGAGCCTCCTAAGAAGCTGCCACAGGACAGCACTGGTGACAGGTACAGAAAAGCAAACAACAATAGGGGAAAAAAACAAAAGCCTCTCACCACATAGCACCAGCTAAATTTCCTTCCCTTTCCAGATTAAAGGTAAGGGGATATCATCCACAGGCAGATTTGGAAAAGAAGTAGAAGACTAGCAAACAGTTGGGCTGCCCAAGTACAGCCTTTAGGAATCTTGAGAATTTGGGAAGGGGTGCTGATCCAAAACCACAAATTGTGGTGGTTTAAATAAGAATGTGCCCTCCCCAACAAACTTAGATGCTTGAATAATTGGTCCCCAGCTAATGGTGATGTTTGAATGGTCTAGCAAATGTGGCCTTGTTGGAGCAGGTTCGTCACTGGAGACAGGCTTTGAGGTTTCAAAACCATAAGCCCTCTCCATTTCTGTGGGCAGAGATGTGAGCTCTCAGCTCCCAGTTTCTAGTTCCAACAGCCATGTCTGCCACCTGCGGCTGTGCTGTCTCCCCAAGTTATGGACCCTAACTCTCTGGAACTGTGAAGCCCCCACCTAAAAAAGAAAACTACTTCCTTGCCTTGGTCATGGTTTTTATCACAGCAACAGAAAGTAAATGATACACTAATGTAATAACATTTCTTATTTATGAACAAAAGCCCCTTGTAGTCATAAACCTAGGTTTTATTTACAAAAGAAACTAGTTAACCACACTGTCAGGGACTCAGGCTTGCGACAAGATTATTTTCTGATGAAACACAGGCAAAGCATTTAGAGCAAGGTTAGAGGTGACATACCACTGCCTCACCAATGCCCATAGGGATTCCTGCAAAGGCAGGGTAGCATCCATGGCTTCTCAGAATGGACACTCTAGTATCAGCTCCTAAGCCCATCCATCCAGGGAATATGGACCACTAATGCTCCTGAGCCAAAACACTGGCAGACCAAGCTAGTGCCTTCTGCAAGGAAATTGCTTATCTAGGCCACAACAGCTCTTCTGAGCATCTACCCATTCACTCAGCTCCAAAATTCAAAATAAGCTTCCACCTTAAATGAACTCCCTATCTTAAAGAGCTATACCCTTCTTACACCCCCTCGGTATTTCATGAAGCTAAGTAATCCAACACCTACAAACATGGGACAGAGTAAAACTCATGGGCACAGAAAGTACCCATCAACAGAGGACCAGAGAGGGCCCTCTTCCACCAAACTGACAGAAATCAATTTCATACCTTCCAACACACAATAGGGTAAGAATTCAAATTCTCTCAGCACACATTCTGAAGAAAATATGAACTTTCTTTAAATGTCAGCACAAACATCTGCTAGCAGAGATGTCTATGGGGAGAAAATCACCTCCTGGGTTCTAGGTGGCGGGGTGCACAGGGGGTGACTGCTGGGTGAGCAGGTGGGATAGGTCTGGGGGACCTGCCTGGAATTCTGGGACAGACTCCACGCCGAGACAGGCAGCTTGGCGGGGAGGATGACTGACCAATAGGCAGCTAGTTGAGTAGATCTGGAGGCCCTGCCAGGAGTTCAAGGTCTGTCTCTAGGTGGTACCTAGTAGCTAAGTGGGAAGGTTACTGATGGGTGGGTTGAATGGGTCTGTGGAACCTGCCTGGAATCCTGGGTGAGACCCCACATGGTGCCAGGCACCTCAGTCAGATGTCTGGTAGGTGGTTGGAATGGTTCCAAAAGGCCCTGCCTGGATTCTGAAGGTTGGCTAAACAGTGTCAGGTAATATGGTAGGCAGAATGCCAAATAGGCAGGTAGCTCCTGGGAGAGCTACCTGGAACTCTAGATTCGATTCCACAAGGTGCTAGGGAGCCCTCCGTGTAAGGTGACTGATGGGCAGGTGGTCTCTCTAAACAATTCTTACATGATTAAAAGTGAAATACATTTACATATGAATCCAACATTAGGATTTCAACTCTCAGTAGAAGAAAAAGAAAAGTGTCTTAAGAATACTTCATATCCATTCACGTTCCAAGCTGATCTTGGTTCAAGTATCCTGTGCTCCCACCAAGCTTAGTGACTCTTCTTAACCCTATCCTGCCTGACCCTTTGCAGTCCCCAGACCCAGCCAGGGGCCTCACAACCACACCCCCTGGTCCAGTCTAATAGGCCCCTTTGAATCTTTCCCAACCTTCAGGTTTAGGCCTGCTGGCACATTTGGTTTACCAGGTCCAGTCTGTTGTTTCCACGCCAGATACCTAAGCAATGAAAGAAGTCCAAAGACTCAATGGTCAAGAAAATAGGCCCAGGCCCCTCGAATCAGCCAGTCCTATTGAAATGTTCTCTAGTGAGAATTACCTAGATGAACGCCAGGACGCAGAACTTAAAAGAACAGTCATCAACTTCATAAATGAATTCAAGGAGCCCAAAGGAGGCACAAAGAAGTGTCTCTGCGTAGTTAGGGGAAATAAATGCCCGAGAACTGCCCAAGAAAACACAACATAAGGCTGAATGAAATGAGAAAGACAACCAAGAATGTAAAACCTAAAATCAGTAAAGAAAACTAATGATGATAATTCAAAGCTTAAATGAGAATAGCACTGAACAACTCAGTAACCCACATAGAAAACGCATGAGACAGCCTTTCAGGTTGAATGAACAAATAGAAAATGGAACATCAGGAGTCAAAGATAAAGTGGGGCAATTGGACATTGCAGTCAAGAGCATGAATTTTCTAAAATACCCAGGAAAAAAATGAAGAAACTAGGGGGCACCCTGAAAAGGTGAAACCTTCAAATATAGGCATAGACAAAAGAGAAGAAACCCACACCAATGGTACAGACCAGCCCTTCAACAGGACCTGAAATCCCAGCACTCTGGAAACTGTAGCAGGTCAATCATGTTATGTGTGTTTGGGGAGGAGGGCTGTTTGTTGAAGGGATCCACTGGGTTCATTCCCATGGGGCAAAGAAAAGACTGGATGTCTAGGAAGAGCAGGAGATCAAAATTCAATCAGAAAGAAGCAACGGGGTGCTAAATGCTAAGAAAGTGAAGTAGAAAAGCATAGCCGGAGACAGAAGAGAATGAAAACCATAAAGGTTATTAGAGCAGACAGTTGCAGTCATGGGGGTGGAGGAGGTCCCAGAACTGGGGGCCCACCAGGAGACACTGGGTCTCCTGGACATTTTATAGGATCTCCAGGCTCTGCCAACCCCAGACTCTTTCCCCTTCTCCCCATCCATCCTGTCTCTGCCAGCCATTTGCAATTTGTAACAGGTACAATGTTCTAGCTGGGTGTGGGGTGTGCAGGGTACAACCTCGGAAGAAAGAAGCACCTATTAAAGGAGCCTGCTTCTGTTTTTCTTGTTGGTCTAAGTTCTCCTGACTCTTCTTCAATCACAAGTTCACAGCCAGCCTGAGCTACATAGATTATCAAAAAAAAAAAAACAACCCAGATATACCCTACAATCCAGCAATTCTACTTCTGAGACTGTCTCAGAAAAATGTAGAGTCAAGAACAGATTATTAAATGAACACAGACACAACATTATTCATAACAGCCCCAAAGTAAGACAGAAGATTGGAGAAATGTGGTCTAGCTCTACCACAGAATATTATTCAGACTTACAAAGGAAGGAAACAATGATGTGTAGAACTGCTTGAGGTTTCATGGGGGAAGGGTGGCCATCTAGGGTACCACTGAGCTCATTCTGTGGGAAGGAAAAAGAATTGTAAATTCAAGAAAGGAGAGTGAGGTGATGTGTGGAGAGAGCATGAAGGCTGTAGACTCATGCATCCAAGAGGCAAAAGTCACAAAGAAAGAACAGAAACGACACACTTTATTTGGACAAGTAACTCCCATCAAGGGAACTAAAGACTGAGACTTCTTAGAAGCTTCCAGGGCCCTTCCTTTGCTGGTCTCCTCCCCCTCTCCCATGCTGGTCCCCAGCCTGATAGCTCTTAGCAATTTGTAAGAACTGCAAACTTCAAGATAAGGAAGAACCCAGAACAATGAGGAACCTCTCTTAAAATGGCCAGTCCCTGTTTTCCAGATCAGGACAAGTTTGTCCAAGTTCCCCTGACCCCATTCCTTCAATACCATATGCAAGAACCTTGAGGAAATTAAGCTACGAACAATAAAGCCGTGGCAAAGGGGCAAAATCTATATGATTGCATTTGTGCAATATACCTAGATCATCACACCAACAGAGACAAAAGGACAATGAAGAGCAGGGCTAGACAGTTAGTGTTACGTGGGTACACTGATTACTGGATACTGAAAACACTGTGGAGATGATGGGCCTTCGGGACTGTACAACTGTACAGATAAATGGTATCATATAACTTTAACTTGGGTGCATTTATCATAATAAACACAAGCAACTCACAATAGATCATGGACCAAAAACTAAGATGAATAACTGCAATCTAGAAGGTAGAAGTTGGCCATGTGATTTCATTATGAGCTTTGGAGATGCAATACAAAAGTCATGGCCCTTGCAAGACGCCACTACAATGTGGGAATTTATTCAAAATCTAGCTTCTCAGTCTGCCTCCTAAGATCAAGTGGATAGGGCAAATTCCTGCTCTGCAAATGATGTATGGCCATTTCCTCTTTATTAAAACATTCCCTGCAGGAAAGGAAGGTTCATTCAGGAGGTAAACAAAAGATCACAAGTCCAAAAAGGAAGAAACTTGCAAGTTTCTGAGATGACTCTCCCTGGTTGGCCAAAAGGCATAAACCACCACTGGTGTGGGAAAAAACCCAGAGCAGGAGGCTGAGAGGAGATCCCGGGACTGTGAGTTGCTGGTAAACCTACAGAAGCTCCAGCTCGCAGCTTTCCTGGGTTGCAGCCGGCTTTACAGAGATGCAGCACTCTGTTTTATCCTTATGTGCGTGAGTCTCTTGCCTGATGAATTCCCTCATACCACATGCATGGCTGATGTCTATGGAGGCCCAAAGAGGGCACCTAATGCCCTGAGCTGGAGTTACAGAGGCCGTGAGCTTGCCCAGGAGCTGGGAATTGAACCCAAATCCCCTAGAGAGGCAGTCACTGCTCTTGACCTCTGAGACATCTCTTCAGCCCCACAGTTGCTTTTCAAAGTGATTCATTAAAGTGATCCCACCTCTCTAAGCAACCTCAACAAAAGTCACTGGATCATCAAGCTGAATTTGAGTGCAACCCCTACTTGGATCTGTTATGAGTTCACTTTCTGGGGTAAACATGTGTGTGTTTCATCTCCCTAGGAAATGTCTATCATGTAATAGTAAATGACCTTGTTTGGGTATATATTAACTATACAAAATAATAGGTTTCATTATGACATTTCATACACACATATATATTTTATCATATTTAGCCCCTATTACCCTTTTGGGGCCCCCTCCTGTTCTCATTAATGCCCTTCCTCTACCCAACCAGACTTCCACCCACTTAGTTGCCTTTTGTGTGTTTGATCTAATGAATTCAATCAGGGTTGCTTAAAGGAGCATGGGCAATAAAGCAGTTATTTTATTACTAAAAGTAGTATCTCTCCACTCCTCCACAGTCCCCATTAACTGCCAATAGATCCTCAAGGAAGGGCGAGTCTTCATGAGGCCAGGAGGCTTCATGGAGACCTAACAGCAATCTCTAGCCACATCCAAATCCTCTCAGAGGGACTGGGTCTATTGAGCCCAGAACTCATCCTTGAGAGAACACTGGCATGCCAAGTATTCTTTTGAATGGGTTTACTCTGAGAAAGTTGTATAATGTATATAAATATTTGGGAACAGCCTTATTCCCCTATCCTCCCTTGTCCTCTTCCTACCACTGCCAACTAACTTTCCTCCACTATTAGAACATTTTGCTCTTGTTTTATGACTTGCTGGACTTAAGGAGGGATGCTCACATGAGCAGGGATGTGAAGGTACCCACTGGATCATGACTGAGTTGACAGTGGTATGTGGTACCACACTAAAGACAGTGACTTCCTTCCCTCGGTAGCCTATCATGACGGGTAGTGCCCCTAGGCAGGACAAGACTCCATGACCCCACCCCCAACCCCATCTATGACAATAGTAGGCTCTTCCCTCCCCAGGGTCCCTAGTAGCTACTGAAAAGCTTTACTGGACCAGGTATGAAGTTCCCGGGCAGCTGGACTAAACTCCATTCAAAAGCAGTAGTCTGTTGTGGCTTCCCTTCCTGGGGTTAATAAGCATTTGCATGCTGTGTCTCCCCTGGAACAGTCTATCACACAACAGGCATAGATACATTTTTGGCATCATATATCAATCATCCAGAATAATAGGTTACCCCCTTTTACTCCAGTGGTGGGCATATTGCTTGGCAGGTCATTAGAGGGTCAGAAGCTTCATATGACTTCTTCCCCTCGGAGCCTTCATAGCATATTCTGGCACAATCAAGCTCACCAGTCACCAAAAAGCTTCCGGCTCAATTTCGCCTTCATTTCTCTGCATCCTAAAACCACAACAGTGGAGGTTTCAGCAACGGGCACTTCACATAGAGCTCTGGTGGGGAATGGAAGTTTAGGGGCTCAGTCTTGTGGAGGCCCTCTCGGGCAACTGCAACTGCTTGGGGTTCATGAGAACAATGCTCACTCCATTCCCTTGAAGACACTATTTCACAGCCTTCCTCCCCATTGTCTGGCTCTCACAATCTTTCCTCGCCATCTTCTGCAATATTCTGAGCCTCAGACAGCAGGTAACGGGTGAGCACTTGCTCTTAGCACCTTGACCAGACATGAGTCTCTGCCATTAGCAATAATTCCTCAGCCAGAAGCCTCTCTGATCATGAACCAGGTAGAAACACCACGTTGCTATGTTGAGGCGCCCGGACTTGTGCAGATGCTGCTCCGGGCTCATAAGTGTGGAGCATGACGCTGCCTGAAGACAAAGGTCCAAAAAGCCCCACCACCTCTACTGTCTCTTCTTTCCATTTCCTCTCCCGCCTTGTTCCCTGACCCTTGGGATGACGTCATGTCCCATTTAGTTTTGAGTCTTCACCAATTCTTAACACTTTGACCAGTTATGAGTCTCTGCAATTACTACTAATTGAAAAAAAAAATAGATTCTGTGGCCAAACCTGAGAGGAGCACCAAGGGATTGGCACAGACATAAAACTTAAGAAGGCAATTTGCCAGTCACACCATGTCCACTTAGCAAAACAACAGGAGAATCTTCCACAATAGGGCCTAGAGGCTCCCCAGTCTATTGAACAGTTTTTAGTACCAGCTGTGAATCTCCTTACGGAGAACTAGCCTCAAGTCCAGTCAAAAGCAGCTGGCTATTCCCTTAATGGTCATGAAACTATTGCTCCGGTGGCATATGGCTCAGCGGGTCAGTCAGTAGCACATAGGGTCCAGAGCTGAGTTAAGCTTGTTTACGATTTTTCTGTTCCAGAGCCTGCAAAGCACATTCCAGCTCTGGGAAAGGTAGCCAGCAGGGAGGAAGCTTCCAACTGGGTTCCAGCTTGACTGCTCTTTCCTGCAGTGACAGCACCTTTGCGCTAGTTCTGGTGGGAGCACACTGTTAATAGGATAAAAGCACAAGGCACAGATTAGGTGAGAAACCTATTTGGAACAGACACGTCCAATAAGGGACTTTAAGAACATATAAAAGAGCCAGGTGTGGTGGCACACGCTTTTAAACCCAGCACTTAGGAGGCACAAGGAGGTGGATTGCTGTGAGTTTGAGGCCAGCCTGGTCTGCAAAGGGAATTTCTGGCCAGACAGGGCTACACAGAGAAACCCTGTCTTAAAAAACAAAAAGCAAGAACAAAAACCATAAGGAGTTTTCTAAAGTCACAAATAAAATGAAGAGTCACAATTTTAAAATGGTCAAGCCTCTGGAGGAAAGAAAGATGAATAGTGGTTATGAGTGGAACCAGGGTTCACTTTAAGGAGCGGTGAAGGACTTTGAACTGGATGTGATTCCACACATTCTCATTGTACTCAATTGTATACTTTTCAATGACATTAATGGCATAAATATATGACAACATATGCTCACTAAGACGACAGCAAGGGGAAAGATTCACTTTCAGCTTCCAGATACTGCTCTGTAACAGGCAGAGAAGTCCACACGCTGGAGATGGAAACTCTGCTTCCTTTATGCTAACACAGAGAATAATCTAGCAACTGTCCTTTGTCAGACTTCTTGTTAAATGAGATACTAAATTCCTAACTTTAGAAAGGGGACAAGGAGACACTATAAATGAATCACCCACACATGACGCACAGATGGGACATGAAAATACAGAACTATGCACTCTACATATGACAACGTATGTCACTGTCATCTAAGAATCCAAGTTGAAGAATTTGACTACAGCATGGATCTCACACCCACACGGCTAGGACAAATTAAACAAAGGTGGAAGGCTTCAGATAACTCTAGGAAAGTCTGAGAGGAAATGACAATTCCCGGGTCAGAGGCTGTCCTTTGAGAAGCTTGGCAGATTTCCTTTCTCAGGCACTGTAGCTATCCCGTGTGACAGTGTTACAAAAGGCAAGTGACATATTCCCTCAAAGCCAAGAGAACTTCAGAGCATGAGGGTGAAACTGGGCACACACAGCTCAAATATATATATTGCTGAGCAATTTCTACTGGCTACAAGTTGCTTTCTTCCAGGGCACAAAAGTCATGCTGGGCTCAAAAAAGATATAGAACATTCACCATAGATACCTGGTCTCACCATGGACTGTGTGGGAAGGACTGCTTTAATTTATCCGAACACCTTCAGGAAAGGGTGGAGCCAAGGCAATGATGCCTCAGTGGTAGGCGGGACCTCGCCTTGACCAGCACCGTGCAATTCTGCTTACCTCTTCCCTTCTATGAATACCTAAAGCTACTGACGGGATCCTGAGAAGAAACTTGGAGTTGGCAAGGGTGTGACTTCATTTGTTCTTCTTCCCAATGTGGCCACATTGGATGAAATCTCTATGTTTGGCTTTTCACTTTTACTAATCACCTTCAGCTAGATTAAGACCAGTGGCCCAAGTCTAACTTGTTAGCACCTAGTGCCTCCATAGTTCCGACGTTGCCCCTACAGGGAGGTGGGGTGGGCTGCCAACTGCGCTATATGTTTAGACAACATAATTCATGCATGCGGCCTTTACAATGCCCACAGCAAACTTTCACAAGTGGATTAGGTTTGAAGGACTGTGCCATTTCATGGGTTTGTCACAAATTGCAGCAATTAAAACTTTTAAACCACAGGTTGAGAGGTAGAGTGGAGGAGGAAGAAGGGGGAAGGAAGGAGGGAGGAGGGTGGAGGAGGGAGCCTTAAGCAACATCTTTCCTAGGAACCATAAGTAAAGTCTATCTTACAAGGGCCCAGTGACAAACCAAAGCAGGATTCGACTATAGTTCACACCGAGGAACCAATTTATTGGGCTTCCTTACAGAGGATGGGTAAGGGAATATTGGCAAGAGTCTGGGTGGCCCTGAAGCAGCCACACAGTGACAAGTCTCCACCCAATATTGAGCATTGAGGGCTCAATACCACACAGAGTAAGTCCTTTCCAATACGACTTCCCAGACTAATACTCTAGGATGTTCTGAGAATCCAGCCTACAAGGTCAGGAGCAGCAAGGGCAGAAATGACTCAGGAGTGGTTGGAAACTCCAGTGAGCGTCTGATGACTCAGCACCCCATCCTTCCATGAGGGAACATCAAGACTCAACAAGTCCAGTTCGGACAGACACTGAGAGTAAGCACAGCTCCTGTGATGAAGATGGGGGCTGTTTTGTTGAAGGACGGTGTGCTACAACAGCCTGAATATTGTACTGTGGACATTAAGTACAATGGAGGGCAGATGGTGGGAGCCACTTTTCTCACTAATGGAGCAGAACGTGGCTGTGCTGACCACTAAACTACAAATGCCTCTCACTGCTGGAAGGGAAGGTATTGTTCTTGCTGGAAGGGAAGGTATGGTTCTTTTTCTTTTAACTTTTAAATTTTACTGTAACAATATGCCATGTTTAACTGGGCCTCTGCATTGTAAACAATTGCAATGTAAACAACAAGAATCATAATCCTCTAAGAATAGTCCTTTCACTACGAGGTATAAATATATTCATAATTCATGTCTGGTCCATAAGCCCATGCCAGTCACATCTGAATACTAAAAATTCCAACAAAAATATTTAACTGAAGCTGGGTGGTGGTGGCATAAGCCTTTAATCCCAGCACTCAGGAGGCAGAGGCAGGCAGATCTCTATGAGTTCAAGGCCAGCCCGGTCTACAAGAGCTAGTTCCAGGACAGGCACCAAAGCTATACAGAGAAACCCTGTCTTGAAAAACAAACAAAAAATTAACTGAGCATCTTTTTCTGTAATCACAAGTATAATGCCAATTTAAAGATCATATAAATTACTATACTGAAGGACCTTCCTCCCATCCAACAGCCTCACTGCAATGCAAGCATGAAAGCCTATTTTGCTGGAGATCTCTTTAGAGGCATTAACTTTCCTGCACACATTTTCTCTCATCGCTTCTTTAAGGGCAGATGCCCTTGGCACACTGGATAAGCCTGCATTAGATGTTTATAAAGCGACCACTGCTTACCAGTTTTCAAAGTAAAATTTACATCTTGCCACCAAATTCAAGCAAATCAAAATGTCAAGAAATATTTTTGGAAATACTCAAAGCACAAATAGGATGAAAACATTCAGGAGCATGTCATGGCAGCCCCTTGAGTGGTACTAACAGCAGCTAGTCATACTAACAAGGGGATCCTGCGTGCTACAGAACAAAGTCTTCCTGCTCCCCCTACATGGAATGGAGAGTTACGACTGGAAATCCACACTGTAAGGAGCAAGGACCCTCCCTGAGCAAAACCCGAGCAAAAATTATTCTGAAGAAGCAGCAGCAGAACAGACAAGCCCTCACCCTGAGCAAAGTGCAGCCATGGCATCCTCACGGCAACCTTTTGAGATGGGAGCAGGTATCTCCATCAAACAGTGACCAACATCACAGCAATACGTCACTTAAATAACTTACCAGATCAATGAACGTTGCAGCTGGTGTTGCCACACCCCGTTGCTGTGCACTGCTATTCTTACGGACCTCCGTCCTCTACAATCAACCAGCTTCCTACTGTCAACAATAGCATCAAATAAATGAATAAATAAACAGACACACATAGTTTGCAAGCGGGAGGTGATTTATGTGTGTAAGTCTGTACCCTCACTGTCTTTCTCAGGTTACTCCTGTGGTCTCAGTCCTCCAGGGACTTGCCCCTAACTCCTCAAACCTTTCCTGACTACTCACTGGCTGACCTGAGGGTACATAGCTCACCCTGCCCTCAATGGAGAAGTGCAAAGAACTAACCTGGAATTTTCTCTCATCCCGGATTCACCTGTTCACAGGAGGGAGTGGCTGCTTGACTTCATTTAGAGCTAGAGTCTAGGGATGTCTGTCAGTACAGTTATGAATACGCAGGAACGAATCCTCACAATACATGTGTGTATACATGTGTACGTATGTATTTATATATGTGCTTATTATAAGATGGATTGTCCACAGTTAGAAGCACCTGTCACAAGATTCAGTATTTTATGCCCTACTACAACAGCATGTTTTTCTATGAGCTATAATTATATGAATGACTCAAACATTTGCTAACTTTGCCTACATAACTGGTTTCTGTCTTGCAAATAAAACACCTTGTGAGTTGTTTTCATATAAGCATCCCAATCATACAATTAAAAAAAAATACCCAAACGACCCTTCCGCCTGCCAAGACTACTGCATGACATACAAGAAAGGCGAATTTACTTTCTACAACTATTAAGTTGGACATGCTTGTCACATTGTACAGACTAAGCGCTAAATTCTTATTAAATAACCAATTTACTAACAGTCAACCACCCACTGCCCAAGCTAAGCATAGCCCAAGGCCCACAAGCATTTCTGTGAACGGCCCGTGTCCACCAGTTTAACAGTGAAAACATTCACCTGTTCTATGAACTCTCAACGTCAGCCCCGCCCTGACGACATCACTGGCTCTGCATGGAGCCACTGCAGCCGCAAGAGTTTCCAGGCGCTGCTTCACACTTGTCCTGGCCACCTAGGCAGGTTGGGGTGCTCCTGTGCTTGCTCCCTGCAGTAGGAGGCAGAGGCGTCTGTGCTTGCCTGAGCTCTGCCGTTGGCAAAAACCAGTGGGACCGTTGGTGAGAAGGGCACGTGCTCCTGTGGCATGTGACGAAAGGACCCCCACACCGGCTGGTCTGTGGAAGTCAGCAGACCCAGCACTGGCTGAGAAAGTCAGTTAAGCCTCCCCAGTGCAACCCCGACTCATCTTGTGGCCACGCCCCACTCCTCCAAGTCCCGCCCCCAGTCCAGCCCACCAACCCCCTAGCTCAGTACCTGGAGGCAAGCCCCTTCTACCTGGGGAGCCCTATTCACAGTATGAGGTGCCTGTATGGACCGGCATTGTGCGGTTCTTTGGAAATCGGCCACTTCCCAGTGACCCCAGCCCTACTGAGTTTTTCACTAAACCAGTGAATTTAGTGAGGATCTGGTAACTGGTGTTTTGTTGTGGCAGCCGCGTGGGTGCTGGTTTAATGCCGCCTAGCAGGGCGTGATTACTAATGTCCAGCTATGCCCTCTGCTGGCGAAATCTTGTAATACAGCGTTAGAGCGTGTTTTCCATGTGTTGTACCAGCTGTGCTTCCAAACGTGGTCTTTTCTATTAAAGCTCAGAAGGCATTTTCTCATCGGTAGCAGACGACAGTGCCACAGTCGGGGACTGGACTTTAGAAACCTTGCAGTGATAACATAAACACCCCCAAAGCAATATCAAAGACAGCTTTTCCTCAGCATCTCCTCCCCAGCCTTGGCGTAGAATTTACTTAGAAAAGAGATCAGGCTGGCCTTCCATCATAGTGCCCTCCTGCTTCAGCATCCTGAGTGCTAACATGCCACAGGACAAGAGAGTTTAAAAGAAATCTGGTACAATTAATAGATTGTAGCCATTTTTTTTTATTTCACTCTTACAGTGAGCCAACAACTACTCGACTGTATCGTCCATCTTTTGACGATTCTGTCTACTTAAAATGTAGTGCTAAAATGTTAAGATTGCAGGTACACTGGTCTAACATCTGGATACAAGGAGTCTGGAAACAATTTTTGTGGGTTTTTTTTTGTGATACCGGGGATGCACACCGCACCTCGCCTGGCTACACTTGCTCTGATACGTACCTCCTAGTTTTAGCTAAAATAATTTAAATAGATTGTTATTGCTTTATGTTGGCGTTTACAACAGATGAATTATGTGTCGATGTGGCTGGAAACCATGGGTTCCACATACGTTAACTCAACATCCTATAAACATACTAGAGTAGTGGTCGTCACTGGATGATCTGTTACCTGTTTCCCTGTTCGATCCACGCATGTCTAGATCTACACATGGTTTGAACTCGCATCAGTGAAAAAAGCAAGAGAAAGTGCCTCTTCCGTATAGAAAGCATCTTTCCACTTACAGCTTAATCAAATGCTGTCTTTTCTCTTGTCAGATTTCCACAAACTTCTCATCATTCTCTAAAACGATAATCGTGTTTCCAAAATCTTCTTGAACGTACCCTTTTTCCTGTCAGCACAGTGATTGTTGTCTCTCAGGATATATAGGAGACGGTGTGGAAATAATGCCTATTTATAGCTGTTGTCTTTTGAAAGATAGGCATGACATCAGAGAATGGTCTTTATTTAGGCTAGGAACATGTAAGGGCTGGGGACATGGCCAGCTGAAAAGTGCTTGTGCAACCAAGAGGACCCAAACTGAGCAAAATATTTTCTTCTAGGTAGGGATAACTCTCTCAAAGAAACTAAGACTTTGTCTCAAAAAATAAGGTCAGAAGTGATTGAGGAAGAGGTCCATGCCACTGGTGTGGACTTCTGGACTCCACAGGTGTGCACACACTCAGCCATCCATAAACACATGCACTCACACACACATGTGGACACATACACAGAATTAAGCCACTATCGTGGGGCACAAAGGTCCTGGCACCCACAGATCACTAGGGAAACCAGGAATTCTACACACACAGGGGTCTCTTTCCAGTGGAGAAGATAAAATACCCAGAAGGCTGGGGGAGGATTTTCTTAATGACCTGGTGACCTTTATGCCCTCCGTGGAGGCAGACCCCACCTACCTTTGCTATAGAGACAGACCTCACTAAAATTTTTCAAAATGGTTATCCCAGACTCTCCCATCCCTGGACCACTTTACCCATCCTTAGGGGAAATGCCACATGTTTTTTACAGCCTGCTGACCTCTATGCTCCCCGTCAGAGACCACACGAAATTCTAGACCTTTTAGCTAGTATGGACCCCACCTTCATGGTTACGTATACTTTGTAAAAGAGTTTCTATGTAATCACACCTTAAGCTGTTTTGTGCACCCGAAATTGGACTGATTGTTGCCTGAAAACCTTTTCTTGAGTTGCACTGTGTTTTAAATATGCTGGCAATGAATAGTCTTGCATCAGACTCCTCAAAGTCCGGTCATTAGAACCAGGTTCTCGTTCTCATCTCTTTGCTTCCCTGTTTGACACCAGGAAGGACACCCTCTAGCAACTATGCAAAATTATTAATATTCTGCAATAAAAGGGTTGCAAATAGTAAATTATGTTTTTTAGCTCAACACCCCAACCTGTGCCCATAACCCCAGGTACTGTGGAGCCTCAGGCAGAAAGACAAAGCAATATCATTAATTCCATACCTTCATAGCCAAAACAGTGAGGTCTTAACTCAAAATAGTGTTTATACATTTTTGCAAATAAGAAAAATGGGTTTTTATTAACAAAGGCTGACTCAAAAATTAAGAACATTTTTTATGTAGATTTTAATTTTTTCTGACTTTTCCGTGCTTGTGTACCAATTTGATTTTATAATGTGAAAATTCAAATTTTAATTTATGCAAAAACAAGCTGGGCCATGTGATAAATATCTATAATTCCAACTACTCAGAAGGCTGAGACAAGAGGCCCACAAGCCCAGGAGCAGAATGAAGTCAACGCAACAAAAGGAAAGCTGGTGTCAAAAGCAAAAGGAAAGTAAGTAGCAATTTTGTACATATTCCTTTGTTTCCAAGAATGTGCTGGCTAACTTTGTGTCAACTTGATATAAGCTAGAGTTGTTTGGGAGGAGGGAACTTCAATTTTGAAAGACTGGCCTGCAGGCAAGCCTACAAATGATGCTTTGTCTTAGTTAATTGGTTAATTACAAGTAGGAGGATCCAGCCCATTGTGTACAGCAAGGCCCTGAGTTGTTGGTCCTGGATTCTCTAAGAAAGCAGGCTGAGCAAGCTAGTCTGTAAGCAGCCCCACTCCATAGACTCTGTATCAGCTCCTGCCTCCAGGTTCCTGCCCCGAGTAAGTTCCTGCCCTATTTACTACCCTCAGCAATGGAATATGACCTTAAAGTTATGAGCTGAAGTAAACACCTTTCCTACCCAAGTTGCTTTTTAGTCATGGTGGTTTCTCACAGCAATAGAAGCCTAAACTAGGAGTTGGTTAAACGTAAAAGTTCTACAAGCTAGACTTAAACAAGCAAGAAAGTATTGCTAAGAGTCTGTGGTCTGGTCACCCCCCCCCCCAAGGCCTACAACTGCTGAAGCTACTGTCACTGAGGGGTGCTAGACATGGTGATGTCATACCCAAGTCATGGGACTCTCAATCAAGACCACCACAGAGCTGGTATCCGATGACGACACACGGGTTTATTGATTACAAGTTAGCTAACCCAGACCATAATCCAACACACCTCCACAACGGGTCAGGGAGAACGGTTCTGAGCTCTCAGGGTAATGGGTTTTTTAAAGGGGGGGGGGGGACTGCAGGCAGAGTGTCACAAGCCTTTGCGTTTTGGGATTGAGTAAAAGTATACAACTTTTAAATTTGCTGGTTGTGGTATAGGGGAATTTCTAAACAGTCAAAACAGTGGTTATCAGGTACCTACAAGGACTTTTGAAGAAAGCAGATGTAAACAGATGCTGTTTGGGTACCCTGGTGGGTCACTTTGACCAGGGCAGGCACAGTTTTGGGGTAACGTTTATGACTTTGCTGGGCTGCATTCACCCTCCTACGGAGTTCTTTCTCAAAATGCAGCTTGTTCTGTTCCTTCAGAGACACACTGATGTGTGTTCTTTGCCCTGTGACACAGCTGTCACAAGGGGAACAGACCCCCTCCACCACGTGGTCCTGCCAGCAGGCCATACTGTGCTGCTGCAAGCCTAAAGCAGCCACACCCTGCAATAAGACGCTTAAACTTTATAAATATGAAGTCTTTTTATAAGTCAGTTTCTTTGGGCTTTCTATCATGCCCCCGGCATGACAAGCCTTGAGAGGACAAATCACCGTGTCTTTATTACTCTGGTACTTGGGAGCAGAAGCAAGGAGGACCCTGATGATCGCGTCCTTCTCACCAATGCCTGGCAACTGCCTATCTGTCTGCACTGGTGTAGTTTGGTCTTTTCAATGTCATCACTGCGCTAGCTTCTGTCTTTGTCACAAAACGCCTGAGAAAAATGAACCCCAAAGAGAAATGGTTAGTTCTAGATCCCAATTTTGAGAGTTTCTTCTATTTTCAATAGTTTGGTTTTAGGACACAGCGGAGTCCAGCCCTACTGACTTCCTGCCAAGGTTCAAGTCAGTTGCCTCAGCACAGGGAAAGGGACTTAGGACATCTAATCTAAGATATAACAGGATGAACTCACACACGTGCTGTGTGAATCACGCTCTTTATTCTCCTTTCATTACAAACTCCCAAACATATATACATATTGTATCCATTCATTAACAGCTTGTTGAGAATAATAATAAAAAACTACAAGGAAGATTCTTGGGGACACAGGCATTCTTTGAAGATACACAGCAAAGCTTATCAGCTAGTTTGTATCTAACCACAGCTACTGCTGTGGGCAGGTTCTGGCCTTCTCTTAAAGGGGCCGCTACAGGTTACAAAAGGGGAAAGACTAAACCGTTGCAGGATCTAAGGGAAAGATAGAGAATACGTGTATTATTTTACATTTCTTAAGTGTGATTAGTAATATCTGGACATGGTTAGTCAACAAACAGCCTTTTTATCACCTGCATCTCAGGACCTAAACAAAAACAATCTACCAGATCAAAAGCAGGTACAAAGTGTTAATTGCTCTTATGAATCAGAGCAGGGAGGTGCCAGGGTAGGACCCTTAGGACAACATAAGTACTCTTGATCTCTTGAAGGACTATGATGGACAATATTACTATTTGTTCCCACTGCTCCCCCTGACCTGACCTGTACTACTAGATGTCAGACCTGGTTAGATTCACCCCTGCCACACCATCCATGTCCCTCATAGAGTGCCAGCATTAGTGACTGCCCACCAGCCCCCTGCACTGACTCAAAATGGGGAGGTATCAGGCCTTGTAGGTCAGCACCCATGCCCACCCCGTACACTGCAAGGTACCAGCGCATTTAGGAGCCCTCTCCTTCCCCTCAGGAAACAGCATCAGGCTCCGCTCCTACAGCTCCCAGCCTATGATGCAAGTTTGCACGCCATGATGATCATTCCTGTTTGCCCAGAAACACTTCTAGGTGTCAGTCTGAGCCGGACAATAGTCCTGGGAACTGTCCACATGTACTGTTGGGTATCAGATGCTGTGTCCCTACATGCCTCATATACAATGATGGATAGAAGTTCTGGAAGCACCCCATCCCCCCAAATACACAGCATGCCTGGCTAAGCATTGTCCCAAGAGAAACACCACATCTCTTCTACTGTGAGACAGAAAGCCTCGCGCTCTCCCCAGGCTGACTACTACATATCAGACTTGACGGGCAGTTCCACACCTGTGTGTGTGTGTGTGTGTGTGTGTGTGTGTGTGCTCTGTGTAGGTGTGTATGCTGTGTGTATATACATCCTTGTGTATGTGTGTGAGACTGTGTGACTATATAGGTGTGGGTGGAGGTGTGTGTTACTACATATCAGACTTGCCGGGCAGTGTGAAGCGTAGGTGTGTGCTCTGTGTAGGTGTGTGTGTGTGTGTGTGTGTGTGTGTGTGTGTGAAGCGTAGGTGTGTGCTCTGTGTAGGTGTGTATGCTGTGTGTATATACATCCTTGTGTATGTGTGTGAGACTGTGTGACTATATAGGTGTGGGTGGAGGTGTGTGTTGTGGGTAGTTGTGTGTATACGCATCCTTGTGTCTAGGTGGATGGGTGTGAGCTCATGTGCCTACTTTGTGCAGCTACTGATGCAGGCCCGGGCTCCACCTTCAGTGACTCACTAAAGGTATGTTGATAATCTCAGTTTCCAGAGCACAGGCATTCACTCGCCTGTATTTTGCCACTTAAGCTAGGCTGGTTGTCCGAGGCGCTTCTGGGATCTGCCTTTGTGACCCATGTGCTGGAATTAGAGCTCATGACACGAGACCTCTGTAGCGTGGGTGGTGGCTTTTGTTTGTATTTTTGGGGTAGGAAGTGAATCTTTTCCTTTAACTCGGGACCCCATGCTTGCAAGGCAAATGCTTTACTGAATGAGGCATCTTGCTCACTCTTCAACTCTTGGTTTTCTATTTTTAGTTTTATTTATTTATTTTTTTCTGTTTATATTCCTCTTTTTCTTCTGGTTTTATTTTTCTCCGGTGTTCCATGGTTGTGTTCGAGGGACTTTCTTTTTTAACTTTTTCTGACTCAAATTTTCGCTATATTTTAAAATTTCATTTATTTTGGTTCTCTGTACCTTTTACTTTTTAAATTATTCATAGGTCATTATGACCTGTGGAATTTACACCTTTTTGGCTTGCAGCTAGTGTCGAGTTTCTAAGATTTCTGATTTGTCTGGTTTGCTATTTACATTTGCTAGATTGCCTCAGCTTACTTGATGATTTCTGTTGTCATTTCTTTACGTGTTCTGGTTTGCTTGAATTTCTTTGATAGGTATTAGAGGTAGCTGGTTTGGGGTATTGGTTTTAAAATTATGTTTTATTTTGTATATCATTTTCTCACTCATTCTTGCTCCATTCATTTCCGTCTAGATCCCCTTGCTCCTGTTTAAGTTTTCCGAGTAGCATCCAGAACCTCCCTGAGTCGTGGTCCTTCCACTTCACTGGATTGGGAGTCAGAGCTCGATTTGGGTGTCGAGTTTGTTTTGTCTGTGTGTCTTCAGTGCTCTCGTTTAAAGCTACTTCTTCGTGGGGTCTCATTTTGTCTTCTGTTGTTTACTTTACATCTCCGGATATTGCTGCTTGCATTCCTTTACATCTCTTCCTTTCCCCTTCCCTCCCCTTTCCTTTGGCAGCAGCATCACTGACAACCATGTCCAGTGACAGTGAGGACGAGTACTCAGAGCCCAGCACGGTGCCCAGCATCTCTGATGAAGAACTGTTCACCAAGCAGTACACCATCCTGGAGGCCTTAGGCCGGGGTGGCACTGGCAAAGTCGTGCTGGCCCAGCATTGTCTCACAGGCGCCCCAGTCACTGTGAAAGCTTTGGGGAAGCGGGAGAAGTTGTGGGAGCCGACAATGTCCTATGCCGACATCGTGAGGATGCTGCTCAGCCATCCTAACATTGTTTCCCTCCTGCAGGTGATAGAAACAGAACAGAACATTTATTTAGTTATGGAAGTGGCTGAGGGAGAGCAGCTATTTCAGCGCGTCAGAAAGGCTGGATGCCTGAAGGAAGATGAGGCTGGAAGCATATTTGTTCAGGGGCTCAGTGCTATAGGCTACTGCCATGATGAAGGCATCACTCATAGAGACTTAAAGCCTGACAACGTCGTAGTGGATGAGAACGGAAAGGTGAAGATTATTGACTTTGGCCAGGGTGCCAGATTCAGGCCTGGGCAAAAGCTAGAAAGGCTGTGTGGTGCCTTCTAGTTCATTCCCCCTGGAAATCTTCCTGGGCATCCCTTATGATGGCTCCAAAGGTGACATCCGGACCTTGGGGGTCCTCTTACATTATGTGGCCCATTTGCAGGGGCCACCTTGTCAAAACTTAGGGAACAAGTTCTGCAAGGGAGGTATGACATCTCCTATCAGCTTTCCAGAGACTTAAGGAGCATGATTGGCCTATTATTAACAGTGAATGCAAAGCAGAGGCCAACTGTCAGGGACCTCGTGGGTCACCCATAGCTTCAGAAAGGGGAAAGGACTGTTACTATTAACTATAATGGAGACCCCCACCTGCCCAGACCCTGAAATTATAGCAGCCACAGAAAACATTGGGTTTGACACTCTTCTTCAAAGCACAGAAAATTCAATGAAACAATGGCTGCATACCACTTACTGAGATGTCAGGCTTGCCAGGACAATGACGGTAGTGTCCACACAAAGTCAATGAGCCCAGGGATGACACCTTTCCCTTCTGCAGAAGACCCGTCACAAGTCCCCCTTCCCTGGAGGAGGACCAGTGAACGTTCTCTCCCGATATTAGTCTCATCCTCTAAGACAAAGGAGGGAGAAGAACGTTCCTGACCTGCCCAAGAAGACACCCACTCTGGGCAGAGGTCAGAAACGCTCTATGACTGCTCCATTAATTTGCTTCCCAAGAAGGATTGCGCCAAGAGGTAGAGGACACCAGGTTTTCCACTAGCTCTAGGTCAGAAACGCCCTTAAGTGGCCCGGAACCACACAGGACTTCACCTGCAAGCTCCCTGCAGCCCAGGGGCTGTGCAAGATGGAAGAAGAGGATTAGGACATGCATCGTCAGACTATGCTGCTGCATATCACACCCCACAAAAAGCATCCAAGGAAGGTGTATCCCCAAAAGTGAGAGGACACCACACGATGACAAGAAGTGCAAGGCACAGTCCAGGTATGTTTTCTTATTTGCTTTCATCTATGTCTTTCCTCATGTCCTTGTGTCTAGACCATTATTTTTAGGTTCTTTTGGGGCAATGAGTTTGTAGTGGCATTTCATATGTATTTCAATAAATAAAACTTGGGGAGGAAAGGTGTGTTTCAGCTTACAGTTCCACATCGAAGTCCATCACTGAGGGAAGTGAGGCAGGAAGGCAGGAACCTGAAGGCAGGACCTGATGCAGAGGCCATGGAGGAGTGCTGCTTATTGGTTTTCTCTCTATGGCTTTCTTATAGCAACCAGGGCCACCAGCCCAGGGGTGGCCCCACCCACATTGAGTTGAACCCTTCCCATATCAATCACCAATCAATAAAATGCATTACCGGCTTGTCCACAGGTCAGTCTTAGGGAAGCATGTTCTCAGTTGAGCTTCCCTCTCCCCAAGTAACTCCAGCTGGAGACAAATAGACATCGAACTAGACAGCACAATCATCCAGGACACTTGATAGAAACTCATGTGTGAAAAGAGCTGTCAGATCACCCTGTTTTCCAAGATAACACTGGTCAAGGTTAGTACAACATCTATCCTTCTACTAGCAACCACTAGTGTTAATTCTCTGATCGCATTATGTATCATAATGAATATGTATATATGTATGCATGTTTATGTTTGCACACATGCATGAAATATAATTGATACATTTATGTTTTATGCATGTACTATATAACTATATATCAATACATATGTATTCATATACAGACACATACCTATATACATAGAGGCTACAGAATGGCTTCAAGGAATTAAAAAGCCAAGGAGTGGAAAGCTCATGGGGACTTAAGGATCTCAGCTTCAATATCTCAATGAGCCAAATGGAGACAGGAAAGCTGAGACAGCTGCAAGTCAGATCACTGCAAGGTCACAGGGTTGAGGTCACTGCAGATCAAAATTCTGTCACCGGTCCATTAAGCGGAGTGCAGTGGCCTTTCTCTTTTCTTGCTGGTTTTGAAGTCCGTCTTGTCAAATGGCAGGGTAGCAACCCCTGCTGGTTTCCGCGTCATTTTGCTTTGTTTTCCATCCTTTCGCACTGAGGTAGCATAGTGTCTGACTTTTGTGGTGAGGTCCATGCTTTGAAGGCAACAAATAAATGCTTCTTGCTTTTTCTACTTAATCTCATAGCCAGCATCTTTTCATGGGGGGAGGGGCTACTGCCTGATCTTTCCTTTTTCCCTCCTGCTTACCTGTTATCTAGTACAGCTTAGTTATTGTCTTTTCTATGGCCTCTTGAGTGGATTTGTTTTTCCTTTCAGTCTGAGGATTCCTTTAAGAGGTGGTTTAGTGGTCATAAATTCCTTATGTCTATTTTAATCGCCAGAAATGTTTGATTTTTTCTTTCAGTCATGATAGCTTTGCTGAGCATAGTCATCTCAGTCAGTAATGCTAACACTCAGGACTTGAAATATGTCACTCTTTGCCTTCTTTTAAAGTAGAGTAATCTGGTGTTGTTGTGATGGACTTGCCTTTGTGACTTTCAGTATACTTGCTTTGTTCTGTGTGTTTTGTGTTTTAATTATGATATGAAGAGAAATCCTTTGCTGCTCTTGTTTGGTTGATGACTTAAATGCCTCTTGTATATGGAATAGCATTCTTTTCCTAACTCTGGGAAATTTTCTGATTCTTCTGAAAAAAAGTTCTATGATTTTAGAATAAAATTCTTCCTCTTCTCCTCAAACCCTATTTCTTCTTTTTGCATACAGTCTGTAGGTTTGGCTTTTTAATATGTCCTATAATTCCCACTGGTACCTTATTATTTTGTCTTTGTTGGATTGTTCTGATTCTCCCCTCTTGTCTTCAAACTGAGATATTCTGTCTTGATCTAGTCTATTGCAGATACTTTTCACAGAGATGTTTAAAATTTGACTTACTCTGTTCTATTTTTAGCGCTTTAGATTGTTTTTTTCTTCAGTCTTTCTTTTTGTTGAATTCCTCTCGCAGATCATACATTGCTTTCCTTATTATCTTTAGCCATTTGATGTCATTTTGATACTTGTGGTCATTATTTTACATTCTTTGGGACTTCATTGAAATGCCATTACTGTCCAGCTAATAATGTTTGACTAAGTTATGTTGTCTTGGTTTTTCGTTTTTTTTTAATGCTACAGCATTGGGATTTATGCCTCTTGTGTTACTTTCTTGCTTAGTTTGTGGTTAGGCAGCTGTATTTTTTACTTAAAGCCTCTGCTATGTTCAAATGGGACCTGAATGTGTAGAGCTGAGTATATCCTTCAAAAAAATAAATAATTTTTCAGTTAAGGAGCTTGGGGTGCCTGATGTAAACTTGTATTATTTCTTGAGTTAGATATTGATTCCAAAGAAAACCAAAGCTTCTAAATATAACCACTACACAAACATTGTACCAAACAATTGACACTAATTGTCCCTTTTGATTTCAGTAACTGTGAAAGGATAAGCAACCACATATAGAATGTACTATACTAAGATTTTAGTGAATAAGATTATGAGTTTGGAGGGAGGCACATGGGTGGCAGAAGGAAAAGTATTAGATCAGTTTTTGTGAGAAAAAAAAAATCATAGGTAGCTAAGTAAAGTAGCTCAGAGGACAAGGGGAGATACTGCCAGAGTCCTCAGATTTTAGACTGTGAAAGCCATAGAAATTTTAACTACGAATTAAAAAGAAAGGGGGAAATGATAAGAGAAAGAGGAAAATCATAGAAATAAGGGGTGGGAGGGAGGATGAGATGCGAATAAATGGCATAGAAAAGAATGCCTTTGAGCACTCTGTGTGAAGAAGCATGAACAGTAGTTGCTCCCGATGAGGGCAGGGATGAAGATGAATGGATGCAAGAGCATAGACAGACGAATTAGACACAGGACACTTCTGAGTTTTGCTTTATGAGAGACGGAGAGGAAGCACATGTCGGTATGGCTTTTCCTACTCTGATGACTTGCATCTCTCACAGGCCAGAATGCCAGGAGCCAGCCTTGGTGGTAGGCAGGTCCTGGCAGAGGACGTAAGGAGTAGGTGAGGAACAGAACGCTCCAGGCCATGATGGTTGGGAGAGTCTTGCAGCCTGAGTTACTAGCAGCCAGGGCGCTTCTTTCTTTACACAGAATTCAGTATGTAGGAATGGATTCATGCTGTTCCAAAACAGGTCAGTTTTGTTTTCAGACATGTGTTTCATTTTCTCTTGCTTATCTTTTAGTCATCATTGATAAACCACAACAGAACAGAGCTATTTTTATAATCATTCTCCCTCAAGTTTTGACATCATTGATAAGCAATTATCTTTTATTTTTAATATATTTATTTATTAAAAATTTCCACCTCCTCCATTCCTCCCATTTCCCTCCCACTCCCCCCACTCTCCCCTCCCTCTCCAGTCCTAAGAGAAGTCAGGGTGCCCTGCCCTGTGGGAAGTCCAAGGCCCTCCCCCCTTCATCCAGGTCTAGGAAAGTGTGCATCCAAACAGACTAGGCTCCCAAAAAGCCAGTACATGCAGTAGAATCAAAACCCAGTGCCATTATCTTTGGCTTCTCCGTCAGCCCTCATTGTCAGCCACATTCAGAGAGTCTGGTCTGATCACATGTTTGTTCAGTCCCATTCCAGCTGGCCTTGGTGAGCTCCCATTAGATCAATCCCACGGTCTCCGTGGGTGGACACAAACCTTGCAGTCCTGACTTCTTTGCTCATGTTCTCCCTCCTTCTGCTCTTCATCTGGACCTTGGGAGCTCAGTCCAGTGCTCCAATGTGGGTCTCCATCTCTATCTCCATCCATTGCTGGATGAAGGTTCTATGGTGATATGCAAGATATTCATCAGTGTGGCTATGGGATAAGGCCAGCTCAGGTACCCTCTCCTCTGCTGCCCAAGGACCTAGCTGGGAATTCTTATTCATTAACCTCATAATTTCTCACTCATTAATCCCATAACCCAATATTTAATAATCTAGAGGCTTATGACAGCCTGTTCTCAGGCTAGTGTCTACAAGGACACTAAAACAAAACAAAATCTCCAAGCCAGCCTGAGCATATGGCCATGTCCCAAGCAGTGTATTATTAACTCTTAATGGTTAAAGTGCCCAAGAAATATCCTCAGGCCAAAGCTGCTGCAGTTATTATTTAATTCTGACATAATACAATGTTTATATTTTATATATTTATAAAATTCATTTATATGTCTAATCTTGGCATTCTTTCTTTCCTTGGTCATCTGACATCACAATGCCTCTGAATGTGCAAACTTTTCTAAGAAAGGGAGGTCATTCTTTTATCATCTTTCCACTCCATACTTTGCTCATCAGTATAAGTCTGTGTAGGGCAGAGGCAGCTTCAGCTAATCTAACTTTACTGCCACGTAATTGCCTGAGTGTACAGAGGGTAGAGGCTTGGGATCTGAACTGTGGCCAGCTCCTCTAGTCCACTGAATCTTGTTGACCTTTTTAAGTTGACTTTGTTTTGAATATCTTGTTTATGCATAAGTACAGGGACAGATGTTTCAAGAATATCTCACAGCCTCATAAAAAGACCTCAGGCTTATTTATGTGGGTCACAACCTCCAAGGTATAAGGAAGACCTTCAAGTAGATAAGGGTATCTCCCTAAAAATAGTAGGGGTACCATGTTCAGGACTTTCCTGGGGGAACTTAGAAGCAATACTCCTGAAAGTAGGCATAAATTATTCATATGAAATTCCCCCATCAATCCAAATTGTACAAATATTAAAAGTCACCCGAATATGCAACAGGTAGAGATGAAAACCAAAGGTGCCATGGGGGCTATCATGTGGCTCAGCTTGGCTAGATTTTTTGCCAAACAGCTGTGCTGGCTTTTATGACTTTTGCCATCCCCATCAGATATGACTACGCCAAGCAGTCATCAGACCTAACTGGGCACTGAACAAACCACACCAAAACCACCACGAGACATATATGCAAGACAGGAAGTTAAATCACAGATAAAGAGAAACTTTAAAAACTACACAGTATAAAGGTGAAGTTCTCAGGCCTCCTTGGCTCTAACTAGCACCATATGGTGCTCACCCACCAGGCTCTATTTTAATGACACAGCAGTTTCCTTACCCCCACATCTCTGGGAGGGATCTAGTTAATGCTCCTGCATTACAGAGAAAGAAAACTCAGGTTGAGAAAATGACTTTTCCTAGATACCACAGTCAGAGACCAAACAGAGCCTCAAGCTCAGACATTTACGGAGACTGCACAAGTTAACTTCCATTTTTACTAATGCATATTCTAAATTTATTGGAGAACACATTGGAGATTTGTAGAGCAAACCTAGTTGTCAGGATATATTTTAAGCCTCAGCTTATCTTCTCAAACCAATTCTATGCAAGCGTGCATATTTCCTCTCCTCCCTCTCTCTAGGATAAAGGTTATTATTGTACTATACCTAATGGTTTTTCCAGAAGTACTGTGTTTTTTTTTAACCTCAGGGTCTTTTCAGCCTGGAAAATTTCCAATAAATATTCAGCTAAGACCTAAATGTATAACTTTAAAAGGCACTTCTTAAATATGTTTTCCAAAGATGGGGAAGAAGATTAGGAGACAGCCCAGACAGAGCTGGGTTGTAACAAAATTGTGTAGATTTTCTCCTTGACCCAACTGAGAACTGCCAGTGTTTAGGGGATGTTTTTTGTTTAAGATTCACATCTTGAGCTAGAGAATTAGCTCAGTGGTAGTGCGCTTGCCTAGTAGGTGCAAGGCCATGGGTTCAGCTCCCAGTACTTTACAATAATAAAATAATTGATATTAAATAATCAAATTGTGGTGGTTTGAAAAGATATGGCCCCCATAGACTCATGTGTTTAAATGTTTGGCCCATAGGAAGTGGCACTATTAGGAGGTGTGGCCTTGTTGGGGATAGGTATAACCTTGTTGGAGGAAGAGTGTCACTCTGAAGGCAGGCTTTGAAGTCTCATATATGCTCAAGTCATGCCCAGTGTCATGGTTTGCTTCCTCTTGCCTGTGGATCAAGATGTAGAAGTCTCAACTCTTTTCTCCAGTACCGTGTCTGCCTGCACAGCACCATGAAGATAATGGACTGAACCTCTGAAACTGTAAGCCAGCCCCAGTTAAATGTTTCTCCTTTAAAAGAGTTGCCGTTATCATGGTGTCTCTTCACAGCAATAGAAACCCCAACTAAGACACAAATCCACACCTTGCAGTCTGTTTCTGACCCTGAGATTCTTTTATTCTACCATTTGGGGAATGAGATGGCGCTCTTTACGAGTCTTCTACCTACAGCTGATGCCCACGTAAGGCTGCCTTGAATCCTTTCAGGGACTCTTGTCCCTGGCCTCTGCACAGGTCCCTGCTTCACTGTCAAGATGGATCTTAAATCTCTCCCATGAAGGCCAGAGATGCTCTGTAGTTTGACTGTCATCTCCCAGATTATGTATCTGTTGATTTCAGCAAACAGGACAGAATTTGAGACAACAAATTCTCCTGCCATATGGACAGAGCTAAAAGACAGGGGTAGGCCTAAACTATATGAACACCGTGAGACAGCTGGTCTCTCTGTTAAGGAAAAACAGCAACCAGCAACTTGTAAGCTCATTCAAAAAAAACTTGTGTGCTAAGACATTCAATCCACTCTGCCCTCACCACACGTACTCGGCTGACATTAGACGAGGAAATCGGATGGCTTGCTAACTTACTAATGTTCAACGAGAGAGTGCAGAGAGAGCTGGTTGGCTCTTAGAACTCAGTGAATATTAAATGCAACTCAAAGGTATGTGTAAGTCTTTTTGATAAATGTCCAGCTTTCTTCAGCTGGAGACAGCCTGGTATGATGCAGCCTCTTTTGTCCATGATTGCACTGTTAGCACTGTTATCATTCCACAGATGCAAATGGAAAGCTATTTAACTGAAAGCTGGGAGTTTTTGTCTGATTTTTCTGTGCATGCACATGCGTGCACAGAAATGCTTTTGTTTGGCGAACTAGGACTGATATTTTTTTTATTTGAGAAGTGTAATGCATTCATGAATACATCATTTCTTACAGCTGTAGAGTCATTCATTAGTGACAGAGTCCCACTGGGCCGAAGAAAAGCACTGAAATCTCACATGACAAAGCATATACATTACACATGGTTAGTTTATTATGAGAAGGAAGATCTACATCTTAGTTGTTGAAAGATTTTAAAGTGTTTCCTTAAAATTTTCTGAGTTAGTCAATTTCTTTATTAGTTGGAATTGTAGTAAGTAGGAAAAATAAAGATGCCACTTCCGCTTCCTCTGAGCTTATAGTCCAGTTTGGAGGACAGATGTTAGAAGGATGCACATGAAAATCAATAACCTTAGTTAGTTAGGTAGCTTGAGATGCAGTTTTGCTATAGAGCCTAGGTGGACTGGAATATTCTACTCAGTCCTGGGTGGCCTCAAACTCTCAATACAAGTATCTCAGCGTGTATGGGCCTCCTAGCTGGATTCAGTTCCAGTTCCCAGGGCACCCAGAGGACTGAGGATTGCTACTCTTTCTGTGAGTTCACCTCCAAATAAATAAACCTTTGTTATACTCCATTCTGGGCTATTGTGGAATTCTTTTGTATGTCAACAAATGGGTACCCATGTGGCCTGAGTCCCTGCCATTGCTGGGTCCTGCCAAGACCCTCACAGCCTCTTCCCACTCCATGCAGCTGAACTACCCCTCCGCAGCTAAAATATCCCTCTGGGCAGGGGTGCAAGGTTTGGCTCTGCTGGCCCACTGCAATGATTTAGCAATTTTCCACTAGCCCACACCTGTGTGGCTTGGTCCCACCTACTAAGCAGCTGAGTCATTGCTACCCATGGCCTTTTCCCACACCTCCTCTGCAGCTTCTCCTACTTCTGCCAGGCCTTTTCTGATCAGGCCGAGCTCAGACTCTGAAAGCAGGGCCTCTAACTCTCCACCTGCAGCAAAGGATTGCTTTCCTAGTTCAGATCCACAAGTGTCTGTCCCGAGCTCTGGCCAGGAACCTTGTGGTTCATGACTGCCCGAAAACTCTGGGTTCCTTGATATTCTGCCCAATTCAAACCTTTTCCATATTCGGGTGTGCTGCTCTTAAGTTATTAACTAAATATGTTAGTAATTCTAAGTCTCAGATAAATCAGGTACTGATCTAGGAGCTGCCTTCATGCCACAATGGCAACACCTGCTGGCCAACCAATATTATTACACCAACAACAATTTTTTGAAAATTATAATGGAGGTAAGTTAATTTGATTAATAAATAAATTTGAAAATTGTAAACCAACCCAAAGATAATTTCAGACAATATCATTATCCAGGAATTTAACAACTTTTTTGTTTCTACTATGGATGGGATTCTGCAAGAACTATATGAGCTTCTTGGTACATATATTTTTGTGATCATAGCAGCTATTAGCTTTGTTCTTCATATTATATCCTTAAAGAAATGGTTTTTAACAGAGTTAAGAATGAGAAACTTTTAGGAAGGATATGGTCTTTATCTGAAATGATTCATGCTATTGAAAATGACAACCTTAGTTTGACAGGCAAAATTCAGTCCATGTCAATGGGTTATGAAATATTACAAAAGGGTACTGAGAGATTATCTGAAAGGAGTCATACTGTTGAAATAAACCATAAAAATCTGTTAAAAAGTTATGACAAGCTAGTGGATAGAACATTCCTCCAGGAAGGCAATCTACACACCATCCAAATAATATCTAACGATGAGAAAATACCATTAATGGAAAAAATAAAAGCCTTGAAATCACATGTACAGAATGAGGACCAAGAAATTAGTTGATTTGATGAAATCATTATAGATATTCACAGGTCAATAGATTTAGACTTTAGAAAACAGTGATAAAAAGATTTAAATCAATTCAGAAACTTGTCAGAACTGATAAGCAAGAAGAGGAGATACAGGCAAAGGATTTAGTGTTACCAGTACCACTCAGAGTCAGAGATGACTTTAAAAGAGTTTATCTACTTATCCTATTATTACTGCTGAAAAGCAAGCAAATACTCAATACCCAAATGGATATACAGAATGTAAATGGAAACCTATAGGTATGAAAGATGTAAAAGAAATTAAGCAAATAGTAGTATCATATGATTTGCATTCATCATAGAGAGATGGTAAAGACATGGGCTTCAAGAAATGGGGCTACTCCACATGATTGGCTTCAATTAGTCTCAGTGGTGTTAGAAGATGGGCTGCAGTTACAGTGGAAGTGTTGTTGGAGAGAGGAGGCTAAAGCCCTAAAACAGTAAGGTAGAGTCAATGGATTTGAGGCCTCTCAAGATCAAATTCTTGGTGAGGGCTGTTATGCTGATACAGATAGCCAAGCTACAAACAATGAACACATCTTGTTCCTATGCTATACATCAGCTTTCAATGCTTAGGACAGAATTCAAGAACTAGGAAGAAGAACTGTATCATACACTAAGTTATATAAGGCTCAAGAGAACCCTTTAGTGAATTTTTACAAAGATTAACTAAAGCTGTACAAATAGGGGTAACAGACCCAGAAGCTAAATGAGTACTTATTGAATCTCTCGTTTTTGAAAATGCCAACTTAGAATGCAAAAAGATACTTGAGCCTTTAAAGGTCAAATTAGCACCATTGGATAAATAGATGTTGTACACAGCCAATGTTGAGACATTTGACTATAATACTGAGGCTTAGAAAGAGACATCAAAATACCAAATATTTTAACTGTGGTAAAATAGGACATCTGAGAAGGGATTGTAGGCAGGCATTACTAGAAATAGCTTCCTTTGGCAATGACAAAAATAGAAGGTCTTTTTTTTTTCAATGTTCAGTTTCCTTTAATGACCCCCATCTCCCCTGAAGGGTAGGTGCAGGCAGCTAGGCGACGGCAAGACATGTTCACTTGAAGATCTTGCCTTGATTGATGGCTTTGCCCACATGCTGGAAGGCCCCCTCCCAGGAAAAGTACTCTCGAACCAGGGTCTGGGTCTCCTCGCTACCAGGATCCAGTTTCCGCCATGTATATGACTCGTAGTCCACCTGCCAATCTGGACTTAGCGGAAAGGCAAGTTCTTGGCCTCAGAATACCCAAACGCCAGAAATGGAGCTGCTGTTGTTGGTTCCAAAGAGGATGACACTAGCAAAGGCATTCTTCCTCAGTTTGTCCAATCACTGGAACATGCCAGTGATGAGGTTGCAACTCATAAAGGTCTGGGTGAGCTCCTCAGGGAAGCGATATTCAGCATACCACAGGGACCAGCTGTCCTTATCAAAGTGCTCCCAAAAATATGGCAACGCCACGGAGAGGGTGTCCTCGTTGGAGTACTTACGCTTAAACTCATCCAACACAAAGGTACTCTTGGGCAAGTGAGCAAAGGGGTCCTTAGCCTTAGGCTCAGCAGCCAGTGCCTGCTCACACTCATCCATCTCCTCCTCAGGAGCTGGGGCAGCTGCCTTTTTCTCCTCTTTCCATTCAGCCTGGGGCTTCTGTTTCTCTTCTCGTGAACCCTTTTCTTTCCTTGGAGTATCTTTTTTAGGCTGGCTCTCTGCAAACTTCTTGGCATCAAACTGGGCCATCTTCTCACACAGCTTCACCTCTCCCAAGACTGCCCTGAACTGGGGCTGGTTAATGCAGGTGAGGAACCATCGATTGGTATTGGGGAAGGCCTGGCGAAAAGAAGGCTCTAAGACCTGCTTGTAGAGCCACAGAAGAGTACAGACAACTGTGATATCAGCCAGAGTCACTCGCTCACCCACCAAGAAAGTCCTTGTCTTCAAATGAGTGTCCAGCAGCCCCAGGATTCGCCTCACCTCTTCTTTTGCATTTTCGGTGGCCTGTTTGTTATGGTGCATGATGCCCAAGGTGGGGAACACCCAGGTGCTGGCTGGAGGGACGATATCACTGTCAGCAAAGCTCACCCACTGCACCACCTGAGCTGCTGCCTCTGGAGTACTTCCCCGCAGGTCCTCATTGCTTACATAATAGGCGATGGCATTGCTCTCAAACACGCAGAATCCATCATCACCCTCAAATGCTGGAACCTTGCCAGCAGGAAATTTTCTGAGAAATTCGGGGGTGCGGTTGATTTGGCCAAAGTGGAAGTGGGGTGGTGCGGAGAGCACGCGGACCTGAGCCCCACTGTACTGAGCAGCAATGAGGGCCTTGAAGGCTCTCCAGTTTTCAGGATATGTGTACAGGGTCCCAGCCGCCATGGTGATTCCGCAGAGAAAGGGGCAAAAATAGAAGGTCTTAATCTTCTGGATTATTTAGAAGATGCAGCAAAGGCTGATATTGGAACAATGAATGTAGATCAACAAGAGACAAACAAGGCAGTCTATTACCATGGGAAAATCCTTGGGGAGCCTCTCATAGGCCCCCAGATCAAATGTAGTCCAATCATTCCCAGTCACTATGGAGGACACACCACACCAGGAAAATTAGAAAATCCAGTGCCTGTTGTAAAAAACCATGTTGCTCTGGATAATAGAATAAACATAGAGGATGAGTAAAAGAATTCCAATAGAAAATAGGAAATGTATATTTTGGCAGACTTCTATAGATGATCAAAGACCAAAGACTACAAATAAATACATTGTAATTGGAGGATTACTGGACAGATGGGAATGTAACTTTTATTACTCCAAAATCTTGTCATCAAAATTGACCTTTTTAGGAGGCAAATGGAACTCTATCTCAAATAAAACAAAGCATGAGATGGGTTGAATGCATAGGGCCAGAAGGACAGAGAGGAAGGCTGAGGACATATGTGGCTAATATCACAGTAAATCTATGGAGTCATGATGTGTTGCAGCAATGGAATAGCCAGACGAACATTCCTGTAGTCTCAGAAATGGAACATAAACTAACTCATGTTTCTGGAAAGGATATTATAAGGTACTATAAAAAAAACAGTCACCAACCATTCAGGCTGTACACAAGCACAAAACAACTAGCAAACTTTCAGAGATACCAATGGTCCTATCTTTAAAATGGTTAACTAAGAAACCTATATGAGTGAAATAATGGCCTTTAACAAAAAAGAAACTGCAGACTTTAGAACAGCTGGTACAGGAGCAACTAGATGCTCAATATATTGAAGAATCAACCAGCCCTTGGGATTCTCCTGTATTTGTTGTTAAAAAGAAATCTGGAAAATGGAGAATGGTGACAGATTTAAGAGCTGTTAACAAGGTGTTTAAACCAATGAGCCCTCTACAATTTAGAATTCCTTTGCCTTCCCTATTACCTAAAGGATGACCTCTTATAGTTATTGATTTAAAAGTTTCTTCACTATACATTTACAAAAGAAGACAGAAAAATTTGCATTCATAGTGCATAATAAATAATTATAATTATTTATTAATAATTCTCAGCCTACTAAAAGCTAACAGTGGACCCAGCTCACACAGGGAATGTCAAATAGCCTCACCCTGTGCCAATATTTTGTAAGTCAGCCATTGGAAGTAATATGCAAGCAATTTCCTGAATCTATACTTTATCATTACATGGATGGCATTTTGCTATTTGATTCACATGTAGATACTTTAGAAAGAATGTTTGAAGAAGTAAAGATAGTCTTGCCTAGTTGGGAATTACAAATTGCTTCTGAAAAAATACAAAGAAGAGATTCTATCAATTATCTAGGTTATAAAATAGATTTACCGAAAATTATAACGCAAAAAGTGCAAATTATTAGAGATTGATTGTGGACTCTTAATGACTTTCAAAGATTGCTAGGAGATTTTTCCAAGCTATGGCCTACTTCTAGGATAAAACCTGATCAAATAATTTATTTAAACAAAACCTTATATGGTGACAAAGATTTAAATAGTCCCAGAGAATTAACAGTTGAAGCTATCTTTAAAGAAGAAAATATAGCTATCCATAAAGAATCACCAAACAAAGAGAAATATGATACCAATATCTTTTTCAGGGTAAGATCTTATTAACACACTTATAATTGTAATCTTCACTTATTAAAAATCAAAGCTGGCTCTGGAGTTGAACAGTGGCTATCCTTCTCTAAATCCAAGAATGTTGCTAAAAGAAAAAGTCAGAGTTTCTATCTCTTATCAGGAGCCACCTTGTATGGGACAGAAGGAAGAAAAAAAATCTAGAGACTCCCATTATCAAAGCTCTGATTTTACATATTTACTTTCCCATACCTATTTTTGACTTTATGGTACATTTCATTGGATATATGTCTATATGAATAATGTATAAGTTTTCTACTATGAAAAATAAATTTTCCTGCAGAAATCTTTGAAGTTTCCAAGAAGAAGATGGGGTCCCACAATCATGAATCCACCTGTTTGAGATGATATCATTATGATAGCACCATTTTAAGACCAGTTCTGGATTAGAAACTCCTCAAAATGATTCCAACTTGGCTAGCTGAGATGTAGCACCTTCTTACAACATTCTCACCAGAATTTTAAATAAGAACTTCAGAAAAACCCTACTAACTACTCAGAGACTATCTGCAATTATACCAGACAGTAATCTTGAAACTTAACCATTATTTTTAGCTTTACAGGATCCCATAGAAATAATATTTCCCCCATGACAATGGAAGTAATTCTAGAAAACAACATCCCTTCTCCCAACAAAGTGTGTTCTCAGGGCTAGAGACATTATTTAGGGGTTGTTTATAAGTTGTTTATAGGGTTAAGGGTGGAAATGAAGTAGGCTCAGGGATCTCTCTTGAAAATAAAAAGGGGAATGGATTGGATGGAATAATAGGTAGATTAGTGTGAGTGAGCTTACTCATACTAATAATAATAGTGAATAATAGTGAGATCTCTTATGAGCTATTATTTATAGACAATTTACATTGGTATAGATTTTTGTATATTGATACAAATTCAAATTATATTCTCAAATAAATAAACTTTTGTAATAGTCCATTCCAGGCTACTGTGGAACTCTTTTGTACATCAACTTTCGTACTGCTATGCAGCAAATCCCCACAACTTGGCAACTTAACAATCAGATACAGGTAATAGTCTGCAGATCTGTAAGTCTGAAGCTCAAGCAGTCTTAGGCTGCTATTTGAAATAGTCTTCATTTAGGGTTTCACAAGGATAAAGGTACAGAATTTTCTTAGAACTCCAACTTTTTACATTAGTTAACAACACTTATCTGGCTTCAAAAAGTATGAGATGTTAAACAAATGTGCTTATGATTTGAAGGCAATGTCGGAGCAGGATCTTTCACCTCTTGGTTGGGAAGAGAAAGAGTGGAGGAGGCCAAGAACACAATCTTTCCAACAGATCCCACCTCCTCCCAAAGGCTTCACTAGACCTCCCCTCTCTCTGTCTGTCTCTGTCTTTCTGTCTCTCTTCTCTCTGCTACACCTACTAAAAACACATCATTTCCATAGTACCACACTGAGGAGCAGGGACTTACTCAACATATGAACCATCAAGGGACACAGCTCTCCAAGATCTGATACTCTAATACCTCATCCTGTTGCTAGTGTGTACATCAAGCCTCTCCAAGAACACACAGACTCAGTGATCTACTAGAAGGACTTACAGGGCTTAGGAAAGCTGTCTCACTCACAGTGGTAGTCTATTACGGCAAAGGAGCCCACATCAAAACCAACAAAAGGCAAAGGTGCCCAGAGGTGAGGAGCAGTCAAGCACATACTTCCTGCTGCCCTTTGCAGAACAGTCACATAAAAACATGCTTTGTTCCCAGAGCAGTGCCTGACAACATATGCAAGCTGTTGCCAAGTCATGGTGCCCAGGGTTATTGAAGGTCACCACATGGGGGGGGGGGTGCAATGCCCAGGAGGCTACTTTTACTTGCTCAGTCTCCAATGCCCCCTAGAGGTCAAATTGATATATAGTCAAACCTAAAGCTTCAGGTATCAGAGCAGTTTCAGGATGTACACTAAGGTCTCAGAAGTGAGAGCCAAACCTCCAGAAAAACAGTGGCTTTGAGCAACTTGAACCTGTTGAGTTAACCCTTCACTGTGCAGTCCACAATCACATGGTGTTTACTGTTCACTGTCTTTACCCTCTGAAGATGGTTCTTTGAAGGCATAAGAGCTTGTTTGTGCTTCCAGTGAGTCCACATTCAATAGTCATTTACTGAGTGAGTAAATGGAAATTTGAGTAATTGGGATCCGGTTGCCTTGGATTTCTATGGAATCTTTTTGAAATCATGAATAAATACCTTTAGAGCTTGGAAGGAGGTTACAAAACAGCATTTTAATAGAGAACAGGCCTCTATAGCTAAACCCTGATTAGCATAAAATTTCAAGCATTCTTCAAGCAGTTTTTAAATTTCATAATTATTTGACTTGGCATGGAAACTATCTAAATATGTCAGAAATTTGAAGAATAATTTTGGCAGTGTCATGAATCTCACTTTATTGCAGAGCCTGCCTTTCTCAAATTATAGTAATAATTCTACTGCGATGCTTCCTGAAACATTTATGAGTTCCTTTAACTCACATTTGTGTAGCATCCTAATCTTTTAAACTTCCTGATGGGGAAATATCTTTTTATCTAATGTCATAATTTCTTACAATGTATTCAAGCAAGGGGGGGAGGAATCCTTTGATAAATGATATGTCTCTAATTCAGAACAATTTTGCTTCCAGGGGGTGATGGGCTATTTAGTGGTTATATTACCTAATGTTTAGCTTGTGCCATCTGCTTTGGCCACTAATTATAAGTGACAAGGGAATAGCTCACGAATATACAGCAGATAAAAATGATTTCAAATCCCCGCAAGCTTCTTTCACTTAAAAAAAATGCCCCTAGGAAGACATCATTATTCATGATTCAGATACAAATTATGAAGTAAGCTGGTCATATAGGGCAGAACAATTTGTTTCTTGAGTTAAAGACATCTGGAAGCTACTGTGGCATTGGGCCATGGCGCCATGGAGAAGCCAGCGGTAATCTCAGCAGTCTACTCCAGAGAAAGGGATTACTTAAGGAATGGTAGCATTAACGACAGTGGAAACAACATCGACTGCATTTCCTTTGTACAAATTCATGTTCTCAGGGGAAAGGGACAGTTAGGTGTGTAAGCTCTACAGATCCACGTTTCAGAATCACAGCAAACCATACTGCAGGTGAATGGCCCCTACTGTAGACCACGGGTTGGAGGTCTAACTGGAGCCACAGGCTCAGAACATTCATGCCGTTCCTGCTTCAGCACCGTCTATTTTTAGAAGAATCATTGCTTTGCCTTGAGAAGTCATATACTAATATAGCAGGTTCTTGTCAACTCTACCCTTTGCTTATCTACCAAATTGTTGAGTTCTTAATAAAAGTTTAACTCCCTGAGCTCCATGTCTTCAGAATAGTTTCTACAATGCATGCGGTGCTGGTGGTGTGTGTGGGGAGGGGTAAATGAAATGTATCTTTCAAGTGGTATGCAGCAGCGGCAACAGAATGATTTCTGAGCAAAGCAAGTCACGTGGTTATAATTGAAAGCCTGGGCGGATATTCACCAAGAACTCCACATGGTTCTTGTATTGAGAAGAACTCCTGAGAAGGATGATGTTCATCCCTCGGGATCTACAGCACTTTCTCTATGAAGAGATTATGCTGGGAAGCAGTCATGGGTGCACCACAAAGAAGAAACTTTCAGATACAATGACCAAAGAGCTAGAACTAAGAACTATGAGGCAAAGGGAGTTTCTTAAACTCCCCTGTCTCGGGGATTGTGTTATAGCAAAAGCAAACAAATGAAGCCAGAGATGAAAAGCAGAATAAAGGTTAATCAGCGAAGGGAACTCACATGAACTGCAGTGTTTGCATTCCCAGCACACCTGCAATTGCTGGGTCATCTGAGGACCCACAAGTCTTGAATACATGGAGCAGAAGAAAGTATGTGCCCAGCAGAATGGCAGACTCCAATAGGAATAGCAGCCCACAGGGTGTTGAGCCAGAACAGGCCCTTTTTCTAAACATAACAACCATTTAAGTCATTATCTTGCTATGAGGAGAAGGAAGGGATTCGAGGGAAACTCATCAAAGTCCACCCATGTTTCTTCTTCCTGGAGAAGGCAGTGGAAATTCCTTCTCTTTCAGGGCAATAAAAGGAAGTTGGGAATGCATGGTGCTGTGGGGTATGCTCATTATTAATAAAAAAAATTGGTTGATAGCAAGGCAAGAAGAGATTAGGCAAGATAGCCTGATGCAGAGAAAGTGATGGGAGGGGGAAGGGTAGAATGAGGGGAGTTACAAGAGATGCCAGCCAGCCACTGAGCAAGCAGGATGTGGAAAAGCTGAGGTGACAAGCCATGAGCCACATGGCATAATTAGAAACATGAGTTAAATTAAATGTAAGGGTTAGCTAGTAACAAGCCTAAGCTATCAGCCAAGCATTTGTCATTTGATGGAGGAGATACTTTCATTGGTTAATAAAGAAACTGCCTTGGCCCATTTGATAGGCCAGCCCTTAGGTGGGTGGAATAGGCAGAATAGAATGCTGGGAAGAAGGGAAGTGAGGTCAGAGATGCGATGGAGCAAGCTGCCAGGTAAGACATGCTGAATCTTTCCTGGTAAGACTGGTGCTACACAGATTACTAAAGACGGGTTAGTCAAGAGAGTTAGCCAAGAAGAGGCTAGATATAATGAGCCAAGCAGTGTTTAAATTAATTCAATTTGTGTGTTGTTATTTTGGGGCATAAGCTAGCCAGGTGGCTGGGAGCTAGGTGGCAGGAACGCAGCCCTCAGCTCCTCACTATAGTCATTAATATAAACCTCTGAGTGATTATCTGGAAATGGGTGGTCAGGACAGGAAGCATCCATTTACAAGATGGTTTTTCTCTCTTACAATTTATTCATCCTTTGATTCATCCAAGCTCTATTTACAAAACTTTTGCTTCATGTCAGGTTCAGCTTAGCCAGGAGAGGCGATAGAGAAAAGATGTTAGTTACTATTTCTGTGACCAAAGTACAGCAGAAACAAGTGAAGGAAGAGTTCATTTAGTTCATGAGTTCAGAAGTTCCAGTCCACGATGGCAGGAAAGGCAAGATTAGGCAGCAGTTGGGACACCAAAGATTATTCACATGGCAATGAACCAGGAAGGACAGAATGGGCCCAGATCCAGTGGTGAAGCAGTCACATCCAAAGGCCAACCTCCAAAAGCACCCATAGCTTCCCAAAGGAGAAGCCCAGCTGAGGACTAAACATTCAAAGCCTGAGCATTAAAGAGTCAAACCATAACAAAGGACTAAAAAAGTGTAATCCTGGCCTCAGAAAGCGTGGGCCCCATAGGAGACAGCTGCTGTGGAAGGAAGTACTTGATCACCACAAAAGAAAGGTATAGGGAGGGGCTCTGGGAGAATAGTGTGAGAACATGTTGTGGATTGGTAAGGTAAGACTTCTTTACGGATGGATAGTTAGCCTCGGATGGGAAACTATTGCCAGCTTCTGCGTGTGAAAACACTCAAGTATTCAAAGAACTGGAAGGACAATAGTGTGGCCTGAGAAAAGAGAGAGGGATAAGTAGCCCAAGAGTAAACCAGGACCGGATCAACGGTACTTGCAGGCTATGCTAAACATCCGGGATGCACCCTACACATAATGCAAAGCTCTCAGCCAAATATCAAGGAATGAGTAATGCACTCGATCCTCGTAGAAAAAGTCCTTTGTCCAGTACAAGCTCCATTTCTCTCTATTAGCCTCCATTTCTGCTCCAGTTCAGTCATATACATGGAGCTGAGGTGACAAGTGGCTCTTAGATGAAAGTCACAAAGCTAGACCCATTTATTAACAGCACCTGAGTATTCCGTTCATCAGTAGCTCAGCTTTTGTCAGACATTAGTCTGAAGGAACATGTTTATGACACGCACAAAGCTTCGCTTTGCGTATATTTTATTCAACAACTCATATGAAGATATGTGTCTTAAATCAATGGCACACATAAAACTTGGAACAAATGTATAAAATGACAAAATTTATTCAAGATTATGTCTAATAAAAAACTCTCTGCTAAAATTTACTGGCTGTGATGCCAAAGAGAAATTAAAAAGCATGTATTTATGATCCAAATCAATTTTAACCAGCAAGAATGTGAAGAGAGAGCCAGAGCATGAAAAAAAATAGTTTCAACTCATTTATTTGATTAGTAACTTGGATGTAAAATAGAGAACGTAGAACTCTTATGACCCAAAAATAAATAGATAAACACCAAACATTAAAATCCAACAGAAACTCTGTACAGATATTTCTCTATGGAAGATAGAAAAATGGCCAGGAGTCCAGGAAGAAATTCTGGGCAGCTCCAGTCATTTATATAATGCAAATCAGAAGTGCAATGCAATGCCATTCTGTCCTACTGAGGTGGCTATAATTATAGAAGCAGAGAAGGGCAGCAGCTGATGTATATGTGGAGGAATGATAGCCCTTCTACACTAATGGACAGGATGAGAGATGGTGCAGCTACTTTGGAAAATATCCAGGCACCCTTTCAAAGCATTCAACAGGAGTTACCATTTGATCTAAACTACAACTAAGTTTATAGCCAAGAAAAAGGAAGACATGTTCGCACAAAACCCAGTACACTGAAGGTTTAAAACAATATTACCAGAAATAGGCCAAGTTAAAAACAATCCGAAGGTTCATCAACTGGTAATGGAGGAATGAACCCTGGTATATTCTTGCAATGCTTATTTTTCTGTTAAAAAAAGAATGAGGTGCACATACATGCTACAATATAAATAAATCTTGAAAGCACTATACTGAGGGAGAGAAGTCAGTCACAAAAAGCCATTTATTTTATGATTCCTGGACATAGGTTTCCTGAAATACAAAGAGACTGGGGGTTAGTAGTGGCATTTGATTTGTATTTTAATAAATAAAACTTGTCTGAATATCAGAGAGCAAAACAGCCCCACGGGTCAGCCTTACAGACCAGACAGCAGTAACATACATCTTTAATTCCTATAGTCACACTAGTTTGCCATAGAAACCAGGTAGTAGTAGTGTACGCCCTGAATCCCAGAACTAGAGAGGACTAGAAGATGGGAGGAGACAGCTCTCAGTCTCATTCTGAGATTTCTGGAGGCAGGATCACCATTTTCAGACTGAGGTCAAGGTGAGAGCCAGTGGCTGGCTGCTTTGCTTTCCTGGTCTTCAGGTTGAACGCCAATCTCTGTCCCTGAGCTTTTATTAATCATGCTTCAGGGTCTGTGAAGGATGGCGTGGGAAACCCTACCTGGAGTTTCCTGTTAAAGTGATAAAACCACTATCAAATTAATTGTAGTGACGATTCTATAATTGTGTTCAGGATCCAGAAATGAAGATTTTTTTCCCCTTTAAATGGAGTTGTCTTATACAAATCAGATCTCAATAAAGTCACTATGAAAAAGAAGAAATAATCTGAACATTACTGTTCTTATTTAAAAAAATAAATCTAGCTGGGCGGCAGTGGTACACACCTTTAATCCCTGCACTTGGGAGGCAGAGGCAGGCAGATCTCTGAGTTGGAGACCACTCTGGTTTACTAACTGAGTTCCAGGACAGCCATAACTACAGAGGGAAACCCTATTTCAAAACACAAATATATAAAAATATATCTCTAATTAAAAATACTTATTAAAAGTAAAGAGTGATAGTGATTGCAACCAAACTTCTGACAGTAAAGCAATGTCAGCTCTACACGGGCTTTTCTATAACAGAGAAGAGAATACTTCTTAAAGCCACCACTGCCATGATACCAAATCCAAATAGCACATGATATAAAACTAGAGGCCATTGCCACTTGTGTATCGAGCCATGAAAGTTCTTAAAATATTGTCAATGTGACTTACATATTCAAAGGATAACAAACATCATGACCCATGTAACACCTTTCTCTAAAGTAGAGGATTGGTGCGACACTTAAAAAATCAATCAGTTTAATTCCCCATTTTAATGCCATAAAAGGGAAGCATGATCATCTTGACAGCTCCAAAAAGCACATCAGAAAATATATAACACTTATCTGTTAGAAAGACAGAATATTAAGAGTAGAGGGCAAGTTCCTCAACCCGATCAAAGCCATCTACAAAAGACCCTTTTCTTTATCATATTTGATATTTAGAAAACTAAGACTATTCTTCCTGAGATAAAGAGAAAACCAAGGACATTGGTTCATATTCAACCCTGTACTGTGGGTGTCAACTACTTCAGTCTTGACTAATAAACAAGTGGAATACAGCTGGAAAGGAGGGAATTTCAATCCATACTTGGATGACATAAACATGCATATTTCAAAAGCCTGGGCTGGAGAGATGGCTCAGTGGTTAAAAGTGCTAAGTGTCTCGAAGACAAAGGACAAGGTTAGAACAATTTTACTACCTACCCGAGTTCAAGAGGCTTTAGAGATCTTCAGTAATCAGCGGGTTCAGATGGCAGACAGTTCTGCCTTTTGTCAGCATGAGGATAGTGTTTGGTAATGGAGTCATTCTGTGTTTTGATTGCAGTCATGACTACCAGACTAAACAGATAGTTACAGATTCACAGGGGTTCAGCTTAACATTTTTTTCTGTATGGTGGGGAACATGAGCAGTGTGCATGAGTACAGATCATACTTTAGTGTTTCGTCCCTTCCTGGGCATGTGACATGCAGTGCAATCCTCTCAACACCGCACCGCAGGAAACAGCTGCAATTCTCAGTGAACACCAGTTATGGGTTCCTATATCGCTCAGTCAAGGTGCTTGGCTGGCTAGGTGTAATTAATGCATTTTAACCTTGTGATAACTTCAATTTACAATGCATTTATCCAGATGTAACCCACTATATGTGAAAGACCATCTGGAAATATTCACCCAAACTCACCACACAGTTGTTTAATTTTATTTGCTTCCAGATAACCTATTACATTGCTTTATTTTCTTTTTTTCTTTTCTTTCTTTATTCCCCCCACCCATAGATAGTTTTTTTTTTTCTATGTAGCGTTGACTATCCTAGAACTGTCCTAGAGTCCAGGCTGGTCTTGAACTCACAGAGATCCACCCACCAGTCTCTGCCTCCTGAGTCCTGGGACTAAATTCATGCACCACTATGCCTGGCTCTGATTAAGATTTTTTTCATCAGGTCACCATGAGGAAGATTTTACTTAAGAATAATTTCCATGGAAAACACTTCCAAATGAGCTTTTCAATTAAAAATGTATATTCATGTGTGTGGCTGTTTTGCCTGCTTGCACATCTGTGCATCATTTACACGCCAGGTATTTGCAAAGGGCTGAAGTGGGTGTTGGATCCCCTGTAACTGGAGTTCCAGATGGCAGTGAACTGCCTTTTGGGTACTGGGAATTAGGCCTAGGTCCCTGGAAGAACAGCCCATGCTTTTAACCACTGAGCTGTCTCTCCAGCCCCTTAATTTTCATTCCTATTTTTTGTTACAGATTCTTCCTGTATAGCCCAGGTTGGCCTCCATCTCTCAGTCTTCCTGCCTGGGCTTCCTATTGGGGTCATAGGTAAGTAGCATTACAGGTTCTAAATGAGATTGAAGCTACCAGACTTACTATGGGCTCAGAATGTGGCACGATTCATTTAAAAGACAGTACAGTTTAGGTAACAAGAAATTTAAAAAAGCAGTATAACATCCAGTCTCTTCCCTACTTATCAGCTCATGTCTAGAGGCCTTTTAAGAAAGGTATTGATTTCCAGAAAGCATGAGCATGAATGGCTGACTATGCTTTGTTCTACAAACCCCAATGAGTGAAGAAAATGTAAGAAGTTAAGGGTTTCATTAGATCATAAAGTAACTCTTCTGAAAATTTTGTAATGATGTTTAAGAACACATATTTTATTAAGTCCCTTTGTGCTCTAGGCACTATTCATAATGTCATGGGTAATAGAAAAAAAATACATTATAGGCCTGGAGAGATGGCTCGGGAGTTAAGAACCCTGGTTGTTCTTCCAGAGGACCTGGATTCAATTCCCAGCGCCCACATGGCAGCTCACAACTGTCTGCAAATCCAGTTCCAGGGGATCTGACACCTTCACACCAATGCACATAAAGTTAAATAAATCATAAAAAAAATCTTTAAAAAATTAACATTGTACGGAGATATGTTTTGGTTCTATAAAAAGAATATTTTGGCAATTAGAGCTGCCTGAAACAAAATGAGGCTTTCAGGAAAGCAATTTTATATCTTAGTTTCTTTTTTCTTTTCTTTTCTTTTCTTTTCTTTCTTTTTTTTTTTTTTTTTTTTTTGGTTTTTCGAGACTGGGTTTCTCTGTGGTTTTAGAGCCTGTCCTGGAACTAGCTCTTGTAGACCAGGCTGGTCTCGAACTCACAGAGATCCGCCTGCCTCTGCCTCCCGAGTGCTGGGATTAAAGGCGTGTGCCACCACCGCCCGGCTTATATCTTAGTTTCTATGAACAAATCCTCTTGTCCCAGTTACTATCAGATTTTTTTTTGTCAGAGGTCAATTATCTTTGTAGATGTGGTTCTGTACATGTGTTTCAGATAAATATGATGAAAATTAATCCACAATGTCACTAGTCAGAAAGGATGATCATTTGTTGTAGAATATTAATTTAGCTAGGAAAAGGTGTGTTACATTTGTTTATGCTGCACAATACTACTTTTACTGTGTAAAGGTGTGTCACTTTTGTTTATGGTGCATTTGTTTAATTATGTAAAGACGTGTTGCATTTGTTCACCTTGCCTGCCTAAGGCACCTGATTGGTCTACTAAAGAGTTAGGCAAAGAGAAGGATAGGCAGGGCTAACAAGCAGAAAGAATAAATAGGAGGAAAAAAATCTAGGCTCAAAGGGAGAAAAGAAGAAGGAGAGAAGAAAAAGAGAACTAGGGAGATGTCTGGGAAAAGAAGCCAGGCAGATACCAGACAGACAGAGAAGCAGTGAAAGTTAAAAAGATAATAAGTCCCAGGACAAAAGGTAGATAAAGAGAAACAGGCTCAAAATAAGAGCTAAGATAAGGTAGAGCCTTCAAAACTAATAATAAGTCTCTGTGTCATAATTTGGGAGTTGGTTGGTGGCCCAAAAGAAAAAGCCTGGTGCAATCATTAATATTATTACTCTTTTATTAACTATGTTTATGCATATTCTATATCATGGAGAGGGAATGTGCATAAATTTTTTTTTACCAAAATGTAACCCCACTATCCAGTTCTGTGTGAGTCCTCACTTGGCAAATAGAATAGAAAGAACTATGTCAACAATAGAAAGATCAAAGTTTCTCAAATCGGATGGAACTGAGTGTTGGGATGGTACTAACAATGGATTTTATCAGTTTTCTGTCTATCGACATCAATATTTTTAAAAATAATTTTATTGTATTTACTGTGTGTATGTGTGTGTAGGCATGTGTGTCTCACCACATGACAGTTTGAATGAGATGTCTCCCAAGGTCTTGGGCATTTGAATATTTGGTCCCTAGCTGGCTAAACTGTTTAGGTAGTTTAGGAGATATGGCCTTTCTGGAGAGAGTATGTCACTGGAAGCAGGCTTTGAGAGTTAAAGTCTCACACAATTGATAGTTTGTTCTGTCTGCTTTGTGCTTGTAGTTCTAGACATGAGCCCTGAGTTCTCAGCTTCCAGCTCCATATCTGTCACCTGCTGACATTCTGTTCTTGTCATTACTGACATTAACCCTCTGGAAACATAAGCCCAAATAAGCTCTTCCTACTGTTTTCTTGGTCATGGTGTTTTATCACAGCCATACAAAAGTAATATACATAGCATGACGGTAGGAGTTGCTTCTCTTTTTTTTATTTAATTATTTATTTATTAAAGATTTCTGTCTCTTCCCTGCCACCGCCTCCCATTTCCCTCCCCCTCCCCCAATCAAGTCCCCCTCCCTCATCATCCCAAAGAGCAATCAGGGTTCCCTGCCCTGTAGGAAGTCCAAGGACCACCCACCTCCATCCAGGTCTAGTAAGGTGAGCATCCAAACTGCCTAGGCTCCCACAAAGCCAGTACGTGCAGTAGGATCTTCTCTTCTTATACTGCGTGGGTTTCAGGGCCTAAGCTCAGGTCTTCTGGCTTGTTGGCAAACACCTTTACCTGCTGAGCCACCTAGGTAGCTTAATATTGAACACCTTTGGATATTTCTCTGATTATCTAATTTGTCAGTAGTACTAATGATGAAAGTATGTGAATATGAGTGTGTTTGTGTGTCCTTGGGAAGCACAAAACTGCCTTGAAAAGAACGCTATCATCGATTTTGTTAAACTTTAATAATCTAAAAGCAAAAGCCTTTGTTATATGTTGCAGTTCTTTGATTCTCTGATTTATTCATCACCTGTAATTTACTCAAAGCATTTCTTGTACATGGCAAATAAAAGCAGCTTTGGTTCTTGATTCAATGAGTTTTTACCCTAGTATACAGCCGTTAACCAAAAGATCATAAGCTAATGTAAGTTTATCATTATGGCAAGCAGCATGATGCCAAATCCGAAAGACAAACACATAAAGCGGAGACCAACATGCTGGCTTAGTTGGGATCTTAACAAGAGATGCTTCCCTGAAAAGGTGACAACTGCCCAAATTAGGAGTTGCCTAAAAAGGAGAGCAGACGTCTCTACCAAACCTCCGACTGCATCTGTCTCCACCGAACCTCAGACTGCATCTGTCTCCACCGAACCTCAGACTGCATCTGTCTCCACCGAACCTCAGACTGCCTTGAGCGCCTCTTTCCCCCATCTATATCACTCCTGTCTCCACCTCTCTAGTGCTGGGATCAAAAGCCTACGATTCCAGCACTTGTTTGTGTGAGCTCTGGTTCTCTTTTAGACAGATTCAATCCTGTGTAGCCCAGGGTGGCCTTGAACTAACAGAGATCTCTCTGCCTCTGTCTCCCAAGTGCCGAAATTAAAGGTGAGCTCTTTCAAAGTCTCCAGAGTCTATGGTATGCTCTATAACCCCGGGAACTGAGTGATTCAGATGGAGCCAGTTCCACAGGGCAAGTATGTAAGGATGCTTCCAACTCCCCTTCCAAGAACTCCGTAACTTCCAAACCCAGATTCAGGGCAGAACCCCTAAGCTGAGAGAGATCAGCTCAAGCTGTGTGGTTCTTGGAACCTTTCTCTCAGGCACCAAAATATCAAGCATGTGTTCCTCAGAATTTGCCCACAAAATATAATTCTTTTACCTCCCAAAACATTTTAAATAGCTTACTGCCTTTAGTAAATAGAAAAATGAAGGTTTAGACTCTAGACAACAGGAGCACAATGTGGATGTGAGCCGACATCTGGAGTAGCATCATTGTTCACTCGCTCATCCCCGGAGTATTTTAATCCAATAATCACTGTGTGCTAAGATCCATGTGGCAGTAGATATGTGGCAAAATGCACATGGGCCTTCCCTTTTGGCTCCAGGAAAGAAAACTAAGCTCAGTAGGAAAATAAGAAGAAAATTAGGCAAAGTGGTTTTTGAAAACCCAAGAAAGGAGAATGGCTTCAGGGAAAGAGTGGTTAATTGTTGTGGAACGATTTTTTTTGTGCGCCGTGAAGAAGCCTAACTCTCATTGGTTTAATAAAGAGCTAAATGGCCGGTAGCTAGGCAGGAAGTGGTTTGCCTGGACTTGCAGACAGGGAGAGAATGTCAGGATGAAGAAGGGCGGAGTAGCCAGCCAGAGGCAGAGGGAGCAAGATGTGTACAAGATGAGGTAACAAGCCATAAGATATGTGGCAGCAAGCAAGTTAATAAAAATTGGTTAACTTAAATTATAAGAGATAGTTAGAAACAAGCCTAAGGTATGGGCTGATTATTTGATTAATTATAATTAATAATATATCTCTATGTGGGCATTTGGGAGCTGGCTGGCAGGACAGAGAAGTTTGCCTAGAGTTAACAGTACTGAATGGTATTAAGGCTTAAAACACAGTGAACAGTTTGTCTACTGTATTTGAATAAGAGACCTGGAGGGTGGAGGACCCTGTTACCCAGAAAAGAACAAAGTGGCATGCAGGATGGCACCGTGGCAAGAAAAGCTGAGAAAACTGGATCCCAGTTACCTGGCTCTTCTCATCATTGTTCAGGTCAAAGCTTAGACGCCCCCCCCACACCTGGCAGGAAGCCTGGCTAGGCACCCATCTTGTAAACACTGTGTTCCTCCTTTCATAGCAATGAACCTGTCTCCTTCTGGATTGTAAACTGCAGCATGCCACCTCACACACAGAAAAGGCGAAGTCGGGGGACACATGTAGCAGCTTGCAGAATTTGAATAGAAGAAGAGTAGACTAGGGAGGCTAAGAGCACTTACTTCTTTTATAGCTATGATCATGTGTATTCTCATCTCCAGGGATGAGCCTCCTGGCGACTCTACAGCACCAGGTAGTATCCACTAGAGGAACAATAGGTGCTAACAATAGGACCTTGTGAAGTAACTATTTCCTCCAAATTGAAACATTCTCAGCTAGAGAGAGAACGGAGGCTCTCCAGGATCATTCATAAAAAATTTCTTAGTTTACAAGCTCTGTAGAACGTTAAGACTCGGGGGGGGGGGGCTCTTCTTAAGGTCATAAAGCAGTAAACGATTTACAATGCAGAGATTCTTTGGTAAAGCTGCCTGCAACTCAAGCAAAGAGTTGGAGGGGTGAAGCTTTCATCTATGTCAAAGTTATCAGCCATGCATAGTGCTTTTTTGGGGGGTGAAATAACTGCCCACATCTTTTACCCCTTTTCCACCGAGTTGTTTGTGTTTTCCTAATTGATATGAGGTGCACAGGGGCCTCTTTACAGACATTGGATGGGAGGCTTTTGTCGGTTTATGCCTTCCAAATACTCTCTCCTAATTAATGAGAATCTGAATTTCTTTAACAAAGACAACACCTATGTGTGTGTGTGTGTGTGTGTGTGTGTGTGTGTGTATACAGATCTTGTCCCGTTGATCCGCTGGTATATCTGGTAAACCAACTTGCTGGCATATTAGGCTTGCAAGCTATTGTACAGTACAGACAAACCAGATCCATTCCTGTTTATGATTAAACTCTGTTTCTCAAGGATTGGGAACACTGAGTACAAATAGTTCTGTGCTGCCGGTTTTAGAAAATGGCAGCCATGCCTTTATTTCCTAAGTTAGTATGAACACCTTATTATCACCACCTTGTTATAAATACCTTGTTATGACCACCTTGCAACCATGTCTTTGTTTCAGGAGGTTATTATGACCAACTTGTTAGGCTTATGTTAAGCTCCTATAACTGAGTCTATTTGCCTGGAAATCATCCATTTGGAAACCCCCTTTCCTGAGCTGTAAAGACCCTTACCTCTGCCCAGTGCTGATCTCTCGAACCTGCCTTTAGGGAGAGACAGTCTGTGCACATGACTAAAAAAGCTTGCTTTAATTAATTGCTTGCTTTAATTAATTTGGCCATAATTTGGGTCATTGGTCTTTCTCCTCCCATTGTTTCTCCTCCCTGTGGGATTAACTTGTTTAAACAAGAGAAATCGATTGCTTTAAAAACATAAATTAAGCTACAAAGTCGCAATAGAATTATAAGAGGTTCAGAGGACAATGTGACAACAAAACATAGCGAACTTCATGACACTGACTACTGTCAATATTTCTATTTGAAATCTATGACTCATGTGTTGTAAAGGCTTTGACAATCTAAGGATTGTATCCAGCCTTTTACTTGAAAATAAGGGTGGTGATAGTATTTAATTTTTTATTGATTTTTATTGAGCTCTATATTTTTTCTCTGCTCCCCTCCCTGTCTCTCCCCTTCCCCCTCCAGCCCTCCTCCAAGGTCCCCATGCTCCCAATTTACTCAGGAAATACTTAATTTTTTAAAAGGAAACCTCTACCATTGTTTTGTTTTGAAATTGGAGCTGTGGCTAAGATTGCTGGTCACCAGCCAACTTTTCCCTCTACCACATCGACAGAAGTGTGGCCGGGCACTGCAAGGCGCCAATAGACTAACCATATCAGTAGGTGTGCTCCTATAACTCTGTCTTCACCAGCTGTGGTGGGAAAAGGGATTCCTGCAGGTCAGACTTCTAAGGCCTTGACTCCTCTATGGTATCTTCCTCATCTATGGCCTGGAACACAAGGTGCCTAGGCCCCATCTCTGGCTCACACCAATGCAAACAGCTTCTTATGGGATGGTGGAGCAGAACAAAGTACATGATGATAGAATGATCAGTTATGACATTAACCTGCATCGCTGGCCAAGGATGTAATTTAACCAAGAAATAAATGCAGACCTCTATGGCTTTGTATCTGTTAAAGCGTCAAAGCATTTCCATGCAATTAACATATGAATGTAATATAGAAAGTAAAGGGATTGGTTGCTAAGAGAAAAGTATGTATGAAGTTATAAAAATTCAGGAGTGGGATCCATACTTTTGTATTTTGAGAAGCAATCTTTTTTGGTTCATATTTTGTAAGTGGTATTTCACAAAAAGCTTGGCATGTAGAACTCATTCTGAGATTTTAAAAATGTTGGCATTTTTAATTAACTGAATTTATAGTCATGGGAAAATCGTAGCACATATTTCAAGACACTAAATGTGCACAACTGTTAGAAAATTCTTTTTAAATAATCGCCACGGTTACTATGTATCATCAACGTTTTAAATCACACGAAGAGAACATTTTTAATGCAGAAAATTCGAGTGAATAAAACATACATTAATTATAAGTATCTACTCCGAATTTTAATCATTTCTTAAAATATGTATGTGTATATATGTATATATCTACATATGGGGATTTTGGTTTGGTTTTTCTGAGACAAGGTCTCACTATGCAGCCCAGGTTGGCTTTGAACTTGTGCTCCTCCTGCCTCTGCCTCCCAAGCGCTGAGAGAGCATGTGAGCATCACCATACCCAGGTTTAGATTAAGATTAAAAGAAGAATTTCTTTTGTAATAGTGTAAGTTTCAGCGGATGCTCTTGATAGCAATATTTGTATGAACTATAGCTGTGGAGAAGTAAGGCTTAAAAACTGGGACAAAAGAGTTTTAAAATGAACCACCATGGTTGATCATGCAACAGCGTCCTTATGCTCCCAGCCTGGAAGAAATTCCGGAACAGGCCCATGTGCCAACTGCAATGAATATAATCATATTTAATAGCAACTCTACCATAGTTAAAAGTTAATATTGTTCATAAATAAAACTTTACCCAGGTGTGGTGATGCATAGCTCTAATTCCGGCACTTTGGGAAGCTCAGTCAAGAAGATCATGAGTTCATGACTAGCCCATGAGTTCAAGACTAGCCCATCCTGACACAAAACCAAACTCAAACCCTTTTGTTTCTGTACTTTTAAGCTATTTCTACATGTGTACCTTTGTATACTGGATAGCAATACAATGTAAGTTTAATCCTGTGAGCTATGGATAAAACATAAAAATATGTATTTTCTTCACAGTCACCACTGTGAGTGGGTTGTTTGCATACATAATTCCATCTGTCCTTAAGCCACCAGGACAGACACTGCCCACCCCATGTTCCTCTGATCCTATTTAACCCCATCTATGTTATGCTTGTCCATTCTGTGGCTATTGATGTTATTGTTTTGCTGTTATTACAGTCTTGTACCATCTTTAAAAGGTTTCCTTTTCTGTTATAAAAGTAAATATGTTTAATGAAAAGTAAAACTTGCGTATAAGCCACACTGAAAATTGTCACTGTTATATATGTATATATTTTTAATTTATATGGATTCTTTATTAAATATTTAGTAAGTATTGAGGTCAGGTAGCGTACAGAATTGCGTAGTATCTCACAGTTAGCTTATCTTACTTTATGAACTAGAAACCTGTTTTCATGCCACCCAAATTATGGAGTATGCTGTTTTATGAATACAATATGAATTATCTCTCCGTGTCCTTGTTGTTGGGCAAGTGTATAGCTTTAAATTAGTTTATAATTAAAGGACACATGGAAATCTTTGTCAGAAAACTTTCATAATCATTTTCTTTCTTTGTAAGATTTATTTATTATAAAGTGTTCTGGCATGTCTGCCTACCCACCAGAAGAGGGCACCAAATCTCATGGTTGGGAGCCACCATGTGATTTCTGGGAATTGAACTCAGGACCTCTGGAAGAGCAGCCCATGCTCTTGACCTCTGAGCCATCTCTCCAGCCTCTATTCGTTCACATTATCACACCCTTTGGATAAATTCCCAGGAGGGGGATTGTTGGTCTGAAATCAAAGGCATTGTGTACATCCCTATCCCAGTGAGCAAAGTCGGACCAAGTTATGTCCACCAGAGTCCCAGTACACAGGGAGACTGGGCTGTCTCTGTCCAGCAGCATCCCCAGTACACAGGGAGACTGTGCTGTCTGTCCCTGGTACACGGGGAGACGGTGCTGTCTCTGTCCACCAGCATCCCTGGTACCTGTTAGGTCTATTTCTCACTCACAATGCATTTGGCCATAACCTTCCCAGATAGCACTACCAACTGGGGACTGAGTGTTCAAATACAGGAGACTATAGGGGACATTTCTCGTTCAAATCACCCCCTCTACATGTTGATTTGAGAATGGAACGTTTGATTAATAAAAATTAGCTATTTACATAAAAGTTTGTGGTGTTGTACTTTTTTGTGAATTATGCATCACGTTGTTTATTCCATAAACAAAATTCATACTAACTGCCTGTTTTGCTTTTGGGAATATGTACCACCTCCACTTTTTATCAGTTTGGTAAGGCCTTTTACCAACCCTATTCAATTTTATACCTCTGGCATCATCAGAATCACTTTCCTGGGTTGTAGCTTAAGCACTCTGTTTTTAATTATAAAACTAATAAAGCTTTAAAATAGACTCAAAATACAAATCTACATAAAATTCAAAGCTAGATGTCTCTCTCTTCCTTTAATCCAGCTGGATGTAACTTGATGCCTTATTAGTGATTCTCCCGTTGCTGCGATTAAAATTCCACAGCCAAAAGTAACTCTGGGAAGAAAGGGTTTCCTTTGGCTCCCATTTCCAGAGGACCTGAGTCCATCTTGGCTGGGAGGCGCCAGCAACAGGCAAAGGCTGGACCAGAAAGCTGGCAAATCACATTTCCCTCTGCCCACAGGAAACACAGAAAGAGAGAACAGCAAAGGGAGCAAGGCTACACACAAGCCCCACACCCCTAGGTGCCACCCCACCCACCTTACTCCCACCCTGAAACCTCCATTTTTCTCAAGGGCCCATAACTTCCCAGACTACCAACTCCAGACCAAGTGTTCAGACACAGGTGCCTGTAGTGGACATTCTCATTTTAATTTGTGAATGGAACTTTTGACTTAGAGGTTTTAAATTAAGAAATTTATTGAATTTTCCCCGTCTCTTCCTAACGGGTTTTGTAGCAATTCCAGTGTATGAGGAAGTATATTCATTTAACTTTTCTTGTAGACCGTTTGCTCCTGCTCCTCCTCCTCCTCACACTCCTCTGTCCCTAATCGTAGGTCCTGCCACTCCCTCTCTGGCCTCCAACAACACCCACTGGTCCTACTGAAGGTATTTAAATCCTCCCTTCCATCCCAGAATCCTATCCTGAGTCCTGCCATAATACCCACAGATGTGGTATCTTTTCAATCAGACCACGTTAAATCTGAGCTTGTATATTCCCTCTTCCAAGCCCCTCCTCCCCTAGCATCTTTACCTTACAAAATGGGGCCAACGTCTTTTCATTTCATTGCCATCCCTTAGGCTGCTGGTCCTTCTCTATTCAGCCATCAACTCCTTTTGCCCCAGACATCTTCCTATCCACCTACCCAAAGCCCAATTCATGCGAGATTCCGTGAAACCTGCTCACATTCCCCCAACCACCACCCTTTCCGCAGGCGCCACCCCTATCACTACAAATATAGTTCTAATAAAAACTGAAGTCGCTTCTAGCCTCTTCCTCACTTCCCATCACAGCTCTCAGGACAAGGCCATTGTTTTCCTTCAGGTCTCTTTTCTACAACAGCTGGTAGAGGGGCCTCCTACCACTAGGGAAACACCTGAAGTCACTCAAATAGCAGAGGCGCCGGCTTACTTGACCTTATAGGTTACCTCCCGTGGCTCCCGAGGAGGGCACGCTTTCCTCAGCCTCAGCTGAAGAAACCCAACAGCCCTCAGCTGGAACTGTACCAGTGTGCCCCTTGCTTCAGACAGAAACAGCTCAGCCAGTATGAGAGATTTATTTTATTTATTATTTATTTTTAACAGTCTCATGTACCTCAAGCGGTCTCAGGCTGACTTTATAGCCAAGGATGACCTTGAATTTCTAATTTCCCTATATTTACCTGCTGTTACTGAGGGTTTTTAAAACAAAACATCTTTGGATTCAGAGTGTGTGGCACACAACTCTTGTTGCCTGGGAAGTAGCTGGGGCCTGGTTTCTTCGCTGATATATGGGGCCATTAATGTCTAACATCCACGGCAGTCCCGCTCAGACTGACTGCTGAGCTGTTGAAAGGTTTTAAGTTGTCAATTAAATCTATTGATTTTTGTTTTCAATTTCTGCCTTAGCTGGTTTGGTAGAAATCTCAATGTACTTATATAAGTGTATTCATATTAATCCTCTGCTAAACCTTTTCTGGTTTAATTCTCACACCCAATTTCCTAATTATTAGAGACTTGCATCAGAGTGTAATGTATGAGTCTAATATATTGTCATGTAAGCTCCCTGCAGGCAGACATATGGCATAGACCCTGCTGGGTGGCCTCTGCCTGACACGGGGAGGGGACCAGCTGTTTTCTATTTAGTGAATGTATCACTGTTTTGGTTCCAGGGCCCCGGGGTGTAGCCAGTCTCCACAGGCAGGGATGCTGCCTGACCCGCAGGTAATGGGCACAAGCAACCAGACCCCGCCCTATCCTCTGCCCACCGCTCCCACAGTGTATCAGAGGCTCCCTCGGGCGGAGCCCCTCCAGCAATGAGCCGCTGACCCCACCTTTGGACGAAATCGGGTCCCCCAGCTCAGCCTGGGCGAGAAATAGGAGATCCCAGCCTCCAGCGTGCCCAGGCTGGGGAAGTGCACCTGACCCGGCGGGCGTGGCAACGGGCGTGGCGGCGGGGCTGACGTGGCCCGCGGCGTGGAACCGGCGTGATTCATCAGTGGCCGCGGAGCGCGATGGGGATGAGCGCAGCGGCCGCTTAGGCGCGTCCTCCGCGCGCTCTCCTGGTCGGTGGCCCGGCTCTGGGAAGGCCAAGATGGAAGAGATTCTGAGGAAGCTGCAGAGGGACGCATCCGGGAGCAAATACAAAGCCATCAAGGAGAGCTGCACCTGGGCCTTGGGTAAGAGAGTGCGGTGTGCAGGGACACCTGCTCCAGGCTCCACGCGGCCCCTGGGCGGGAGGGACTGTCACCGAGTATGGGTTATGGATGCCTGTCGCGCAATTGCACGAGTTGCCTCCGAGAATGTGCAGGATATGGAAATCTTGGCTCGGCATAGGCATCCAGCTGTCTCCGCTCTGGTCTCCTTACCTCCTCCCAAACCTCAAATAGGAACCGCTGCCTTTGGCATGAGGCGTCCCCATTCCGGGTCCCCAGCGTCTATGGACACGGGTTCCCCATAGGCAAGTTAGGATCCCCAGCTTGCGTGGAAATCAGGGCCCTGGTTCCCAGGCGCCTAGAAGGAAAAGGGAAGTTAAAGCAACAACCCTCTTCTCAAACATCATTGAGTGGAACCAGGAAGGAAGGCTTGTTTAATTTGATTTTCCTGTTAGAGGCCACCTTGCTAAGTATTCGCTTTTACGACGATTGTGCATGGAAAATAACAGCCTGGAGGAGCAGTCTGGAGGAACTGTGTTGCTACAGCAGTTCTGTTCCTGACCTGCCCCTCAGACAGGTGGGCTTTCCGTTGTTGAACCGTGCTAACATTGAAATGCGTTCCCGGTTGCAAATGAGCATTTCCCATCATGTAGGCTGCAGACTTCAGCAGCAGAAAATAAATGACATATCAATTAGGCAGGGCTGAGGCCGAAGAATGGTGGGGCTGAAACTGCAACCGACAGCCAGAGCCGTGCTTAGGGCAACAGGGATGCTTTTGAAAAAGCAAAAGGCAGAAAAGGAACCAGGACAGCTCTGCCAGCCCCTTGCTTGTGACGCCGCCCGTGATAACCAGTCAGTTAGAAAACAGAACCTCTTCCCTTGAAATAAAATCCAGTTGGTGCTTGTCATGATTCTGTGCTGTGTGCGACCTGAAAAAAGACACGGAAGTGCCGTTAGTTGGTGTTTCACCAAAGGCAGAATTCAGGTTATGCTATTCTGACGGACGGTCTTAATTCCCATATGTTTGTGTATGTGGTGTGTGTGTGTGGGGGGGTCTGTGAGTGTGTATAGACAAGCACAGCAACACCACCCTTTGTTTAATCTCTGCATATGTACTAAATTGTCTCGGCTATTGCCCCCCACCCCACCCCCCGAGTCTGTGTTGTAGGTAGAACTAATGCTCGGCTGTTTAGTTTACTGTTAAATGAAAACGGACTAGCTGTCTGAGAGTGGCCAGGCTCTTAAAGCCACAGTAAGGCTTCAGCGCAGCCATTGTCGTTCAGCAGTGATTCCAAACTGGATTCCCAATTGCCTCTCTAATGAAGGGTCACAGATGGCTGGGTGACATAATAAAGCAGGGCCCGACTGTGCACGAAACATGCCCTTCCCAGGATTCATGGTTAGTTTGCTGGGAATGAAACTGATCGAGATAAACACAGAGGTGGAGAGTAACCCAGTGTTTCCTAATAACCTGGATATTTGATATTCAACACCTTGAGTTTAAACCACAGTGTTGTTATTTAGGCCCTTGTAGCTCCTAGGAAAGCCCAGAGCTGAGAACAGGTAGATTTTTCTGGGTCAAAGCCCTGCATGCACCTTGACTGTAAGAATAGATGTGGTCCCCTTTGTCGTGAACTGATTAGTCTATAATTAGCAAGAGAAGAGATAAGGCTGTGACCGTTAAAGAAGAGCAAGAGCGTGGAGCATTCCTTTGTACGCGGGAATAACCAGCAGCTGGGAAACAGACCAAGGAGTGGGGTCTGCCTGTGGGGGAGGAGGGAGATGGAGCGGGCTTCATCTGAAGAGCAGGTAAGCTGTGAGTTATTTGGTTTTGTTTTCTGCTAATTTTTTTTTTGAGCAAACACTTTGGAGCTCCCCTGTAGAGAATGAAGGTTTCCTTAAATTGGAAAGAGTTTGTTGAAGGGGAGTGGGCTATCCAGGATAAACAAAGGCAGAGGAGGTAGCTTTTTTGCTGTTTTTCTACGGTTCACTATTTCCCTCTACCAAGTCTAGGTTTTTACTAGAAAACATTTGTCCCTGCTCAGCCCTCATGGTTTTCATGTTTGCTTGTTGTTGTTTTTTTTTAATAGATTAACATGAAAATTTCTAAGAACGTACTCGAGTCTAGGCCAATTCCATGTTCTGTTGCCCCACCAGGAGTTCTGTGGCCTGGTGGTAGATTCGCTGTGGCCCTTTCTTGATGACGTCATGCAGAGCAGTGTTTTTCTTTGCCTGATACCCTCTGTCAGGAATTCCTTTTCCAGGTCCTCCAAGGCCTTGCTCACACCGGAAGCTTCCACTGCCTGCCTCAGTTGACTCATTTACTCGGCTGGCTCCGAGCCCTGCCCTCCAGACTTTCTTAGAGCACTTACTGCTGCAGACTTGGCATGCATAGGGCTATGAGGGCAGGAAAATTGAGAAATACGTTGAGCGCAAAGGCGAGACAACTTAAAGCTGACCAGCGCCATGCAAGTTACTTGCCCCATCTACTAAATGCCCCTTAGAAGAGCAACTGTGGGTTTGGGTTGATGAGAAATTAGAGTTTTAAGGACCTGGTCTTGATCTTTGTGACTATGCTCTGTGTGGACTTTGGGTCCATCAACTTAGACCATCTTGGGAGAGTGAGGTCATCGCTCACTTAGACGGCTTGGGAGACTGGCATTGTCTTCATCCCCTACTTAGGCTCTCTTAGGAGATGGGGATAATTTCTACTCAGACATTCTGGGGGGAGCACAGTGTTGGACATAATTTCAGCTGTGAATTTGACATAAACCTAGAGTCCCTTGGGAAGAAAGGTCCTCAACCAAAGAATTGCCCCTCAATCAGATTGGCCTGTGACTATGGTCATGGGCATTTTCTTAAATCTCTAATTGATATGGGAAGGTCCAGACCGTTGTGAGCAGTGCCATCCCCAGGCAGGAGGCACCTGAGCTGTCTAAGAAAGGTAGCTGAATCTGAGCAAACCTGCAGTAACCCAAAAGGCAGCTTCCTTTGTGGTGCCAGCTTCAAGCTCTTGCTTGGACTTCCTTCAGTGAAGGTCTGTAACCTGGAGGCTGAAATAAACCCTTTCCTCTCCGAGTGGTTTTTGCTTATGGTGTTTATCGTAGCCCCAGAGATTAAAGTAGGGCACACACTCATCTTTCTTTAGACTGTGTTGGGGCAGCAGTCATCTCGGGGGGGGGGGGGACGGGCATCTCTATACTAGTAGGGTTAGTCAGGTAGGGCTTGCGGGGGGGGGGCTGTGAAGTAAACTTTCTAGAAGCTGATGCAATCTTTGAGCTGTGTTACAGCAGGACAGGACACTGTGTGACTGCTCAAACCACGACAAACCAGCTGAGACACCATGGCTAACCCAGACCTTTGCTAACTGTCCCTCACTGTGACGGCTCCTCCACATTGTTCATCTGGCTGAATTGTCTGCTTCAACTTCAAAACTTCAAATAAGGACAGAATGGGGGGGATCTGTTCTGTGGGAAAGTCACCCCCTCTCCCCTCCTTTGTAAATAACCCCCTCTTTAAAGTTCACCTATAAGCTGCCTAAAATTGGAGTGTAACTCAGAAGCCTCATTCTGCCAAAATCTTCTCCCCAATTCCTTATTTTGTGTCATCTCTAATCCTTTCTCTGATAGCAACAAGAACCTGGCAACACTAGACAGAAGTTTCTGCTCTCTACTTCTGAGACCTCCCCCACTCTCATCAACAGTAGCACCTAGATCCTCTAAGGCAGTGGTTCTCAACGTATGGGTCGCAACCCCTTAGGACCGTAAGAAAACACAGATACTTACATTACAATTCAAAACAGTAACAAAAGCATAGGAAGTAGTCATGAAAACGTTTTTATAGTTGGGGGTCACCACAGAGTGAGGAACTGTATTACCCGGGTCGCAGCATTGGAAAGGTTGAGAACCCCTATTCTAAGGAGAGAAGAGACAATACCATTCTCACCATCTCAAGATCCCGTCCCGCTTGGACCATATGGCTCGCCTGTGTGGATTCTCTCTGTGTCCTGCTGAGTCATGGGATTATGCCTTAACCAATGCGCTACCCAGGAAAGACAGTGGGATAACGGGATTAGACCTACACTATGGAGACAGTTGAATGCCAGGGTTAAGGAAAGATGGTTTCCTCGGAGCAAAATGGATAGTGCTGCCAAGAAAGCAGGAGAGTGGACACTGGCCAACAATGGCAGCAAAGGTCAGCAGAGTCATGGACTCTGTGAGCACACGAACAGTGTGTTTGGAACTTGAGTGGTTTCTGCACCGATAGTTTGAGGACACAGCTTTCAATTCATAAATAAACTCTTCTATACCCCTGTGGTTTCAAATATCACTCACCCTTAATTCATAAGAGTTATAAGTTAGTTTTAGAAGATTGGAAAACATTAGAACAGTATAAAGCAAAAAGTAAAAAGTATTTGTTATCTCACCACCCAGTGGTAGTGCTATTTTTAGAAGTCACCCCTTTTACAAAAGGATCATACGCACACATTTATATTTCAAGCATAAGAATTTACTTTAATTCATTTAATATTTATTTAGATGGAGTGGATGCATGAGCATGCATGTAGACGTCAGGCCTACTGGGTGGGTTCTGGGAATTGAACTCACACTGGCAGACTTGGTGATGAGTGCATTTACCCACTGAGTCATCTCACCAGCTCCTTTAGTACATTAAAAAAACAAACAAAACCAAACTTGTTGAGCCTTTTCTTGTTTGTGATATCATCTCTGAACACTGGTGTTCTTGATCGTTGTAGAGTAGGTAGCAAGGACGAGGTTTGCATTCCCCCTTGCCCTGTGCTATCCTGACTCTTTATTTGCCAGTCATATGCTCTGGGTAGGAAAGCACAGGTGGGTGCTGCAAGAACCATGTTTTCCTTCAGAACCGACAACTCCCAAGGCTGTGACTGCTGGCCCAGAAAACGGAAAGGACGTGACTGGAATTATACCTGGGGAGAGCCGTGCCCCATTTTGTAATTGCTTTTACTGTTTTACGTACAACAGAGGACTTAGGAGGAATGCCAAATTTGGGGATATATAAAGGGGAAAGAAAATGAATTAGAGGTGGGAATCCCAATAGGCAAATAGCCATCTACCTCACTACCATCCCTTTCTCTTCTGGTTATAGGTTCTCCCACAGGTTGCTTTCTGATGTCAGACTTATTAGGATGTCTATAGGGACTGTGCCCATGCCGTGTGAGGCCGCTTGCTTGTTCCCAACTGCTCAGTCCCAAAATAATCACACAGAAACCATATTATTTGCAATATTGTTTGGCCAATACCTTAAACATATATTTGTTGTAGGAGCCCGCTTGTTGGTTCCCGGGTGCCCAGACTACGAAATAATTATACAGAAACCCTATTTTTATAATACTGTTTGGCCAATAGTTTAAGGATTTTTTTGCTTGCTCTTATATTTTAAACCAACCCATCTCCATTAATCTGTGTATTGCCACATGGCTGTGGCTTACTGGCAAGGTTTTGCCAAGTGTCCATCGCTGGCGGGGCTGCATGACTTCTCCTTGACTCTGCCTTCTTTCTCCCAGCATTCAGTTTAGTTTTCCCCACCTACTTCTATTTTGCTCTGCCAGTCCCAAAAGAGCTTTTTTTTTTTTTTAAATTAACCAGTGGTATTTACAGTATACAGAGAAGAATCCCACATCATGCCCACACCTTTTTCTCCCCATTCTGCCCCACTCCAATCTAATTTGACTTCTATCAGGGACACCAGATGCAGCTGGATGCTGGCTTTGCCTTGCTTCCACAGCCACTTCCTGTGACATTATGGTTCTTCAGCTACACTGTGTCAACAGGAGTTGGACACATCCATTCTTGCCTTCCTGGTCCCTCACATTCTAGGCCCAATGTCATGAATTACTTCAACATCTCTTTCTGAAGCTACTGGCCAAGCAGTACCACCTGAGAATACTAATCTGTTCATTCCATGTCAGGTGAACGGGGTGAATAACCAAATAGCACCCTTAGTGTGAATCAGAGCCTTCAGCGTGTTCTGCTGAGTCTCATATGACCTGCCTCATCCGCAGCACCCTCCCTCGGACACCCCAAACTTCAGCCATACTGAGCTTCTTTCAGTGACTGACATATGCCAAACTCCCCGTTACTTTATTAACACAGCAAATATGTAGGGAGCACCTACAGTGAGCTGGGTGCTGTTTGCAGTGCTGTTACCATAGGGGCAAGACGGGCAAAGATGTCCAGATATACAAAAACATATCTGCCAACTCAGATAGTGGCAAAACTTGTGGAAAACATAAAGTAATAACTGAGATAGGAGGCCCTTAGGGGGAAAATGGAGTTGCCATCTCAGTGGAATGTTTAGGGGAGGCTGTCTGGAAAGGGAGGTTGTAGCTTAGGGAAGTGAGAGAAGGCTGCTAGGTGTGTGTGTGTGTGTGTGTGTGTGTGTGTGTGTGTGTGTGTGTGTGTGTGTGTGTGTGTGTGTCAGTGGCAGGAGGAAGTAGGAGAGCTCATAAAGGTCTTCCCTAGACACATTGAGGGTTAGCTTTTATTTAAAATGAGGTGAAGAACCATTTGGAGTAAAGGAAAAAAGACCCTGACTGGGGTGTGCCTCTCCAACACAGGGTAGGGACTGAGCCAGAGGCAGGGACTTGGAGAAGGCTGCTTCAGTCACCAGGTGAGAGAAGGTGGCACAAGGCCAGTGACCTCTTGAAGTGGCAGTGGCGGAGATCCAATGGAGGGTTCCTTTTCTCTCTTTCAAAACTTTGATTACAATTTTATTCGTTTGTTTTGTGTAGGGTCCCAGGGATCAAATTCAGGTCACCAGGGTTAGTGGCAGGTGCTTTTGTCCTGCTACTGATCTATCTTGCTGCCCTTCATTTAAAAAGCTGAAGCCTTCATTGAGTCTATTTGCTGGTATGTTTGTGTTTGAGCTAGGTTCTCTGTGTGCTGCCCAGGCTGGTCTCTGACTCTTGGCCTAAGGAATCTTGCTGCCTACGGAGTCAGTGTCTGGGACCACATGTATGCACTACCATAGGGGGCTAAGTTTTCCTGTCTTTTGAACCCATTAAGCTCTCATTTTGGAACACCTCCTTCTTACCTAGTCTGCATCATGTTCAGTCTCAGCACTTCGCACAGAGAGCCTGATGTCTGTCCATAGGAGGGCTTCCTGTTGGAAACTGGAGTGTATGGTCTCCAAATTCTCCACCAATCTCCATTCTCACCCCCGGATCTCCAAACAATACACGGCTTGAGATTCAGGGGGGTCTGCCAAGGAGACAGGAGCTGTCACTGACCTCTAAGACCAATGTCAGGCTTTTAATGACTGTTGTAATAGGAGCAGTGGGGCTGTGTCCCCGGCACCCGGCCGCCCACATGGCTAGCTTATGCCCCGAAATAAGGGCAGGACTGGGGAAAGGCAGTTCTGCATATATACTACAGGGCAGGACTGGGGAAAGGCAGTTCTGTGCATTTCAGGCCTTGGCTTCTGTGTCCTTTGGACAACTTACATGGATTCTACCCTGTCCTGCTTACATGGAGTAGGAGTCTCGGCTCATGGCAACAGTGTGGTTGCCTTTTCCCTCCCTCTACTCTTTTTATCTTTAAAGGTGGTGCTGGGGATCAAACCCAGAGTCTTGCATGCTGGGCAAGCCCTGTCCCACGGAATGACTTATCTGTTCTCGTTTCTCTTTCTTCTGGCTCACGCAGCATCTGTAGATCAGGCAGTGTTCAGTCCCGAGCTGGAGATGCAGCCCCGTCTCTGGAGAGCGCAGCACACTTGTTTGTCCGCTTTCATTTCTCCTTCACCAACAGCACTGATGTGCCCTCGGCGCTGTCCCCTGTCCCACTAATTGCTGGGCTCTGCTAACCCGTGTGGCCCTTTGAGCTGCCCCTAGAACCCACATCTCGTGGCTTCATTTTCTTGTCATCCTGTCCCATCCTGGGCTCTGACCTCAGTCCTCCCAGCTCCCGGTTGGGCCTCATCTCCAAGCCACTGCTGACCCCACTCAGCTCTACTTACTAGTTTTTGCGGATGCGTTATTTTCCTCAGATCCACGATTTTTGCTCCATTGTCTACAACCGGCCTGATTCTGTCCCACTGGGTCCCATTAGTCCTGAGTCTAAGGGACATATTTGGTTTCTCTCTGATCTCTTAAGAGGGTGGAGGGGCTGTCTGTCCTTTCCCCAGGGAAATAGTTCAAATTGACAAAGCTGGTTGAATCTACACGGTAGAGCTGATCGCCGGGAGACAGGCTGGAGCGACTGAAGTAGAACAATTATGGATCAGGGCATAATAATTAGCTTTCTATTGTCTGTACAATTAAAGTCAGCAGTCGTATGATTTATCTGCAAACGGCGACAAAGTATTGAGCTTTATTAGGCTTGATTGATGAGATCTGAGGATGAAGTTCCTAATCACTACCCTTACCTGTGACGTGGCTAAACAGGTGGTCAGTCTACCATGTCACAAGCCTATGTGATTAGCATGGGAGTCCCGGCACAGGCCAGTCTGGAGCAGTCTGGAACGGAAACTCCCAGTAAATCACGATGTCCTGATAATGTCGAAAGCACACTCAACAAACAAGTGGAAGGTCTGTGCTTCTCTTAATATCAAAGGAAAACCCAGAGAGGGCCAAGTGTTTCAATAATAGGAAAGCTGTTAAATAGATTACCACATGTCCCATAAGGTTCCTTGTGAACCTGAAAGTCTTTATAACTTGAGTTCGTGTATTGAGAGATTAAAATGTTTCAACCAAACACCTTTTCCTTTGATTGGAAGAACGGAGCCTCTCGGCCAGTGGTAGGTACATTGCATTGGCATTCTGGCTTAGGTTAGGGATTTAGCTATTTATTCCTTGTTGCTAATGGGAAAATGTGACCTGATTTTTTAACCTTCTCTTTCCCAATAATGAATTGAAGTCCATCATGGGAAAGAATTTTAAAATAAAGATATGACTATTTTCTATTGTCCAAGGGGGCACACAAACTATCAGTGAGTTCAGAGAGTACAGAGATTTTAGAATTTAGATATTAATCCCAGTCTTTAAATATTTGCTTGTAACGCTGCAATATTCTTTTACAGAAACCCTAAGTGGCCTGGACACCATTGTGACGCTCCCTCCACACTTGCTGAGGTAAGAGACACAGCAACAGGAACAAAAGTCGCCTTCCATGTTTTCCTAAAGGCCAGATCACCTTAGTTTATAGCAGTGGTTCTCAACCTATGGGTTGCGACCCCTTGGCGGGTGGTCAGACAACCGTTTCACAGGTTCGCCTAGACCATCAGAAAACACAGGCATTTACCATTCATAAAAGTAGCAAAATTACAGTGTTGAAGTACCAATGTAAATAAATGATTTTATGTTTGGGGGTCACCACAACATGAGGACCTGTAGGAGTTGAGAACCACTGGTTTGCAAGTTTTCATCTTGTGTTGTTGGTTGGTTTGGTGTCCCTGAAGTGGGCTATTTCATGGGAACTGACCCAATTTCATCTGTGGGTGAGGGGTGAATGGCGTTAGTGCTACCAAGGAGATGCGCGAGAAGGAAGAACGTGGGCAAGGAGAGGGATGACCAAAGCTACAGGTAACACAAGAGCCGACAGGGAACAAAACCTTCCAGTGCGGCACAGAGAGAAGTTTCTTCTCTGGGAAATGCAGTCAGCCCCAGCTGGAGTGACTTAAGTTCTCTCCCAGTCTGGGCAGGACACCATCTTGCTGATGCTGAAGTCACCTGCAGCAGCTGTAAGACATGATCCGATTTCTCCGCCTTTCTGTCCTTCCCATGCACGTTTTTCCTTCTTTCTCCTCATTGTTGAAAGCAATGCATGTCCTGTGTAGAAAGTAGGGGAAAGAATGAAAGAATAGAGAGTATTCACAGCACACACATAGCAATAATGACTAAAGCCAGCTTTATGGATTTTCTTAAATCTTTTGTACATACATTTAGAGCTTACAAATGAATATGGTATTTTTTATTACATGTTAGTTTTCTACTTGTTTTTTTACTTCATACTATATGAAATGTTTTCTAATTCCAATGTTTTCTTTGAATTAAAATATTGCATTTTTAGTCACATAGCTGTAACCGAATTTATTTAGCAGTTTTTCTATTATGAAAGCACTTGACTATTTCTGGGTCTTTCTGTGACATTGTAAAGAATACCAAATTTACAATCATTTGTAGAGTGTGTTTTCTGCATTGTCAGAAGAGGGGATTTATTAAGAATTTCCATTCAAGTTGTCTTGATTTGCATTTCCCTGATTGCTAAGGAAGTTGAGCATGACCTTAAATGTCTTTTGGCCATTTGAAGTTCTTCTGTTGAGAATTCTCTGTTCAGCTCAGTGCCCCATTTTATAATTGGGTTTATTAGCCTTTTACGGTTTAGTTTCTTGAGTTCTTTATATATTTTGGAGATCAGACCTTTGTCAGTTGCGGGGTTGGTGACAGTGTCCTTTGCTTTACAGAAGCTTCTCAGTCTCAGGAGGTCCCATTTATTCAATGATGCCCTTAGTGTCTGTGTTGCTGGGGTTATACGTAGGAAGTGGTCTCCTGTCCCATGTGCTGTAGAGTACTTCCCACTTTCTCTTCTATCAGGTTCAGTGTGTTCAGACTGATATTGAGGTCTTTAATCCATTTGGACTTGAGTTTTGTGCATGGTGATAGGTATGGATCTATTTTCATTCTTCTACAGGTTGACATCCAGTTTTGCCAGCACAATTTGTTGAAGATGCTCTCTTTTTTCCATTGTATACTTTTAGCTCCTTTGTCAAAAATCAGGTGTTCATAGGTTTGTGGGTTAAAGTCAGGGTCTTCTATTCTATTCCCTTGGTCGACTTCTCTGTTTTTATGCCAATACCAAGCTGTTTTCAATACTGTAGCTCTGTAATAGAGTTTGAAGTCAGGGATGGTAATGCCTCCAGACAATCCTTTATTGTGTAAGATTGTTTTGGCTATCCTGGGTTTTTTGTTTTTCCATATAAAGTTGATTATTGTCTTCTCCAGATGTGTGAAGAATTTTGATGGGATTTTGATGGGGATTGCATTGAATCTATAGATTGCTTTTGGTAGAATTGCCATTTTTACTATGTTGATCCTCCCAATCCAGTAGCAAGGGAGATCCTTCCATTTTCTGGTGTCCTCTTCAATTTCCTTCTTCAAAGACTTAAAGTTCTTGTCAAACAGATCTTTCACTTCCATGGTCAGAGTTACCCCAAGATATTTTATGCTATTTGTGGTTATCATGAAAGGTGATGCTTCTCTGATTTCCCTCTCTGCTTCCTTATCCTTAGTGTATAGGAAGGCAACTGATATTTTTGGAGTTGATCTTGTATCCTGCCACATTACCAAAAGTGTTTATCAGCTGTAGGAGTCAACTTTAAGATACCATCTTACACCTGTCAGAATGGCTAAAATAAAAAAAAAACACCAATGATAGCCTTTGCTGGAGAGGTTGTGGAGAAAGGGGTACACTCATCCATTGCTAGTGGGAATGCAAACTTGTGCAACCACTTTGGAAAGCAGTGTGGCAGTTTCTCAGGAAATTCGGGATCAACTTACCCCTGGACCCAGCAATACTACTCTTGGGAATATACCCAAGAGATGCCCTATCATACAACAAAAGTATTTGCTCAACTATGTTCATAGCAGCATTGTTTGTAATAGCCAGAACCTGGAAACAACCTAGATGCCCTTCAATGGAAGAATGGATGAAGAAAGTATGGAATATATACATATTAGAGTACTACTCAACAGTAAAAAACAATGACTTCTTGAATTTTGCATGCAAATGGACAGAAATAGAAAACTATCCTGAGTGAGGTAAGCCAGACCCAAAAAGAGGAACATGGGATGTTCTCACTCATATTTGGTTTCTAGCCATAAATAAAGAACATTAAGCCTATAATTCTTGATCCTAGAGAAGCTAAATAAGAAGGTGAACCCAAAGAAAAACATATAGGCATCCTCCTGAATATTAACCTTCATCAGGCGATGAAAGGAGATTGAGACAGAGACCCACATTGGAGCACCAGACTGAAATCTCAAGTTCCAAATCAGAAGCAGTTGGAGAGAGAGCATGAGCAAGGAACTCAGGACCGGGAGGGGTGCACCCACACACTGAGACAATGGGGATGTTCTATCGGGAACTCACCAAGGCCAGCTGGCCCGGGTCTGAAAAAGCATGGGATAAAACCGGACTTGCTGAACATAGCGGACAATGAGGACTACTGAGAACTCAAGAACAATGGCAATGGGTTTTTGATCCTACTGCACGTACTGGCTTTGGGAGAGCCTAGGCAGTTTGGATGCTCACCTTACTAGACCTGGATGGAGGTGGGTGGTCCTTGGACTTCCCACAGGTCAGGGAACCCTTATTGCTCTTTGGGCTGACGAGGGAGGGGGACTTGACCGGGGGAGGGGGAGGGAAATCTTTAATAAATAATTTAATAAATAAATAAATAAAATACAAATAAAAGTAAAAAAAAAAAGAATTTCCATTCAAGAAGACTGAATAAGCATTATGCTTCCTTGTTTAACTTGCTACCTCTCCTATTATATTTGCTCCAGACGTACAAGTTGTATAGACTCCATGTTAGTCAAAGCTCCATAAAGCTTGCAAACGGGCAGAATGATAGCAACACACATGACTAGCAAAGAGCTGGCCCCAATGGCCCTGTAAGAACCACAAAGGCATGCTAGTTTGAGCAGGTTTTTTCCTGCTTCTCTACCCCTTTCTGAACCCTTCTGGAAACTGATTTGCTCAACATTGACTTCGCCACGCCAGCTTTTCCATCTCACCTCTCACGGTCACTTGCCTGCTTTACAGAGGAAAAGGGCAAAGCTGTTGCCATCCTGGATCTGCTCTGCTGAGCTGTCCTAGGATGTGAAGCCAGCATCCCAACACAAAGAACTGTGAAAATACCAGCCCACGGGTACAGGAAATGATAATTAGAGCCCGAAACATGTCTTTGTGCAACTTGGGTAATTTGACTTCTTGGTTTTCAATAATCTTGAAGGAGACCTAATCTAGCTGTAAGATGATAGATGAAAATAACTTTTGATAAAATCCCCTTCATTTTATGTAGACCTACACAGACAAGATTTCTTATTGTTTACATCTGTAAAATAACACAGACATATAATTGGTGCTTAACCAGTCTTTATCATAAGCAGTAGGTAGTACTCGTCCATAGATAAATGGACTAATTGAAGGACTCAACAAATCCTCTCCATTTCTTCACAAATGCATTCCCAGTGAAATTGCTTTTTCCCTGTTAACAATATTAACATTTTTATAAATAATTGTTAATGTTCTTTGGATCAATTGTGTGCATTAGTAATGATAGCTCAGACTGAAAGCAAATCGAATGCTTTTAAGCTCCAGTCCCAGGACATTTTTAAAAAACATCATTTTACGTATACTTTGTTGTGAAAAGCATAATGTGGAGATTCATAAAAGCCTTTCAAGCATTAAGTCAAATTATATTTAGAAAAAATTTAGTGGGGAAAGTAGAATGGAAATGTGAGTTTAAGGAGGAAAAGAGAATAATGGCAGTATTTTTTTTATTGTTAAAGGTGAGTTTGTTCTCTTGGTTTTGGTGGATTAAAGTCATTTTCAGGTTGCTGTGGTTCTTATTTAGAGTTTGTTAGATACATCTAAAAGATAGTATGTTTTAAGTGAAATTTTAAATAATTCCAATATGCAACAGCTATAGCATTTGTGATCAAAATTATATTGGAAAAAATATCTCAAATTTAAAATAAATGAAAACAAAATCTTAAATTTTTCTTAATGATGATATAAGCCAAAAAATTCACCTTGACCACTGTTCAGAAGGTTGCTTCACAAACCAAAGTATTATTCAATCTGAAAATGAGGCTTTTGTGAATCTAAATCTGTGGTAGGAGCTCAGCCTCCAGGGTGAGGATAGTAGGTACCAATGGCAGTAGAGCAGGGGTCTGCTCTGCTGTGTCCACAGGCAACTGGGGGCCCCCTGAGATGCCTCAGCAGATAAGGACACTTGTCCGAGGACCTGATTGGATCAAAAAGTCCGTATGTGGAAAAAGAGAACCAACTTTGCCAAGATGTTCTCTTACCTTCACCCATGTATGGAGGCACATGCATGTACGTACACTCACACATACACACACACACATCATGAACAACAGCAATGATAGGGACATGCATTTGGTCCTCCTTTTTCCAGTGGTATTTGCCTTCCTTTCATAGCCAGCTGATCATCTTCTATCCCCGAGGAAAGGTTGACAGAATTTGTGGGAAGGGTTCCGGAAGAAGAACCGTGGATGGCTATGTCTGCAGGAGTCCTTACCTAAAATCATCATTATTTAGAATATAATTCAAATACTTATCCTGGTGGCAGAGCTGTGCCATTGTCTTTGTGTACAGCAGAATGTGCAGTACTGTATTTTAGCTGCACAGCAAAGTCTGTCAAACGGGTTGCACGGGGCACTGAGCCAGCCACATGAACGAGACATATCAGAGACTTTTATTCTGGAAGGGAAGAATGAAGACATCCATGGCTACCTTGTTATATAGCATGGATTTATTACAGATGTACATGCTCGTATAAGGAGGCTTCAGGAGGTTTGCAAGTCACAGTTATGTGAGCCTCTCAGAGTCTCTTCTGGAACACAGGAAGAAGTCATAATTAGAGCCAAGAGGAGCTATGGAGTTACCAGCAGTGTGGATGACTGCACTGTGTTGTTATTAGGGAAGCGGTACAATGAGCTATGACAGATACTCATTAACGTGGATTTGCTCTGAGTCAGCTCTTTACCATGTAGACTGATTCATCTGCTAGGCCCTGTGCTGTTCCCTTTTCGTTGCTGTTTTGCTTTTATTGATAGACTGATTGATGACTGATTTTTGAAGGTGGTGTCTCTAAAAGCTTGTTTTGGACAGGGCCATAGGGAACCATTCCAGCATGGAACACTTTGGCTGTACTGTGCTCTTGGTCTTCCTTTCTTAACTCTTGCTCTCGGGTTAAATACATGACCGTTCCGATAAACAGTTACTAGTAAGGCTTTGACCATTTGTGAACACTAGCAATGCTGGCACGCCTCAGAAGCACACTGAGCCATTGCGAGACCTGTGTGGTATTAACCTTCCCCCTCTTACGCAACTGCTTTTAAAGACTTCTCATGCAAGCCTCCATGCAAATTAACATGCGTGATTTAAGTCATTGCTGAGTACAAAGTGCATTTTAGGGGAGGAACACCCTAGTGGGAGTAAGGGAGCTGTCAGGAGACACTGCCTATGCGGGAAGGGTGCGATGAACTAGTCCTCTGGACTCTTCCTTCCCCAAACTTGTTAGCTGGTAATTATTTTCATCCTTCTGCCTGCCATTCATCTAACCTTGCTTTTGACTTGGGAGCTGAGCATTCCTGGTCTTGGTTTGTCATGCTGAGTCTGCACTCCCCTGCCCTTTCTTCCCCACTTCCCTCTCCTTGAACTTCAAGGTCCTACCTGTGTTTCTGGAAGGCTGAATAAAACGTGTCAACTCAGGTGCTGTCTCAGTGTCCCTTTATTCAAAGAGACCATCCAGAGTGCAGACTGAGCCATAGGTTAGGGTCACCATCTCCATGTCTCCCTTGTGATACACACAGTTAGTTCAGGGCGTTTCCTAACCATGACTTTGTAAAATACTTCTGACCATGTCGGACTGCCACCCACATTCATGGATTCTATTGTGGTTCTAATTTTTTGATCCAGTGATAAAACGACCTGAAAGTTCACATTAAAGTTATCGTTGGTTTGGTCATAGCACAAACCAAATCAACGGTAGCTTTAATGGTAACTTGCAGGACGAGCAGGGAACGCCTGGCCTCAGCCCCCTTGAGGTGACCCATCTTCAGCTTTGGAAACCACTGTGTCACCCTTTCCTGTGTGCCGTAGTCCTTGTGAGGGCTTGATTATTCAGATGTCTGTCTTACCTGAAAACGTACAGTTCGCTTTTTCTCTTCTCCATCAGTTGAAAGGGCAGGACCTCGTGCCTGAACCATGGGCCTATTGGTAACATTGTTATTTGTAATGGTTGCTTCTCCCAGATGGGTCTCAATTTGCCAGCCCATTCCCTGGGAATGCTCTCGTCAGAGGGACCTTCCTAGAATTCTCCGCCCCTTAGAGTCCTGTTTTCCACCTGCCCAGCCATCTCTTCTCTCCAGTAGATTGCTGACCTCATATCTGCGGAGCAGTGAGTTTGGACACCTTCACTGGCATGGTTCTGTGTGAATCTACTCAAAAGGGGATTTTCCCTTCATATCTAAAAATGCCCAGAAACCTCAGGTCTCCGTTGCATTGGTAGAGCTGACTGAATTTCAGATTTACAATCCATCTTGCTTGTATTTCCGCACAGTCTCTTATCTAAGATCAGGATTGAAGTGAAACCAACGTACAGAACTAGATCCTGTCTTCCAAAGGATTTGGGTTTTTTTTTCCATATTTTTGAGTTAATCTTGATTTTAAATGGGATATTAAACTTTATCTTCCGGAAGTGTTAGTGCTCCCTTAGATTGTATGCCTAAGACTAGTATGAAGGGTTCACACACCACCACCACCACCACCACCACCACCACCACCACCACCACCACCACCACCACCACCACCACAGCCAGGCCTGGTCCTGCATTCATACTGTCAGGAAGACCTTGTGGCTACTGCGTGTCCTCTTTCCTGGTATGTTTAATGAAATGTCTGCCTCTTGTAGTGCTTGTTTGTACATCCTAGACATTACCCCATTTAAATCCTAGAGCCCCTCCTCAGTTGAAATAAAGCATACTTGCCATAGATGATCTGTATTCTCTATACCAAAGCTGAGACCGGAACCATTGATCAAGAAGTACTTGACTTATAACCCAATGTTTCTCCTCTGTATGGGACTCTGGAATAGTGGGGTGTACTCGGGCTGTTCTCTTCATCAAGGTCATCTGCTGTGTGTTATCTGTAGCCTTTCTTTCTTATTTTGTTGACCTTGAAGATCGCTGGGGTCCTTCACCCTGCCATGTAGAAATGGCCCCTCTCCTCTGAGTCTCATGCCCCTACTATGATTCCACCATGGAGCTTATCCACCACATCAGAAGTTATGTAGAGATCAGTGACCAGAGCCTGTAGTAATATGGAGCGGCGGGGCTGTGTCCCCGCCACCTGGCTGCCTGCCCGGCTAGCTTATGCCCCGAAATAATTACACAGACACTGTATTCTTTTAAACACTGCTTTGGCTCATTTCTACCTAGCCTCTTCTAGGCTAACTCTCGCACCTGGACTAGCCCATTTCTTATCATCTGTATAGCACCGGTCTTACCGGGAAGATTCTAGCCTAAGTCCATTCTGGGTCGGAGCTTCATAGCGTGCGTCTTCCCTGGAGCAGGTAGCATGGCGTCTCTCCTGCGTCTGCTCAGGAGAGGAGAGCTGCGGAGTCTGACCTCACTTCCTCTTCCTCCCGGCATTCTGTTCTGTTTACTCCTCCCACCTATCTCCTAACCAATGAGAGCCAAGCAGCTTCTTTTATTTTAACCAATGACCTTCCTCCATCATTTCCCCTTTTTCGGTTTAAACAAAAAAAGGCTTTAACTTTAACATAGCAAAATTACATATAACAAAACAGTTATCAAGTAAAAGTTACATCAGAAACATTTATACATATAACAAAATTGACTGTAAATCTCTATCAATAAAGCAAAATCTATACTAATGCAAATTATTCATGTCTATATCATATCCCCCTTTAAATGTAAAAGAACATTTATAAACCATATTTGGGAACAGGGGCGCAGTTTTTTCTCTCCAAACTGCTTCCTGCTGAATGGGGGCGTCGTTAATTAGGTCTTTCATGGTATAACCTGTGTGCTACTTTCATCTCAGTTGGCAGTTGAGCAGAGCAATTTTCTGAAGGTGTTCACACCAACTCTTCAGGAGGACGTGGTCCATCATACCAAATCGGAATAGAAGAAATCCATAGAGTCTCATCCTCTGTGAAAACAAAAGAAGACTCTCTCCAAAGCATCATATCCTTAGACCCAAATTCTGAAATCGTAATACCCTTATATCCATTCTGGTTTAGCTTGGCAGCCCATGTAATGAAATGTCTCTCTGTACTTAGCTCCTTCACAGTCAAAAATTTTAAAGAAAACACAATAATACAAAGAATCCAGACTCTCTGTGAATTTTCCATTTTTACGCGGCTTATTTTTATTTATATCTATAACTCTCTGTACTCTGTCTCTTTAAAGACTTTACTTTTACTTTTTTCTTTTTAAACCATTAACTTTATTCTCTATTCTTTTTCTTCTCTCTCCCAAGCCAACGTACATTCATCCAACAGTGTGACTCATTTAGTGGTCTGAATCTGTCCTATTGTGAATCTGCAATTTTTTACTATCCAGGAGCACTTTTGATTTGTGCCTTTAAATCACTAGGCGCTTAAGAATCTAAGCTGTGACATTCCTGGGTTAACCTTTTGCTTTTTGAGCGTATATCTTTGACCTGGAAAAGCTCTGTAGACCAGGCTGTCTTTGAACTCTCAGAGATCCGCCTGTCTCTGCCTCCCAGGCATTGGGATTAAAGGTGTTTGCTACTACACGTTGAACTCACAGAGATCTGTTCGTCTCTGCCTTCTAGGCACTGGGATTAAAGGCGTGTGCTGCCACACCATGAAGTCACAGAGGTTTACTTTAAGAATTTTAACTTTTAGTCTGCATATATTTTTAACACACAGTAAACCATTTAGAAATTTTCTTTGTCTTTGAATCTCTCTTTACTGTATATCTCTCTTTTTCTGACCACATGAGTCTTTAATTTACCAAACAATATCAGTAGGACTAAAGCCGTGGCTTTGACAGCTGGATCCTTAGCTTTCCAGCCTCATGGCTGAGGTACTGGCTGTAGCCATGTTTATAGCCACAACTGGCGTTTCAAGGTCCCTGCCAGCCAGCGAGCTACAACAGACAACACTCAAGTCCTCTCTCGGTAGCCGGCCCTCCTGCCTCAAACAGTCAGAGTTTGCCCTGGCAGGACAGCCCAGAAAGCCGGCATTTTTAAACGGCACAGCTTTTTTCCTGCTCTGGCTGAAAACGGAAAAGCATGCGTTCAGCTTTTCGTCACCACCGTTTAAGTGTTTCGTGGCAGGACCTCTTAATGAGCTGTAGGGATTTGCAGCTGAAGCTGAGTCAGGAAAATTTCAAAATGGAGGACGTACCATTTTGTGCTAGCTCTGGGGCCACCAGGTAGGAGTGGCACTCAGCACTTTAATTCTGAGACTGAGCGTGCAGCACAGAAATTCTTTTCATCCAAGTTACATCCAAATCTGACACGCAGAGCACTGCGCAGTCTGAAAACATGTCTCTGTATGCCAGCAGGAATCCACCATGCTCTTACGCCTGCCTAAGCCTGATTCTGCCTTCTGCCCAGGAGCAGGCAGGGAGCTCTGAGTCACCGTCAAGGTCTCAGAGCACTCTCCTTCCGATCCCAAGCGGGAACATAAACATAAAGCCAGAGTGTGCACTGGCGGCAAAGCCCCAGGAAGCCACACTTTAAAATAACGCAGCTTTTTTTTTCTGCTGCTGTTGCTGAATCAGGAAATCTCTCTACAGCACGCCACCAATAAACAGCAAAAATCTGTGTTAAATGCTCTCTCCCTTATTTTTAAGCCTTCTCGGGTTTTTTAAGTGGGTTTAGTCCATCACGTGGGCGCCATTTGTAGTAATATGGAGCGGCGGGGCTGTGTCCCCGCCACCTGGCTGCCTGCCCGGCTAGCTTATGCCCCGAAATAATTACACAGACACTGTATTCTTTTAAACACTGCTTTGGCTCATTTCTACCTAGCCTCTTCTAGGCTAACTCTCGCACCTGGACTAGCCCATTTCTTATCATCTGTATAGCACCGGTCTTACCGGGAAGATTCTAGCCTAAGTCCATTCTGGGTCGGAGCTTCATAGCGTGTGTCTTCCCTGGAGCAGGTAGCATGGCGTCTCTCTCTGAGGTGTCTGCTCAGGAGAGGAGAGCTGCGGAGTCTGACCTCACTTCCTCTTCCTCCCGGCATTCTGTTCTGTTTACTCCTCCCACCTATCTCCTAACCAATGAGAGCCAAGCAGCTTCTTTTATTTTAACCAATGACCTTCCTCCATCATTCAGCGCCTGCCCGGCTAGCTTATGCCCCGAAATAATTACACGGAAACTGTATTCTTTTAAACACTGCTTTGGCCCATTCCTATCTAGCCTCTTCTAGGCTAATTCTCACATATTAATTTAGCCCATTTCTAATCATCTGTGTAGCGCCCCTAGGTGCGCTTACCGGGAAGATTCTAGCCTAAGTCCATCCTGGGTTGGAGCTTCATAGCATGCGTCTTCCCTGGAGCAGGTAGCATGGCGTCTCTCTCTGAGGTGTCTGCTCCGGAGAGGAGAGCTGTCGAGTCTGACCTCACTTCCTCTTCCTCCCGGCATTCTGTTCTGTTTACTCCTCCCACCTATCTCCTAACCAATGAGAGCCAAGCAGCTTCTTTTATTTTAACCAATGACCTTCCTCCATCAAGAGCCAATGCTTAAGAAACCATCTATTTTTGTGTCTCCCAGCTCAGTGCCTAATAAACCTTTTGGGGATGAAAATGGCCTTTCAAATGTTTCGTCATTCAGTTTATGGACTGTGTGTCTTATTTCCTGTATCCTTAGACATTATAGTATTTGAGGAAATCACCAGTAGAGTTGAATCTCAGCTCTGGTAATAGGCCTTTTAATATCTTACTAACTGAGGAAAACCTCATACCCAACCCATTGGTCCCAGCTAGGGTAGACTTAGACCTGAGCAACAGAATGTGTCTCCATAGTAGATGAATGGTGGCATGGGAGTGGTCATTGTCAGGACCCTGATCCTTATTCTTATTCCATGCCAAAGGATGCTCAGACATTCTCAGGAAGTTCCCAAAGAGAAATTCTTAAACCACTGAAGTTTTTTTCCCCCCTTTGGATTCTATTGGGTTATAAACCAAACATTTCTAGACCATTTGTTCTGTCCTCAGCAGCACTGGTAAATGAAACAAGGGGCACCTATGACAGGTGTCTTAATTTCATTTATTAGTGGGTAGAAGAGGGCAAGGACTCAGAAGTACCTAACCCAACTCCCAACATGAATTCCATGTGTAGTATTTCAAACTTAAAGAAAAAAAGAAGGTTCATGACTCCTACCAAAATTGTCTCTTTCCTTATACCCAAGGAACTTAAAACATACTGGTCTAGCTGAGATAAGGCTGTCGAGGGAATCCTCGAGCTCTCGTGTTAAAAGGCAACCCCTGGCAGCAGACCTCCGGTTAGCACTGCACAGGGCTGCCCTGGGAACAGCAGCAGCTATTTCTCCAACATTATTAGCTCAGCTGCTATTTTGCTTTCCTTCTCCGTGATTCTTTGCAGCCAATAATAACTTAATTACTTTCTCTTGCCAGTTCTGCTTCCAAAAAAACTCTGTAGTGTTTCTTGCCATTTGTACTCGTGTGTCTTCCACCCTACTTTCTCCAGCCTTCTGCTTTAGTGTGGCTGCCTTTTCTGGACGCATCTTGCCACGAATAAGCTCATAATACATGCCTCCTTATCTTGACATAGGGACCTACTGGCCTTTCCTGCAGATGAAAAATAAAAAGTGTATCTGTCAGTATTTGTGCTTGGAAAGACACACCCATCACGGCTCTCCAGTCTTTGTATTATTTTACTTGTTTGGGTTTTTGGTTTTTGGTGTTTTATTTTTTGTTGTTGTTGTTTTGGTTTTTCAAGACAGAGTTTCTCTGTGCAACAGCCCTAGCTATCCTGGAACTAGCTATGTAGACCAGGCTGGCCTTGCACTCACAGAAATCCTCTTGTCTCTGCCTCCCAAGTGCTGGGGTTAAAGCCATGTGCCACCACCCCACAACTTCAAGGCTTTTTGGCTGTGTTGACCTATTTAATTTTAGTTCTGTATTTTCAACCTCAGAGTAACCGCTGCATGTTGTGTGATACTTTTTGTTTGTAGTTTTGATTGAGAACACCTGTCTGCATCAGCTGGGAAAGGCCATGACTTATGATGACAACAGAGAACCCCACAGCTGTTGTGGGGAGGCAGTTTTTGTCTTATCAGTGGAGTTCCTACCTTTCCCCACCTTCTTTTCCCTTCTTACATTTGGGTATTGTGAAAGTCACAGGACAGCCTCCTCAGGTGTTGGTTCCCATTTTTCACTTTGCCTAAGCCAGGGTCCCTTGTTTTGTGGTCTTCCCCATCTCTGGCCCTCATCCTCCCTTGCTGTTGGGGTGCTGAGATTATAGAAGAGTGAAACCACATCTGGCTGACTGTCGGCTCTGGGGGTCTGCACTCAGGGCTTCAGGCATGCTTGCACGGTGACGTGCTTTATCCACTGAACTGCCATTCCAGCCCCTAGTCCCTGCCTTCCTTACGAAATGGAGAGGCGCCCATAGACTCTGTCACCTCCCACTGTGGAGCAGAGGAAGCAGAGGATGCTGGGTAGCTGGGCTAGCTGAGGAGTAAATATTAGCATACTGCCCGACAGGTGCTTCTACAAGGCTCCTGCCCTGTTCCTGGTGGATTTCAGGCCCTTCTGGGTAGAAGCTCATTGCTATGACGACTCCTGCTTGCTGCCCCCTTACTCTCCTCCCTGGCACAGCCGACTTCTCTTTGAAGTGTCACACCAATTTAAATGTATTTGGGCTTTATTGAGCCAAGTTCTGCTGAGTTTGGCTAGCTTTTTATCTGGGGGGGGGGGAGTACTTAATAGGGACTTTAATAATTGTTGGTTATTCTAAATCTGGCTGATTTTCTGTTTGGCGAGGATTCTTGATCTTAATCTGAAAGGGAACCTGGGGAGACATTGTCAGCCTCATTGGGGCACAGTGGACAGCTTTTCAATAAAGTCTTGTTGTGGAAAAAAAGTCTAGTACCCCCCAAAGCAATTTGTCTTAAATAAGTGAGTAAAATAACATTTCAGTGCTGGGCACAAAAGACTTCCATCAAGGACAAAGTTCCATGCATGTAGAGTGGTTTTAGCCATGCTGACCCTGAAGCCTGCCTCATAAATCAGATCTGGCAGCTTCTTCTCCTTCCCACCACTTTAGAAGAGGGAGTATTCCTGTCACCTTTGACTTAATGTTCGTGACAACACTAGACCCATTCCTAATGTTTAGGTAGCTTCTTCCCTGCATATCTGTCAGTGGCAAACAGGTCCTAATGGTGTCCACATTCTATTCCCTTTGATAAGCAAGACTGCAATTAGCCTCAATATAGGCTTCTGGCTCATAGCCCAATGTAAAATCACTGTCTAAGTGACACAGTCTCCACTTGTGGAAGCCATAATGTAGCAAAGACGTGCAGCCTCCACCCCAGCTAAGACGGAGGCGTTGTCAGCCTTGGCGGGTATTGCTTTGCTTTGCTTTTTTTCAAATTTAACTTCTGTATTGATTCTTTGAGAATTTCACATCATGCATCCCAATTCTGCTCATCTCTACCCCCCACCCTCCCCTCATCCCTGCAGCACTGCCCACCAAAGAAAACAAAGTAAATGAACAAAAACAGGAACCAACCAAACAAAACAGACAAAACGTCTTCGCTTCTCTTTCTCTCCTGCCTCTCCAGCACCTCTTTATTCATCCTGACGGCATGGGGGGGCCTCAGTGTGTCACACAGAAGACCCTTTTGTCCTATCAGCTTTACTAGCAAATGCTCCCTGCAGTGAGTCACTGGTCTGACTCAGGGCCTCGGGTTTCTGGTACACCATCATCATTGGATTCTCACCGGAACTCCTCTGGGATATCTTGTGGCCACCCCAAGTCTTGGAGATCCTGCAGGTATTATTCCACAGGACCAGTCCCTTCATGAGCTCCAAAATTTCCTAGATGGGATAGATGCTAGGGTGGGCCAACCCCAGGCCCACTTGGCAGGTATTTTCAGGGGTCACCAAGGTATGAGTCGGGAAGCCATGGCTACTCATCCTTCCTTTATGACAAAGACGTGATGATTTTCTCACACTTTTGTATGAATGGATGCCTTCTTTGAAGAGACATACCTCCCACCCACCCCCTAAAAAATCATTAATTTTGTGTCTTAGTTCTTTCCCTATCACTTGACTAGGATACGATGTATGCTGTGCCAGTTTTTCTATGTGTGTGTGTTTTTTTTATAATTAATTGTATGGCTACTTTTAGAGCAACATCCTTGTTTTAGTTTCAGAGTGTGCCTCTGAGAGTTGCTTCTGACTGTAGAAGTTGGTTCTAGGTGATGTGTGTGATGCTGAACCTATCAGTTCCAGGATGTCAGTGGCTCAGGGAGTTTGTATCTCTCGTCTTCACTGTTTTGGGGGATAGTGTCTTTTGCAGACACTTCTTAGAAAAAGCTAGAATTGTTCTTTGTTTCCTGGGAAATTTTTATTAGATATTTTATGTCTTATGTTTTATTTTACTGCATATTTAGATCTAGGTGAAATGTCTGTGTATCAGTCTCCGAGTCTCAGTGGTATCATGATATCTTGATATCTTTTTCAGGATAAGTTCAATGCCTTCGACACCAGACTTACTGTGTGCCTCTTTGAGCGTCTACACTTCTTGATGTGCTCAGGAGCCATATTTTCCCATCTAAGTTCCAGGCATCTTAGAACACAAGCTCCCAAGTTTCAAATTTAGTTATGGTTTAGGGGACCCTTTTAATACTATGAATGCTGTTCTCACTGGCCCATGGGCAGTCCAAACTCTATGGCTTGGTGAGCCCTGGAGCTGGAGTGAGGAAGGATGCTCCTGAGCCAGCCCAGGGCGGACCCAGGACAACTGGATGCCAAAAATCTCCTTGTTAAGTCCTTGCAAGGTAGCACTTCCTCCATGGTTTAACATATAGGTCTGTTTGTCTACCAGCTCCCAATCCTTCCTTTCTCTACTTAGGGAAGAACTAATGTCTACAGAAATTAATTTCATATAGAAAATTATTTGATGAAGCATCATTTCTGAACAGTTTTTTGAAAATGTGCTCTTTTGCCACCACTTGTGAGCACAATATAATGTTCTGGCGTGTGCATTGGCACACCTTGCATAAGACAAATTTCAGTGCAACTTCTAAAAAAAACACACAGAAGTTTGAAAGAGTGTTCTGAACTCAGAACCAAGAGGCAACTCGTGAATTATTAGAGTGATCAAGATTAGTATATATGCACGATGTTGCCAGGGAATGACCTAAATTGACTTTGCGTCTTTGGAAAGCAGAGGAAACTCCACGGAATTGATGTGAATACCCACCGGGAAAGCCTGAGTAATTATGTAATGAAATAAGTAATTCTGACTTCTCCCAGCTTCCGCTGCCTTGGCCCTGTGGTGAGTCTGCAGCAGCAATTCTTAGGACTCCTTCAGTGGGTGAAGATGAGTGAAAACTTAAGAGATTTATTGAGAGAAAACTTAAGAGAGGCTTATGTCATACCATAGCTGAAGAATTGCTTTTAGAACACATTAGATTCTGAGCTGAAGCAAGCTTAGTGTTTCAATCAAATGAAATCCAGAGGAAGTCGTTATGTTTCAAAGATATTTTTCCCCTCCCAACTGTAACTTCTGTGTTGCTTGCTTTCTGTCGTAAATCCCGTTTTGTTTCTTTCTGTATTTACCAAAGCTGGGAGAAAACTTTTCAAACACAAAAGGGTTTTTGTCTGCAGATCTCAGAGGCAGCTGGTGGGGAAAAGCTGCGTGCAGTGTGCGCTGTTGTCGCAGAGATGCAGAGGAATGGGAAGGGCAAAGGGTGGGATCTGAGGACCGGGGCCTCCAACATCAAGTGCTGGAGAGAGCTGCCAGGTTTACTGCCTAAACTTTTCAGTTAAACCCTAAACCCTAACAGAAAATGAGCTCACATGACATTAGCTGAAAAGGTAGACGGACGCCTTGGTGGGTTTCAGGCAGTGAAAATATAGATGTGATTAGAAGTCAACAGGATATTTGATTAAGAAAGAAACACAGCGCTGGTTTCTGGTGAGCACGCCAGGCAGCAGGATGAAGGATAACTCTGTCAAAGATTGTTTCCGAGATTGCCTGTTAGCTCTGTCAATGTCAGTCTCCTCGGCGAGGAAATTGTGTTGAGTTCTGTTTGGGGGGGGGGTGGGGGGGAGTAAACAGGTGGGTGCAGGTGTCCTGGACTCAGAGTCCAACCCGCAGCGTTCTGCATGCAGAGAGCACAGTGAGAGTGAAACACAAACTTCCTCTCGAGGAAGATGCCCCTTGCTGGGGTGGGGAGTGAGCGTGTCAGGACAGAACACTAGGTCCTGTGTCTAAGTCTGCCGTGTATGATATTAAGCGCATTATTATGCCCACTGATGTCTTTAAAACTGAAAGGTAGGCAAGCAACTCTGTGACCAGGATGGGGACATGATATGACAGGCCACAGAGCAGCACCGTTAGGAGGAAGGTCCTTGTTCTGAACCCCTATGCCCTCTGTGTCTCCCCCATAAATGGCAGGAAAGGTGCTCCCGCCTGTAGAGTCCCTTTAAGAGTGTGTCCCTGTCATGGGCCAATTGAGCAACTTCTTCAGTCCTTTGTGCTCAAGACCTTGTGTACTTGAAATGGCTGAGGTCCCAAGGCTCGCGCTCGCTCTCTCTCTCTCTCTCTCTCTCTCTCTCTCTCTCTCTCTCTCTCTCTCTCTCTCCCCCTTTCTCTCTCTCCCTCCCTCTCTCCCTGTTCCTTCTTTCTTCTTTCTATTTTTATTTTATGTGCATTGGTGATTTGCCTCCATGTAAGTTTGTGTTAGATCCTGGAGTTAGAGACAGTTACAAGCTGCCATGTGGGTGCTGGGAATTGAACCTGAGTCCTCTGAAAGAGCAGTCACTGCTTTAACTGCTGAGCCATCTCTCCAGCCCCACAGGGGTCTTTTAGAGAAGTTTTGGATTACATCTAGTTATCATACTGCACACTAAAACAGATGTTTAAAAGATTGATTTTATTAAAAATTACAATAATAAACCTATTATACTGTATGTTAGTAGAAGTATTTCCCCACCCCCCCAAAAAGCATGTTTAATCTGGGTGTGCCATCTTCAATAGCTATGGAAATTTTCCTTTAATATCCCCATGAAGAATGCATTTCTCATGCTCTATATCAAGGAAGGCTGTACTCTACAGAACACACAATGTGTATAAGTGAATGCCACCCCGACAAACAGGCCTGTGGTATCCTACAAGTCTGAAGAGGAATCCAATGTTTTTCTAGCCTGAGTTCCAATGTGTGGTTTTAGATCAGAAAACAAGCATACCAGAAACAAAGGAGCAGCTAAGAATTGTGAGATGTTAAGAAGCATTATTTCCTGTTCCTAAAGGATAAATAGACCTAACTGTCCCTGGGCTTTTGAACCAGTGGGACTGACCTAGCAGGACTTGGTGCACTTGACAATGCCAATCTTACATGCTTTTGGGGATTGAGCTAACAGGACCGGACATAATTGACCATGAAGTCTTAAATGCTCTTTGGGATGAACCAAGATGGAGGTCAGCAGTTCCGGTGACAGTTAACTAGGAGGACAGTACGTTTCCCCATCCCATAGTACTCCAGCACGCACATGGCAATAGCTGGGTTCAGTTTTTAACAGTTGAAGGCATGTGTCATAGTTAGCATCAGTGGTCAACTCCACACAAACCTATTGTCACCTGGGAAGAGAGGATCCCAATTGAAGAGTTGCCTCCATCCTGTGTCTATGATGTAAGGTATTTTATTGATTACTGACTGATGAAAGATGGCCCACCCTGTCATAGGCAGTGTCATCCCCAGACAGGTAGGCCTGGGCTACATAAGGTGGCTGAGCAAACAAGAGGAAATAAGTCAGCAACCAACTTTGTTCCATAGTCTCTACATTGCTTTCTTTACTTGACTTTCTTTAACAATGGACTGTAATGTTTAAGCCAAGCAAGCCATTTCCTTGCCAAGTTGCTTTTGGTCAGTGTTTTATCATAGCAATGGAAAGCAAATGAAAACAATGGGTAATTGTGGGCATTTGTAAAGTCTCTGGGCTGTTCACTTTTTTTAGAGAAAAAAAGAATGCTGCCTGCCTGCCTGCCCAGCATCTAGCCACCCCTAACCCCAGCCTCACTGGGAGTAGGAGCAGCTTTATGTTAATCAGCCTTATGCATCCCAAGAGGCTATGCCAATGGCTGGTCTGCCACAGCCTGCCCTGCTCCAGAATGCCAGAGGATTGCTATCTGATCCCTGAGGATGCTTATTCTCTCTCTGAAATTTCTCACTGTCCCTCAGTACTTGGAGAGGTCATAACTCCAGCACAGCCATAAAAAGAGAAGAGCCAACAAAGAGGTAAAGCCAGAATTCCAGGGTGGACTAAATGGAAAATGGAAAGACTTGGGTTCGTAATTGTATCGTGGAAACATTGAATTTACCTAAACCCGGAGCCACCCTGCCTCCTGTTTCAAGAAGCTTCAGGTCTGGCTTGTCTATGGCTCTAGCTGCAAGCACCAGTGTTGTGGAATCTCTCTTCAAAGGTAAAGGTGTGTTACAATTGTTTATGCTGCACAATGTTGCTTCAACTGTGTAAAGGTGTGTTACTTTTGTTATGCTGCATTCATTTAATGATGTAAGAATGTGTATTTCTCTATTTAAATATGTGTTGCCTTTGTTTCACCTTGCCTGTCTAAGGCACCTGATTGGTCTAAAAAAGAGCCGAATGGCCAATAGTCAGAGAAAGAATAGGCAGGGCTAGAAGGCAGAGAGAATGAATAGGAGGTGAAAAAGAGAAACAAGAGAGACGCCAGCCAGCAGACACAAGAAGCAGTGAAAATAAGATATAGAGAAGGAAAGAAAAATAAGAAATGCTAAGGCAAAAAGGTAGATAAAGAGAAAAGATTAAGTTAAATGAGCTAGCCAGAGATGAGTCTAAGATAGGCTGAACATTCAAAACTCATAAGAAGTTTCTATACCATGATTTGAGAGCTGGTTGGTGGTCTAAAAGAAAATGCCTGCTACTCACCAGATTCACTCTTCTCAGGGAACCCACATGACTGTCAGGGATGCATGGGAAGGGATGGCAGTCTAGAATCGGGGTGTCCAAACCACTGTTGTCATCTAAATGCGCGTCAAGAAAGCTGTGCATTTGCCCAATATAATACTGTAAACTTGAAGTCTCATGAGAAGTTTTTGCTTTTTTTCCAACTCAATTTCATGATTATGAAGCATGAACTTCGTAGAGGACAACAACATCTTCATGTCACAATAAAAAATATATATATGTGAGCTCTCAAAACCCATGGCAGCAGGCTGGACACTCCTTGCTTTAATGTGTGACCCAAATGTAGTAGTAGTCGTTTTTCATCAGGTTCACCAGTCCACAAATAATGGCACAGAGACTAATTATTAATTATAAAAGCTTGGCCTTAGTTTAGGCTTTTTTTCTAACTATAACTTAACTACCCCGCTCTTATTAATCTATGTTCTACCATGTGACTTGGTTACCTCTCCTCTGTTGCATATGTTCAATTTGTTCTGTGTCCCCTTGACATCCCCTGCCCCCCTACACCTAGATCCATCTCTCTGACTTCTTTCCACCTGGAAGTCCCACCTATTCTCTCCTTCCTAGCTTTGGCAATTCAGCTTTTTATTACAACCATAACAGCAACACATCTTCACATAGAATGCAAATATCCCACAAAACATAATTGATTCAGGGTGTCCCATAGAAAATAAAAGGTTGGACAACCCTGGATGAATATGGCAGCCAAATATCTTGATGGCTGCTTCCACTTATTTTTATTTCCTCTGTAGGTTACGGAGTTGGTTCTAGAGTAGATGCTTGGTACCTCTTCTCAAACAGGGATGAGCACTGAGCCATCTCTGGCATTCACAAGGTATGGGTCTTAGATGGGAATGTTGATATCTTGTCCCACATCCCCAGGCATAGAGATGAATACATGCACATACATGCATGCACACACACATATCCATACCTATGTGAATAGCCAATTGACTTGTGTTCTCTCCCACTTAAATCTAATATCCACCTCCTTATGGTCAGTCTCTAACACAGTTTGACTGGCCCCTAATTCTGAAGGCTCTAATCAGAGCATGTTACTCTTTAGTGGGAATTGTAACTTCATGTATGTTGTTTCGTTAACTTCACACATGGGTATAACTGGCGCCGGTATCTATATTTTAATGAGAATCTGAGGCTTTTTAGAAAAAAATCATTGGCTTGAGACATTGCAACTAAAATACAGTATGACTTCAAGCACAGATGTGAGCGATGCTGTATTCTGCATCTTCAGCAGGCGTTTGTTGATTGTCAGCCACTTAGACGTGTTATCACAGGAACCACTGCTTCTTTCTGTCTCTCCGTCGTTCGTCCCTGGGAAATGTCTCGAGACAGAAAGCATATATGTGAACATCAAAGTATTGGATTCTCCCTATAAATAGAGCCTGATTGACATACTCAAGTTACAAATTCTTTCCACTGTAAATGGTAGAAAGCCCAGCCAATAGTGATCCCAATGAAAAGGGGCTTGCTTTCCTAGTGTGGTAGGCACTCTACAGGCAGGCCCTCAGCACTGGTGGGGTCCTGATTCCTTGGTTTATGATTATATTTCCTTCTTCATGCCACAAAAAAATGTGCTGACATTCCAGATAACATACCTATATCCACAGGACAGAAAGTAGACAAAGAAAAAGATCGAAGATGGAAAGGCAGCCCCAGCTGAACAGGCCTGGTTCTTTCAAGAGAGAAAAGGTATTTCCAGAGCTGCAAAGGAGTCTGGAAATGGATGAGTAGGGTTGTTGGGAAGCCACGGTCCAGTTATTTGTTAGGCTGTTCGAATCTGCTCACTAAGGGCAAGTCACTGAGTCATGGTGGCCTGCTAGCCACACTTCTGAAAGCAGAGGTAGTCATCCTCATTGTACAGCTAGGGCAATAAGACTCATAGGGAACACAAGGGTCTGATCCAGGGCCAGCAGCTCAATGAGATCCCATTTCCATAGGCTCCCATCACTGCATGCACCTTTGCTTCCAAAGCTCTTTTATATCTCATGCTCACTTTAAAAATCCAGTAAAGAGCCAAGTCGTCTGCCAAGGTTGTACCCTGTGCTGATTGGCCAGGAGTGCATCATGGATCTCCCAGAGGTGGACTGGAGTCCTTTTTAACAGACCCCAGCACTTTTTACAGTGCTCTGGCTCTCCTTAGATCTTCCACCTTAAACACCATCAGGAGGCTCCTCACTCAAAATGCTGGCTTCTAGGTGGGTAGTCAAGCTGCCTTGGTAACCCAGCAGGAGATTCTCTGGTTTATCAGGGACAATCCAGTCATTCCAGCCTGCATCAGAACATTGGGTCCTTCTGTGTTCCTAGGGAGGTAAACACTGCCCAGCGTGGTTATAAAGCATGGCACTGAGCGAGTACTCCCCAGCACTTGAGTGTGATTATTTTCCCAGGTCATTTTAACCATGTTCATATTCATCACCAGCAGGATTTTTGGTCACTTGGACCCTGCTGGGCATACCCTTGAGAGAGGCCAGAACAGAGAGTGCTTTGGATACCTTCCTGCAATAGTGGGGAAAACACCATGCATCAGCTCACTTTAACTTGATGGAAACTGTGTGTTCAGTTGCCCTGGTAACCAGGCATCTGTGCAGCTGGCTGCGATGGGGGAACAGGTGGTGGAGTCAATTACTGTGTTTTTGTCCACTTAGGGATTGCTCTCATTGACATTAGGATAGAAAATGAATGGAGAGACCTTTCACCTTCTACCTTGTAGAAAAAGAGCCACTTTTCCTTAAGTAGGGATGCCTACACAGTAGGTATAGCCAATTATTTATTATAATATTTAAAATCCTCACATACCTAATAAATTTTTTTAGAGTCTTTTGCATAGAGCAATGGGTTTCATTATGACATTTTCAAACATTTACATTATATGCTTTGATTTACCCCTCTATGATATGGGATGCCCCTCTTTATACTGTGAATATGTTTTGTTACCATTGGTTAATGAAGGTGCTGATTTTGGCCAACAGCCAGGCAGAATATAGCCTGGCTGGAAATCCAAGCAAAGATAAAGGACGGGGAGGAGGCAGAGTCGGGGAGAGAAGCAAGATGTGAGGAAATAAGCCACAAGTCTTGTGGTAAAATATAAAATAATAAAATTGGGTTAATTTAAAACTAAGAGCTAGTTAATAATAAGCCCGAACCATCAGCCAAACTTTTTTAATTAATATAAGCCTCTGAGTGTTTATTTAGGAAGAAGAGAAACCTTTGTTTATAGCCCCCTTCATGACTCTCAGAAATTTTTTGGCAATTTCCTCTTTCTGTGGGACCTTCTTTTTATTTGTGGTCCATTGACCACCAGGCCACAGGACAGGAGCAGAAGCAGTGAGCAGGGCTTTGTATGGCCTGTAAACATGGTGGAAATAACCTTCCAGGAGGCAGTTTCAGTGTTACAGCTCAGCTTTACTCCAGAGTAAGGGAGCTATATAGATATATAGAATGGGAACTGTGGCAGGGAAGGAGGGGATATCACCTAATTTGCATTATGCATCCTGCTCCTATCAGAAAGCTCCAAGTATAATGCCTAGTTATGTGTGGCAGCATGGTCCTATTGTGAAGCTCCTGGCACAATGTTTCATATGTGGCATCAGGAGAGAGCATTTGCAGGAAACTATGTCAAAGGTCACATCTAAGGTAGGTCAGGCTCAGGGACAGTTTCCAAATAAGGTCAGGCAGAGAGTAGGAAACCCCCACAGCAGGCAGGGGGGAGTCTTCCCTCTTGCACTGAGTTCAGAGAGAGATGTCCAGGCATGGTGGACTACAACCTTTAACCAGCAGGGCCTCCCATCATCTTTCCTCCAAGCAAATGTCCTCACCAGACTTCAAGATCTAAACCAGTTTTCATTAAGTTGTAGGTGTCCTTTGTGGGTGAAGTTTTGCTAACTCACCAAGTCCCTGTTTAGATGTAAGACAACCATGGTCATGCCTGATGCATGTGGCTGTATTGTGTTGGATCTTTGTGGTCTCTAGCATGTCTGAATGGTGAGAATATCAAGATCAATGCAAACTTACAAGCTCCTCCTTTCCATCTATAATAAGTATCTTAGTTGGGGTTGTATTGCTGTGAAGAGACACCATGGCCACGGCAAGTCTTCTAAAGAAAAACATTTAATTGGGGCTGGCTTACAGTTCAGAGGTTTAGTCCATTATCATCATGGCGGGTGACACACAAGAAGACTCTTAGCTGGAGAACAAGCTGCCTGGTCCTTAGGCAGCAGGAGGTGAACTGATTTGAGCTTCAGAGACATCAAAGCCCACCCCCTAGTGATATGCCCCCTCCAAAAACATCATACTTACTCCAACAAGGCCACACCTCCTAATAGTACCACTCCCTATGGGCCTGCTGGGGACCATTTTATTCAAGCCACCACAGTGAGGGTCAGACTACCCGTCTTTACAGTTCCGTTTCTGTGCCCTGACTGGAGCTTGTCATCAGGAAGCTGTCTCCGTCTTCATTTTAGCAGCTGTTGGGCTTTTATTATTTTACCAACAGAACACTAATTACTGCTGCTTTTTTCTTTCTTCCATTATGTTAAAAATAAATAAGTTCTCTTGAGGCTTGAGGAGATAGCGCTATCTATGAAGTGCTTGCCACAGAAGCAAGAGGACCTGAACTCCACCCCTAGTATCCATGTAGTAAGCTGGGCATGGCAGTAATTTCAGCACTGGGAGGCAGAGACAGACAGACTCCCGGGGTCTAGCCTCTTCATCAGTCTCGAGACCAGTGACAGACCCTATCAGAAACCAAAATGGATGGCTTCTGAGGAATGAAAGCTGTGTATATATACACACATGCGCCCATACATACTTGTGCAAGCACACACCAATACAGAATATTGAGTATGTTTGTTTGTCTTCATCAGATGTCTGATGTAGACAGAGTCCTGCAGGCACATAGTGTTGAATATCATTCCAAATGTAACAAAGCAGCATATTCCTGGTACATGCTAGGAACACAGTGCCTCTGGGGTGATTGTGTCCAAGGCAAGCCAAAGCAAAAATCTCCAAATTTTCACACTGAATTTCTAATGAACACTTCTATCGTGCTGGGCCAGAGTCAGCTGTTTTCTGGCAGGTCTTCATCTGACTTTACAAGCCAACAGAGGGAAGTATAGTGTGTGGTGTGTTTAAAACAGGCAACTAGTAAGGAGCCAGACCAAGACTTTGGGTCTTACCCAACACCTATCTCTAAAACGTATTTATTAGGCGAAGTCTAAAAGGATAGCCAAGATTTGGAATCCCCAAACATATTTCTTCAGAAAGTTACTGATTATGGGGAAATGAATTTTACATCATTGTTCACTGATGTTTCTTGCCAAAATGAATTATTTGGTGGGGTTTAGCCATCTCACAGATGGCTGAAAGAATTTCAATGGCTGGAGAAAGAAGAACTTTTAACAGAGGGCCACAGCCATAACTTCAAAATGTTAAAACGTCTCAGTTTGGACTTTGCTAGTTTTAAATTACTTAGAAATTAACAGACTAGGCCAAGCGGTGGTGTCACGAGCACTCAGGAGGCAGAGGAAGGTGAATCTCTTTGAGTTCAAGATCAGCCTGGTCTACTGAGCTAGTTCCAGGACAGCTAGTGCTGTTACACAGAGAAACCCTGTGTCAAAAAAAAAAAAGAAAAGGAAAGGAAAGGAAAGGAAATTAACAGAATACATATATAACACTTATTTTTTGTTTTGTTTTTTTAAAGGGATTGCTGTCAGGGTATAAATGAAAGACAGCCTTACTATAGAAAGTGAAAAAAAAAATCAAAGGCTAAAGAGATGGCTCAACTGTAAAAGGCTAGGCTCACCCCCCCCCCAAAAAAAGTGAAAAAATTCTGGGAACTGTGATTGGCACCCTTAAAATGACACCAGTGTTATGTCACTTGAACTATGCATAAGGTTTTTTATCCCCCACTGTACAGATGAGGATTCTGGTGTTGGGATGATTATTTGCCCAAAGTTGATCAAATCTAAACCTACACCTTGACTACCAAATGAAAACGCCATATCACTTACAAATAATGACCCATAATAGCTAGATTATGTCCTTTAGAGAATGTATATTGAAAACTGGAATATGTAGTATCTAATCCTTTACAGCTTATATATATAGCTTATATATACACTTATGTATGTGGAATATATTTCCATGTATATGTACGTATATATATATGGGATGTATATACATATATATGGAAAACATTTCCTAATGTTAATGCTCTTTGAGAGCATTTTAAAGGCTATTAACACTCCATCAAGCTAATGTGAGGGGAAAAGTCATTTAAATACTGACCTTATCACAGTTAAGGTTTTAATGGTTAGTCAGAAACTGGAATAAAAATCCCAGATAGCCCCTCCTCTTTACAGGCAAAGTTTTATTTATTTATTATTTATTTTCTGTTGTGCCACTCTGACCGTAGTAACCAAGAGAATAACTTAATGGGGAACTATGCATGTGTTTCGCAGCTTCTCAAGTTTCAGTCCATAGTTGCCCCCATGTGCTTTCGCAGGGCATCAAGGTGGGGAAAGTGTATAGCAGAGGACATTTTTCCCCCAAGTCCTTTTTGAGATCTGAAAGCAAGACCCAACCCCAATGATGTCTTTCCTCCAACTAAGTTCCACCTTCTAAAGTTTCCAGAACCTCCCGGAAGAGTACCATTCACTAGGGGACTGAGTTTCCAGTGCATAACCCTTCACACCCGACTCCTAACACAGCTTTTAGGTGCAGCATGCCACTGTGGTATTAACTAAGACCGCTGAGTGGTTGGCAGTGGCTTTCACAAGGACATCCATTGTTAGCTAATGATAAGCCAAGGAGGGTGAGTGTGGTTCCCCAACAGTAATATGACCCTTTCCTGTATAATGAACCTCCAAGCCTCCATATTCTATGCATACCCTGGTGTTGGGGAGACAGTAACACTGCCAGGAGGTTTTCTGGGGGTGCAGAAGGGCACATGAGAGCAGCACTCATGAGGCTGAATGAGTAAATTGAGAAAACGATTTTAAAGTACTGAGCCCATGCTTGAAGAATGGCTGCTAGGCTTGAATGGGTCAGTTGATCCCAGCACCAGAGCCAAAGCTTGAGGTAGTACCTTTGGCCTTTCCATAAGCTCATACTATCCTGATACTTAGCTTTTATGTTTGAGGCTAAATTTAATGGCTCGATGCTGAAACTTTCATGGCTGTAGATAAAAATCAATGAAAGCGTGACGGATAGAGACCGATTTATTCTCTGGCGCTGCGTGCCTGCTTCTCTTACATGGGAGTGTGCTATTCAGATGGAAGCAATTCTTGATTGCTCTCATCTCATAGGAGGTTGTTTTGGGGACAGTGTAGGATAACTTAACAGAGTATATATTGGTTAACTCCTACGAGTGCCTGTGTTTGTTTTTAATGTCATGGATACCTTTGTCTCTGAAGTTAGCATGTGTTGCATTGAGAATGTTACTATGCAAAGGGTAAAGACCCTTCTGCCATAAGGTCCTTAACATTCGAACCTGGACTCCTCCACTTACCAGCTTTGCCCATGGGTACATGCCCCACATCTTCATCTGTGACATTGACCTGATAATGTCTAAGTTCTGGTGAATATGAAATGACATGGCAGAAACTTCTTAGGTCGCAACTGGCTCTGATGCATAGGTGCATCACTTTCCTTCCTTTCCACACCTCCACCTCTAGAGCAGGAGCTAAGGTGTTCCTGTTTTTCCAGCTTTTGACAGTAGGCTCATGCATTCATTAGGGCCTGCTGTTTTAAGGTACATAGTTAGATTGCTAGGTTACGTTATTAACTCGCTCTGAGCCCATTGGCTCATTGGTAACAGAAATAATTACCTATCAATCCTGCATAGTGTTTTAAGCAGTATAATTAAGAGATAAGGTATACCAAGCCTGCTGTCTGCACAAGGTAGGCACTCAGTGAGTAGGGTACTAGCACTAAATGAGGATGACTTTGAAGGACAGCTTTCCGGGCGTCATCCTGGTGATCCCAGAGTCCTCTTCCGGGCATCTTCCTGATGATCACAGAGTCCTCTTCCGGGCATCTTCCTGATGATCACAGAGTCCTCTTCCGGGCATCTTCCTGATGATCACAGAGTCCTCTTCCGGGCATCTTCCTGATGACCACAGAGTCCTCTTCCGGGCATCTTCCTGATGATCACAGAATCCTCTTCCGGGCATCTTCCTGATGACCACAGAGTCCTCTTCCGGGCATCTTCCTGATGATCACAGAGTCCTCTTCCGGGCATCTTCCTGATGATCCCAGAGTCCTCTTCCGGGCATCTTCCTGATGATCCCAGAGTCCTCTTCCGGGCATCTTCCTGATGATCACAGAGTCCTTTTCCAGGCATCTTCCTGATGATCACAGAGTCCTCTTCCAGGCATCTTCCTGATGATCCCAGAGTCCTCTTCCGGGCATCTTCCTGATGATCACAGAATCCTCTTGACTTTTTGTTGGTGTTCTGTTTTTGTTCACTCACTTTCTAGAAAGATTGCTCAGAGTCCCATCCTTTTATTCTATACCTTCACCTTTTTTAGAATTCTCACCCAAAACTTCAGCTACCACTTCCAGATAATTCTAAGGTTTTCCTGAGTTCCATACTAGTTTACCTATCAACAGATGAATGCCCCAAAGGAGCCCCTTGAACTCAGTTCCCAGTGATGCAGCTGGTATACTTTGCACACGCTTCTCTAAACTGTTTCTACAGGAGATCCACTCTGCCCCGTTCTGCCATCTGTGGGTCCCGATCCTCCCTCCATTTCTGTAGACAAGCACTGAATACATTGTATATCCGATGAGGGCCCATATTATAGCAGGGTCGGGTCCTTCCTCATGCTTTCAAATGATCACAACAAGACTATAATAACCAGACAACTACAACAATGGAAAGACAATCACATGAGACCATTGTGTTAATGTTATCATTACTACCCTAAGATATGAGTGACAAGGGGCCTGCCCTGAGGTCATATGGCAGTGGCCCCGTTCTTGCTTTCTTCAGAGCCAACCAGATGTCCCCAGAAACTTGCCTCTCACATTCTCAGTACCTGAGACCTCAGAACTCCTACTTGGACCATGCACACGTCTTCCAGAAACTGCATTTGGGCTTCAGATGCAGCTCTTTTTCAGAGGACATGTGGTACCATAGGTGTTTGGGTCTCTATCTCTAGGCCTGAAAGCTGCCCATGAACAGCTGTTTGTAGGACTTGTGACCTGAAGTGTCTGTATCTGTAGTTAGGAGGCCTCTTGAAGGACAAGTCAGATCGAATAAGTAGGAAGATAAATGGGTGATGTGTAGGGGATTTGAGTAGCACTGTGAAAATTGGGATGCCCAAAGCATGGGTTAAAACTGGACTCTCTGAACATGGCGAATAATGAGGGCTGATGAGAAGCCAAGGACAATGGCACGGGGTTTTGATCCTATGCAATGTGCTGGCTTTGTGGGAGCCTAGCCAGTTTGGATGTTCACCTTCCTAGATATGGACGGAGGGGGGAGGACCTAGGACTTACCACAGGGTAGGGAACCCTGACTGCTCTTTGGACTGGAGAGGGAGGGGGAGAGGAGTGGGAGGAGGGGGAAAAGGGTGGGAGGAGGGGAAGAAGGGTGGGAGGAGGGGGAGGGAAATGGGAGGCTGGGAGAAGGTGGAAACTTGTTTTTTTTTTTTCTTCTTTCTCTCAATAAAAAAAAAAGAATCTGTTAATACAACTGTCTAATCATTACAACACTTCTTCAGCAAGTAATATCAGTCACATTTTTTTTATTTCATGTATGCTAAGTACTTGTGTGGATATGTGCATCTGTGTGGGAGGATGGGTGCATGTGTATGTGTGCTAGAGAGAAAGAGACAGAGAAAAGACTGAGAGAGCACATAGATGGAGGCCACAAGTCAGCATGGTAGCGTTTTCCTTGCTGACTCTCCATCTTTTTTTATTGAGAGGGGCTATCTCACAGAACCTAGAGCTTGTCAACTTGGCTAGGCTAACTGGCTAATAATCCGGGGATTCCCCCTGTCTGTGCCCCCCTTGCTCTAGCACTGTTATTACAGATGCAAGCCACTGCACCTGGCTTTTACATGGCTATCGGGGACTAGAACTCAGCTCCTCATGCTTACACAGCAGGTACTTCACCACCTAAGCCGTCTCCCTAGAAACAGCTCCTTATTCTGGGTGAAGAAAATAAAGAATTGAATAGGTGAGAGTTTGAATCTCATCCTTACCCAGACTGCTTTCATTCCAGTCTTTTCCCCAGCATGTTCTGCTTGTTTCTATTCTCTGTGTTGTCACTGGAGCTCTCCTCTGTAGACAGTGCTTGAGGCTGTATAATTGCCTTGATTCAAGCTCTCCCGTTCGCTTCTCATCTTCCCCTGGCCTGTAGCCAGTCCTCCTGGCATCACTGTGAGACTCTAAGCCCTGATTCACATCCACTTTGTCAAACTCTGCTCTCACCGACCTCCCCATCTGGTCACAGTCGAGTATTAACTTATGCCTGAGCATATATACCTTCAAGTCTTTCCCCTCTTCTTCCTTTGGCTGACCAAGGTTTATGGTGTCCCTTCTGTTTCAGGGCCAAATAAATGTCACCACATCTCTAAAGATGCTTGATTTTTTTTTTCAGGATTGGTTCCATTTTAGTGACTGAGAAATACAGGTGCCTACTGCCTTGACCTTGTCTCTGTATGTTTTCAGTGGTCTGTCACCTCCCTACTCTGTGGGTTGTATGTTATATATCTAACATTCCATGTATGCCTGGATATATAGTAAATGAAATCAATGTTTATTAAAGACTTTGTCTTTATTATTAAAATCTTATTTCTCAAGCCTGGATTGTTAGTTAAGAATACCAATTTTAATTTAGTTATGTTGATCTAGTCATAGACTGGTTTTAGAAAGCACTTTGATATTATAACTAATATTACATATTAGAACTGCCTCCTGTGTTTTGTGAAAATTTTTACTATTACTATGGTGTATGTGTGTATTCATGTGCACGCTGTATCTGTGTGTTTGTGCACGCGTGCATGCAGGTGTACAAGTATGCACATTTGTGGACACGCTAGAGATTGATATTATGTGTCTAACAATCACTTCACCTTATTTTTTGAGACTGCATCTCTCACCAGTTGCTTGACTGCCTATTCAGCAAATCCCAGGGATTCTCCTGTCTCTGCCTCCCCCATGCTGGGAGTACAAGCACACCTGTCACTGTGCCTGGCTTTTTGCCTGGATGCTTGGGATCTGGACTCAGATATTCCTGTTTTCACAGCAAGCACCTTACAAATTGAGCCATCTTCCCAGCCTCCTGTCTCTGCCACCCCTTGAATAGAACTGGGGTGGAACCAGGGTCTTTTATATGCTAGGCAGGTGTCTACCACTGAACCCCCTCCCTATCCTCATTTTGCTTTGAGATGAAGCCTCTTCCACGTTGCTCAGTCTGGTCTTGAACTCACTTTGTAGACCAGGCAAGCCTAGAAAGTGTACTTTTCCTGCCTCCAGTTACCAAATAGCCAGCATTATAGGCTTGTACCACTGGGGCACCTTCCTCTTCTGTTTCATGATTTTTCTCAAAGAGGCTGAGGGCATGTAGAACATATGAATACTACCCACAAGTACTAGAAATTTCTATTTAGCAGAAGCCATGCTTCTCATTTAGCCTACCATTTTGTTGTCAGGACATTTACTTTGTAAAAAGTTCTAGTGTGTGTGTGTGTGTGTGTGTGTGTGTGTGTGTGTGTGTGTGTGTGTATTATTGTGAGCTTTGATAGGCTATTGTGTTGTGAATAGGGCCCCAAACCACTGTTTCTTCAAGGTGATTGGTTTGTTATGTTTCAAGTTACCTGTCCTTGATTGTGTAGTTTTCTGAAAGATGATTATACCATAGAGTTGCCATGTTTTCCAAAAGTAGCTACAGTACGTACTCAAGGTTATCAGCATTAAAAAAATGCTATTGCTACTGCCGGGTGATTTTTCTCTTCTTACCTAAGATTTGTTGATTGCGGCTGGAAGTCTCCCTGTGGTTTGCTTCAGCTTGCTAATTCCTGGCAGAGGGATGCTGTCCTGCTGGAGTCTGAGCAGAGCCATTGCCAGCTGGAGTGTTCGTCCTGAAAAAAGTCATTAACAAACAAAATGCATATGAATGGCATACACCAGGGAAGGAAGAATAATGCCTGCAGGCATGTTGTATGCTGTTAGCATTATCATGCGAAGCCTGCGTGCTTGTCGGTAGGGAGATGTATTATTGAAGGGAACATGATTATATTAAATATGGTTATTTTACGTTAGAAATTTGACAAACCACTACATTTTGGGTTCATGAGTTAGCCTAGTGTAAATCAAGAAGGCATTCAGGAAAAGACAGAATTCAGTAAGCCTTTGAAAAATAATAAGGTTTTTGTTGTTGTGTGTGTTTGTGGGGTTTTGTTGTTGTTTTGATTTTTTTTGTTTTGGTTTGGTTTGACTTGCTTTGGTTTGAGGAAGAACGAGGAAGCTGGTCCAGGGCTCCAGCCCAGCTTTTGATAGTGTGAGAAGAGCTGTGGGGAGGATGAAGCAGAGAGGAAGGGAGCCGAAGTGCGGGGGGCGGGGCTTAGACTGGGGCCAGACTGCAAATGCACTCGGTGTTCAGGGGTCCAGGAAATAGCAAGCAAGGGAAGGTGGTGAGAGCAGCCTTCGCAGGTGCAGGGAAGGCTGATGTCACTGTTCCTGCTCTAAAGCAGTAAGTGGTCCTCTGGATCTATGGGTTCTGCATCTACAGACCCAGTCAACCTGGGGTTGAAAGTATGATTTTTAAATTGCAACTGGAATGAAACCTCTACATACATTTTCCTCCTGTTGTTATTCCCCCAAGCAACACATTTTAGCAAACATTAACACAATAGTCTCAATGCATTAGATATTAAAAGTAATCTATAGATGATTTACTATACAGGTGGTATACATAGGTCATATACAGAGAATCCGTGCTGTTTCATCCCAGGGATTTGAACATCTTGCAACAGTCCCTCATAGTTATTAAAAGATGACTGTATTTAATTCTTGAAATCTTTAAAATGCAGAAACAAAGAGGCCTGGTGGTCCATGCCTGTTGTCTCAGCTCCTGGGAGTCTGAGACAGGAAGGTAAAAATTGTAGGCCAGCCTAAGCTACCTGCCTCAAACAATAAACTAAAAATGTAGATAATGAAACCAGAATCCTTCCAGTCCCCAGTGTACAAGACACATTTGGAGATGTTTGAGCTCCTCCCCGTCTCTCATCCTTCCTCTCCCACTCTGAACACATACGTCATTTGTTTTTAAATCCAGACATTTGCCTTTGTTAATAGAAGCTCCAGAATGCTTTGTTAGTGCCCTTTATTCCCTTCTATGGGCTTGCTACGGTTTACGCTTATTTACATTGCAAATGATCCCACAGTAAAAGTTTTTTGCTTTCTCCGTGATCATTTTCTTAGAAAGGGTTACAAGAAGAAGCAGTTCCAGGCCAAAGCAGGTCACTGTTCTTGATCTCTTGATACATATACATACCGACATTTAGTCTTTATGAAAATCATAAAGCCAGGATCCCTTCCATGGCGCCACAGACATTGCTTCCCCAGGGAATCGTTCAGTGTTAGTGGCAGGGAGGAGCAGTTTACAGCAGATCTTACAGAAGCTCGCAGTAGCAGATGTACAAGCCAAGTGTACGACTGTGTGGTAGCTGAGGCAGGAGCTGAAAGGTTGGAGTGGCTGGGTAGAAAGAAGGAGTTTCTTTAAAACCAAATTTATCGTGTGTATGCACATACCATCATGCGTATGTAGAAGTCATACAAAAATTGAGGGAATTGGTTCTTCCCTTTCACAGTGTGGGTCCTGGGGATCAAGCTCTGGTTGGCAGGCCTGGAGGCAAGGCCGTTACTCAGAGAGCTGTTCCTGGAGACTTTTTCACAAAGACTCTTTCTGTGTGTAGTGTTTAATCTACTGCTCATTGAGACTGGAAAGCAAACAAACAAGCTAAGCGTGAAGGCTGCAGACTGGCCAGGAGCATCTCCTACCTCATGTCCAGATGCCAATTTTCTTTCTTCCTCTCTGTTGCTATAGCAACAAGTGCCAGCCAGCCACATTTGTCCTTGCTTGTTGACTCACGGGTGTCACTAAATGGCAAACTAAGCCCTCAGCGCAGTACCTGGCACGCTGGAGACTTTAATACATGTCACTTCCGTCATTCCTCCTTGACTCAGATATCCTTTGATTGGAAGTGGCAGCTACCTGACCCAAAGAAGAAGACCAGTCTGTGGCCAACACGTGGACTGTGTCCACTGAGACAAGGAGGTCGCTGGCTTGGCCTTCCTGTTCATCTCCAAAGTCTCAGTAAACCTTTAAATGGTCTTGTTAACACTTCTCAAGTATTTTGCCTTCAGTGGTGTTTATAAGGTGTGCCGGCTCTTGTTTCTATCTGAGACAGGAAAAACACCTACCCTCCTTTTGTTCTTTGCTTAGTGCAAACCTTCTACTAGACTCATGCTCAATATTTGTCAAAAATGGAGCCTAGAAAGTCATCCTTAGAATTAATGTGGATATCATGTCAGCTGTTGTCTGCCCAGATAGAGAAATAGTTTTCCTTCTCTGATTATATAGAATTTATATCTTATAGTAGAAATAGTATTATTAATAATACTAGATTTTGAGGGAAAATACCAAGCTATACTCTATCATTAATTTTCTTCCAGAGTGATTAAAAATTGACTCTCCCTTATCAATTTTCTTTTTTACTCATGCTTCATATCTTTTCAAATATTGAAAGAATAGTGGATCAGAACCTCAGACTAAATAAGATAAATCTATTACTCTTTCATAATATAGCAAAATATTGTATTTATGTTAATTTCTATTTTGTTTGTAGTTGTTTTCAAACATAGACACAAACTGTGAAGAGGAAAAAACTAGCATTGAAATCTTTTTCAGATGATTGACAGGCTTGCTTTATCTCTTGCTGCACTGGCTTGAGAAACAATGGTCCCTGGAAGCCCCATATATTCAGTGCTTGGTCCTGGTTGATGGAACTGTTTGGGAAGGTTTAGGAAGTGTGGCCTTGGTGGAGGAGGAGAGTCCCTGGGGATTGGGTTTTCAGGCTTCAAAAGCCTGCACCATTCTCGTTAGTTTTCTGCCTCAAGCTTATGGATTAGAATATAAACCATGAACTACTCCTCCAGTAAGTGAGTTCCATGCCTACCTGCCTGCCAGTCAGCCACTGTGCTCCTTGCCATGATGGGCATGACCTCATCCCCAATAAATCTTGGTCATACCACAGTGTAAAGAGAGGTATTTTCAATGGACAAGACAGCAGCCATAGAGAGCATTAGTAAATTCCAGAAATGGAAGAAAGAATTCATTCTTCATACTCCATGTCTATGAAAGTAAATGCTATTTCCTTTTTAAACTGAACAGGGGAAATAAATGCTATAGGAACCATTTTACAAGGACCAGAACTAGTGACAAGAAACAGTCTCCTCCAATTATAAAAGTATCTTCTATGTAAAGATTGATGCAGAGATGCTTATGAAAAGAAAAGGAGCCATCTCTCTGTAGAAATGCCCATTGTCAGCACTGAGCTAAGAAAGCTCTTTCTTAGGCAGAAGCCAAATCGATTTCCAGTGCTAGGTAATCCTTTTATGCTCTTGGATCTTTTTATGTACGTGTAAGCATTTTATAAGAAAAAGATAGATAATGCCACCTTAAATCCTGAGGTAAAATATGAGCATAAGCATGTTATTTCAGATTTCTGTGCCAGATTGAATCATCTGACGTTGCCAATATTCAACCTTTTCTGACTTAAGAGAAATGACAATTTTATAGGCTCAACTTAATAACTACAGTAGGCTTGCTAAGAAATCTTGCAAGCCTGTGGAAGAAAATGGATTTCATGTCGATCCTAGCTGTATCCTGAAGACCTACCATAGCTCTGACAGGTGACTCTAATCTTCATTTTAAATATAAAAGGAAAGGATCGACACCGACAAAAACAATTTCAATAAAATATAAATGAGACCGGGAATAAAATGGAAATGTTTTAACTGTACTCTAGAGAAAGTCTGTTAAGAAACCAATTTAGATCCAACTGGCTCCGTGGGATTGACTGAAGCCAGAGCTTCTTCAGTGGAAATCCATCAGTACTGGTACAAGCTGATGTAAGTGTCTGTATTCATAAGCACGAAGGCAGCATCACAACAGGAGGCTAAAAATCCTGTACTCAAAATAGGAAAGATTGTGGCTACTGGGAGCGGTGCTGGCTGTGTCTTGAATTCAGCAGGAACATCCAAGGAGTGAATTGTTTCTGGCTTTCAAACAGCTTGTAACTTCTCATACCGCCATGGAGTAGAACACATTGTCTCCTGAAATGCCACTCACAAAGGATAAAGTCACATGACCTGGGCTATGCCTGTCTCCATCCCCAGTGTGGTGGTTATTTGTGCTGGTTTGTTTGTTTGCTTGTTTGTTTTAATTGTTTGGAAATTTCAGACATGAGTATATTGTATTTGATCAAATCTACACCAACTCTTTTCCCTTTTAATTCCTTCCCTATTTCTACCACAGCTTTTCCCTCCCAATCTCAGGTGCTTTGTGATTTAAACCCACTGATTCTGCTTAGTTCTGCCAGTATATACATGTGTGTTGGGCCATTTACCAAAGCATGGGCAGTTTCTCAGGTGCTGTATCCTTGAAACAAACAAAGCAAAAACCCAACTGTCCTCTTTTCCAGCAAGCATAAATTACCAAAAGCATCTCAGCTAAAAGTAGGACTTCATGATCTCTTCTTCCATCTAAGCTGGAAACTTGGTTGACTTAATCTTGTGTGTAGCTGGATGTTTCTCTCCCACCTGCAGTTTTGGAACAACCACTCAGAGGCTTAATATTAATTATAAATGTTTGGCCAATGGCTTAGGCTTATTATTAGTTAGCTCTTACAATTAAATTAACCCATTTCTATGAGGCTCATGGTTGTTACCTCACATCTTGCTTTCCCAATGTCTGTTAGCATCTGTTCTGACTCTGCCCTTCTCCCTGTATCTCTGCTTGGATTTCCTGCCTGGCATGACTCTTCCTGGCTATTGGCCGAATCAGCTTCTTTAATAACCAGTGATAATAAAACATATTCACGGCATACAGAGGGGCATCCCACATCACTTGTGCATGTCTTATGCTTGCATTTACAACTGCCATGAGTATGTGCAGCCGCCCTGTCATGTTCAAAAACCGCAGTTTGCTGTTTGTCCACTGCCTCTGACTCTTACAGTCTTCATGCCCCCTGTTCTTTGGTAATCCCGAGCCTCATTTAGAATGGAGCACTCCACGGTCTCTTGTTCTTTACACGTTGCTCAGTCAGGAGTCTCTGTATTAATCGCCATCCACCAAGAAAAGAAGATTCTGTGATGAAGGTTGAGAGATGCGCTAATCTTTGAATATAAAGATAAAGACTTAGGAGGCAGCTTAATACTGTTTGGTTAGCTTAAGAAAAATAGGAAGTTCTCCCCTGGGGTCTTGGAATCTTGGCCCTGTTAGTTTCAATTTTTTTAATGCACAATTAAATCTTGTTTTAGACTATTTTTTTCTTGATAATGACAGAATACATGTGAGAGAGTAATTTATTTTTAAAAGATGCTTGCTTGGTCTTCTTATTCTCGAGGCTAGGAGGTTGAGCATCATGCGTCTGGCATCTTCGTGGCCTTGGGTAATGATGATGAGCTGCTTCCATCTTGGGGAACGTGACAAGGACAAACAGTACCAACAGATAGAAGGCAGAGTTGAAGTTGCTGTCCCCACTCTTAATTGCAGCTCATCTAGTTCCAAGAAAGCAAGAACTTAGTCCTGAGAGAGAGCATCAATCCCTGCAGGACAGCCCTTCTGCTGTGGCCAGACACTTCCTATCCAGCCTCACTCACAGCATTGCTGCTCTGGGGACCGAACCCCAGTGTGAGTTTTGGTGGCAACAAGCCATGTTCAAAGCATAGCAAATCTGTACCGTCAAAGGGCATAACTCAATAAAATACGAATTTTGGTTTTGTAGTTAACTTTTATGTGTTGTAATTATGAAGGTAAATATGACGTCGTGCAGCATGGCATATTGTACATAAAAGCCACTGATTTCAACAAGAGATACTATATTATCATATGGTGACTTAATACATGGCTCAGATCAGAGTCATGGGGAGTGACCTCATGAATACAAAGTGACTTATTGATACTTCCCGCCAGGGTATCAAAGAAGAAGCACCTCAAACTCTGAAAACACTGTGGTTTTACGAGACATTCTCATTTCTGCTCATGTTTGCGGGTCATTATTATCAAGTTGTAATTCTCTCCCATTCTTTTTTAAATTTCCCTTTGTCCTCTGTCACCTTCAAGCCTAATGAAGCTGGCCTGTGATCTGTGACAGAGCAGTTAAGGAGACGAGTTTAGTCTCCTTGACATGACCAGGCACCGTGTCATGAGATAATGTCTTGGGCATGAGAATGGCATCCTGCTAATTATTTTTCAAGAAATAATGGCATGTCAGGCCCTGAAACTGAAGCCTGCTGCCTTCAGTTCATTAGACAAGAATGAATTTGCACATGCCTGTGCATAGACAGTGCCCACTAAACGCAAATGGATGTTTGTTTTCCTGTGCTTTTTTTCCGAACAAGGCACCATTTAGAAAGATCCAAAGATGATTTATCTGTGCTCTGAAGGTGCAAGGGGACTGAGTGCGTGCAGTGTCGCATCTTTATTATAAATCTTATCCTGAGCTCCAATTAACAGGCCTGTCACGCACTCTCATTAAAGTCACTTTACAAAAGGAAGGCTGGAGGGTTGTAATGATGTCACAGAGCTGGGAAGGCAATCAGATGTGTCCCATGAGTTCTGCTGATTCTTGCATGTGTTCCTTTCCAGCTGAAGCCAAGATCTAAGACAGAAACTCCGCTCTGAAGCTGTAGGATAAGAGGAGCTGAGGGACTTAGATGGAAGGACAGTCCATTATCCCCCTGTATCCTGTGCCCAGGGATCATTGTGGAATCTTGTCAGAGACTATTTAACAGAATCCTAAACCCAGCCAAGCCATCAAAACAGCCTTTGACTCAGCACAGACCCTTAAGTTTCTACCATGTTGGGCAGAGTTCTTTCCCCTCAGAGCAGGGACTAGGAATCCCTGTGGAACTGGTGGGAGGGGAAAAGCAACATGAGTCGCCTGGAAAATAATATATTCCCTCCTGTTGTGGTTTGAATGAGCTGTCTCCCATATTCTCAGTTATTTGAATACTTGGCCCCCAGTTACTGATGTTTGTGGGAGCTTAGTCGGTATGGTCTTGTTGGTGGGAGTGTGTCACTGAGGGTGGCTTGTCTACAAGACTCCTGACATCCCTAGTTTGCTCTCCACTTCCTGTTTGTGGTTCCAGATGTGAGCCATCAGCTTTCAGCTCCTGTTCCAGTTGCCATGACTACCTGCATCCATATATTCCTGCAGTGGTGGCGATACACTCTTATCCCTCTAGGACTGCAAGCCCCAAGTAAATACTTCCTTCTATAAGTTGCCTTGGTCATGGTGTTTCATCACAGAAGTAACGAATCAAGAAGTGACTAATACAATGTGTCTGGAAGAAAGTATTTTGACAGATTCTCTTAGTTACTTGTTTATTTTTTAAATAACTTGTGCACTTGGGAGGCAGAGGCAGGTGGATCTCTGTGAGTTCAAAGCCAACCTTGTCTACAAGAGCCAAGAGCTATTTCCAGGACAGGCTCCAAAGCTACAGAGAAACCCTGTCTCGGAAAAAAAAAAAACCTTGTGTACATGCGTATATGTGTGTTGTGTGTATATGTGTGTTTTCATACATATAGGCACATGTGTGTAGGTGCTTGTGTCCACATGCGTGTGAAGGCCTCAAGTTGATGTCGAATGTCTTCCTCAGTTGTTCTCCACTTTATTTGCGAAGACAGAATCTCTCTGTAAATCCAGAGCTTGTCAATTTCAGTGTCCAAATGACCTTTGACTGTCTGCTGACACAGCCCAGGGTCACCTGAGAAGTATCCATTAGGGAATGCTCAGATCAAATCAACCTGTGGACGTGTCTGTGGGGATTGTCTTGATTGGTCATTGATGTAGGAGGCCCATCTTATGGATCCTACCGCTGTGACAAAATGCCAAGAACATGAGCAACTTGGGGAGGAAGGGGTTTGTTTCTCTTATACTTGGACATCACAATCCACCATCAAAAGGAGTCAGGTAGGAACTCAAGACAGGAACCTGGAGGCAGAAACTGATAGAGGCCATGGAGGAATACTGCTTATTGGATTTCTCCTCATGGCTTGCTTAGCCTGCTTTGTTATAGTTCCAAGGACACTATCCCTGGAGTAATACTGCCCACAGTGAGCGGGCCCCTCCCACATCCATCATCAATCAATCAAAAAAAATGTACCACAGGTATGCCCTGGAGCCAATTTGGTGGGGATATTTTCTCAGTTGAAAGTTTCCTTTTCCTAAATGGCATCTGGTTGAGTCATGTTGCCAGTATAAGGTCTTAGGCCATTATAGGTAATACCTTCCCTGGGCCTTTAGCCCAGGGAGATTACATATATATATATATATATATATATATATATATATATATATATATATATATGTCTGTGTGTGTGTATATATATATATATGCCTACGTGTATGTATGTGTGTATATGTGTGTGTGTTTGTGACTAAGGGGCTGGAGATAGTTTAAGAGCATTTGATGCTTTTGTAGGAAATCTAACAATCCATTCCCATCAGACAACACAGAGTTGTAACATGAGGTCCTGCTTGTTGGAGTTTCTGTCCTGCCCAGTTCCCCAGCCATTTAGTCCCAGAGAAAATCACACAGAGAGTCTACATTGGGTTATATAAACTGATTGGCCCATTAGCTCGGGCTTCGTATTAGCTCTTATAACTTATATTAACCCATTATTCTTATCTATGTTAGCCACATGGCTTGGTACCTTTTTCAGTGGGGCAGATCACATCCTGCTTCTTCAGTGGTCTGGGCAGGACTGGGAGGAATGGGCTTCCTCCTTCCTAGAATTCTCCTGTTCCCATTGCCCCCCCCCTCTACTTCCTGTCTGGTTGACCAGCCTATAATTCCTACCTGGCCAATCAGCATTTATTTAAAACATGATTGACAGAATACAATTATCCCGTACCACAGAGTCACCTATAACTCCAGTTCCATGGGATCCAACACCCTCTTCTAGCCTCTGCAAGCCCCTGCTTGCACACATACACGCGCACACACACACAAATAAACAACTCTTTGGAGGAAGGAGTGGGGAGGGGAAAGCTCATGAGTGTTTGCATTCCTCCATGATTTCTGCTTCAAGTTCTCACGTGAGCTCCTGCCCTGGCCTCCCTCAGTGATGGACTATAATATGTAAGTTTAAATCACCTTTACTTCCCCCAAATTTCTCTGGACAAAGTGCTTCCTACAGCAGTAGAGTGAACACTCTGTTACTTTAGATAGTCAGTTTGTCCTGGGGGTCTTCTCTCTCGATCTCCCAAGTGCTCAGGTTATGGGGGGCTGCCATAGGGCCCAGTTTTTATGGGGCTTCTGAACTCTGGCCTCAGGCTGTGTGGCAAGCAGTTTAGTCACCTACCTCCCCAGCCCCTGTGTAATGTTGTTAACTGACCTGTTTTCATTGTACGTGGTACTGGGTTTCACAAGGACATTTTCATTCATGTGTGTAATGTGGTTTGAGCACACAGCTCCCCTCTGCTCTCCCCCTTTATGCTACCTTTTTTCATATCTGTGACCTACAAATGGTTAAGAAACAACTGTTCTTGCTTTGCTCTGCACTTTTAATCCTAAAGGAGGTTAGGCGGAATTTGGTTTAGAATATCAGGGAGATTTAGATTTGAATTCTCTTTGATACATTTGAATTAAGTGAATTTAGACAGGCTGCAGATCTTCCCTGAACCCACGCTTTTTCAAGTGTGACCCAAGAATAAGAAGGCTTATTTTAAAGTTGTAGTAATAGATAAGCTAAATATAGAAGCAGTACATGCTAAGAACATTTTTCTTCTTCTAGTTCCTTCTGAATACAAATGAACATAACACACCTGCTCTGTCCTGTTCCATGCTGGCTCATGCCCAGATCTGTACATGGTGCCTGGCACACTGAAGATACCAAATGTTGACTCACTACATGGGCAGAATGCCTTGGTTTAATGCCCAGTAAAGTCTTTGCCCATAGTGATGTTCATTCAAAGCGCCTATTTTCTAAGAGAGATTTGGGTGCCATCTTTGGTTTTGCTGATGCCCTTCTGAGGCAGTTAGCCCCATGTCCTGTGAAAACGTTCTGGATACATGAGAAGGCTTGATTTGCTTAGCCCATGATCTAGGGCATGATCTGTGCCAGGACTGGACAGGCTAGTATGCAGAACTGATCTGGCCCCTTGTCTGGTTTCATAAGTACAGGCTTATTGTAACATGGCCGTGTTCGTTGACTTACCTGTTGTCTATGGCTGCCTGTATGTCTGGCAGAGCTGAGCAGTTCTAACAGAGACCACGTGAAATGCACAGCTGTTTTTGTACTGAAAAATCCTGCTACTCCATGTGCTGCAGGACCCACTCCTTACTTCAGCTCTTCAGGATTGGTTTTTATTCTGTTTTATTTTGCATAAGAGTCTCTCTCACTACAAAATCTGACCTGGCTGGCCTCAATCTTGCAGTCATACTCTTGCTTCAACCTCCCAAGTTGTAGGATTGCAGGTTTAAATCATTGTGCCCAGCTCAGTATTGGCTTTGAGACTGTCCCTTTCAATGGATGGGAAGCTAAGAACTAACAATATTACAGTTTGGTTCCGGTCTTAATGAATTCATAGCCCATGGCCTTCACACTGATACCTGTCAACTCAGCACAAACCTTGTTGAAGCAGCCCCACCCTACCAGCCTTCAGAGCAGCATGGAGAACAGACTAGGAAGGTGCTTCAGAGTCATGATACAGACCTGGAATTTGTCTGAAACCTACCTCAAATCAGTCACGGGATAGAGGAAGGACTAGGGGACCACATGCAGATGGAAGGGTGGGTACAGATGGGTGGTAGTGAGTTTTCAGTTGAGTATGAACCACAGTATTGCTTCACAGGGGGCATTTACAAAAATTTGAATGGCTATGGTTGCTGGATGTGGCGCTCACGCTAGCCTTGATCTAGAATACGTAATTGCGTGTGCAGTGTCAGCCTGCGGCTACCTCGTGGGTGACTCCTGCTGCATCCATTTAGCTGCGAGGGCTTTGGATTTCCTGAGTGGCTTCTTGGAGCTATGCCCTCACTGGTGGATCTGATGCGAAGTTGGAGATGAAAGTTCTTTCATTGAAAATTCATCCTCATGGAGATTTGATTGTTTCGGGGTTTACAGGTAAAGTCCAGGGCTGCTTCTGCTGTTACCCCATCAGTCCAAGACCCCTCCTCCTCCTTCTGTTTTTACCTTCCGAATTAATTTTCCAAACTATGCACTGGTTATGGATGAACAAAAGACACAAAATTGGAAGCCTCATCTTTTCCTTCTGTAACCAGCAGGGCTTTTGCATGAAGGGCAGATAAAACCAGTAACAGCAACAAAGTTACAACCACCCATCTGGAAGTGACATATTTGGGCAATTCATTTATCTGCCAAAGGTTGTACCTCATGTAACCTGGCAGAGCTGCCGTCCAGTATCCTGTAAAAATGGACGTTGGATCCCTGGGTTGGCAAGGGGAGAGGTGAGAAAGATTAGGCCCCAAGTGTTCTTCCTGCTGGGCTGTTGTCAGCTGTGTGGCACAACTGCCATCAGGGAGTGTCAAAGACTCTGACACTTTGTCAGTAGGGAGCTGCTGCTAGAAGATTCCGCAGGAAGGCTGCAAAGCTGTGGGGTAGACAGGAAGAAATCAAGGCTTTAATTAACCTTCTGTTTCATTGTATTCTATAGCAGTGACCCCTGCTCCCCAGCAAATGACACCCCAGATTCTAACCCTGTGGCTCACTCACTTATCTTTCTGGCTTATGCTGAAAATGCAAACAGATTTTCAAAAGCGGTGGGGCTGCTTTGGTGTATTGGAGGTAGGCAGGAAAAATGAAGTGACATTTGTTCTGTTGTACCGCTGGAACCCATGGGGGAATGATGGGTTGATTAAAATTGCAAATAATGAGTTAATTGATTAAAATTCTGGACCTATTTAATTATTTAAGGTGAATGCAAATAAACTCTAATACAAAATATCTTTGTCTTTGTGGCTCTTTTGGCTAATTCCTAACATACTTTAATTCTGTTTTGTTTATTTGTTTTTGTTTTTAAACTTTCGGCAACCCAAATAGCTCTATCTTTCATATTGTTTGTGTATGCCTCTCGTTGACCAACCTGCTGTTATGTGGTTATATTTATGTCATGGGAATATGAGTATTCTGGACTTGATAGAGACTACAGGAAGAAAATTTAAAATTATTAATGACCGTGGTATTCTTTGAGTTGGGAAGAATTGACAAATTTAATAGGATTTTAATTTATATGGATAAAGAATGCTAGAGGTGATACAATGACTTCCTAGGTAGGGAAAGAGCTCTGCGTGGGACATAGAAATTGATGTAAATGCTGCTCCCTAGAGTTGCTGTACATGGTGTGCCGGGTATGAGCAACTCATTAATCCGAGGAAGGAGAAAGCATGTAATTGTATTTGTTCTTCCTGCAGCCACATTAAGAAGGCGGGCTCCTGGTGTATTAGTATTTCTGCACAGCTTTGTTTCTCTTTAAATCATGTGTAATTTCATGAAGGGTTCTAGGTTGTTTTTTTTTTTTTGTGGTTGGTGGTGGTGGTGGGGTGGTGGTGGTGGTTGGGGTGGGGGAGGGGTGCATCCTAAGGCCTACAGTGCATGACTGCCAGTTTTGCCAAGCTCACATGTTGCACTTCTATGTCTGCCAGGGAGAAATGCCTGCTGCCTCTCCAGTTGGCGTTGGAATCAAAGAACGTGAAGCTGGCCCAACATGCTTTGGCCGGGATGCAGGTATGACTTTAACTGCATGCAGTCACGTGACAGAAGCTGACAGACCAAACTGGCATTGAAAGGGCAAATCATTAGCATTTTAAATACTAGCTGTCTGAAAATGTGGTTGAATTAATAGAATACCTCCAGAAGGGACACGATCTTCTTACTGCCTCTAGAATGTCTCTGGACATAGTATTACTTGGCTGAGCCTCTGTAGTAAAACATTGATTTATAGGGACCCAGCTAAGCCCTAAGGAGTTTATATCCATTCAGATCTCATCCACATTCCACATCTGTGATTTGGTGTAATCGGGATTGATAGTAAAGTAAAAAGATTTTATATGATCTTCTTCATCAATTTCTCTTATTAAATTTGTATACAATTACATATATCATACATTGAGCGGACTCCCCCATATACCCTAGCTTTCCTGTTCTCCCTTCACCACCTTTAGTCCCTGTGTTTCTCTAGACAGTTCCCTTCTGTTTTCATGCCAGGTAGCAATACATGATTTTTGTTTGTTTCTACATGATACCTGCTAATCACAAATGAGAGAAGCCATGATGCTTATTTTTCTGGGAGTGACTGAATAAATGATCTTTGTTGTACCCATTTTCCTGACTATGACATGGCATTTTGATTGGCATATATTCACCATGCTTGGTAATGAGGTCTCATAAAGGTATTTGATACATGTATAAAATATACAGCATTCACCCTACTCTCTTCGCCCTCTCCCCCAGCCCCTGTGTTTCCCCTTTCTTAATCCCCCATTTCCATTCTTTCCCCCACACATCTTCTTTCTACAGACACTTGTATGACTTTATGTGTCTCTGTAAAATACAAGCCCTGGGAATAAGAGAAAAACATCATATTTGTCTTTCTGAATCTGAACTTGTTTTGCTTTTTTAAAATTCTACAGTTAGATTGATGAATGGATTAATATATTGTGTTTCTATGACAAAACTGGGAAGAAAAGAAAAAATTCTTTGGTCTAATCCAAAAAGTGAGGAGATTACTTGAACACATGTCTTTCTGTGAGCATTTGTGTTTCACACCACGCAGAGTGGCTCTGATCCCGACTGTGAAAGGTGACGGCTGCCTAAACACGTTGCTTTTATAAGGTGAAGCCATATGAGCCAGAAATCAGCTCCCTTAGCCTCAGTGGATTGGGACTAGATAATGTGTATTTTAACAACAACAGCAACAACAACAAAAAAAGCCATAGGAATTTTAATGTGTCATTGTTAATGTTCTTCAAAGGCTTTGATTTCTGAAATTGGACCATCTGTAGAAATAAATAAGGAGTTGTTTTGACCTGCTGCATTTTTCTGTTTTCTCTAGCATCGTATAGATTTCCCATTGTGTTTGTCTTTCCAATTCTGCGGCATTTAAAGATGGGCGGGGGGGGGGGGTCCATGTTTTCTAGAGCTTGCTTAATTGTATTCATGTTGGTGATTAATGGCCAAGTCTCCTTTTATGAGTCCTTGCTCCCTTGTGACTTTAGACACAAATGTGGAACTTCTGCCTCACTGCAAGACAGCATCAATATGAACCTCAGCTCTGGACTCCTCTGGGGTTCCTACTGCAGCTAACTTACAATGGAAAAGAACAATCTGGGCCAAGAATACATATAAAGTCCTATGCCGAGTCTCAGTGGAAAAAAAAATATCCATTGCACCAATTCAGAATCAGTGAGAATGACTTAATCACAGCCCTTGTGTGTGAGATCTGGGCTTTTTAGGGTGAGGCGGTATAGAGTGTACCGTGAGTGCTGGCAGCATTCTGACGTGAGAATGTGACTCAAGCTGTGTGTCCCTCTCTAGTGTCAGGCCATGCCAAACGCCCTCTGCTCATTCCCCAGGGCACATTTTTCATGTATTTTGGATGCCTCTTCTGTGAAATTCTAGAGACGTGTGAGAGAGTAGAGTCGTAGGTTCATAAGCATAGAAGAAATTTTGGGAAAATAAGCATTGTGCCCTGATGTCCTCATGCAAGCGGATTCTTCATTTTTCTAGTGGGATATATATTAAGGTTTGTGGATAATTTCTGGATAAATGAGGCTCCCATTAGGTAATAAAAGCATAAATATCTGAAAAATGAACTTGTGCTTCCAAGACCTTTTCCTTTCACGTGACAAAACTTATACACGCAGCAGGAGAATGCCTGTGAGTACCTGTTTTGTGGGGTGGGTTCCTTCTCACACACTCATCCTTTATGCCCGACTGCCTGAATAACCGAAATGGCTAGCACATAGCATTTTTACTGGCTGAAGTGGAGAGCAAATTACCTACCACGAGAAAGATAGGTTTTCCGGAACCCATTCTTCTGAAGTGTTAGGCATTTTTCCTTTCAGTGGTACGTTGCGTGAGTTCTTGCCTGATGACCTCCAGCTAGATACTCCTGCGTAAGAAAAATGAGCATCACCCCATAATAAGCTATAACAGAAAAGGCTGCAATCACTGCCTTGTGCCTCTTTACAGAAGCTGCTGTCAGAAGAGAGGTTTGTCTCCATGGAGACCGACTCTGATGAGAAGCAGCTGCTCAATCAGATCCTGAATGCCGTGAAAGTGACGCCTTCGCTCAATGAAGACCTGCAGGTGGAGGTGATGAAGGTTGGTTTGACATGGGAACAGCTGCCTTTCTGTTGTGACTACGTCATTGTGTGGTACCGTCCTCTTATCTGGAATAGATGGTTATCATCCTGGCTGTGGTCTCGGAAGCTCACCTTGATTGTTTAGGAGCTACAAGGTACAGTTTCAATAAATAAGGCCTCTGACCTGCTCTGGCATATCAAATGTGTGTAGTTTCAGCGTGGGATCAACCTGACCATCTGGGTATTATGCCTACCTGTATGTGCTACACCAGAACAAAGACCTAATTGTGTTTGCTATAGACTAAGGTTTAGCGTGGCCAGTTTGGCAGGAGGAAGATCACCCTCCAGAAACTTATCAGAATTACTATTTATTTCCCTCCTCAGATTTTACCAGTCAGACCTGAGAAGGTAGCTCAGTACGGAAAGTGCTGGCTGTGAAAGCATTAGGATCCAAGTTCAGATCCCTCATGCCCACATTAGAGACAGGTAGGGTAGCATTTATCTCTAATCAAACACCAGCCGTGGGGCAGAGGCAGGTGAGTCCTGTGGGCTTCCTGATCAGTCCTAGCCAGGTGCTGAACTTCTGGTTCATAAAGAGAACCTCTTCTAAAGCTAAGGTGGGAAAAATAGAGTCAACTTCTGGCTTCCAGATGCATATGTACAGCAGTGTATACTCATGCCTCTGCCTCCCACAGGTGCACAGCTGTGCACCCCACACACATAGAGGCACCCACACATGGACCCACAGACCTACACATCACATCAGTCATAACTCCTCTTTGTCCATTCTCACCTTCCTTTAGGGGTAGTAGCTCTTCTTTCCATCCGCTATTCTGAAAATCTCCAAAGTAAAGAATCTGTTGTTCTGGTTGGCATGTGTCCAGACGCCGGGTAGGAAGTGGTGGACTTTGCCCCAGAACAGCGCTGTGGCCACAGAAGCACATCACGAGCTAACAAGATGGCTTTTAATACAGCCGGCTCTCTTCCTCCCTAGAGGAGCATGTGTCGAGGAGTATTTGAGCAAAGATGGTGTCAAGTAGTGGTTGGCTTTTCCCTGAACATGTGCTGTGAGGATCTGTCGTAGAAAAAGCGCTTCACTTTTGGGGTTTCAGTTTCTCCACCAGAAGAGATTGTTCTCAGTCAGTATTTCCCTCGTTTGACCTTACTGGGCTGGGAGTTTAAGTACTGATCAATACTGAGAGAACTCGGAAGTATATTTGCCTAGTTTGACCTTCCTCCTTCCACCCATAGCAGAGCATCTTGGGGCAGCTCTTCAGCACTCTCTGTCCGTTGTGACTTTCTCTTCTTTGGTTTGTTTGTTTGTTTTTTCAAGTCAAGGTTTCAAGTTAAGGTAGCCCTAGCTGTCTTGGAACTCACTCTGTAGACCAAGATGGCCTCGAACTCAGGGACTTCATCTTCTTTAATATTAGTACTGACCTAATTAGATTCTTCTTAGTGTAAGATAAGGCAGTGTTTGTAAGAACTTGACATGCTATTATTCCTGACGCTGCCTCTGCTTCCTGCTCCTTATGAATGGGCATTTATGTGGTGGGTCTAGGAATATGTACTTTTCTCTAGTGTCTCAAGTGAGTCTTAGAAATAGCAGACAGAACCTGCCAGCCAATTTTTCAGGGCTCATTTCTCTTTAACTCTCTTGGCTTCTGCAACATGCAGCTTGCCTTATCCTTTGATATATTTTGGCAGCTATGTGCTATATACTCATATAAATTAGGTAATAACCACCCCAGATGTGTTTTACTTCTCCGTTGCCTCTGTGCCATTCTTTGTGTGCATGTTCATGTATGTATATACATGTAGAAGCCAGAGATTGGTATCGGATGTTTTCAGTGGTTGTCGTCCACCTTGTTGTGTTTTGAGACAGGGTTTCTCACTGGACTTGGAGCTGGTCAGTGTGGCTACACCACCAGGCCTCTCCTGTCCCTGCCAGCGCCGGGATTACAAACGCATGCTGCCCACAGCAGACTTTTAACGTGGGTGCTGAGGGTCTGAGCTCATCATTGTTCCGTGGCAAGCGTTTTTACTACTGAGCAGTCCTCCTGGCCCACCCCTGTGCCACTCTGGAGAGGCAAAGATGGTCACCTTGCACTTGGGACTTCTAAGTGTAGTCCCACAGGTCCGCTGCCTCTGACATCTCATGTTACATTAGAATATTATAATTGTCATCTCTCCTCTCTATGCAAAACAGTTTTATAGTAACTTCCAGAAACTCCTCTTTATCCTGTAATGACCCAAGCAAACAATTGGTAATTAAATTCTAATTTAGCTAATATTATTACTGTATCAAAATACTTTTACCCACCTATTCTTCCAAAAATTACACTGAGGAAAAATAATAGAATTAGTTGGGCCATCGGAGGAAAGACTAGATTCCCATGACATCAGAAGAATGTATAATTTCATCTTTTATTTTCTATGTAACTCATTTGCATAAGGAATTATTTAAACAAGATATTTGTATGAGTATTTTATAGGCACATATTTGGGGAGGTGGTTGTTGTTTTGTGTGGATTTTGTTTTGCAGTGGGGGGAAATCCCACTCTAGCCTTGGCTCATGTGGAACTCACTAGGTAGCCCAGGCTTGCCCCAGATGAGTTTCTTCCTGCTTCACCCTCCCGAAAGCTAGGATTACAGGCATGCACCACCATGCCCAGTGCAGAAAAATTAAAATGGGACGCAGTAAACCTTTTCGAATGTTGGTCTGGGCTTACTACTCAGGAGAGACACTTTTCTGTTATCTCTGTCCAACACTGACTAGTACATCTCTATAAAACACTCTGGTGATCCCCATAAAATGTGGGTTCCATTCTGAGTTCCTAGCCTCATTGATAAAAGCATTTAGAAGAGGGCTCACAAAGAAGGCCTGGTACAGTTTCCCTAGAGTTTGAGATGCAAACCACAGGGTAGGTGAGATGGGAATCCTAACAGCTGCTGGGAGGAAGGAGGGGGGAGGCAGATTGAAGGCCTTACATTTTAGAGTCCAGGAAAGCCAGCGTGTTCAGCGATGAAGGACGACCAGCAGCTGTGTGGCAGAAGCGGGGGGTGTGGGGGGAGCTTCAGAGAAAGAATAGAAAGCAAAGAGTCTCAGGAAAAGCCTGCTTAGGCTTTTGGCCAGTATCCGAAAGAACAAGATTTTAAAAGAAGGAGAAGGAAAAGCTACACTTTTTTGAGTTAGAACTCTGAAGAGTTAGAACTGTGGCAGGCGCCACAGTGCTGCATAGGCTCAGTAGGCAGCTGCAGTGGGGAGGGGCTTCTGGGGAATAGAAGGGTTTATCTCAGTAAGGAGCTAATTATTCCTCCATCCCTTTAGCACGTCCTTCAGTTACTTAGGTTTCCTCTGGGCAGTCTTCTAACCAGATGACTGACAGGCCCAGTCAGATTAATTCTTAAGGGAGAAATAGTAACATCCCTGTCTTTGAGGGGAGGGGATCAGAATGTTATGTCTGTACCCAGGGCCCGAGGTAGAACTCAGATTCCATTTTTTGTTATCCAGGAATAATGTAACTTTCCCTTAATGGGACTTGAGAAATCCTTGATAGTGCCCCCATTTGATACAGCATTTTAAAACCTAAGGAGGGACAGTTTACTTTTCTCACTTAATTGAGAGGTGGGCCTCTTTTCAATGGCCTGTAAGCCTGCTAACTTCCTGCAATACTGGATTTTATTATTAATATTATTTTTAAGTTTCTGTCATGGATCTTGTTCACATTCTTGCTGTTAGTGTTTATAAACATGAGAAACTGAACCAGGTCACACTCCTAAGAATGAGTAACCAAAATAATAAGTTCCTGGAGAGAAAAATAATATGGTTTCTTTTTTCGAGGTTTTCAAAGGAACAAACAAAATTAGCTGATCATGAAAGCCAGGATTTCAAGGATAGCAGCTTGTCTCACTTAGAAGGTTCTAGACTTTCAGTCAAGTGGTTAAAACAAATCAGTGATGCTTGTTTCTAACAAATTAGATGGGAATGATGTTAAATCTCTTAGCATGGGAGCTGCTCTGCGCAGTTTTACTATTTAGGGAGAGAGAAGGCAAATTTGATTTATGGAAATGGCCATGGAATCCAAATAAAAATTTTATAGCTTAAACAAATAAAGTGTCAGGGCTATAGAGAATCAGAAAGAAGGTTTCTCTAAAGACAGATTATCTATGAAATGGATTCAGAGATGGCAGGAGGCTATTTAGTATTTAAGCTAAATGCGTGTCTGCTTTGGTAACATTTTCCCCTCGTATGCGTCATTCCCATAAATGCCACACAGAATTTACAAGGAGCCATGGACATAACTAATGGCCTTGCTGACTGGAGTAATTAGGTCTGTCCTTCTTTGTAATGGATAACCTTTAGTGAGGTTATTAACTGATACAGCTGGCTTAGCTTTCATAGACTGGAAGGAATTACGAGTGGCCTTCTGCCTCCGTAAGCCAAAGAGAAAGAAATGAGCCTCCTATCTAGGGAGTGCATACTGGCTTTGGCGATAAGACAAGATATGATATGTGACCCTTTAAAGCCATTTGATGAGAGTTCTATTATTGGATGTGTTATTTTATGTACATCCTTATATAATAGAGATGAATTCTAGTGCAGTGATTATAATTTTCCAAGGAGAAATGGCAGGGGCTGATTATTTAAAATGTATTGTGTGTCAGATACTTTGCCGAGGACCTTACATTCTTACCAAGGTCATACAGCTAGTCATACAGAGCCAGTATCTGAACCATAATTCAGCCCGAGGAGAAATCTGTTCTCTTAAACAGTGGGTTCCCTTCTCTGCTAAGTCTACCCTGGCAGATCTGCAGGTGATAGACAGTACCGTTCCATTGAACAGAAAGCCTAAGGCTCAAACTACTGAAGGGGAAGCTAGGAGTGGCCGAGATAGTCTTGTGTTTTCTGTATCCCCTGAAGAAATAATTTACCCTCACTCACTACGAGTTTCAAATTGAATTTTGTAAGCTGGATAATCGAACTCTGGCAATACAAAGTAAGGTGTCATGTAAAACCTCCAACAATAACGCATTAAAATGTCATGCAGTTTTTATAAACATTGGGTTTTTTTCTAATGATCTGGGGAGACATTGAAGAAAAATCAACTAATGTGTGTAGTATGTGTCTCTGTGTGTGTATATGTGTGTGTGTGTGTGTGTGTGTGTGTGTGTGTGTGTGTGTGTGTGAGAGAGAGAGAGAGAGAGAGAGAGAGAGAGAGAGAGAGAGAGAGAGAGAGAGAGGTGAAAAGGGGAAGGGACTTGCATCTAGCATCAAGTGTTTTTATATGATAGAAGCCTAGCTGACCCCTCCTGCATGTCCAAGGGTAGGGAAATCCTGGACGTAGAGCTTATGCAGTTTGGTTGGCAGCTCTGCACCTTGGGTTGTGCACATGGATGTCAGCTGTCAGAAAGTAGGTGAAGCATGCTTCTGAATGTGCACCAACACTGTGGTCAGCATTTGAGGTCCAAGGAAGAAAAACGACTATATGGAAGGACTGTTTGTACTTTCCATTTTCCTTTTTTGCAGAGCTGAAGGTGAAACCCAGGGCTTTGTGCACACTGGGCTCACCACTGACCTGCATCCCCAGCCCAGAAGGATCATGTTTAAGTTCCCTCTCATTAACATTGTGTGTGTGTGTGTGTGTGTGTGTGTGTGTGTGTGTGTGTGTGTGTGTAAATTATGGTGTGCATGAACATTTAGAGTCCAGAGATCAACTTCTGGTACCATTCCTCAGGAAATCATCTGTCTTGGTTTTTGAGACAGGCTCTCTCATTGAGACCAGAGGCTTATTGATGCAGCCACTCTGGTTAGCCAGCAAGCCCTAGGACCTTTGGTTTCCACCTCACCAGTACCAGGATTACAAAAACATACCACCATAGTTGACTTTTTCACAGGAGTTCTGGGATTGAACACATGTCCTCATGCTCATATGTCTAGTACTTTACCCCTTGAACTGTCCGCCCCAACTCCCAATAATGTTTTAATGGAAAGTCTTTCACTGAGAAATTTATCTAAGCAGTTATACATTATACATTTATCCAGTGACTTGACATTTTTCATGCTGAGCAACTGGTCTTCTACTGTACCCTATGGAAAGAATGATCCTTAGCAATGCTTGAGGGTGAAATAACCGAGTTGTCTGCCTTCTTTATCAAAGGACAAAGAAAGCCCTTCTTGGGATAAGCCATGACAGCACTTTGGAAGATTTATAATTGTCTTTAGTATTGAGGGAAAAGCCAATGCTTGATGAAAAATGTATGACTTTGTAATGTACTGTTTGTTATGGAGGCTGAAGTTGTGTGTAACTCTTGAACTGCTGGTGTTCGGGTCAGTCTAACAAGCTCACAGCATACTGTACGTACATTAGGAGCAGTGCCCAGTTAATAGTGTATGGTTCTCCTGTGTAATTTGTTCTTAGGTAGCCTTCCTTCCTGTGACTAATGTTGATTGAGGTAATCTTTTTTCTACCTGACATACACATTGATTTGATACTTACTTACTACATTTTTCTTCCTTTCTCTTTTACCCTTTGTAATAATTGTCTTGGGCTAATAGTTAAAAATAAGATACAAACATGCAAAATCTCAAACTATAATTTTCCCTTTAAATAATTCACTCATTTTGTGAGATGATGTTTGTGTATTATCTATTAATTTCTTTTTGTAAGTATCGCCATGTCTGGGTGCTGAGCATATGTGGGAACTACTCTAACCTCATGCTACCACTATGACTTGAAGTTAAGCAAGTACAGGCGTACTATCTCAATTTTTACTGTGAATGTTTGAGAATTCTGAGTTCCTAGGGGAGTGGAAATGCCCTTTGATGATCTCAGTCACTTATCCAATAAATATTTTACTGCTTTTTATGCATCAGGCAGAATGCTGGACACAGATGATCCTATGGTATGAAGAAAATAAAATCAAAGCCATGTTAAAAAAAAGTCTTTGGAAGTTAAAGATTAAGACAGAAGTCAATAAAATATAAAAGACTACATAAACCATGGTAAACACAGTAAGAACATAATCCAGAGATCAGAAGAATAATTTATAAAAGGGCCTGACAGAGGGAAGGTATTAAAGATGAGAAAGAAGGTTCTTTGGATGGAGTGATATTTAGAATGGAAATGATCTAGAAAGCATGAACTGGAACCAGATAAGCAGAATGGCTAGAACCAAAGGGAGGGGAGAGAAGACCGAAGTGCTAATATTCACTTCAGCTAAAATGAGGAAGAATTTTACTCTTCCAATAAGTGTAGGACTGTATTGGTTGAACCACATCTATTAGAAACCCACATTTCTTGGTATTGTCTCTCTGTTTTATACTCCATAACGGCTCATCAGTCCTAGCCAACACCTCCAGTACAGTAGCCATGCAGATGGAGAAAGAAAGAAGAAGAAAACACTTCTCCTTCCATAAGATGGACTGGAACTTGGTCATAGGCCAGCAGATAGTTATAGAGAAGGCTGGGAAATGTAGTCTTACCCTGAACAGCCATGCGCCAGAGCTCTATTCTTGACAAAGAAGGTCACTGTTTTGAAGATAACTGGAAGTCTGCCAAGACACTTATCACATGAAAATCTAGTCTGGCTTGTTTGTCCCCAGAGGCAGCTGGCGACTTTTTCCTCTGCCACCTCTTGTTCTGTTTTCACTGCACTTTTCTTGAGGGGAAGGGATGAAGATTCATGTAGATATGCACAAGGTTAGCTACAATCCTCCAATGTACACAATCTCCAGCTAGCCCTGATACAGGCATGGAGGGAAACCCCACTAGTTAGTAAATAAAAACTAATGATAGACTTGGTGGTGTTTTCTCCCTTTGGCGCCTTGCACAGCAGCTGGCATGTGCTTAATAATTGCCTCTTAACTGGGTTATTACCTAATAGAGATGAGAAGAAACACATGGTATTCTTCAGTGGCCTGCCAGAATAAACAACAGATGGGACAAACCACCTTGGAATTACAGGTGAGACTAGGAGCTCAAAAATTGAGACTAGTTTCGATTTTAGAACTGAGTAGCCTGTATTATCAGATCATTTCTGTCATTAAATTGGAGTGATTTGATTTACAGCTGGACTTGAACAGTCCCTGGAGCAGAAGGGCTTTTTTCGCCTTTTAGATTTTGTGGGAAGGCTCTGTGGCTGGGCTGGAAGTTAACCTGGCCTTAAATTTTAGGCAGAGAAGTCAACCAACCTTCCAAATATTTGAGCTGCAGAGCCAACAGTAGGTTCAATGATGAAACACAATGAAGGAATAGAAATCTCTTCTTGTAGGGGAAGAATTCACACACATATACATGCACACACACAAGTCAAAAATGAAAAGTACTTGGAATAACACTTGGCTCAGAGCCACTGGTAGCTTTGATTTTTGTTTTAGTTATTAGATGAGACAGTATGAGAGGATGTAGAGTAAGGGGAATGCTCCTCAGCTGTTGGGCTACTTTAGAAATCAATTTGGCAATTTATCAAAAGCTTGGGAATCAGTCTACCTCAAGACTCAGCTATGCCTCTATAAACCCAAAGGGTGCTCAATCATACCACAAGGACACTTGCTCACTTGTGTTCATGGCAGTGCTATTCATAATAGCCAGACCCTGGAAATAACCTAGATGCGCTCAACCAAAGAACGGATAAAGAAAATGTGGTACATTTACACAATGGAGTACTACTCAGCAGTAAAAAGTAATGACATCATGAAATTTGCAGGCAAATGGATGGAACTAGAAGAATTCATCTTGAATAAGGTAACCTAGACTCAGAAAGACAAATGTGGTTCGTACTTACTCGTAAGTGGATATCAGTAAAGTTAAATTTCACTGTTTTCCAACTTGCACTGGTTTGCTCAGTGTCTTCTTGTCAGTGTTTGTCAGTCAGCCTTCTTTCACAGTGACAAACTACCTGAGAAAGCCAACCGAGGAGGACCATGGTTACCCGGCTCTTATGCTTTTTAGATCTCTCTATAGTCTTTTGTAAAGCAGAACGTCGTAGTGGTGATTGCATGGGAGAGCAGAGTATCTAGAGAAAGAGAGAAATGGGGCAGGATCTCCTCCAAGGACATTTCTCCAGTGACTTAAGGTCCTCTGTTCTTCCCTGCCTCCTAAAAGTCTCACTATAGAACAATGGGCTGGTGACCAGACCTTGATTCGCTGAACCTTTGGGAGCCATTTGAACTCCCAGTCATGTTCAGCCTTTTCACATTGTAACACAGAGTTGGTATCTACAAACTTCATGCTTAAGAGCCGCACAACTGAGTTACAAACAAAATCCCCCAAAGCCTGATAGAGTTTGAACTAAGCTTATGATTTTCATTGGACTGGATTCATGGTTATCAAGGGTTACATGTTTCTTAACATAACCCTCAACAAGTGATATTTTTGTTACCAACATGCATTAACCATATGGGGTTAAAAGCAAAGCGTTCAAAAACAAAGGCTTGTCATGGAGTAGGTAAGAATTAAATAGGTTCACAATTACCATGATTCAAACTTTGTGGTTGGCACATTCAGCCAACCATAGATTAAAAATATTCAGCGGGTTGGAAATCCAAGCAGGGGGTTGGAACTGAATGTGACTGTGTTCTTGTCCTTATTTCCCACCAATTATAGTGTAATAAATATTTATACATTGTTTATGTTGAAACAGACATGCATACTCTAGAGCTGGTTTGAAGTTTGTGAGGATGTGGGTGGATTATATGCTGATATTATTCCACTGCGTGTAAACTAGTTGAGCATTTCACAGACTTGGACATCTGTGTGAGGATCTGCAGTGAATATCCCTTGGATACTGAGAGACAGCTCTATAGATCTGTGATGCTTAGAAAGTAAAATTAAGAATTAAAATGTAGAGAACTGTAGTGTCTAAAACTAGGATTGTGAGGTTACTAGTTAGAAGTAGTAGTTATGGGAAATTTAGAAGGGGGAGGAAAATCAGAATAGAGGCAATTTGTTCAGTTGCTGAAGTGAACCAGTAACCTCATTATAATTAATATTTATTATTTTCCAGGACATATTATTTCCTAGAACTAGTAATTAAGGCCCATTAATGACTATCGATAAAGGCCATATATAAACCCGGAGCATAACCATAAACTGATAGTAGTCTGAAAGAATTTGCAAATTGGCTATTCAAGCACTCTACTCAAATCTTGTATTGACTAAAAACAATTATAAACATCTTGGAATAGCCGTTTCTTAAACCTAGGGCAAGTTGAGACAGGAAGGGAATATCTAATTACCTGTCACATCAAATTAAGATTAGTGAATTTTTAGTATCATGAGAAAAATGGCATAAACTGGGATTATAGCTCAACCACCCATTTCTATCTGTAACTCAAGATCTGAACTGTTGAGGGTTAGGGTCCCAACTATCCCTCCAGGCCTGATTATAAATCAGCAAAATCAAGGTTTTAGAGATGCCACTGGCTATGTTCACACGAGTGTGAATAATCCAAAATGGTGGTTCTCAGCTGGGGCAGGTGTGTAGGGGCAAGGAAATATCTGGACATGTCTAGGAGACCCTTTGGTTATGACAACCAGTGGGGAAGGAGGCACCTCTGTCATCTGTTGGATAGACACTCAGGACGCTGTGATGTTCTTACAATGCACACGATCTTTTTCTCTAAGATTTACTCAGCCCACATTGTCTGCAGTACTGATTCTGACCAACTGTGATAGAAATCGGTAAAGATAGTTAGTTAGCTTTGGCCACCACATTTTAAGCTTCAAAAAAGAAAATGTTCTCTGAAGTTCTATAGGTTTATATAAGATTTTTTTTTCCTCTAGAGACAAACAATGTTACTAATTCTCAACCTCCAGAAGATGGAAACTGTTTTTTTGCTTATGCCTGGACAACAAGGGGAAGACTCTGTCTCCTACATGGCTAAGGAGCATCACAGGATTTTCTGTTCTTATTGTTGCCAACTTAAAGGAAAAGACAATCTGAAGTGTTACATTACCAAACACACACACACACACACACAAATAGACATTACACAACAAAAATTCATTACAGAAAAATTTTTTCTGCAATGATTTTTTGTTTCCTGTTAAAGCTCAGCCCAGTGTACATGAGATGCTAAGATGCACAGCCGGAGTTGGGTTTGGAGATGTCCTGGGCATTCAGACTTCATCCCGGAGGAGAGGTGAGTGAATGGCTGTCCTTGGACTGCATTCACTTTCTCAGTATCTTATTTAGTTTATTAGCTTGATTTATAAATTACACTTCATAGTTTGAAAAATTAGACCATAGCCCCTCCAAGAAATACCTGTGCAAAAGTTTATTTTTAATAGTTATAGAAATAAGAAGGTATCTTATATCTTTATGTTTCCCCGCACCCCTCAGGAGCCTCGAGATCATATTGGCTCCCTTAAGTTAGCTCACTTCTTAGTACCTTTTTAGGTAGCACCCTTTCTGTCTCCCCTGAATTTAATTAATCAATTATGTATGTTACCGACATTATATTTAGAGTCAGAGCTTTACAACTTGGCTATTATGTAGGAGGCCTGGATCCACCTCTGTAGAATGCAGTGCGTTTCCCCAGGCAGTGTTCTCCATGGCTTATTGAAATCATTTATGTTATGGCTGTTTTCATGCCAGATGTTTGATCTAGGAGAATGGGGATCATATGTTTTTGTTCACTGGTGTCTGCCAAGCACCTAGTCCTGAATCAGACCCCTAGTCCATCTCAGTCAGGATTTGTTGCATGAATGAATGAATGAGTGAATGAATGAATGAATGAATGGGAGCCCAAACAATGCCACACACAAGCATGTGTCAAGTGGATATGGGGTTGCCGCCTCTTGACTTCAAGAGTCATTCCCTCACATCTGGCAATGGTGTGGCGAAGGATTCATTTGGAATCCTCACAAACTGGCTTCTTCAGCTCATACATCCTAAAATGTCAGCATATACGTTGGTGAGTGTAAAGGAAAGAGTCTTTACACTGTTTTATACAGTATTGCATACACTATTGTACAATAGTGTCTATACACTATTGAAGAACCAATACCGGAACAGCTGAGTGGAAGGAAGTCTCATGGAGGATCCTACTGGCTATAGCAGTGATTTCTGCGTACAGAGGGAGACATTTCTTGCCAGAATTCTGGGCATCCTTAGTGGAGGCTTACCACATCTTATTTTGCCCAGCCAGAGCAACTGGAATTGCAGTATTACAGAATAAAGATCGCTTCATATGAAATGCTTGGGTCCAAAGTGTCTTAAATGTCTAAATTTTTCAGGTTTTTTTGGAATATTTGAGAATCTCTACTCCAAAATTCAAACTCTGAAATGCTCTAAAATCCAAAGCTATTTTGAGTTCAGCACTCAGAATTTCTGACTTGGAAGCATTTCAGATTTTCCATTTAAGGGTGTGTGTGTGTGTGTGTGTGTGTGTGTGTGTGTGTGTGTGTGTGTGAGTGAAGATATATCTATATCTGTATATCTTACATGGAGGTTATAAACTCCCTCTAGCCAATCACAGTGAGATTTTCAGAAGAGTTTTCCTGTGTGCCATCAGGCCCTCTAATGGTCCTGCCCATCCACATTATAATAATGACTAAAGTCCCACTGAGACTCTGTGAGGCTGATCACTCATAATGCAGAGAAGACACTGAGCATGACAGGAACCCACAACAATGCCCAGCAAGTACTGCAGCCAAGACGGCCATCATAAAGGGAGATCTTACTACTAACATGGTTATTAGTCAGCTGGGGAGGGTTCCTGAAGGGGGTCACTGATTAAAGCAGTAAATATAAACCACCCCGAGAAAAGGCTATATAAATCCGACTTCTGAGTTTTCTTCCTGAGATCATTTTAGCAGTAAGGTTTTACATTATGCATTCTAGGAAACTCGTCTTGTTCTGCAAAGTGTGTTATATTGTCAGTATCTAATAGAGTGCCTAAAAAGTGTATGGGAATGTGGAGTTGAGAGAGTTCAGCTGCACTGGCTAGAACAGAAAAAAATGGGCAGGGCACAGTGGTAGAGTGATATCCGGCTTCCAAACATGGGCAAAGCACAGTGGTAGAATGATATCCAGCTTCCAAACATGGGCAGCCACTAGGAGTTCCCTAGTCCTTCCCCCTTGCACTATTTTTAATTAAGCATTTCTTTAATGTATTCATTCATCTGGATATCTTTTGGGGGGGGGGATTTTAAAGACAAGGGCCCAAAGGGCACAAACAAAGTCACACAATACCCTGAACTGCGGGGCCCAGTCGTGTCACGATAACTCTGTGACTCTGATCTCATAGCCCCACTCATGATCACAGTCACAGGGCGGGGTGTGAGTGAGGGAGAGCCGCAGTTGTGACACACCCCTTTGGAGAGTGGTCCAGGATATTCCCACGCGGAAGAGCACACTATTGTTTCACACACCCCCTTTTTATCAAGCCGCGCCCTCCTGTCTATTCCCAGTGTGACCGTATTTCCGGATTCCCTTTTCAATTGGTCCAGAATTTCAGGCATATATACAATGAACTATGATCACACCACCCCTACTGTCTCCCTCCAACTCCTCCGGGATTCCCCAGCACGCTTCCCCCCAACTTAATGTTGTCTTAAAAAACAGCAACATACATGCTCAATGTAATCGATCAGCTTTATCCCCCCGCCATGTGTGTGCATGGGGGGGGGTGTTCATATATGTGTTTAGGTGTGAGTGTACATGTGTGTTCGTGAGTGTGAGGCCAGAGGACAACTTCTTACTGGGCTGGGACTTCCCAGGTAAGCTAGTTGGCTGGTCAGTGACCCTCATGGATCTGCTTGTCTCCACCTCCCCACCACTGAGTTAATATATGTGCGTCACCATTCAGTGCTTTTGTGTGGGTTCTGTGGGTTGAACTCAGCCCTCTGTGTAGAAGGCAGACGCTTGACAGTGAAGATGTCTCCCCAGCCCAAATGTCTCTTTTCCAACCCAATTATAATCATTTTGTAATCCAAGTTTCTAGATACGTTTTTGGTGAGGGGTTACTGCTTACACATATCTGCTATCCAATTAATATATTTTTTAAAAAATGATTCAGGATTTTTAGGAGCCCTGGTAATGTTCTTTTTCTCTCCATGGAAGACTTGGCCTTTGTTTTCTCTGTTTTGCTCCTTTATTGAGGCAGCTCCAGTCAGCTCAATTGCTAGATGCTGCCTGGCGCTCAAGTTCTTGTCTTAGGGTTAATGTAATCACTATGCTTTCCTCTCCCTGGGAAGGATGCATCTCTAACAGAATTGCCCTCGATATTTAAGTACTCTTGTTTTCGTTGGAGCCGGCGTGCTCAGAGCGTTAATGCAAACTTGTGCTTGCTCGTTATCTGCAGAAAGCCAGATGCTAAATTAATTTGCTCTTCTCTTGTGTTTCCTACACCCTGTCTGTGTTGTGTTCTGGTGGATTAGGACTTGCTGAGCATCAGGGGCAGAATGGTCACTCTGTTTATCATGTTTTTGCTCCTTGCTCCAGCAGCCGGGCCAGATATCACGCCCTTTATCTCGTGAGTCATGGGAGGTCATGGATACCATCAGCTCCACAGTTAAGACCCAGGGTGTTGTCCACACAACACACTACCTTATTAATGTGCCTTACTTCCTCTCATTGTTTTCAGCTTGTTGGTTTTCCTTTTTCCAGTTAACTCAGTCTGTGGATACTGGTAGCTAGACATGGATGTGCAAAGCCTGTCTTCCCCAGCATTGCCAGGGAGGGGGCTGGGGTAGGAGATCCCTGGCTTTCTGTGCACCCTGGCTGGGGGCCTCCCCCTGCACATGCTAGGTTTCTCATGCCAAGATTTCCTATCATGTGCAGAAATGAGTTTTCTATGAGCCCCTCCCGAGACTTCTTCATTGAATACTGCCGCTTTATAGTCCTCCCTGTCTCCCCAAAGATGCCCAGTTCTGAGCTCTGCTGCCTAAATGAAGCTCTTGCTTTTGTAAACTGGGTCAGATTGGGAAATCTTTCCAAGCCTACTTTTTGGCACCTCAGATGAATACATGAGGAACTGGATAGGCAGTCCTGTAAGGACTGTTCGTGGTTAAATAGCTCAGACAAATACCTGCCTTCAGCATCTTATAAAATGCTACCAGTTGCCAGCGTTTTTGCCAATATTCTCAAGCCCACAAGAGACCAAAGACCATCCGTGCCACCTCCACCCATCAACTTCTTAACCTTCTTTCCTTTAGCCAGAGACATGGTGTAGAAAGAGAAGCAAAGGAGGCTGAGACATGTGGGAAAATATTAAAGCAAGAAAGCATCTGATGAGTGTGTCCCGAGTGCACAATGAGCAGGAGAGCCTAGGGGAGAGTGTAAATGCAGAAATAAGGCGGTAACTAATGATGTGGGGTGTGTGCCAGGTGTGACAGAGCCATGTGAAGGAGGGTATTAGAGGGGATGGGTGAGCAGGAGAGCCTAGGGGAGAGTGTAAATGCAGAAATAAGGCAGTAACTAATGATGTGGGGTGTGTTCCAGGTGTGACAGAGCCATGTGAAGGAGGGTATTAGAGGGGATGGGTGAGCAGGAGAGCCTAGGGGAGAGTGTAAATGCAGAAATAAGGCGGTAACTAATGATGTGGGGTGTGTGCCAGGTGTGACAGAGCCATGTGAAGGAGGGTATTAGAGGGGATGGGGTCTCCACAGTGGTGACACCTCAGGTGGAAGCCTGGAAGATGAGACCCACAGGGAGTCCATGAGAGGAGCCTTACAGGAGCCATGTAGGAAAAGCCAAGGACAGAGGCTTCAGGCAACACACTAGGCTTGTGTATTGTGGCGGCACAGAAGACAGAACTCCCTCCAAGCAATATCTGAGATGACCCCATTGTCCTTACCCTTCCTTGACTACCAAGCCCAGCTTCAAAATATGGCAGTTATAGGACATCCACATCCCATGGGGTCAAAGAGTCACTCCCATAGTCCCTTTTCTCTAGGCACAATGACCCAGAACTGGCTTTTATCTGGAGTCAACTCGGATATAAAGCCACTGTATGGATAGAAAATTTTGGGGAGAGAGCCCACAAATAACTTGTCTAATCTGGTGACACAACTTGGCAATATTAATATTAATAAATCTGGTGACACAAGTTGGCAATAAAAATCCATTCTTTCTTTAGTTATACAGTTTGCTTTCTCTGAAGAAGAGGCCAACCTCCTGGGGCTGGCTTAGCCAGCAGCTCAGACTGACATGCTGAGAAACAGGTCTTTCTTACCAAACAATGGCACCATTGGGTTTTAGTGTGCTGATTAAGCACATATCCTGTATTAGGTATATGTTCTGGTTTCTCTATTCTTTCACTAATGGAACCAGATGAGGGAAGTCCCCGAAGGTTGTCTCTGGCAGCCACACTACCGATGGGCACAGCTGTTGGGTTTGGGGTCAGGCAGAAGGCTCCGGCACTTGCCTGTCTGTTTTTCTCCAGCAAGAGAAGTCAGAAGGCACAGAGAGGTGGGAGTCTGGATTCCTGCCCAGGAAGTAGAAGTGATTGTTAAATGCCAGAGGCTCTTACTGACCAGTGTGTTAATGGCTCTTCTAGTAGAAAGAAGAATATGTAATGACTCGTGAAGATCTTGTGAATGCCATCAACCATTTAACTATATATCTTGGGGAAGAAAAAGAATCCGAGACCAGAAAGTAAGAAAATGCCATGGAGCAGCCTGGGGACAGTTATAGGAGAGAAGAAAGTAATATAAAAGAATGTCTAAACCCATGTGGCATTGGGAAGGGTTAAGAATAGGCAATCACAGTGACATTTCAGTCTAGCGCAGAAGATGGAGAAGGTTTGGGAAATGTATCTGGGAGCCTTCATCTTGATCCATGGACAGCAGGCAGAGAAGAGGGGAGAGGGAGGAGAGAGGAAAGGAAGGGAAAAGGAGAAGGGCAAGAGAATGTACTAGGGCCTGGTGTGGGCTTTGGAAACCTCAAAGCCCACCCCCAGTGACACACCTCCTCCTAAAGGGATACACTTCTAGCCCTTCATAACAGTTCCCCTGGGGACTAAGCATGCAGACACATGAGCCTCTGGGAGCCATTTTAATTCAAGCCACCACTCGAACATATTCCTATATTTTAACTCTCTCTCTCCCTCCTTCCTCCACTTCTTGTGGGGGTCTAGGTTTTGCTGTGCATCACCTACACCCCAACATTTGACCTGAATGGGAGTGCCGTGCTGAAGATCGCAGAGGTGAGTATGCCAGCTGCTCACAGTGGGTCTCTCCCTGACTTGGGGGGGGGGGGTGCTTGTCTAGATCTGAGTTCCAGCAGAGAGACTCTGACCACTTCTCCGATGACTCTGGGGAGTCCCTGCTGGTTTGCTTGGTGGGAAACACACTGGGTGACCAGCCACCCTTACTCCTAACACCATGGGTCATAACTCTGCAGGCTTGAGACTTCACATATGAAAGCGACAGAACCAGGCTCCCACTCCACTGCACCCGGGCTTGTCCTTTCTCAGTCTGCTTTTTCCCTAAGAATAATTGCAAAGCGTTTTCTGTTGAAACGTCCTGTGTAAGAAGCCAAGTGTGAGATTTATAAAATGTTTTATTGATCCAATTCTGTCTGCCCTGAGAAACGCATTCTGTGGCTGTCATTGACAAGGTCCGTCTTTCCCATCTGTGCTCCACTAAAGTCGCATGTGCCTTCCAGCACGTTCCAAAATATGTCCAGCAGAAAACCTGGCTCCTTGAAAGTCTGGCGTGTGCCTTCATGTCTGAAAACAGTGTCCTCTCAGAGCTGAGCTTCACTCTGCCTGCTAGAGTTTCCCTTCCATTCCTTGAAAAGAATGTTTTCAGCATGGCTTGTTCCGGAAGGAGTACATGTTCAGACCATGAAGCAGCAATGCTGCTCTGCATTTGGAAATCATTTCTGAAAGTCTGGAGAATGTGGAAACTGTCCATGGCTGTCAAAGGAAAAGTTACCTAGCGCATAGCACACATGAAGCCGCTTTCAATCGCAGATTTGTAGAGATGGATAAACATTACAGGGGGAGGGGGGCGTTTATGTGTCTTGGTGTGTATATAAGCTCATAGTGAATGAGTGTGCTCAGGTGCTTCCCTGTTTGGTTGGCTCTTGCCACCCTCATCCTGAGGGGGTCTCCTAAGTTTCCCTCTCCCTCCCTCCCTCCTTCCCTCCCTCCCTCCCTCCCTCCCCCCCTCCCCCTCTCCCTCCCCCCCCCCATCACAATCACTCCACCTCATAGCCTGGTTGTTCTAGTTAGACTCAAAACCAGCATTCCACACAAATGGTTGTAGGGTAGACCAGAGTACAGTGTTCACCATTGTCTTTTTAAAATAGTTAGGGGAACAACTTAGGAAAAACAAAACAAACTCTGTAAGGCATGCAAAACTCCTCTGGGGATGGCGGGAAGGAATCCAGCTCTTCTTTGGCCTCTCTGTGGTAGACAGTGATGATCATTCAGGATGTCGCTTACCCTGAAACCTGTTGATCAGGAAGTGAGATGTGTACTTAAGTAGGAAAAATGAGCCTGTTTTCCGGAGGTGCTGTTGAGACTCTGAAGGGATCATTAAGCTTTCAGAATGTAAATATGAAGGCAATCTTGGTCTGTGTGTTGAACAGGAGTTCGCTACATTAACCTCTAATCAGAAAAGGTCTCCACTTCTTTGTTACATGAGGAATTTAGTAGAACAAAAATGACCAGATTTGTTAAACGGGCAATTACAAAATAAGCAAGCATTGTTAGCGATTCAGGTTCATGACTGCCATTACCAGTCCTCCACGTGGGCGCACAGTCCTGATGGTCAAGGTTAAACCAAGGGTTCTTTTAGCATTGTGCATAGGTTAGGAGACGTGTTGCGTTTTCCAAAGACAGTTACTCCCTAACTATAGGGAAAGACCGAGGGCACAGAAATTGTCAAGAGCTTCCATAAAAGATAAGGCGAATCATAGCCAAAAGCTGTCTAAAGCTGGTTTGAAATATGTATTTGATAGTTTTGCCTTATTGAATCCTAGGAATTTCTAGTTTCCCCCCTACCCCCACCCCCCACCAAAGCAAGCTTGTTGATCTCAGGGAAAATCTCTTTCGGAATCATGGTTGTTAGGTCTTGTTTGCTAACAATCTTATTTCTAAGGATCTTTCTTTATTACTCCTCCTACCCACTGTCATCTGTCTTTTCCAAAACAATGATTAATAAAAGCTATCTGTCATCAAGTCCCGAGAGCATGGCTCTGTATCTTCGTTCTCCTTTACTCTCTACTCCACCCCTGCTAAATAAAGAACCCCAAGCCGAGGAAAGTTAATTTTCCTGCCCTAGTTTCTGCAGCTTGCTATTTTTTTCTTTTTATACATAATTTCTTTATTTGTTCTTTGGAAATGTCACATCATTCACCCGAATTCTGCTCACCCCCCAGTACCCCCATATCCTCCCTCACCCCTGCAGCTCCGTCCTCCAGAAAACATAGACTGGATTGCAAGCACATGCTGCTATTAACCACTCTGCTCTGATGCTCACTGGGTACCATCAGTCTTAGAAAATGACGGCCTTTCCGTAGGTGTTTAATTAGATAATTGAGACATACTGTTTTTACAGAGGAAGTTAAATAGGGATGCGGTTGCTGTTGGCAATATGTGGACCTGTCACCTTGAACAAGTTCAGTCCACAAAAGTGAAGAAATGTTCTCTGGGGTTTCTTCACAGCCCGAAGCCCTTCCCTTTTCCTTTCTGCCCTGGGCTCCCATCTCTCTGTTGGTCCTGGTTTGACCCCTCTAGCCTGTCTGTTCATGGATTACTTACTTGTTACTAGATGGACATCGAGGGGGCTGGTCTTTCACTGCAGGGATTTTCGCATCTCTGTTTACCTCTGATTCGATGGTCCTGAGTGGCATTGGTTGTAGTTGGAAAACACATAGAATAATGAGAACACTTCGTTTTGGGGCCAGTTCATAGGGGAAAGGCTGGGTCTCAGTAAAACTGGACTCAGCAGAAGGCCCTAGTTGGAGTGGTGTGGGAATTAGTGAAGCAGAGTTTCTTAGGTCAGTGTAATGCACTAGTGTAAGCCCCAAACACAGAACACAACAAACACGATGGAGGAAGAAGATAGTTTTTCCGCATATGCCAAACTTAGCAGGATTTTTCCTTTCAAACTGAGATCTAAAAGAAAATTCAGCGAACTTCTCTATCTGGCGTTGTTGCCCAAAGTAAAACATACACTGACTTTCTAGGAACAATTCAACTGAAATTCGGTTTGGTCGGTGTATTCCATCTTTTTCTTTTTTCTGTTTCCCTCTCTCTAAGAACAGAGGGCCTTGTGGAGAGAAAGAAAAGGAGGCACATTTTAAGCAGGCATTCATTGCTAGGCCCATCCTTGCAGCTTTGAGAATCAGAGCTCTGAACCCTCAAAAGCCATGACATTCAGAGTCAATATCAAGTAAGAGATCCTACCCCCACCCCCAAATCTGGGATTTCTCCATAACTAGTCACCAACAAGCCTTTTTAGCTTTAACTAGAGATTCAGAATCACAGATCCAAGGAGGCGTTTCCATCAGAACAGAGAAGGGAAAATAGGCAGGACGGTAGCACTGTGCATCTTTCCCTCACAGTGGTCCAGGCTCTCGGGCTCTCAGTTGGCATGTGGCCTATGAGGCTGAGTGTCACCTCGTGAGTGCGGGTCACTTTTGCTTTGGAGTGCCACCTCCCAATAGAATGCACTGCTTGTGAAAGAATTCAGTGAGCAGGACTTTCAGCGTTTCCTCAGAAGACACACTTCATGACGAGGCTCCCTGTATGTAGAAAAACCCAAGCCTGTGGCTTCCCACCTAATAGTCTGAGCTGGATCACAGTAAGCCTCAGGCGGGGGCAGCTCAGTGGCCAGAAAACACTTCTTCCCACAGGTCATTCTACCTTTGTCATTGTTCACCAAACACAGCGACAGGTATCACACAGTCAAACCCATTATAGCTCCGAGATTTCCCACATTCAATGCTGCTGTGAACCAAACGGAGCTTTCTCCACCATCTGAGCTTTACTTAGAATTGTTCAGTTTGTAGGGCAGTGGTGGTGCATGCCTTTAATCCCAGCACTCTGGAGGCAGAGGCGGTTGGATCTCTGAGAGTTCAAGGCCAGCCTGATCTACAGAGCAAGTTCCAGGATAGGCTCCAAAGCTGCAGAGAAACCCTGTCTTGAAATACAAAAGAAAGGGAGGGAGGGAGGGAGGGAGGGAGGGAGGGAGGGAGGGAGGGAGGAAGGGAGGGAGGGAAGATTGTTTGGTTCACAACATCCCCCCCCTCTGCAGATGTGCATTTGCCTGTGAAACTTGGAAACATGAGCTTATCAGAGTGGTAATGATCAGGGAAAGAGTTCACAAATGCATAAAAACAAATTTCCAAAGGGATTTTAAAAAATATGGCTAGTTATTTTTTATTAATAAATACTTTAAAGTCACGCTGATCCTTTCAGAAGGATTTGGAGGCCAGAGCAAGAGAACCCAGAGCAAGGCCGGCGTCAGTTACAAGAGAGCAAGAGCTTATTGAAAAATTGAAAGAGCTGGTCTTCTCGCTGCCCGATGCTGAGGACTGTCAGTGATAACCGGATGTCTGGTGTATGTGCATTATTCTGCCTCTTTCCCAGGTGTGCATCGAGACCTACACATGCAGCTGTCACCAGCGCAGTATCAACACTGCTGTGCGGGCCACTCTCAGCCAGATGTTGAGCGACCTGACTTTACAGTTACGACAGAGGCAGGAGAACACGGTGAGCTAGCTTATCACATGGCATGTCTCGCGTGGGTTTGGTGATGACGTGTGTGTTTACGTGCCATATGTCCCAGGCCCTGGGCCCGCCCGTGCTGCCATGGCTACTTCCCACTTAAACAGTGGGAAGTGCTTTTTATTGGGATGTTTATATAAGGTTAGCTATATATATTTGCCTATTTAGCCCCAAAGTATGGAGCGCTCTTCCTTATGGTTTTTGTAATAAAATATAATGAAAATAAAATTTTGATCATTGTTTTAAGTTTTTACCTTTTTTCCTTTAAAAAATCTGTTTCTTAAAACTTTTGCTATTAAGTATCTTTTTTTATTAAAAACATCACATAGGTGGCTAGAGAGATGGCTCAGCAGTTAGAAACACTGGCTGCTCTTCTAGAGAACCTGGGTTCAATTCCCAGCACCCACATGGCAGCTGACAAGTGTCTGTAACTCCAGATCCGGGGGAGCCAATGTCTTCTTCTGGCTCCTCAGGCATCAGGGGTCCACGTAATACACAGATATACATGCAGGCAAAACACCCATACACACGAAATAATTTTTTAAAAAATTTAAAACGTATTGTGGTAGTTAACTTGTAAAATGAAAAGAAGCAGCGGCTCATCGCATGCTGAGTCTGGATGTGATTTCCTGTGGTGATAAAATGATAACAGTAGGTTGTCCCCCACCTTCCGGAGCCAGCGTGTATCTCATGACCTCAGAGCCCACTAGAGCATTCTTCTCCAAACTTGCACAGATGGCCTAACAGGAGCGGCCAGGAGACCGAAACACACCTTTTTTGGGGGGTGTTTTCTTCTTGAAGTGTCAATAAGACATACGTCTTTGAAAGAAGTGTTTTTCTCTGGCCTTAAAATCGGCCTCTGTAATAAGAACTCATTAAAAGTCCCATAAAACGCAACCACGTGCTCACTGAGATGGAGCTCGTTATTTTTTAGGGTAGGAAATCGCAGTTGGGGTTGGAAATATTGCAGACAGAGATGGGTTTCTCAGCAGTTTAATTTAAAATATTTCTCATTTTTTGTACTTCAGTTGTTTTCTAATTTTCGAGGAAACCGTGGACTTGAAAGAAACCCTACAGATAGTCAAGTCAACTTTCTGCATTCCTTATTCTACAGATGAGATAATAAAGCCTGCGGAGATATAACTGAGCTATAAAATTAATGAGCTCTCCTTGAAGGAAGCAAAGTTAAGGCCTGGACTCTGACTACCAGTGTCCTTTATCTACTTGTACTCTGGCAGCCGGTGCAGGCAGGCAGCAATAATTTGGAGAAACAAATACTGGTTATTTTTCCCCTTTTGTATTTACTATACCCAAAGTCCAAATTTCTGATAAACCAAGTTATCTGTTACTTTAGCTAACCCCAAGTTAAAAAATGATCTCATTTATTCTATGACTTTAGATATGATAGGTATAGGAATGTTGGCTCAAAAGAATCTATAAATGGAAACCATATTTGGAGAAAAGAAGAAATTTAAGATGCTAAAAAATTGTACAGTAATATCATATTGCATCTTTGCTAACTGGTGACACAATTGAATATTCTACTATTAATAATACCTAAGATTTTGAAATAAAACACTTAAATGCAATATTTCAAAGTACCCCCAATTATGTTCATTTACTCTTATTTTTGGAATTATAAGTAGAGGGCAGTCATATAATATTTGGGGCAAGGTAATGTTTGTACCTGTGACAGAACATGCCATATAGCCTAGCAGTATGGTAAGATAAATCATTTTGGGTTTTGTGCATATAATTTATGTCACACAATGACAAAAATCACTTAGCAGTGACATTCTCAGAATATGTCCCTACCATTAAATAGTATATAACTATGTTAGGTGTCAAGTCATGTGCCTCGGTCTTCTATTGCTTAGGCTTCCTTAAGAATGGTAGCAGGCACAGCTGAGGCGGTCTGGCTGTACACTGCAGAGGTTCTATGTCTCCATCCTGAGTTTTATGTGAGCAGTCAGCCTGCTGGTCCTGCTCATCACTGACCGTCTAGACTCACCCACGTGAGTGGTCAGCCTGCTGGTCCTGCTCATCACTGACCGTCTAGACTCACCCACGTGAGTGGTCAGCCTGCCGGTCCTGCTCATCACTGACCGTCTAGACTCACCCACGTGAGTGGTCAGCCTGCCGGTCCTGCTCATCACTGACCATCTAGACTCACCCCAATCACAGGCAAGGTCCAAAATCAAGTGGACAATTGCTGTTCCCTGTGACTTCCTTTATATTTCTCAAGTTGTCCTTTGTAGATGCATTGCCTGTCCCAGAAAAATGAAATCCTCTGGATGGTAACCTTGGAAGCATTTGTGATGTCTAGTAGAGGGAACTGTCAGATTTTCCACCTAAAAACTAGATATTTTTTTCAAAAATGATTAAAGGGGAGTGTCTATCAGAATGATAAAGTTTGCTCTAAGGAAGTTATGCGACCCCCAGGGGATACTCAGGATTACCTGGGAAGAATATATATATATTCTATAGCGTGACTCATCACTGGAAAGACATCCTGGGCCGACTGAGAATTAGGAAGACCTGGATAGAGCAGAAAGACAGTAAATAATGTAAACTACAAAGGTATTAGCATAAAGTCCACCTTCCACATAAGGTGTGCAGCACCCGCCCCTCTCCCAGGCCAGATTGCGGTTCTGATTTTGTATCCCTATAAATGCTGAGTCATCATCTCACTGTATTATTGAGTTACTTAGATGACCACATTCATTGCTGACTTATAAGCTGCTGATTTTTCAAAGTGAAATTGCCACATATAAATATCTAGTGGCTGGACTATCCCTATATCTCTACCTTTAAATGTCAGTCTTGGAGACACGGATATAACATCTCACAAAATCTGCTATGATAGCAGCTGCATTTGCAGATTTTGAATAGAGAGCAGTAGACATGCGTGCCTGTAGTGAGTCTTAAAACTTACAGCACCATGGGATGATTTACGTGTCTGTCAGGTAGCTAACTGGCATGAGAATGCTTGCCCATCAAACAAATCCTGCTGTAAGGAAACTGAGTCACCTCCTTCCCAGTCTCTACAGTCACTGAGTAAGACCTGCTGTGAAAACATGAGCCGTCTTACCTGTAAGCCTTTCACTTCCTGTTTTTCCTAGGCGGTATCTCTGCTCTAGGAATTCTGGATCTATCTAACAACTGCCAAGATAGGCTGTGTGACAGTCACAAGTTAATAGGCTCCCCCAACAAACGGGAAGGTGGTGCTCTGAGCTGTATTCATCTTTGAGCCTGTATCTCCAAGTCCAGCAAGGATGATTCTTCCTATGACTGTGTCTAGATCTGTTAGGGCCAGGTAAAATGTATCTGTCACCTTGTAATAAATTGTCTGCACGAAGATTAACTCACCTCTTCAGATAGGACACTGCCCAAGTTCTAGCCCAGCAATGAAAGTACACCATGAGGCTTAAAATCCCAAGAAGTGTTTGAACTCTCGAATAGTTTATTTTGGAACCTGACATGCTCACAGTTTTTCTCCTTAGGGTTGTGAGCAGTAAAATGCTTCCAGCATTGCTTGGGTATGACATCCAGAGTACCCAGGATGCCCTTTGCTTTCCTAGAACTTTGCAATGTCAAAGAATCAGGACTCTCTTTGCCTGAATCTCCTAACTAACTCTATGTGTCTCCCTCACTAGATAGTTGAAAACCCAGATGTCCCGCAGGAATTCGGGAGTCAAGGTATTGTGTTTAGTTTTTTTTTCTAGACCTTTTTAAATGATTGGGGTGTAAGAATACCTACCTGATGCATGGAATTGAGGGTGTAAAGATGGTCCGAGCTCTGCTTGGCTTCACCTTGCTTAGCATTATCTAACCAGCTGCTGTCTTCTTTCTGTTCCTACAGTCTCCTGTGCCAACTGTGTGAGGGAAATTAGCACTTATATCCCTCCTATTTGGAGGCTTTTTGTTCTCCCTCCCTCTCCTCCCTTCTTGTCTTTCTTCCTTTTTTTTTCTATTTTTCATTCTCCATGGATCCAGGTTTAATTGCTAAAATGAGAATTGAGCAGAGAGTTACAGAAACCTGAGTGACATGTAATGTTGTTATTCTAGAATTATGTTGTTCTTGTTTTTAATTCACCATACAGCTTTGCATAACTGTAGAAGTAATTTACTTATAATGAGAAATGATCTTTTGTTTTTTTCCCCAGGGTTATCTTTGTGTGTTTTTCGTTTTAAAGGAGTAGCTCTGGTCCCTTCTTCTCTTTTCTATGATTGTTCTGGTAGCCTAAAAGAGGCCTCATATCTAAAATCCTTTAAAAACCCATCTAAATCACAGGATGGAAAGGGCATTGAGGGGACTTCTGACACCCACCGGTGTCTAATACTTGCACCTCCTCTGTTTTGAAGGCGCTACAGTAGAGGCCCTCTGTGATGACGTTGTCTCTGTCCTCGCTGTCCTGTGTGAGAAGCTCCAAGCCTCCATAAAGTAAGTCCCCTTCCATCCTGGATGATATCCAACAGCTGTTCACTTTGAAAAAAACTTCTATTTGTCACATCATTGACGTTATAGAGTATCCATCATCAGTAGTTCCCTCCCACCGACAGTTACCTGTCATTCCTGAGAAATACGTTCAGAGATATCTGTCCATCCCCGCTTATTAAATGCCATTACTGAAGTGTATTATTGTCTTAAGTGAAAATGAGGCAACAGTACCTAGAAAGAAGAGTGATTCCCTTGATCCCAGAGCTGAGGAGAGAGTGGGGGACTCAGAGCTGGTGGCTGTAAGAGTGGGTCCTGGCTTGGGCATGGCTCTACTGTGTGACGGCCAATGACCTTTCTCATGGGACATGACAGGACTTTTGTCCTCTCTTAGTAACAAGATTGGACTATGCAAGCTTTTTTCTTCTGACATTCCCTACTATGGTCCTTAGCTTTCGGATTTTGGTAGAGAATACAAGCATGCTAAGTTTATACCTTCTAGACAATTATTAATATATATTACTTATTGTATATCAGGTAAAATAATATATGCCATATAAAATATTTCAGTATTACTGTAGGAACAAATGAGCAAACTTCCTTAAAAGTCAACTGATGCCCACCCTCTAAGGTCATCAGGCTAACAAAATTAGACTTCCTAACTTGTTACATTGGGGGAGCATGTACTTCCTGGGAAACTAAGGAGGACCCAGTAAAAGCAGATTAGGATTTCATAATATAATTTGAGTTTCAGTTAAGTGATTTTACAGTAAAGTAAGAGTTATGTTCAAGGATTGAGTCTTGTCAGGATGTGTGGTCAGTTCCAGCATCAGCATCTTAATTTCTATGTAGTCTGTGAAGGAAACATTTGGTGGCTGAGTTGTCACTAGAGAAGAAGGCAGTGGTGCAGGAGAACAATTCTATATCTGTCAGTTATATTTTAAATAAGCGCTGATTGGTCAGTAGCCAGGCAGGAAGTATAGGCGGAAAAAACAGACAGGAAGTAGAGGTGGCACAATGAGAACAGGAGAATTCTGGGAAGAAGGAAGCCATTCCTCCCAGTCCTGCCCAGATCACCAAAAAAGTAGGATGTGACCTGCCCTTCTAAAACATGTACTGAGCCATGTGGCTAACATAGATAAGAATAATGGATTAATATACATTATAAGAGCTAATAAGAAATCTGAGCTAATGGGCCAATCAGTTTATAATTACTGCAGACTTTCTGTGTGATTATTTTGCGGCTAAGCTAGCCAGGTGGCCAGGTCAACAAGCAGGACCTCATGTTATAAGACACCTCTCACAGGAGAGGGAATTTGGTCAGCTTCCTGGATACACCCTCTGTACTGCCCTGAACCGTGGTTCAAGTGTGGTTGCCCATGCGCTTGGTCACCATTATGCACAGGTCTTGTCTGTTCTTAACATTCAATGGTAACATTGATTGATGTTCATCAGAAAGGCTCATCTGGCTGGCAGCAATGCAGGAGTCGCCACTATCAAAGATGGGTCTTCCCCACCCACCCTCTCTAGGCCTTGGCACTGATGGCAAATGCAGCGAAGGTCACTGAAACTTTGAAAAAATTAAGAAAGATTGTGGTCATTACTGGAAAGAAATAAATGAAGCCTTTTAACAGCTTCATAATGAAAAAAAATCGAGCTTTTAAATTATACAGAAGTCTCTTCTTTGTAATCCTGGTGATTTATAATTAAAATATAGCCATCAGGATAAATCAGAATGAGCCTGAAGGCCTATAAATGACAGAATTGAACTGTATACTGTTCATTGATAGAAAAAAAATCTTCAATTGGGTCCTATAAATGCTTGGCCCTCAATTTATGATTCTTTGCACACTGGTGGTTCCAACATGAGCCACAAAGACCTGAAAGGTGATCATATAGTCTGGCTCATCCAGGGCATCAGGGCTTTTCCTGGTGTGGAAGTATTACAGGCATTTAGCTTTGCTATCTTTAAGAGAGTAGTATTATGGGTGTAGTCTTATAAATGACTCTGTGACTGTTGTGTAGTAGATATTTGCCGTGTTCTGGCTCTAAACTGGTTGGTGTGCTCTGACAATGGCTGACACTAATTCTACTCTATGATGGTGTTGGGAACATTGGCATTTTTAATGACAAAATTAGTCCGTAGGTTTTTTAGGAAAGTTCCAAGAACAAGAACAAAGCTACATAGCAAATGCATGCTCGCTCTCTCTCTCTCTCTCTCTCTCTCTCTCTCTCTCTCTCTCTCTCTCTCTCTATCTCTATCTCTATCTCTATCTCTCTCTTGCCTCTGTCTCTCTCCTTCCCTTCTTCCTTCCCCCCCTCCCTCTTTTTCTCAAAGCCAAAGGGCAGAAGTATCCATCAGCCATGGAACACTTCTTAACTCTATGATCCAGGGAGAGGCAAAGCAGTTCCTATGGCCCATAAAACATTTTTCTCTTGAGTCATAGGCAGCCTTAGGCAGGCTGCTACTCTTGCCTCATGGTTTGGAGAGGATGTGCAGTCTTGGGTTTTTGATCCATGTCCCCTGATCATAATCCTGCCTCTGGAATTTGATTGCTTATGGTCTCTGCCAATAATTTCAGTACCCTAAGGTGAAGGGGTGGGCTTTCTAAGATTAGGGTGCTACATGAATCATGTAGCAGAATGCCTCTCTGTTAGCTCTCTAGTGTTCATCCCTTCCTCGAGTGTTCGTGTTCATGTGCTCTCTTCTGGTTCTACTCCTCAGTTCCTTCTTCTTCATTACTAAACCAGACACTCCATCTGTCTTCTCAGTAGCTCTTCCCCTCTAAAACCCCAATGGGCAGGATTTCTCCTTACCATCATTTTCAAAATCAGACTCCAGGTACCTCCAAGGGCTTAGTCTCATCCAGACGTGTGCTTGTGACATACTCAGTCTCTCTGGAGAATTCTGAAATATTTGGAGGTACTCGGTACATCTCGCCAAACAGGCCTTGCCGATGTGGTAGTAACAGAGTCCTATATTAGACAAACTGAGTTGCATGCTCTCTCTCCAGCTCAAGAATTTCTCAGAGAGTAGAATGTGACTCCTCCTCTATATGTCTTCTGCCGCTCTGTCCCAGTCTCCTTCTCCAAAGAACACCGGACAGGACTCTGTACCAAGGCATAGAATCAGCTAGGCCAGTCAGAACGACTGTATCAATTGCTCCCATTCTGCTGCAGCTCTTACATAATTGCTTGCTTCCTTCTCTTATTTTTCTAATTAAATTCAAATCTGGACCAAAGGACAGCAAACATTTGGAAGAAAAAAATGTTTAAAACCCAACACTGTGAGAACTACAGAGATGCTGAAAATACCGCTGATTATCCTCCTGGGGGATGACCTCCCTAGCTAGGTGGTCGCTCAGCCTATATGAGCCAGTGTCTATTGCAGAGAGTTGTTCTGCTTGGATGTGTACCTAGGAAGATCTTAGCGACAAGCAAGCAATGAAGCAAACAGCACATAATCTGCCAATCATGAAATGCTCAAATGAAAGACCAAGAAAAGTTGCTTATAACCTTCCTAATTACACAGTCTTCCCACCCCCATGTATCTTGAAAAATTTAGCTAGGTTCTAGGCTCATCCTCACTCCATGCATCCAAGTGTTGGCCTGTCTGCAAGTATACAAGTCCAAAAGACTTGCACACTGTGCAAATGTTCAAAGATCTCTAAGCGAAGAGCATGCATGAACATCCTCAGATTTTCTGAGCTCCATTTCATAGCATGACTCATGCAAGACCATAAGAACCTGATATCCAGACTCTGCAGCCCACATTTAAGCTGTCGTTCTGTCTCCAAGGAGACTCCTGGGCCAGTTACCTTGGTGATACATTCCTGTCAATGAGGCTGATGCGTGGAGCCTGCAGTGTTTCCCAGCAGGCTTTGCAAATATTTGCCATAACCCTGACAGCTCACCATTTCCCTCCTAGACTTATCCCTGATGACTTCAGAAATTGAGAATCTTTACTTTCTATCTTTACTTTCATTGTGCAATCCTAGACAAACTTTTGAGGAAGAGATATTTTTGCATTGGGACATTGAATCTTAAAAATTATCCCAGTTTGTTGTCGGAAAAATTAACCCGAGACACAGTAAAGATGATCCTTCCAGAATTGAGTTTTCTTTCCTTTTTAATCTAAATAACATTTTTCATTTATTTTACATCCTAACCAGTTTCCCCTTCCTCCTCTCCTCCTGTCCCCTCCCTTTTCCCATTTCCCCATCTCTCCATCCATCTCCATTCAGAAAGGAACAGGCTAGTGGACAGTGTGGCTCTATTGTTCAGCCCTCTCCCATCCATTCAAGAAAAATCATTCAAAATCATTGCCTGGGTGAAACTTCAGACATCTTCGCACAGTGGTGTCTCTGTCTCTCTAATCCCCATTCCATCATCATCATTATTATTATTATTATCATCATCATCATCAAATCTCATGTAGTCCAGATTGGCCCTGATCCCTATATACAGCTACAAATGACCTTGAACTGATTCTCCTGCATTAACTCCCCACGTATTTTAGGGAAGGAGGCCACTTATTTGTTTCCGGGATGCCAAGACTCCCAAAATAACCACACAGAAAATGTATTAATCAAATCACTGCTTGGCCCATTAGCTCTAGCTTCTTATTGGCTAGCTCTTACATCTTAATTTAGCCCATCTCTATTAATCTGTGTATCGCCACGAGGCTGTGACTTACCAGGTAAAGTTCCGGCATCTGTCTCCAATGGGGTTACATGGCTTCTCACTGACTTTGCCTCCTTTCTCCCAGCATTCAGTTTAGTTTTCCCCGCCTAGCTCTGCTCTACCCTATCACAGGCCCAAAACATCTTCTTTATTAACCGATGGTATTCACAGCATACAGAGGGGAATCCCACATCACCCAAGTGCTGGGATTGCAGACACACATCACTGTGCCTGCCTTCTAGCTCCACTCTTGCAGACACGATCCTCATATCCTGTGCTTTACCTGACAGCCTCCCAGCCCAAACTGCTTCCCCATCTCTCTGCATTTGTCCACACTTTCCTTCACAACTCCACAATGCCACAGATACCTGCTGGAGCTTCGAGGCTGTACAAAGACAGTGTTTCCTATCACATTCTCCCAGGCCTTTCTGAGGGGTGCTTTTGTTCTGCAGTATCATAGAAACCTACACGGAGTGCTTCGTCTACAGCACTTGGCATCAGTGCTTGGTCTGTGTGCTTCTCTGTCTTGTCCCACAGTGGACAATGTGCTATTTTCAGAGCAGCAATAGGCCGCGGAAACATGGAGGAGAGAGAGGCTAGAAATGGGAAGTCCTTATTGGCCTACAAAGGGTTAATATTTCTTGTCCTTCCCATTCTTATAATCAAATTGTAACTATTACTGTCCTTCTGCCAAATGATAGTGACTTCTGTGGCAGCTCATCCTTTATCCCCCATCCTCAGAGTATGTATGTGGGCAGCATTCTCTCCCAGTGTGTTGATATTAATCATGTAGTGTGGGGGACAAAGAGCTTTCAGACTGTGGGTCGGTGAACTTGTGTAAAAGGCCATGTAATGTGTCTCCTCATGGGCTTTTTAAAAAGTTGGCCTCATAGTCCCTTTAAAATATAAAGACACTTTCAAATTCACAGGGTTCGGCCTCTGAGCCATAGCTTGCCGGTCAGTTTCAGAGCCTGAACTTGGTTTGGAGTGTTATTGTAGAGACATCCCCGGTGTCTGTCTCACTCTGCCTCGTCTTGCAGTGACACAGTCTCTGTCATTTCGGCAGGAGGATGGACTTCTGGCCTCTAGGGCAGATGGACAGTTTCCTTTTCCCTCTCCCCAGCTTCTGTGCCTCCCAGTTTGCTCTCGTAGCCTTTCCCTTCCCTCTTCTGCTATAAGGAACCATTTAACTGTTGAGAACATTAGCCTTCTTTCCTGACATTTATTTAAATTAGGACAAAACAGGAGTAGCTGAGTGTTATTATTGGCAGACTTCTCCTTTTATGGATAGTTCACTCCCTAAGAGATTCTTGCATCATTTCTTTTAGAAGATTTGCAAGTCAAGTAAATGTGTTGAAAGCTAAGTTTTTTCCCATTCCTGAGACTCACTGCATCCTGGAATTTAAGCATTTTTTGTGACACTGAGAGTAGTCATGAGCTGGGAACATAAGAATGTGTTTCCTATAGAGTTGTCTGTTTCTTTATTAGCGTATCGAGACAGCCCGTAATGATAACTACCCATAAGGAAAAAACAACAAATATATTTGAGGCCTGGAGAGATGGCTCAGCAGTTAAGTGCTCATTCTGAGGACCTAGGTTCAGCTCCCTGCACATGGTGGCTAACAACTGTCTATAACTCCAGTTCCAGGGGATCCCATACCATCTTCTAGCCTCCAAGGGCACCAAGTACCCACATGGTACACAGACATACATGCAGCCGAAAGAGTCATGCACATAAAAATATTAATATTTCCTTAATAAATAAAGAAGAAATGTGGGTTGGGAAGCAGTGAAGTGTTTGCTAGTGAGATAATGTGGTTGTTTGTAGGTGTTACGTCAGTATTAAATTGCTTGCCTAGCATGTGTGAGACCCCGGATTTAAGGAAGAGGAGAGAAATGGTGCAGGAGAGATAGAAAAGGACACGATGGTATAAATGGTTTCTTAGAAAGTTAAGTCATCAGAGATAATTAGAATTTCTGGTGGATCCGGGGCTTGGCTAACATGTCGCCATTTGTACACTAACTGTAGAAAATGTATTACACTATTATAAGATGTGGATACAATAAAGATGTGTGTGAAGGGTATAACCTATGGCCCTCCTATTTCACACTCGGTTGTTTACAAATGCACAGAAACCTTCCTCCAAGATAAAGTTTATTAGTTTCCCCAAATGAGCATAACTCGATCACTTTATTAGGGTGCCATAACGGGACACCAAAGACTGGGTGCCTTGCATGGGGGAGCTGTCATCTCCTAACTGTTCTGGAGGCTGACGTGTCAAGATCAGGGTAGTGACTTCTGAGCACCGCCACAGGACCACTACAGGACCTCCACCACCTCCTTCCTCACTTGCCTTGTGGAGAATTATTTCCCCGCGTCTCTTCCTACAGTCTTCCCTCTGTGTTTGTGGGGGGGGTGGGGGTGTTGCCTTGTGGAGAATTATTTCCCCGCGTCTCTTCCTACAGTCTTCCCTCTGTGTGTGTGTGGGGGGGGGTTGTCTATGTGTCCACAGGTTTCCTTTCTGAGGACATCTGTTAACCTTGGATTAGGGCCCTCATTGACACAGTCACATTAACTTTGCTCCAGCGAAGGCCACCTGCTTTGGTGCTGGGGATTAGGACTTCAATCTAAGGAAAGAGTGCTCTCTATCAACCTGACGACATCGACCGCACATCCTCTTGGGGTGATGCCTAGAGTCTCTCCAGGTTCTGCCCCAATGCCACCTCTCTCATTTTGCCTTGTGTTTTAATTGTCTGTGTGTTCCTTTTGTGCTTCCGCAGTGACAGCCAGCAGCTGCAGCTTCTGTACCTGGAATGCATTCTCTCCGTGCTCAGCAGCTCCTCCTCCTCCATGTACCTGCACAGGGGCTTCACTGACCTCATCTGGTGAGAACAAAGCCCTGATGCCCCCACACCAGCCAGGGGTTCCAGTAGCTGTGTCTCGGTCCCATTCCACAGTGCCCATGACTTAGTGATAGTTCCATCTATTTTTATGGGTCCTCCAGGTAGGAGAATTGCTTTATTTATGTACATCACCCCAAATCCTTTAAAGAAACTAGTGGCTAAATATAACACATAAGCTTCTGGCAACCCTCTTAGGCCATTTACGTCAATGGGATCACAAGAGACAGAACCCAGTGACTTCTGGGTTCTCAATCTGTTCTAAGAAGCATGTAAATATATCAGGCAGTACATGGTCAAGAAATTCTACCCCTGAACTGGTCTTTAGTGCCACAAGGGTGCTGATCACCTACTCATGTCTAGAGATTCCAGGAAGTGACAGGCCCCGCAGGCAGTCAGTAGGCTATAGATCCCATTTTACTAACAGGGAGGAAGCTGAATGAGGGTTGTCAGTATGGAATTTGAAACTAACCCCGAAAATGACAAACGATTCTGTTATTCATAGCAAAATGAAACTTGATGAGAAAGCTTTTTAGCATTCTGAGCCCTATTAGTTCACACACACATATATATATACACATACATACGCACACACATACACACACAGAAACGTGCACATGTGCACAGACGCGAATGGTCCTTAAATGCTTCTCTTGACTTTATTTAACATGAGAAATGAGGAAGACTGGGTATACTGGGTGTAACATAGGCAAAAGAAGGAAGAATAGGGACCCCTGCTCTTCCTGGATATTTCTGTAGCAACTATTTGTCTTCCTGGTGGCATTCACATTTTATCACTTGGCTTCTAGTAAGGCCTATTTTTCCTCCTGCCTCTTTCCAGGAAAAGCCTCTGCCCGGCTCTCATTGTGATCCTGGGGAACCCCATTCACGACAAAACTATCACCTCTGCTCACAGCAGCAGCACCAGCAGCAATGTGGAGTCGGACTCGGCCGCTCCTGGTGTGTCTGACCATGGCCGTGGCTCGGGCTGCTCCTGCACTGCACCTACGCTGAGCGGCCCTGTGGCCCGCACCATCTATTACCTTGCAGCTGACCTTGTCCGCTTAGTGGGGTCAGTGGATTCCATGAAGCCAGTGCTCCAGTCCCTCTACCACCGTGTGCTCCTGTATCCCCCACCCCAGCACCGGGTGGAAGCCATCAAGATCATGAAAGAGGTAGGGAGGTGTGGGAGAATGCCATGGGTTTGCCCACAGGAATCTCTGTGCGGTGTCCTACATGTAGGAGCATCTAAACTGTTTGTCATCCCTTGCTGGGGGTGTCATTGCCACCACATGGAATCCAGTAACAAACAATTCTGAAGTTGGTAGGCATATATTTTGGTAGTTGTGGTTTAAAAAAAGGAAATGTTAGAGACATTCATTGGCTTCAAACTCTTTGAAAATTAGCTATGTGCTTGTTAAAATTTGCTGTGTGTTTGTTAAAACTCTGATAGATGTACACCTGAGAGCTCATCCTTTTGGTTTGGGTTCTTTTCTGTGCAGATATACATGTTTGGCACCTTGGCAAAATCAGATTCCAAAATGACTTGCCGGGTGCTGTGGTGTGTGTATGTGTTTCCAGCTACTCAGGAGGCTGAGCCAAGAGGATTGTCTTGAATCCAGGCATTCATTGTTATAGTGTGCCATAAAGTTGGGAGTCTATACTAAATACAATATGGTGACCTCCTAGGAGCAAGGGACCACTGCCTAAGGAAAGGTAACCTAGCCCAGGTCAGAAACAGAATGACCTAATGCTTGAGACATACACAAAAGAGCTTTGCTGGTTTCTTGCTAAAAGAAACCCTTTTTCCTCTTCCTCCATGTGTTCTGTCCTCTCAAATGTCAAAATCCCAAGATAGAAAGGCTTTGTATCTGATAATAGCCATTCCAGTGGGCTGCCTCATGGCTTTGAGGATGAATTGCAGTTATTTTAAAGGTACTGCAAAAGAGAATTCTCACTCCATCAAACCCCTCCTTAGAAATTACTAAGAAAAGGAATCAGTGCTTTTGTTTATGTGAACTTCTTCATAAAGGTTAGTGTTCTAGGGGGAGCTTTTTGTTTGTTTGGTTGGTTGTTTGGTTTTCCATTTTGTTTTGTTTCTGTAATAAAGCACTCTGACCAAAAGCAACCTTGGGAAGAAAGGGCTTATTTAATTGGCTTACTCTTACAGTTAATAATCTGAGGGAAGTCAGGGATGGAACTCAAGCAGAAACCACAGAGGAAGACTGCTTACTGACTTGATATCTGGCTAGCTCATCTAGTATTTTTATACAGCACAGACCTATATACCTAGGGATGGTAACACCCACAGTGGGCTGGGCCCTTCTCATTAGTTAGCAATCAAAACAGTGCCCCATCGACATGCCCGCAGGCCAGGTTGATCTACACAATTCCTCAACTGAAGTTTCCTCAGGTGACTGTAGGCTGTGTCAAGCTGACAGCTGAAACTATCTAGGGGAGTTGCTTGCATTTATGTAGAATGCTAACGTCCCCAAAATCAGAGTAACAAAATATGGGTTGATTCAGCTTAAGCAATATTGAACATCAGTTTCTTTTAAAGTCTATTTTTTCTTCATCAGAGTATCTTTGCATACTTAATCATTGAAACTTACCAGATGGTCTGATAGTTGTTCTCTTAGACTTCAGTGGTATTACCATATGGAATCCACACAGAGATTATTAGTGTATGATGGTGAGGGATCTCATCTGACCAAGTCCTGGTGGCCTTTTGTATTTCAGCGTTAGGCTCTAGTCTATCTAATCAGATAGCCCTAAGATCAACTTTGAATCACAGCAATGTTGTGGTCTTACTGATAGGCTTTTCAGATAATGGTGGTCCTTTTGTCATCTGTTTTTTCCAGCCAAGACCAAAGAACAAAGAATTAAATTTCAATTCCTTCTTGGTGATATGTTTATAAGATCTTACCATAATGAGGGGTTATGATCCAATATTTCTAGAAATTGAGTAATCCAGACTAAAGAGACCGTCAAGAAAACACATGAGCACACAAAACCGGTCATTATCTCTTTCCTACTCATTGCCAGACACATCATATTCATTATAGCTTCAACAGGTTTGTGCATCGACTTTACTGTGACCAATAGAGTGGCTTCTTTTCCTCTCCATCGTGCCAGGGTGTGGCACCGAAAGCCCAGCTTTCAGATTCTCTCACTGATTGGTTGGTGAGGAATGTGTAACTTTGGCGAGTCTACTTGACTACCATTTAAGCAATGGGGCCTCTCCACCCACACTCTCTTCAGACAGGCCACTATTCTATTAAACCTGACACTTTATAAGAAGGTGGAATAGCCTTCCTCTCTGTAGGCAGATCCTCAGTGTAAGAAGAGAAGGAAAGGGATTATTGGCCAAGAAGGCTGAGTTCTTCCTGCTAAATTCACCATTCAGGTCAAGGGCTTCCCTGCACCATAAAAAAAAAAAATGAGATATTTTACATGGAAATGTAAAGCCAGAAAGAGGGATTTTTCTGTCCCACACAGAAGCTGGAGCCTTGAGAGGCCAAATGTGACTTGTCCAAATTCCTAACAATAAGTAATAGTAAAACCCCTGGTCCCCTAATTCTAAACACAGGGGCTCTTCTTATCCATCGCTAACTTCTAGACATGCTACTCACAATGCAATGCAAACACTTCCTGAAGGTCCTTGGCTGGCACTGGGTCAGCTACCCATTCTCAAGCCTGAGGATAAGAGTCAGACCCTTTCCCTGCCCCTCGCATGCCAGATGACAGCAGGCAAATCTCTTAACTCTAGAATATTCCAATGCTGTAAAGATAAGAAACCCATAAATGCAAAGTTTATATGTTCGAAGTGCAATGAATTTTGCTTAAGTACTTTATGAGTCTAGAATACCAAGCAAAATTAAATAATATACTTGTTACTACCATAAGGAAGACAACCACAAACCACATGGAGGTTGCAAACAGACAGCTCGGATGTTTTTCATGACCGCTTTTCTTCTGTTATATTATTGGACTTCCTTTTATAGATCACCATTGACAATTTCACCATGACCCAAACTCTCTAATCACTCCTCGCTGCCTTCTGCACCATCTGAATTACTATACTGTTTCTAGAACCGTCTACCAATTTTCTCATTTTCCTATCATTCTTTAAGATGCAACTTAATCTCACCTGACTGGCCCTACTTAACACCTTCCTGCTTCTGTTCATTCCCTAATTTCTTATAAGTGGTCATTTACAGTAGGCTAGACCAAACATGTCCAACCTGCACACTACAGGTAACCTACTTCTCAAGATACCCAAATACGAAATAAAAACATACATTTTATGATTTTTCATAATTTTAGTTGAACATTTCTCAAGCATGAGCTTTGTAAGTGATTACATTGTACCACAATGGCAAAACAGAGACCTACCCAACACTTCTCTCCCATAGATCAATACTATTATGCCAGTTTTCCAGAGGGAGAAGTTTGGGCTCTGGGGACAATTAGTCACTTGTCTGAAATCCTACATTTGTAAGAAACAAGGCTTATCTGTGAACCTGGGTGTTCCAAGTACAGTTGCCTCTTTGCCACCAAAATCCTATGGTTGTGTTTTCTTAGACACAAGTCTTGCTCTTAACTCCATCCCACACATTGACAATTGATGCTCTGCCCATCACGTTGATTGCTTCACAGGAGGATTGAAACAAGTCCTTGTACCCTCCCATATATTTTGTACACATTACTTTTGTGGATTTTCCTTCTCACATTTAACCCGAGGTGCTTCCCAAGGGCACTGTTCAGAGGCAACACTAGATTAGGTGCCTCCAAGTCGTGTGTGAGACTGGTGCTGTCCTGGGAAATGAAGCAGATGAATTCCAGCCAGGTCATTCTGAAAATAATGCCTCTGCTTTATAGGACTAAAATGACAAGTTGGAAAATTGGTTACCTGGATACCAGAATACACAGGGTTTTGCACACAAAGAAAAACACTCAGTACCCAGGATGCTTGCTTGCCTTTTTATGCATTATTTCTTTGGGTCTCTGTGCCATAGACACTATGTACCTAATTGTCAAAGGCATACAGGACATTGTGTTTCTTATCATGCATTCTCTTTCTGGTTCTATCTCCTGCCTGATAATAAGAATGAAAAGGTAAGTTCCTTCCCTTGGTCTACCCTAGCTGTTCTTTCTAAGTCCATACTGGCCAGATATAGAACACCAAACCACTGATGGTGTACCTCTTATGCCCATCTTGAGATTTTAAAAGGTGGGGGTGTGGTTTGGTGGTACAGTACTTGGTTAGCAAACACAAGGCCATGTACTCAGTCCCTAGCCCTGGGCAATGGGGTAGTAGGCAAGAGGATGGGGTGTCTAGGATTGTAACTCAGTGGTAGTGTCTTTGCCTAGCATACACAGGGCTCTGAGGTTTGGTTCCCAATACCACAGGAAGATACAAAGGTCTTTGAGTATTGTTGGTCTTTCAGAACCAACTCTGTCCTCTTCTCCTTTAGGTTCTGAAGCAATTAACAATACATGCCAATTTTAGGCATTTAAATACATTATCTGAGTTGAATTAGAGGATAAGGTGGGCTTTCAAGAGAAACTGAGACTTCAGAGTCCTATCCATTGGGCTACTGGTATAATTTGGTATTACAGGACATGCTGAACATCATTGAAGCCCCTTAAGCAGCACTGAAGAAAAACTAAATACCCATCCCTCAGAGATGCACTCACCTCTTCAACAAAAATGGAAGACAGAAGAGGTCCCCTGAAGATGCAATGATCTCAGAGTAATATTCCCATTCATACTTAGTTGTATACCTCACTCTGAAAATAAAGGGTCATGGCAGTAGGATCTAAGTTCTACACAACTTTGTTAGCCATTCCTTAATATAACCTCTAAATAACATTTTCTGTAAATATGTAAAAATTTAAGTCAGTTAAAACTGAACAATGACAAGAATGTTATATGTGAAGACTCATGAGAAGGCAGCCTGTGCAGAGTACTGGCTTGTTAAATCTTCAACTATTGTATTCAAAGCAGAAAACCTAAAATGAACATCCCAGTACTCCAACCTGTAACACCCGATTCTGTGTTACACCCTCGGTACAGTTCGCGCGCCACTGTACCATACGCGAGTCGGGCAAGGGCCTGGAGATTGAAAGAACACACAAAGAGACCTGGGTCATTAGTAAGGAGATCAGCTGAATGCCATTTATTCAAACTTGGGGAAATCCTTATGTACCTAACTGCTGCACAAGGACCTCTGCCCAGGCAGGTGGGAAATTACCATACCAACAATGGAGTCAATGCCCTACAGCTAAGCAGCAGGTGGGGCAGGAGGAGCACAGGAACAAACAGAATGCTTTGTCAGCTGACCAGAAACTGTCCTCAAGATGAACCCCAGGAACAAGGGTAGACCGGGGCCCTACACCAACCTTGATAACAGAGCAGAATAAATCTGAAATAGCAAAAAGGAGAAAAAGTAAGGGTAAAACAGAAAGTAGTGTGAGAAAAAACCATGCTGGGCTTTTAAGCCCATGCTTAAGTCATGGTATCCTGGGGGGGGGGGGCTGTTTTTATAACCCAGACTCATCAAATGGGAAGGAGGAGGAGTAGATGGACTGTCCCTGCCTCATAGGGCAAGGTGGTGGCATCTGTGTTTTAACAACAGCAACAACAACAAAAGACTTTAAAAAATAATTGTTTTTGGAAATATCTCTTGGCTGGAAGAGCAGACAATGGAATTAGTACTCTGGAAGGCTCCAAGATTATGAATGATAGCTTTGCATTCTGGGTCTTTTGGTAACTGTTGAACTGTAGCAAAATCACTGGATGAACGTGTCAACTGGGAAATTGGTGGCTCCTGGCCTAACGAGCAGGAGCTCTTTGACCTACAGCCATTTTGTGGAGTATCATCTCCATTATACTATGATAGCATGCAGTAGCTAGGGCCAATAGAAGATATAAATTAAATCTAGTCAAAATAGTATTGATGGAATAATGATTTATCTTAAGAAAGAAAGAAATTCTGTCCTTGGCAACAACATAGATGAATAATACTGAGAAATAAGCTAGCTACAGAAAGTATCACTTGGTCCCATTTATATGTTTATTCTAAAAACCCTGAGCACATAGAAGCAGGAAATAGAATGGTGGGCACAGGGGCTACGGTGATGGAAGCTGGAGAGATGCTGCCTAAGTGACTTAGTGTGAAGTTCTACGGAGCCATTATACAGCATGACAAGTACAATTATAAGAGCGTGCCACATTTTATTTTGTAGCTTACTAGCATTTTGTAGCCTCCGTTAATTTTATGACAACATACATTTGACATCATTAGCCTGAAGTGTAGACATGTCTTCAGTGCTGCCATAATGCCACAAGTAGAAAATACAAGACCCTCACACCAAAATTTTAAAACTATCGTGTAACATTATCTTCAAGCTAAGAATACAAGATGTATATGAAGTGAATTTGCTGTTTAACTTGGGTCCTATATTAGTTACTTTTCTATTGTTGTGATAAAACACTATGACCAAGACAACTTACAAAAGAAAAAAGTTATTTGGACTTACAGTTTCAGAGGGCAAGAGTCCATCATGGTGGGGGATTGTGGCAGTAAACAGAAGTCACAGTGTCAGAGTAGCTGATAGGTGACATCTCAAACTGCAGGCAGGAAGTGGGGTACTGGGCATGAGATATCACTTTTGCAACCTGAACATCACCCCCAGTGACATACTTCCTCTGTAAAGACCACTTTTTCCAAGCCTATCTTGGTGTGGGAGGTCCTTCTGTCTATGTGTTGCTTTTATTGGTTAATGAATAAAGAAACTGCCTTGGTCTATAGCATGGGAGGAGGAAGGCGGAGTCAGGGAGATGCCATGGAGCCACTGTCAGAGTTAGACATGCCAAAACTTTGCTGGTAAGCCACTGCCATGTGAATATACACAGATTAATAGAAATGGGTTAAATTCATATGTAAGAGTTAGCCAATAATAAGCTAGAACTAATGGGCCAAGCAGTAATTTAACTAATACAGTTTTTGTGTGATTATTTTTGGGCTAAGCTAGCTGAGAGGTCAAAAACTAACAAGTGGCCCCCTCCAACACTACCTAAACAGTGCCACTATTTGGGACCAAGGATTTAAATGCCCAAGACTACGGATGATATCTCATTCAAACATGATATGACAACCACAGGTATCACCCTGAAAATACCTCATTGCGTATGTACAAATAGATCAAAATTTGAAAAATAAAATCTCAAGCCAGAGATTCTTCAGATTCTATGCATCTCCAAGAAAAGATCCTCAAGCTTTTTTCCTATTTTGTGTCCTTCACTAAAGAAGTACATGTTATTTGATCTCATGACTTTAAAACTTGGTGGATTTTTGAGTTTTGGTTTTTGTGATCCTGACGTTTCTGTTCTTTCTCCTTTTTCCTAAAGATACTCGGGAGCCCACAGCGTCTGTATGACTTGGCAGGACCAAGCTCTACCGAGTCAGAGCCAAGGAAAAGATCTATTTCCAAAAGAAAATCTCACTTGGATCTCCTCAAACTGTATGTTCATTTTTCTTTTGGGTCCATATAGATTGGCCAACAGTCAATATTGATGGAGGGTGTGTGGTTTGAACTGGAGAACTTTACTTGGAATTTTTCCAACACTGAGTGTGTTTGTGTCATTAATTGTCTAGATCCCTTGATATTATGCAAATTAGACTTTCTCTTTTGAATACTGTGCAGTTGGCCACGCTAATAACTCTTGAATATATTTGGAAGAATGTCTTAATCTTTCATGCCTGGGTGTTATTTTCTATCTTGAAGTGTTCAACTTCTCTGAACACTTTTCACCTTAACCACAAATTGATGAAATTTTGATGAGCCTACATTAAATAAGATGAGTATATTTAATTATTTACCCACAAACCACATAAAACATCTCAATTTATATTACTCATATCTTGCCAGATTTCAATATTGGCTTAAAACTGAATTTACACATGAAGCATACAAAACTTATCCCCTGGAATTATTTAAGGGAAGAACTTTTTGATTTACAGCATGGGCTGTCAGGTTCTATTGCAGTAGCCTCCATAAAAAACTCGATATTCTATGGTTTGTAATAATCATATTGGCATACACATGGTAAGAATATGTTTACATGGAAAAGTCTTCATGACTCTTAGCAACAGCAACTGCCCTATTTGAAGGTCTGAACATAGTTGAAAATAAATTGGCAGTGTCTTTACTTGAATAAAATGACACATTTCCTTCTGGAATTTTCACTTGTACCCAGAAAAGCTAGTCAGCCAAGAGTACTATGATTTTAGGTGGGGAAATTTACCTGGTGTTTTTCCCTACCTGAGCATATTTATGGCTTTTATTGTCTAGACCCCTTGATGTTATACAAGTTAGACTATTTCTTTTGAATACTATGCAGTTGACCAGCTTGATAACTCTTGCATGTTTAGGGGTGTTTCTTGATCTTTCATGCCTGGGTGCCATTTTCTGTCTTGAACGCTGTGTAGCATCATGGACGGCATGACGGAAGCATGCATCAAAGGTGGCATTGAAGCCTGCTACGCTGCCGTGTCCTGCGTCTGCACCCTGCTCGGGGCCCTAGATGAGCTAAGCCAGGGCAAGGGCTTGAATGAGAGTCAAGTACAGCTGCTGCTTCTGCGCCTTGAAGAGCTGAGAGACGGAGCTGAGTCAAGCCGGGACTCCATGGAGATTAACGAGGCTGACTTCCGCTGGCAGCGCCGGGTGCTGTCTTCAGAGCACACGCCATGGGAGTCAGGCAATGAGAGGAGCCCAGACATCAGCATCAGTGTCACCACAGACACAGGCCAGACGACCTTGGAGGGAGAATTGGGCCAGACAACACCAGAGGACCACAAGAATGGACTCAAGTCACCAGCCATTCAGGAAGGCAAGGAGACCATGAGCAAAGTGTCAGAACCTGAGGCCATAGACCAGCCCGATGTCGTTCAGAGAAGCCACACAGTCCCTTACCCTGACATTACTAATTTCCTGTCGGTAGACTGTCGGACAAGGTCCTATGGATCTAGGTATAGTGAGAGCAACTTCAGTGTAGATGACCAAGATCTGTCGAGGACAGAATTTGATTCCTGTGACCAGTATTCCATGGCAGCAGAAAAGGACTCGGGTAGGTCTGACGTGTCGGACATTGGGTCAGACAACTGTTCACTGGCGGATGAAGAGCAGACCCCTCGGGACTACATGGGCCATCGGTCCCTGAGAACTGCCGCTCTGTCCCTCAAACTGCTGAAGAACCAGGAGGCTGACCAGCACAGTGCCCGGCTGTTTATACAGTCCCTCGAGGGCCTCCTTCCCCGGCTCCTAGCCCTGTCCAGTGTGGAAGAGGTGGACACCGCCCTTCAGAACTTTGCCTCCACTTTCTGCTCAGGTTTGTAGACTGTCTTTTGCTGTGTATGCACCCAGGACATTTAGAACTGTGTGCCTTCGTAGGCGATAATCTTCCTGCTTGTGGTTTAAAGAGCTTAAAGCAGTGGTTCTCGACCTTCCTAATGCTACGACCCTTGAATACAGTTCCTCAAGCTGTGGTGTTCCTAACCATACAATCATTTTTGTTACTACTTCATAATTTTACTACTGTTAGAAATCATAGTGTAAATATCTGCTATGCAACCCCAAAGGGGTCGCAACGCACAGGCTGAGAACCACTGGCTTCAAAAGCATGTTAGTGAGGCCTGGGCTTTCCTCTGGTAGAGAGTAAACGACTGAGTGGGGGGTTATGACACAGGGACAATCGCCACAGCCTGGACACTCTCTGACCAACTGTCCTTGATACCAAGGGAGACAGCAGATATTAGTGGCCAGAGCAGTGTGGGTCACAGTCTGGCACTGTGGTTGGTTTTGGTAATGATTGAGTCTCTGCAAAATGGCAAAGTTATATGTATAGTCTTGTGTTTGAAATAATATTATGTAATGAACCAGGGAGATGACTTGATCAGTAAAGACAACCTGAGTCGTGAGCTAGAAATCTGATTTGGTAATGCTTTTGTCATCTTATATTAATCATATGTAGCAATAGGTTTCATTATGACATGGCATTTTCATACATGTATATAATGAATTTTTATTATATCCACCCTTTTTGCCATCTGTTTCCCTCCCGCTGTTCTTCTTTCCCCACTAATAATCTTTTACTTTTTTATCCTTTTTTCTCCTCCCTTATTTTTTTTCTTGTTGGTGGGGATGGGGTAGAGGGAGTGGTAGTGACCCACTGACTTTCCTTAGGGTTGTGTGTAGGGGATGGGCAAAGCTTGTTTGCAGGATTATGGACACCTTGCCCATAATCCAGTAGCTGGACCACTGGAGATTACTCCCTTCCCTGCCACCGGTCATTATATAAACCCCCAAATAGGGCTGAGACCCGGTGAGAACCTCCCTTTCTATGACAACATTCTAAGTTGTCTAAGTTCAAGCCCACAGCAGGCATGTTGTCCTAGGGTTTTACTGTTTTGATAAACTTGGCTAAAATCAACCTCAGAAGGAAAAATTCTTATACCTCATAGCTTAGAGTCGTCCATGAAGGGAAGTCAGGGCAGGAACCCAAAGCAGAAACTGGCGCAGAAGCCACGGAGGAGTCGTACTTCCTGGCGAGCCCCTCATACTCTCCCAGTACAGAGCCTGGGACCATCTGCCAAGGAGTGGCACCACCCACAGTGGGCTGTGCCTCCCATACTGATCATGGATCACGAAAATGCTCTCAGACTTCCCTACAGGCATCTGACAGAAGGCATTTTCTCAGTCGAGGTGCCTCTTCCCAGGTAACTCTAGGTTTGTGGGAAGTTGACAAAACCTAGCTAGTGTCAAGTCAAAATCAGAGTATCCAGTTTTTCACTGATGACCAGTCAACCAGTTGGTCCAGCCCCCTGTTCCTGACACTGAAGAATATCTTCGTTATAGATGGCAAGACGAACTATAGTTTTTGAGACCTGGGAAATACAAGCATCGCGGCTAGCATACTTCCCTTGGTTTATCACTGCAAAATTGATAATACAGCAAGAAGGCCAGTCAGAAAACTGCATAGAACCTCTCATGGAGTACCTACCAGGGAGGGCATGTGCAGTACGATCTGCTCACATCAGCGGCATGACACCAAATGCCTGCATAAGTTTAGGCAAATTGACCGATGTCTCACAGGCATTCTCCTTGTTGAAAGTTGGAGCATAGTCAAATGAAACACTGTATGAGATGAAATTGGTTATACACAATAGACAGTATTTATTGAAGTACAGCGGTGTGCTGTTTCCTTTGTGCCTGGTGTCACCAGAGAAAGCATCCTGTATAGCAGGAAAACGGTTCTTTTCTGTAAGCGGATGGAATAGTCTTCATTTTGTCTTATACCCAAGTTGCAGAGATTAAGCAGCACCCAGACGCTAGGCCACCAGCCGGCACACACTACTAATTAGTTCAACAAATTGTTTCAGACATAAGCAGATCTGCCAGCAGCGTCCTCGGGCTTCACACACCTCTGCTAATGGATGTCTTTCCATATCAGTAAATTCAACCACAGCCCCTTACACTTTCAGCATCTTGAACCTATGCTTAGTTTTCCAGAGCATATTCCCAGCCAAGTTAGTAACTGCTGTAGAACAACTGTCTAATCTTGATGTCTAAGATCAGGCCACTTACCAATTATTCCCCACCCCCACTGTACATAAACTTGAATGTACTTCTTAATTTGATCAGTTAAATGCCAAACTCTGAATACTACTTTCTGCTTCATCATGGAAAGAAATGGATTTTAGGAACACTCTCTCTTACAGAGAATTGCTCAGACACCTCAAGGGTGCTGGGGGTTGCACAGGGCCGTGGTGGTCCATGCATTTGGACCACTAGCACTTGGGAGGCAGAGGCAGGCGGATCTCTGTGAGTTCAAGGCCAGCCTGGACTACAGAAGGAGTTCCAGGACAGGCTCCAAAGCAACACAGAGAAACCTTGTCTCAAAAAAGCAATAAATAAATAAATAAATAAATAAATAAATAAATAAATAAATAAAATTATCGTTACATACATTGTGACACCCACGCTGACGCAGGCCTCCTTCCCCAGCCACTGAGTGCTGAGAGACACACATGCAGCACCATGCCTGACTTCGTACTTTCTTGTTTTTGTGTTAAGTGCTGCTTTGGGTACCTTCGATGAATGACTACAGTTGGCTCTCATATTAGCCATGCGAATTCTCATTCATGCATCCAGTGGCATAAGAACCTACTCTGTGACAGGCACTATTGTAGGCGAAAGATTCTCTAATTAACAGAACTAATAGCCACACCTTCTCTCAGACCTTGAGTGCTGAGAGCAGACAGAAAACAAACGTGTAGCTTGGCATAGTGGCCATTACCTACCATCTCAGTGCCTGGGAGGCTGAGGCAGGAGGATCAAATATGACACCAGTCTGAGCAACATAGTGAGACCTGTCTCCAAGGGCTGGAGATATTGCTTAACAGGCAAAGCATCAATCTGGCTTGTGTGAGACCCTAGCCTAGCTTCAGTCCCTAGAGTGTGTGTGCATACACATGTACGCGCATGTGCGCGCGCGCGCACACACACACACACACACACACACACACACAGACCTACACCTTTGTAAACTATTAATACAATGCCAGGTGGGGTAAACAGCATTGAGGCTATAAGAAGTACATGGGAGAAAGCAGTGGCTGTGCCTGGGAAGGAAGCTATGGAACTGAAAGGAACGGTCTGTGAGACACTGACTGGAGACCTGAAAAAAAATCAAAAGAGGAACTCCCCAGAGGTCTCGGAGAGCATTCTAGAGAGTGTCAGAGATAACACACAGGCTGCAAGGCAGGTGTAGGCGAGAACAGGATGAAATAGCAAGCAGACTGATAGCTGAAGGAGAGAGAGGATGAGGCTGAGTCATACTATGTTGTCATGGAAGGTTTGAGAGGTAAGAATGTAATAGAGGAGTTAAAGGGCTTTACCCAGTCATGGCTGCTAATGAACAGCTCACGATCCAGTTGTAGCCTGTCGACTCCAGAACAGACGTCATATACTGTCGTGTGCCTCTGGTCCTGTGAGCATCCTGGCTGGTAATCAGTACCATATAGCAGCCTTCTGCACAATGGAGTTTCCGCCGCGGGACTCTATCTGGTTCAGCAGATGCAGGTCCTGTGGCACACTGTGGCAGCCCCACAGCTGTCTTCATCCCTTCCCATAGGCATGATGCACTCTCCCGGCTTCGATGGAGGGAGCAGTCTGAGCTTCCAGATGCTGATGAACGCTGACAGCCTGTACACGGCGGCACACTGTGCCCTGCTGCTCAACCTCAAGCTCTCTCACGGTGACTACTACCGGAAGCGGCCAACCCTGGCACCAGGCATGATGGTGAGCATGAACTCTGGCATGGGTCCCCCCCACCCCCCGCGGGTGAGCTCTGATCTCAGCTGCCACTGTACAGCCAATTGTTGGGTCTGAAGGAAGAAACTGGCCATTGTGTTCTGTGCCACATCGCTCAACATTACCCATTGCCAGTGCAGGTCTGGAGCGGGCAGAGCACAGATGTGAAATTTGCACAGCGATCATTCATGGCTTTAATAAGACACCTTTGGTAAGCTGTGTAGTGAGGATAGTGTTGACTATACTGTGGTCGGCTCCCTTGACTGAAGAAGACCACTTCCATGATGTCAATTTGTGGGCCTAAGTCGTGGATCTGCAGAAAGGAATCAATGGCTACTTCTTTCTTGATTGACATATAACCCCCAAGGTTAACTGATGACTCTATGAGAACAGGTCTAGTCTCTCTTGGGGACATCCACTCCATCCAGAGCTTGTTCTATCCCTGCTGCTGCTGGGACAGCAAGAAGAGGAAACCATGGAGGTAGCCATGCAGGTGATAACCTCCACACCAAGAACATGACCATAAAAGGCAGCATCCTGGTCCTTCTGCAGGCTACTTATCTGACCATGTCACTAATAAGACAGCTGTGTGAAGTTTGGGCTTCTGCACCCCCGATTTTCTCCCTGTTACTCTTCCCTGCAATGAAAAGCTCTGGTTCAGTGAAGTGGGGGGCGGGCATGGTTTGGGAACCAGTTCATTCATAGGGCTGTGTCTTTGGTCCCCTTCCCTGGTCTCTCTGCAGAAGGAGTTCATGAAACAGGTGCAGACCAGCGGTGTGCTCATGGTCTTCTCTCAGGCTTGGATTGAGGAGCTCTACCACCAGGTGCTCGACAGAAACATGCTTGGGGAAGCTGGCTACTGGGGCAGCCCCGAGGACAACAGCCTCCCCCTTATCACCATGCTCACTGGTCAGTGGCTCACGCCGAGGTCATGGGGTGCTCCGTAGTGGGGAAGCTAATGTGCTGGGGCCTCTTAGAAAGGCCGTGATGCTTGAACAGGCTTTGAGTAACAGTTGCAGGATAGCGTCATGAAAGCAGTTCACACGCACTTGCTCTCCTTTTGTCGTGGGCAGCCTGTTGTGCTCACTGTCACCGTTGGACACACTCAGCTGTTAGAGTAATGCTGTCGGCCCATCAATGGACTTGTATGCTCTAGACACGGGCCCGGAGTTATTCCCGGAAGTTCTCACGTGCTAATAGAGATCCCACATCATTCGGCACTCCTGGGATTTGGCCGCTTGGACTATGAAGCAATTGATTTTATACTTGGCCTCATTCCCATTCCCTGTCAGTGTCCCTTTCCCAGCTGTCCCAGAATATAAATTAATGACAAACATTGGCCTTCCCAGCATCTTTGTCTCCAGTGTCAAAAAATTTAACAACCTCTTTAACAACTAGAAATTTCAATTGACCATGCAGAGAATAGTGTGTTTAGTATCTAGGGGTGGTGGGGTGAGTTTTGGCAAGAGCAGATATTTCTGTTTTATCCATGGCTTGCCAACAATGTTCAAAGCCTTGATGTGTTCATCAGAAGCTCTAACACGCTAAACCTTCAGCCTTTTTTAAAATCTTTCTCTGTTCCTAGCTTGACTTCCAGTCTAAATTGCCTTCTCATGAGACATAGAAGGGCATGTCTCTACACAAGATGCCTTTGTGTCGTGTCTCCTGTCTCTCAAAGCTCATCAGCTGTTTACTACACAGGGGAAGGAAGGGATAAAGCTGGAGAGTAGCTGGGAGGTTGGATCCATTGATTAAAAGTCCGCCATGGTGTCAATGGTTGACACCGGCTTTTTAAAAGGTGACAAAGTAGTCAATTGACAGGTGAAAACCCACAATCAGGAATTCGGAGGCAGGGAGTTATTTGGTTAGGAACCATGTAGAGAGACAGTAATGTGGGTAGACTCCCGGCACTTCTTGAATCTGGAATCCTTCTTCTAGAATCAAGATGGAACTTGATAAAAGCAAGTCTAGGTCCCACATCTTGAGGATCAAGATCATAGGACAAGTGACCAGTTTGTACTTTATTAATCATGATTTTATTTATACCACTTGAAATTAATCGTTCATGGGATCTGGAGAGAAGGCACAATGGTCCCAAGGACCTATGTTTGATCCCTAGCACCAACATAAAACATCAGGCAGAGTTAGGGGATCTATAACTCCAGCACTAGGGAGGTAGATACAGCGGATCCCTGACATTTTCTGGCAGCCAACCTAACTGTAGTTTCAGTCCAGTGGGAGACTGTGTCTCAAAAAATAAACTGAAGAGGAACTCAGGGAGACAGCTGATACCAGTTTCTGACCTCTACACATATGTACATACACACACATACACACATCACACACATGAACATGTGCACAGGCAAACACACACTAAACAATCATTCTTATTTGTAAGAGACATTCTTTTAATTTACTCTAAGCAATGCTCAGTCTCCATCTGTTTCCACAAACTCCCTTCATTAGGGTAGAGACAGCTGCATAGAGTGTGTAAGTGCCTTCGAATTCAGCTGAGGATCTTAAATACCAGGTTTCTGCCTAATGTAATCTCTATGAATCTTTTACCCAAAGCTTAATAAAGAAGAGTCATTCAATAGATATCAAAGGACTAGCTGTATTCATCCATCATGGCTGCTAATCAGCTGTAGCATAAGAATAAGCTCAGTCGCTCTGCCCATAGGGAAGCTATTTAATTCTAGGGGAATGATAGCAATATATAGTCTTTTTAAAATAATGCAACAAAAATAAGGTTCTGTGAGAGCTGGAGCAATGGCTCAGCAGCTAAGAGCACTTAAAACTGTGGCAGAGGATTCAGTTCTGTTCCCAGCACCCTCGTGGCAGCTCACAGCCATCTTTTCAGTTGCAGGGGAGCCAGTGCCTTTTTGTGACCTCCAGAGGCACCATGCATGGCATACACTTGGTCCATATCAATACATGCAGGCAAAAACTGGTAACAAATAAAAGTAAATAACTAATAGTCCATGAAACTTTATGGCAAATTCCAAATGTGAACTAGCAAGAAGGGTGTGGGAACTTTCTGATATTCCCATTGTGTACCAGGAGAAGCCCTACCAACAGTCTCACCATCAGCTAACAGGCCACTCCTTGGAACATGGCAAGCCATTCATAGAAATGATAAACTTTATACTTAAATAAATTTCAAATAGCTGAGTTCATTAGTCTTGTACCCAGTACATGGGAACTATTACAAACTGGATAAAATGGTCATTTCTGGTAAATGCCATTAGGTCATTGATTGATTCCAGAAAACTGGCCTAATTCTATAGTAGCAATCATATAAATTTCTATTTTTTATGACTGTCTCAATTAGCTTTTCTATTTCTGTGAAAAGACGCCATGACCACAGTAATGCTTATAACGGACATTTAACTGGGGCTAGCTTACAGCTCCCGAGGTTTAGCCCATTATTGTCATGATGAAAAGCATGGCAGCCTGCAAGCAGATATGGTGCTGAGAATTCTACATCTTGATCCACAGGCAACAGGAAGTGAACTGTCCCACACTGGGCATAGTTTGAACATATAACACCTCAAAGCCCCTCACAGTGACACACTTCCTCCAACAAGGCCACACCTCCTAATAGTGCAGCTCCCTATGGGAGTAAATTTCTTTGGAACCACCATAATGACCTTCTGATATGTTGCCTAGAAGACTTGATGACATTTTGTAAGAATCCAATATAAAATGAAAATCATACTACTCAAGCAAGAGTGAAGTTACAAATTGAGAAGAAATTTATTCAATCCTCTTTCCCATACCCCCACTGTGTTTCATTTGACTGCATCAGTTGCCTCCGAATTCATGTTGCATCCCGCTCTCGGCTTCTTTTATAGTGAGGGAATCGGTACCCAGAGACTGAGGTGCCTGCCTCAGGCCTAAAAGGCCTCTTCATTCAGAGATAAGCAGAATCCCAGCCTTTTCAACCCCAGAACAGTCCCTTCTTGCCGGCATATGAAGGATTTTGTTGAGCTATTTTGTATGTGAGGGTTTATTCTTACAAAAATTTGAAGAAGGTAGTTTTAGAACCCATGTTGAACTGGGGCATGGTGTTGTTTCTGGTCTTCAATTAGAAAACACAGATACTAAATTCCAATTCTGTCCTTTGCCAGCCTCGTGGACTTGGGCGATCTACCAACTTTACAGTTGGATCTTAGCCCAAACATCCAAAAATGATACTTTTTTTTTTTTTGCTTCCAGTTCTTAATTTCCTCCCCTGTAAAACAGGAAAATATAAGAGCCCTCCCTTCCTGGTTTGAATAGTTGGGGACAATCAAATGAAAAAAATATTAACTGAAACCATTTGAAAATTATAAAGTGTACTGTCACCAGTATGTTTTGAGTTAGAATGAAAATTATTTGACCAGAGAATTATTCTGCTTAGTTCTAGTGGAAGCGCTCTGGAAGAGAAATACTAACCCTGCATGGTTGTATATTCCTGTTAGTCGAGAACTTGAGAAGCAGTACTCTATACATACGATTAGTGATAATGCCGTGATTTTTTAATAAAAAGAGGATCCACAGATGAAAACATCTTGAGTGAATGCTATGTGACAATGGCAGAGGCAGAGGTTAGCCTCATTTTTTCAAATATAAAGCATACAACTGCAGGCAAAAGACTGCTTTGTCAACTAAAGAAAACAGACTGAGGGAATAAAGCAAAGCTTATAATCTTCTCAGAAAAGACACTCTAGGGGGCTGGAGAGATGGCTCAGAGGTATAGAGCATTGACTGCTCTTCCAGAGGTCCTGAGTTCAATCCCCAGCAACCACATGGTGGCTCACAGCCATCTACTATGAGATCTAATGCCCTTTTCTGGTGTTCAGGCAAAAAATGCAGCCAGAATACTGTATACATAATAAATAAATAATAATTTTTAAAAAAGAAAAGATACTCTATAGCTCATACGTAAGAGATACAATGGATTTTTGCTAAAAGAGATATGAATATTATGATGGCCATTATTTTTTGATTGACCTGCCAAAACCGAGGGATGACTTTACTCTTGACAGATATTGACGGCTTAGAGAGCAGCGCGATTGGTGGCCAGTTGATGGCATCAGCTTCAATGGAGTCGCCTTTCGCTCAGAGCAGGAGAATTGACGACTCCACAGTAGCAGGTAAGACCTTCAACCTTGGGCTTAAAATATACATACATTACACATGTTACCAGAAATCAAATTGTTACATGGCGGCTTAAATAAATTATGACTTTGTCTTGCAGGGGGGAAGGGAGGTAATGAAAATTGCCCTGCTGAGATGGTAATGCCACATTCATTACTTATGAGCACTGTGTGAAATCTGACCCAACACAATCTAATAAATTGTATTTCCTGTCTGACATGCAAGTCAGAGATGCTCATCTGAGGCCTGGAGAACCCCAGACCCTTTGTCATTCATTTTTGTCTCTGGAGAGTAACCTGGGTCGCCCCTTCTTGTAGGTGTGGCATTTGCACGTTATATTTTGGTTGGCTGCTGGAAGAACCTGATTGATACTCTGTCAACTCCCTTGACTGGTCGAATGGCAGGAAGCTCCAAGGGGCTGGCCTTCATCTTAGGAGCCGAGGGCATCAAAGAGCAGAACCAGAAGGAGCGAGATGCCATCTGCATGAGCCTTGATGGGCTGCGGAAAGCTGCGCGACTGAGTTGTGCTCTAGGTACCTGTGGGGATCCCTGACCTGAGGGAAGGTCCCTTCAGGACTCACTGGGAAAGTCATCCTTTAGAAGGGGTTCTTTTTGGTACCTATCTGGAGAACATACTCAGCTAAGGGGTAGATGTTTGTTTCTTCTGAAGGGGTTGCTGCTAACTGCGCTTCAGCCCTTGCCCAGATGGCGGCTGCTTCCTGTGTTCAGGAAGAGAAAGAAGAGAGGGAAGCCCAGGAGCCCAGTGATGCCATAGCACAAGGTAACAGCTTCAGGCAGGATCTTCCTGGTGCCTTTGTCGAGCTGTGCACACATCCGCATGTACCACTGGAGACTGGTCCCCATTCCGTGTGTGATGCCCATGATGCTGTGCACACATCCGCATGTACCACTGGAGACTGGTCCCCATTCCGTGTGTGATGTCCATGATGCTATACACACATCCGCATGTACCACTGGAGACTGGTCCCCATTCCGTGTGTGATGTCCATAATGCTATACACACATCCGCATATACCACTGGAGACTGGTCCCCATTCCGTGTGTGATGTCCATAATGCTATACACACATCCGCATGTACCACTGGAGACTGGTCCCCATTCCGTGTGTGATGCCCATGATGCTGTGCACACACCCACATATACTATCAAAGACTGGTTTTCACTCTGTGTGTGATGCACAGTAGGCAATTGCCACTAGTCAGGAACCCCACTGGGCCATACACTTGAGTTTGTTTAGGGCAAGGGAACCTACCTAATGCTGATAGTGTCTCTTTCTCAACAAGAAAGTCATACTGGCTACTAGTGGAAACGTACAGTTGGGTTGCTAACAAGAGTGCCAGGGGCCCACCTGGCTGAGTCATCTCCTGGGTCATCATCAGGCTGCTCGTGCACATTAGAGACCCCCCAGGTCAAAGTAGGGACGGCAAACTGGCCATTGTTGTGAGAAAGAAAATCAAATAGAACCCATAAGAAGGCCAGAGAAACTTCATTCAGAAAAAACCTGAGCTTTGTGCACACGGGAAAGGGCCAGTGGAACTGAAGAGCTTCTAGACACAAGGGAAAGAAGATGTCTTCCCTAATGGCGATGAAAGACACAAGGCAGGCAGCAGGCTGAAGGAAAAATAAAAGCAGGATCTAAACTCTGCTGATGTTATCTGTGGAGATGTAAAAGAGCTAGTCACAGAAAATGTGTATTGTTAGCAGAGACAAGAAATTCAGGTCACTGTTCCACAAACAAGTAATATTTTGACATTTAAAATTTTATTTAAAACTTTTGATTTTAAAATATTTAAATTAAAAAAAACCTGTTAACAAGCAAAGTAGTTCATGTAGATCTGGGGAAAGAGGAAACAAAAAAGGAATGAAAGTTTATTCAAGTACTGTGTATCTGTCAGCCACACAAAAGTCTTCACATTTAGCTACCTGTGGTAGTGTACATCTGTGTGCCCCAACTCACGAATCTGAAATGAGAGGATCAAAAATTTGAGGCCAGTTTGAACTGCATGACAAGAACTTACCTCAAAAATATAAATCCCCGGGTCTGGAGAGATGGCTCAGCAGTTAAGGTTGCTGATCATAAGGACAAGAATTCTCAGATCCAAGCACCCCCATTCTTGGATCTGAGCACCCCCATTTTCAGACCCGAGCACCCCCATTACCACGCACAAGACAAAGACCTACAACTTAGGGATCCACCACCCTAACTCAGGCCTCTGCACATGCACAAGTATGCATGCCTACACACACGTGTGTGCATACACTCACAGAGACACACATACAAATAAAATGAATCATTTAAAAAATTCTTGTGGCTGGGGAGAGATGATTTAGCTGTTAAGAGCACTGGCTGCTTTTCCAGAGGATCCAAGTTATGTTCCCAGCACCCACCTGGTGACCCACACCCAACTGTATGACTCCAAGTTCCCCTTTGACCTCTGAGGGAACCAGCATACACATAGGCACATGTATGCCTGCAGGCAAAGCACTCATACCTATAAATATTTGTAAACGTTTAATTCTTACATATACATCTCCTGAAACACAACACACTAACAGAGCTAAAAATGTTCTAATCATAAACACAAAATAAAACCAGTTTCATATTCATGAGGTAAATGGTGTTTTCCTAAAAACAACCTTCTCCTTGTAACATGAAAACGGCTGAGTACCTTGAAGATAGTTTTCTCTGCTTCTTAGTGCTGAGCTAGCACCCAGTTTATCCCACCAGATCTGGTGACTGGAGGCTATCTTTAAGGATGCACTGCCATTTGGCCTTCTCATTTAGCATAACTGACTTTCTGAGTCAGTTTCTACACCCTCCCTCAGTCATTGCCTCTCCATCATCCTTCAAGAAAGCATTTATAGCTCACAGATACAAGTGTGATCTCAGGGACAAATGACATCATGATTTCACTTGAAAAGTCATGCTTGTGCTCCAAATGCATAGACATACTTTGGGGATGACCATCGTAAGAAAGGCGTAAATAACATTAATCAAGCTCAGAGAGACTTCCAGACTGCCGAGAATGCCTTGATGTTATGAGTCAGAGTGCACAGGAGAGGACGAGGGGCTAGAAACAGACGGTGTAGCCGGAGTCAGCACAGCACATGAAGCTCACCCACACTGCCGTGCCTTACCCAGGCCCATGAGCGTGCTGGAAGAAGCTGTACCTAGCTCAGGATCTGTCTGACCTTAGAGTCCCAGAGCAGGGGTCACCCGTGAATGGGGACTCGTCCAACCAGTAGGTTGCATGTGAACCATGGGACCTGTTGACGAGGCACTTGCAACCAGCCAAGTATATTGTCACCCTTTGCCCTTGCATGACGACACATTCTTTCATTTCCATCCTGTCTTTCTCCCTTTCTGTCTCCCTTGCTCAGACTGCTATCTTAATAAATGTCTTTCTGGCACAGTGAAACTAAAAGTGGAGCAGAAACTGGAGCAGATGGGGAAGGTGCAGGGGGTGTGGCTGCACACAGCCCACGTCCTGTGCATGGATGCCATCCTCAGCGTAGGCCTGGAGATGGGAAGCCACAACCCGGACTGCTGGCCACACGTGTTCAGGTGCATGATGGGATCCCCACCCCTGATGGCACAGACCCTGCCTTGGGAAGCCTGGGGTGGTAGACAGAGTCTCATAGACTTCGGGCTCTGCCAGCAGATTATGAGCCCTTACTGTTCAGATAACATGCCAAGTGAGACACAGGACAGGATCTAAGGACCGCTGGATGTATGTTTTTGGAGAACAGAGTTGCGGAACTGCATTCAGGGAATTGTGATTTATCTGTTGACACTCCTGTGGGATTCAGATATATTATATTACACCAAGGAGGAAAGCCCTGAACTCCTAAGTGGTAGATGGAAGACAACCGTGCAGTTTCAATGAATGAGTCTAAGAAGTGATCAGGGGTCAATAATACAACTGTTATGTGTTCATTAATGTCATCTCTATGTAAAAAAAAAAGTATACACACATCATTACATACAATACTCACTAAAGACATCTCGTTTAACTAGACATGGAAAAATAAGAATATAATAATAGTACATCTGTACAAAAGACCACTAAAAAATTTGACTCTTAAGTTTTGTGCCATTGAAGTGAAGAGGCTCCTAGTCAACAGCTGTAAAATAAAAAACAAAATGATAACTCCAGACTCCAACTCTGCAGTCCAAGATAAGAACCAGGCCTCTCCAAACACTGGCATTAGGAGAAGAACAAGCTCAGTTACACTCAGCTGTGCCTTAAGCAGGCATCAGCCAAGGCATCACACTGAAATGTCTTGCAAGCAGACCAGCCGTGGGAGGAGAACAGCTGGAGGTCAGCAAGATCTGAGGTCAGTTTCACATCACCAACACTAATCAAGCCACAGTGTTGGTTGAGTTCCTAAGAGAAGAGCTTGTGCAGTATCCAAGCACTGTAAAGCCAACCAACTTGAGAAGAACATGAAAGGACCAGGATGAAGCAGCCCAGAATAGAAAGTGATATGACAGAGAAGTGGATGACCAGATGTTCTGCATCGGTCTTACAAGGAAACCAAAGAGGAGACTCGGGTGTTACCCAAGCAATGTGAGTTCCACAAATCTCAGATTAGAGCACACCAGAGTGGTTTATCCAGGATACCCTCAGACAACTAGATTATCAGGGATAAAGGATGTCTTAGAAATCATCTTAATCCAAAATCCTGCTAGGAGCAGGCACCCTGGAGTTGGCATTTGCATATTTCTATTCTGATGTTGCCATCGCTAGGGACCCAACCCAGTCCCAATCCCTACTTGAACATGAGATATATGGAGTTATCAGCATCAGACACTGGTGACAGAGGTTTCTGTCCTGCCTGGTCCCACAGCCATTCAGTCCCAAATAAACACACAGAAATCTACATTAATTATAAACTGTTTGGCCTATTAGCTCAGGCTTCTTATTAACTAATTCTTACACCTTAAATTAACCCATAATTCTTGTCTGTGTTGGCCACGTGGCTTGGTACCTCTATCAGTGAGGCATTTTCATCTTCCTCTGCATCTGAATGATGACTGAAGTCTGAGCTTTTCCTCTTCCTAGAATTCTCCTGTTCTGGTTGAATGCCTATACTTCCTGCCTGGCTATTGGCCAATCAGCATTTATTAAACCAATACAGGTGACAAATCTTTACAGGGTACAAGACCATTGTCCCACAGCAAGACACATCATAGTTTGGTAGAGTTCTACTGTGTGGAGAGAGCCTGTCTGTCATGGGCATGCTCATTCTGGGGTCCGGTCAATAGGAAGTGCTTCTCAGCTCCTATCAGAGCATGGAACGGGATTGGTCCTCAGGGAAACTTCTCAAATGAGAAGTCTAGTAAGCCAGTAAGCCAGACAGCACAGAAGTGAATAGGGATCTGTTGCCTATCTTTTCCCTAGAAGAGTGATAGGTGAAAGAATCTGAGGAATCCCTCATCTATGCCAACATTGGTGCAACTTAAAACAAGTTTTGTGTCTCTACATAGAAACATACATAGTAAGGAAATGGCAGTGCCGAATATGCCAAGAGAAAAGGGGAAAAACTGGGGTTAATTCCAGGGCTAGCTGGATTTCCTTTTCTCTCACTATGGGATGGAGAGAGCTGGAATGTTGGGCTATGGTATTCACTTCCTGTTTGTCTGGTTTTTTTCTAGGGTATGTGAGTATGTGGGCACATTGGAGCACACCCACTTCAGCGATGGTACCTCCCAGCCCCCTCTGACCATCCGTCAGCCACAGAAGACCTCTGGGAGCTCTGGCCTCCTTGGGGACCTTGAGTGTGAGGGCTCGTGTCAGGAGCAGACCCTGGAGCAGGGCCCCTCCCTGAGCACAGCCCCTGTGGTGCAGCCACGCTCCATCCAGGAGCTTGTTCGGGAGTGCAGCCGTGGCAGGACCTCAGACTTCCGGGGAGGCAGTCTGAGTGGGAACAGTGCCGCCAAGGTGGTCCTCAGCCTTTCCACGCAGGCCGACAGGTATGCGAGGCTAGCCTACCACACAAGGATGCTGAGCTGGTGATTGCCTGGTGGCTGTGTTTATATTCATTTGTCTGGTCTCGAAATCAGCTGGGGAGAACTTGTATTAGCCAGATACTGAAAATGCTTCAGAGAGAGAGAGAGAGAGAGAGAGAGAGAGAGAGAGAGAGAGAGAGAGAGAGGTGGCAGACAACTTTGCCTGTTCTTCAGGCACCATCCACCTTTTTCTTTTCTTTCTATTTATTTGTTTATTTATTTATGAAGCAGGTTCTCTGGAGCTTATCGAGCAGGCTAGGCTGGCCAACCAGCAGGCCCTCGTATCTGCTTCCTCCATCCTGGGATCACTTACAAGTATGACCCACGATACTCTGCTTTCATGTGGGTCCTAAGAGTTGAATTCAGGTCCTTGGGATGGCAAAGGCAACCATTTCTTCAACTGAGCTATCTCCCAGCCCTCTTTCCATCTTCTGAAGGCATTGCCTTTCCCCTACCACACACCATCCTTCAAATGAACCCTAAAGCCTGAGTTTCAGGTCTGCCGCGGACTGTCTGCACTTAGGTCTCTTGTTTTACTACCATGTCTGGCAATTCACTGGGCCCTGGCTTCCTTGCTGGTAAAACAAGGTTCTTTTTAAAAACAATTCTTATGGGGTAGTTATGAGGTTGAATTAAGTAATAACTTGTGCAGCACCTAGAACATGGCTTGGGAAATATTAAATATTCAATGTTTTGGTGATTCTTGCTACAAAATCCCATACCGTGGGCTGTGGCGATGGCTCCGTAAACAAAGTGTTGCGTGTACGAGGGTGAGAACTGGAGATCAGATCCCCCAGAGCTTACATAAAAAGCCAGGCAGGCCTGGTAGTGCCCTGGACTCCTAACACTTGGGAAGTAAGGACAGGATCCCTAAGTCAAGCTAGTTACCTAGGCTGGCAGAAATCAACAAGCCCTGTGTTCAGTAAGAGAGCCTGAAGCAGCAAATGTGTGGAATAGGAGCAATCAAGGAAGATGCCCATCGCCAACTTCAGGCTTGAGCACATGTGCACACAGATGAACCTACACACACACATATGAACGTGCATGCTCACATGCCTACACACACGTGCACACAAAAGAAAATAATAAAAATTTTCACCCAGGAACCCAGAAGTATGATACTTATTGATGCCTTAGAGCCGCATTAAGGTAAAGAAGAAAAACCAACTATTGCCTCAACTATTTGGCAACATGTCTTGATGTTGGAAATGTTTGTGAGCCCCAGTCACATATGACATTGCCTTATCTATCCACTCAGCATATAGTCGTTATGCCCAGGCCTCCTATAAAGGGAACAGACAGGGAGTGGCTAGGGCACCAGGCTGAGCATTCACTGGCTGGGCTCAGAGAGCCCTGGCTGCCTGTCCTGACTTTGACATTGACCTGCCTGATAGTGTCTGTAGAAACAGTTACACCAAGGTTTACTCCCCACTGGCTCATACACTGTACACATGTTCTGACTGGTAGAATAATCCCTTATTCCTATTTATCCAGTAAATTGGCTATTGAAGTGTTTCTGGATCCCGGAAGTGGCACATGGGTGTCAGGGAGAGTGTAACACTCCTGGGGTCTCTTTGATAAAGCAAAAAAAAAAAAAAAATGGCTAAGAGACCCAGAAGCAAAATAGAATCCTAATTGGAAACACAAAATAGCAAAGAAAATACTTCATAAATATTTAACTACTGTTTACATCCCTTTTTTGACTCATATTCTTTTACTGGGCATTAAATTATAATTTCTCATAAGCATTGCAATTTGAATTGGCTACTCCTTTAGGAAATCGTGGCTTAAAAATTTAAGAGCAATCTTTATATATCTGTATATTATTTGTGTCTGTTTGTTATCATAAATTGGGACTGGTACTAATATATACCTCGCCATAGGCCAAGTCATCTCTAATCCTCGTTACAAGATATACTTACTCATAGCCAGGCATGAGCACACAGCTAAAACCCCACCATTCTGGAAGCTGAGGCAGGAGGATCATGTGTTCCAGCCTTGGAAGCATAGGGAGTCTCAAAAACTACATCAACATTGTGACTGTATTAGGCAGCATCTGACGGCTTTTCTAAAGTATAGGAATATAAACCAGGCGGTGGTGGTGCACGCCTTTAATCCCAGCACTCGGGAGGCAGAGGCAGGTGGATCTCTGTGAGTTCGAGGCCAGCCTGGTCTACAAGAGCTAGTTCCAGGACAGGAACCAAAAGCTACGGAGAAACCCTGTCTCAAAAAATCAAAAAAAAAAAAAAAAAAGAATATAGTCACTGCTTGAATCCCAAATCACCACTTGTAACTATGTCGCTTTCATAGGAGGGCACAGTGATATTGACCTACAAAATCAAGCAGGCAGGAGGATATCTATTGTCTTAGTATTTCTGTTAATAAGCATGTGCATTTTGTTAAGAAATTAATAGCTGAAAACATTTAAAAATGTAGCCAATTTGGTGTTGGTAGAGAACACAGTGATTGTTGAAATTATATGAGACTAGCACACACGATGTAATAAATGTATTCTCTGAAGTCTCAGAACACTTAATAGACTACCAAACTGTGTGTGTGTTTGTGGTGTTTGGTGTGTGAAGTTTGTATGTGCTTACGTGCTGTGTATTGGTGTTTGCTATGTGTGTATATGTGTATGTGTACTGTGTGTGTGTGCTTTTGTGCTGATGTTTGTTGGTATACGTGTGTGAATGTGAGCTGTGTGCTTACTTGAGCACAGTTGTGTGCACTGTGTGTTTACTGTGTGTACCATGTGTATGTGCTGGTATATGTGAGGTATGTGGTGCAGGTGTGTATTGTGTGTGTGCTGTATTTGTACTATGTATGCTATGTGCCTGTGCTGTGTGTATGCTGTGTTTTTCATTAGATATTTCATGCCAACATAAGACCTCAGTTTGTAAACATAATTATCTTCGAAGTATAAAAAAAGATTTTGCTGCTATATTGATATAATTTCTTGGAAGAACAATCAAAGGGGGATTAATTTTAATTAAATTAGATATCTGTTAATGCTGGCTACAAAAATAAATTTTAACAAGCTATTTATAGTTTTAAAAGCTTATTGAATTTTTTAATTTATTTGTATAAAACATGGTGATAAGTAGCTGGCAATCTTTGTTTTGGATAACTTCTTCACCTCAACATCCATTGTGTCTGTGTGTGTGTGTGTGTGTGTGTGTGTGTGTGTGTGTGTGTGTGTTTGGTCTATCTTTCTGTCTCACTTTCTGTCTGGGAGTGAACAATTTACTCAAAGGAAATTCTCTAGTCCTCTTCATGGGATGATTAAAGTGGTTCCTAAGTTTTTTAAGCTTGAGACAAGGATGAGTATAAAGCCGGCTAAGTTTCTGAGTCCTTCTGCTTTCTCTGCTGAAGATTTTCATTTGCTGAGATTTAGCTCCCATGCTCAGAATGCATCCTCACCACTCAAAGGCTCCACTGAATAGGCCATAATAATTATATAATAGAAACTAACATTAGTTAGTGGTGAAGGTGCCGAGCACTCTCCTGGACACTCCACACAGACCAGACAACCCTTCAGGCAGCCCAACCATGAGAGCTGTTAGCTTTATTTCTTAGAGGAGGAAAAGATAGGTCAGTGGCATTAGCTAATTCGTTTTCAGCCATTCCACTTTAGAATGATGGACCCAGCAAAGGCTTCTGACTCTGTCTCACTCCAATACTCTTACAGACAACACAAGTAGAATAAAAGTGCAGGCTTTTAAAAAAAAATAGAATCTCATGTCTCTTAGGCTGTTACCAAATTTGCTGTGTAGCTGAGGATGGCCTTAAACCTCTCTCTAGCCTTAATATCCTCAGTGGGGGTGATTATAGCCTTGGACTTGTGACACCACACTCAGTTTATGGTGTGCTGGTGATGGGACCCAGGCTTCAGGCATGCTGCATAAGCACTCTACAAAGTGAGCAGCATCCTCATCTATTAAAACTGCAGAGTTCATTTGTAATCTTTGTAAATGCATATTATGTTTTACCCACATGTATGCCTGAGTACCGCATATACACATGGGGGATACTGGATCCCCTGGAATTATGTGCTGCAGTTGAACTTGAGTCCTCCGAAAAAAATCAGCCAATGCTCTGAACTGCTGAGCCAGTTCAGCCCTGAAATTACACAGTCTTGTTTTGTTTTTGTTTTTTTGTTTTTGTTTTTTGAGACAGGGTTTCTCTGTGTGACAGCCCTGTCTGTCCTGGGACTCACTCTGTAGACCAGGCTGGCCTCAAACTCACAGAGATCTGCCTGCCTCTGCCTCCCGAGTGCTGGGATTAAGGTGCGCCACCACCACCCAGCAAAATTACAGAATCTTAGTTAAGCATTACACTCTGATCCAGATGGCAATGGAAGACATTGTAATTTAAAAAAAATCAATATTCATTACATATGAAATTATTTTATACATTCCTCTTAGCGTCCAGAATGAACCTGTGGGTTTGATTTGCATTTATCTGCAGACTAATATTTTGTTTTGTTTCCTGTGAGCTTTGCAGTTTTTCGTGTGAAGGAATGACTTTTCAAGGTCTTTGACATTTCAAATTAGGTCCTTGACTTGGATGTTAAATTTCAAGCTTGCTTCATTTTTCTCAACAATTGGATTTATAAAATTTACAAAATTATAAAACATCTCTTAATGCCTCATTTCTTTTACTCTTTCTGTCTTAAAGCTTAGTATATCTTATTTTAGTCCTTTGTAAAGACTCATGATTCAATTTCTGTTCAAGACAATGACCTTGTGCATATGGTATCCCACACCACTGACATCCCCGCAGGCTTGGCAGGTAGACCGTAGATGGCCTCACTGCTCACGGTGGTTATGGGAACCTGATGTCTGATCTTTACATCTCACCCTTCTCCCCATTGCCCTGGAATCTCTGGAAGCAATACTTTGTCATTTTTCACATTCTTGCCAAACACTGTAGGAGCGCTTACCCCCACTGGCTAGCATGGAAGCTGCAAAGATTATCTTTTTCAAGGATGTCTTATGGTATTTGTTGCATCAAAATCCCATTGCTAGTACAGACTTTGGCACATTAGTAATAATTATGATCATCCATTTGCTTTCAGTGTTTATACAGAGTTTTTGTTAATTACATCAGCTGAATTACTAAATTATTCTGCCATATACCCCTGCTGAATTGTTCCCACATAACACGTATGTTTATTTGCACCCAGGCTCTTCGATGATGCTACAGACAAGCTGAACCTCACAGCCTTGGGAGGGTTCCTCTACCAGCTAAAGAAAGCGTCTCAGTCCCAGCTTTTCCATTCTGTGACAGACACAGTCGATTACTCTCTGGCCATGCCAGGTAATTTTCCGTGGAGAAACTCGTGGTAGCTAAGGATGAAGTAACCCCAGTCATGGATGCCAACGGCATGTGTGAAACATGACAGTAACAGTCATAATTGTTACAGTTTGAAACACCCATCCATGTGTTCTGGGCTTCATGGTAAGCACTGGATGTGGGCCCTCACATTCATTTAATAATAAAAGGAACTTTAAGAAATAGTTATATTTACCCCTTATTTTATACATGAGATCAGTGTGGAATAGAGGGAAATCCTTGGCCTATTCCAATGCGGTTACTAAAAGGGTCTAACTCCTCGGTGTTACTATTTAAGCCACTATGTCATGCCTTCTCTGTGGACACAGGGTTGAATTGGGGATAGATTTTGGTCCTAGTGAGTGAACCACCTTTCTGATTTTGAGTGGGAAGCTCTCACCTTCCTTGATGAGCCATCTGAAACCATCTTGCTATCCAAGACCACTGCCTTGATTTCTCAGCTTCCTTGTGCTGGAGTCCTTTGAACTATTCCTGAGTCTGGGCTTTCTCATCTTGCCTTCCTGCAGGAGAAGTCAAGTCCACACAGGATCGCAAAAGCGCTCTGCACCTCTTCCGCCTGGGGGACGCCATGCTGAGGATTGTGAGGAGCAAAGCCCGGCCCCTGCTCCACGTGATGCGCTGCTGGAGCATTGTGGCACCACACCTGGTGGAGGTAAGCGTGGAAGGTGGGAAGAACCTGTGTGTAAGCTCAGGGAAGGCTTGCTACAGAGCCAGCAGAATGGCTGTATTCAGAGGGCCCTGGGGCAATGAGACCCTTCCCATAATCTGGTCATAAGCTCCATTGTTCTCTGGCTATGTATCAAGGTGTCTGAGGGCTCACCCGGAATGACAGTGCCATGCTGGTCTCACTGTGGCCCCCTTGTGTTCCAAGTATATGGCTCAACTAGTCTCCTTGCAAAGGTGGTTCTTGATTCTTATGTTCTGATCTTAAGTTGAGTCTGGAGCAAAAAGGTGGAACCCTGATGTAACATGAACTGGGCCTGCTTGTTGGAGTTTTCTGTCCTGCCCTGTACCCCACAGCCCACAAGCCCCAAATAAAATCACACAGAGATCTCTATAAGTTATAAAGCTGATTGGCCCATTAGGTCAGGCTGCATATTAGCTCTCATAGCTTATATTAACCCATTGTTCTGATCTATGTTAGCCATGTGGCTCAGTACCTTTTTCAGTGGGGCAGATCACATCCTGCTGCTTCGTTGGTCTGGGCAGGAGTGGGAGGAATCAAATTCCTCGTTCCCTGAATTCTCCTGTTCTCATTGCATCATTTCTACTTTCTGTCTGATTTTCCTGCCTATACTTCCTGCCTGGCCAATCAGTGTTTATTTAAAACATGATTGACAGAATACAGACAATTCTTGCATACCACCCTGAATCAATTCTTCCCTTTGGAAGAATTGTCTCTCTTCTCTGACAACTCAGTTACTAGGGACATGTTATTTTCAGGAGGGGGAACTGTACCTGCACTATGGGATGGTATGAGAGCCAAGAAAAGGGCTGGAGATTTATAAACATACACACACAGAGACATGGGGACACGGGTCATCCTCGAAACAAGAATGCTAACTTTATTGTGCTCCAGGGAAGCTTATATAGGGATCCTTAACTGATAGCCATGCTCTAGCTCTTGGCATTTCCAGCTGTAAAACCCACCAGAATTCACTCCCCTGCCATCAGGAACTCATGAGGGTCTCATGCTCAGAGCAGCTGAAGGCACAGGAAAACAAGCTGTTCACTCCGTTTACTCTAACAGCCAAGGAAAGTCAAGGGGCCAGGGGTCTGCAATCCCCAACAGGGAATCATATATTCTGGTTTTCCTGACAAGGTGAATACTAATACCTTCCCGCCCCCCAGAGTAAAGCAGTTTACAGGATCACTCTTGTGGTAGCTCTATACCAAATCATTGCAGTACATGAGAACTGGATCTGTTAGTTACTAATTCTGTCACTGTGATAAAACTGTGACCAAGATGGCTTATAGAGAGCAGGGTTTATTTGGACTTCAGCTCCCATAATGACAGGGAAGCAGAACCCGGAAGTTGAGAGGTCACATCTTCAGATGTAAACGCAAAGCCCTGTGAATAACCTGGAGGTCTGATGATGCTACTAAATCTCAAAGCTTTCCAATAGTGTCACTTCCTCCAGCAAGGAGGTTCCACCTCCCTAGTGTGCCAACTAGGGACCAAGTAATCACATAGATACCTGAGTCTATGGGAATCATTTCTCATTCAAACCACCCCACTGGCTAAGTAACAAAGAACATTATTGCCCTATTTACAATGTAACTATTTATAAACACCTTGTTGCACTTATTTAGTAAAGATAAACAATAAAATACATCACAGAATTTAATTTACTAACCTGAAGATTGGCTAGTAAAGAAAGGTAAAAAATATCAATTTAGCCGAGGCCAAAGGTCCCATCAGCTATCATTAGCTACATTCAAAGCCTAGGAGCTTCAAACAGCATCCTTGTGTTTCATTCATTGATCCTCTCTAGCAGAAATTTGAAGCAAATTAATTCTGGTCTGGTCTAGCGTGCTGGGTAGTTTTATTCCAGCTTGACCAAGCTAGCATCATTTGGGAAGAAGGAACCTCAGTTATGAAAATGTCCCCCTCGGATTGGCCCATGGACTATCTATCCTGTGGTGCATTTTCTTGATTGATAACCAATGTGGGAGAACCTAACTCACTGTGGGTAGTACCTCCCACGGGCTGGTGGTTCTGGGTGCTTAAAAAAAAAACAGTCTGAGTAAACCCTAAGGAGCAAGCCAGCAAGCAGCACACCTTCACGGCCTCTGCCATCGGTTCCTGCCTCTAGGCTTCTGCCCTGCTTCAGTTCCTGTCCTGACTTCCCTTACTGATGGACTGTCACCTCAAAGTAGAAGAGGAAAGAAATTCTTTTCTCCCCAAGTTGCTTTTGGTCTTGGTGTCTTAGCTTGGAAATAGAAGCCCTAATTAAGACAGCGGTCTTGGCTGATCCCAACTGTCCATTCTTATATGTCCGTTGTAGTCGCTGACATAAAAACTAGCACCAACTAGTTCATGATAGTTTTACCTGTGAAGGCTGATCAGAGTTCTCTGTAGGCTGACCTCTGGCGGTCAGTCACCACTCATCAATACAGCCTTCTTAGGATTTCCTCAGACAGAGTGCAAACTCCATATCACAGTTTGATACTTATGGGATGGTTTCGGTTGTGCCAGGAGACAAAGAAGGTCCCAGGTCAAAGTCAAGAGCTAATATGAAATGGACTCATTAAAGACCATTGGATCCAGGCTCTGTGAACCAATTCATGTTCTCATTGCAATTGATGCACCTCACTAGGGGACAAATGACACACTTGATCATAATATGTTAGGGGGATGACTAAGGATGAGGCATGCGCAGTTGCATAGGTTGCGGTGACTGTGCTCTGTACTGCTGAGGAAAACTGTCATGCTGCAGAAAAGGAAAATAGTAGAACCCTTCCTCTTCCAGAACCCTTAGCTTGACGTTGAAGTTGTATCTAACCAGTTGGTTAAATTTTAGATGCAATTCAGTGTATTACCATCTGTATGCTAAAATTCCTTAGAATTTTGTGTTAAACAGAATCGCTCTTTCTACCTTTACATAATGAGGTGGGCTGGGGAAACCTTTGGAAACCACATTTTCCTCACCTGGCTTCCTGCTGGCGTTCAGCTCTCTCTTGTCTTGTGCAGGCTGCCTGCCACAAGGAGCGCCATGTGTCTCAGAAGGCTGTTTCCTTCATCCATGATATCCTGACTGAGGTTCTCACAGACTGGAGTGAGCTGCCTCACTTTCATTTCAACGAAGCGCTCTTCCGGCCCTTTGAGCGGATCATGCAGTTGGAGCTGTGTGATGAAGACGTTCAAGACCAGGTCAGTGTGACATGGGCTGTGGCATCCTGGGGAGGGAGAAGCAGGCACTGTGCTCTGCTTCGTGTGCTGTCTTCCCAAGACAAAGCGAGGTTAAACAATTTAGCCAGGATCCCCTAGCAATACAGACTTCGAGAATCTGGCTGCATTGATTGATAGCTTATAGACCACACTATTGATCATACTCAACCTGCCTAATGGGGGACAAATGGAAGAAAGCAAACCCGGTGACCTCACAGGTGATACATTGGTAGGTCCAGAAATCAGCAGGCTCTCTCCCGAAATCAACTCAGATATTGAATAGAGTTTTTTGTTTCCTTTTAAATGTAATGACATATTGACAAGAAAATGAAACCTACTTAAATGGCACCATAGTGACAGCCAGAGAGGGGTGGACCACACAGCCCCTGGGGTGGTTTTGCTGTAATGGATTGTAGCATCAGATGAAGCCGGAGTTCATCATATCACATTCTCTGGGTTGTAGTAGCCAATGACAGCTATAAATCTTACTTAGGCTTCACTTAGGCCAAGCATAAATATAAAAATAAGTAACACTAGAGAAAAGGGAAGAAATGAGGCTATATAGAAGCCAAATTCTGCTTTTTCCCCCCAAATAAAGTCGGTGTTAACTAGACATGTTATGTGATAAATTGAAGGTGCAAATTATAATCCCCTCATTAAAAAATGAAGTGGCATATATATAAAGAGAAATATATTCTGTGTTATAAACAGAGATATTAAAATGACATGTGCTTAACATAAAGAAGGTGGTAAAAGAAGACTAGAAGAACAAAGGGTAAAGTAAGCATGGGAAACAGAGCAAAATGCTGATGTAAGTAGATCCACATGCATGGTAGCTTTGAGTAGAATGAGCAGCATCATTAGGAAAATGCAAGCTGAACCTATGATGAGTACTGGCTCACTTGCTGCGGATGGGGGGCAGGGGGAAGCGGCTAAAACCAATGGGGAGATAATACCCACAGGTGAGATGCAGAGGAAATTACCATCAGAAGCTGGATGAAGAAAGCAAATTCTTTACTTGGTTCAGAACACAGCCTGGCAGTTCTACCGAGAGTGTGTCCCCAAGAGAAAGGAAGAAACCATCGATGGAAATGTTTGTGGCCACAGTCACATCGTCAGATAGAATCAAGAGCTAGCAATGGTGGTCTGTGCCTACAATTCCAGGAGGCAGGGGGATTACAAGAGTAAAGCCAGCATGGGCTTCATAGGATGTTCTAAGCCAGTCTGGGCTACTCTCTTGTGGTGGTGAGGAGGAGAGGCTGATAGACGAAGACAGTGAAGAGCTAGAACCATGCAGATTCTAGCTTTGACAGAGTTTGTGGAATTGTGTTAGTGTCAGGTCAAAGACAAAAGACAAGCAAAGAGTATTTCTATTACTAGACATCGGCATTTTATTAAAACCAACTCAGTACATTGGGAAGATATAAAAATGGGGGGGGAGGCTCTGCGGAGATAGTTCAGTCAGTACTGCACAGGCTGTCTACACCTGAGGACCTGAGTTAGATTCCAGCACCTATGTAAAAGCAAGCATGTGATGCTCACTGTAACCCCATCTTGGTTGAAGTGGAGAACCCCCAGGGCTTGATTGCTGGGTAGCCTGGTCAAACCAACAAGCTCCGGGTTCAGTGGAAGATTGTTAAGTGGAGAGCAAGAGAGGAAGCTGCCCAATATCAACCTCTGGCCCTCAGACAGGGCACTTACACATACGCAACCTTGGAGAAGCATAAAGATCCAACAACAGATTGGAGATAATAGACAATGTAAGGCTCACCATGAAGAGGAATGGAAAGTTACTGTTTAATGGGCACAGAATCTCATTTTTGAAAGACAAAAATTTTGTGGGGATGGATAGCAGTGGAAGCTGTATTAATCTGCATGAGCTATATGCAATTGGAAATGGGGTAAATTTACACTGTATACATTTTCCTTTGACATAAAATGAATTATAATGAGATATCACAACACTTCCCTTGAAGCAATTGATAGAACAACCAGACAGCAACAACTCTGGGTAGGGATAACAAGCAACACTGAGGACCAGTCTGAGTGACAGGTGCACATTTCCAAGTGCGTGTGAAGCTTTCTCCATAATAGTTGCTATGCAAACCTATGAGGCAAGTCGCAATAAGTTTAACCAAATTCAAATCATAAAAAGTATATTTTCTGGCCATCATGAGATTGGGTTCATGATAAATTATTTGGAAAATGTTTAAATACTTGGAAATTCAACATCAAAATTCTAAGTAATCCTTAAGTCAATGAAGAAATGACAAGGAATCTTTTAAAAAATGTCTTGAGTGAACACATGACATACTGCATGTGTGGGATGTAGTTAAATCAGTATTTCGAGGGAAATTACAATTGCTAATGTTCATATTAGAATGGAAGATCTCTAAAGAAAGAAGTCTATAATTTTGGCCAATGGACTTGTGAGGAAGATGCCCTTGTAATTCAACAGAGAAAGTCAATGGTATTTTCAGCCAGTTTTACTTGGACATTTGTAAGAAAGATAAGCTTAACCCCTCACCTCTCACCACACACACACACACCACGCTAAAAACTGGTCATGACTAACATGAGCAAGAGCAATAACTGTAAGCATGGTGAGGCAGAGTTTTCTTGGAAGCAATACCAGCAACATGACCCTTAGAAAGAAAAAATGATGAATCAGACCTTATCGAAATTAAACACTTACATTCCCTGAAAGATAAAATTAAGACATAATAATAAAAAGGAAAACTCAGGGCTGGAGAGTTGGCTGTGTGGTTAAGAGCACTGGCTGCTCTTCCAGAGGACCCGGGTTCGATTCCTAGCACCCACATGATGTCTCACAGCTATCCATAACTCCAGTTCTATGGGATACAAAGTCTCTGCTGATTCCTCTATGGACACCAGGCATGTGTATGGTATACATACATACAGGTAAAACGCTCACACAGAAAATCTTTAAAAGAAAAAAAGATAAAAAAAGAAAAGATAAGATAAGTTGTAGAAGTTACTTGAAAATATCAAGCGGGAAGGCCTTGAGCTCACAGTACATGACAATAAGGAGGCACATACCCAATACAAAAACCAGAGAGCTCACAGAAGGCTGATCTTGGGGAAATTTGCTCGGCAACATTAGTTACTGGGAAAACAAGTGAGTCTGTCTCAGCTGTGTTTTTCTCTCACTAAAATTAACTCAGAAATGAGGGGGAGGGGCTGGAGAGATGGCTCAGTGGTTAAGAGCATTGCCTGCTCTTCCAAAGGTCCTGAGTTCAATTCCCAGCAACCACATGGTGGCTCACAACCATCTGTAAAGACGTCTGGTGCCCTCATCTGGCCTTCAGGCATACAGACAGAATATTGTATACAAAAGAGAAAGAAAGAAAGAAAGAAAGAAAGAAAGAAAGAAAGAAAGAAAGAAAGAAAGAAAGGGAAGGAAGAAAGAAAAGGAAGGAAGGAGGGGGAGGGGGACAGAGAAGCCCTCCACCTTTCCTACAAGTTCTCCTTGTACTAATTAACCACTTCTGCCTTCCCCGTGCAGGTGGTCACCTCCATCGGGGAGCTGGTTGAGGTGTGCTCCACACAGATCCAGTCAGGCTGGAGACCCCTGTTCAGTGCTCTGGAGACAGTGCACAGCGGGAACAAGTCGGAGGTGAAGGAGTACCTGGTTGGGGAGTACTCCATGGGTAAGAACAGTTGGATGATTCTTGCCACGACAGGCACCTTCATTCCTTAGGCCGAATCTTGGCTCATCAGCAGAACAGGAGGAGAGCCGTTCTGCCAGCCATGTTTTTTCAGTGGGAACATGAGGCTAAGACCTGGGGTCGGGTTGTTGCCAGCTGACCCAGAGTTCTGAACTCATCAGGTCCTGCTCACACTAAGAGGTTTTTCGTCCACTCTGTATTGCTATACAGAGTTACTTCCTGAGACCACAGGGGGGGAAATGTCACAACATGAACATCTGAAAATATGAACTGCTGCAAATTCAAAAAAAATGGATTTCAGAGTCTCAGTAAATTCTAGCAACTATTTCAAACTCTGAAAAACTCCAAATTCTGAAAAACATCTAGTCCCCAGCACTTAGGAAAAGGTACACTAACCCTGTATCTATTTTCAAGTAAGAAGACAGAAAAGTATAAAACAGGGAAATCAGAATTAGGGAATTTGGATCGGGCTAGAAATAGATTGGTATGCCCGGAGTTCAGGGGTGTTGTGTCAGTGATCTCCAAGGCCTTATTAACATTCAGAAACCCAGCAGAAGGACTTGTGGGATAGAGCATGCAGCTGTGGTAAGATTTATTGCATGGCTCATGACTAAGTTTCACTATGGTAATATAATAAGGGCACAGCCAGGTTATAAGGTAAAAAGACAGAGAATTGGAAGGATCCTATAGGTTTCCTTGCCTTCCCATAGAACATCACACAGGGAACTCTTCCCTGAGCAGTGGAAGTAGCAGCAACATAAAGTCCGTTTATGTTGAAACTGGTCACATAGATACACTGTACCTGGCATATACCAACTCCCAGATGTTCACTATAAACTAAAACTTTTGCTCAGCCTAGGATAGTGAAGCATCTTATGAGATTACTTGCCCGGGGATATTCTGAGAATCAAGTTCCTGGAGGCCAGTCAAGAGCCACCTGATTGACAACTCTGCAAGCATGGTTTTCTATGACAAGCAGACTCGGGCCTTCTGTGTCTCTGCACGGGAATGAATGAAATGAGTATATTTCCCCAGAGGCTCTTCTATAGATATTCTGCAGTCTCCTGTGCTGAAACATTCCAGAAGCCCCATGTTTACTGTACTATAGACCACACATTGCTCCGGGTCTGTGTTCCTCCAGCTCGACCCTCCATTATCTCCCCAGCCCCCCCATAGCTCCCATTTAGGTGAAGCAGCAGGATAGGCTAGCTATCAAAAGATCCAAACACTTCTCCAGTGACTCTTCTAAGACTACCTAGGAGATTCTGGAAGTGTAAGCACCATAAAGGGTTAAAACCTCCCTTCCTTACAATCTATCCCATTCCTCCCTCAGGAAAAGGCCAGGCTCCTGTGTTCGACGTGTTTGAAGCTTTTCTCAACACTGACAACATTCAGGTCTTTGCTAACGCAGCCACCAGTTACATCATGTGCCTTATGAAGTTCGTCAAAGGACTGGGTAAGTGGAACTCTCCTTTAATGACACTCACGGTCACAGTAGACCCTTTCAACATGACTTTGTAGGGACAAGCGTGCATCCTGGGATATGGACACATGGGCTCAGAGGCTCACTGCACTTTGAAGTTGATTTTTTTTCTTTATAAAATATCTTGTGATACAATACATTCTCAAACTCTACATTATTTTATACCAACTTTCTTTTTGATCTTAGGGTATCCCATTTACTCTTCAGTAATTGACCTTGTGTAGGAAACCGTTCCCGTCAGTGTCACGGTTGGCAGTCGGAAAGTAAACTTAGGAATGCCTCCTCTAGCCTTCCGAATTGCAGCGTGTGTTTGGATGAGTCAACTTCCCCCTTCTTGAAGTCCTGGTGTATTTTAGGAACCATGTAGGTGGTTAGATGCTGAAGTTAGAAACGTTTAATAGGGTGAAGTCTTGTATACAGCATGACCGGCTGGAGCTGGGTTTTACAGAGCACAGATTCATCTGGGTGAGATGAAGAGAAGACTTGGGATTAAACCACAAGTTTAGTAACAAACTATCGAAATGATCCCTGAAAGTATAGTCTTTAAACCACAAGTTTAGAAGACATCTGCACGCCTGAGAGGTTTACACAGAGAGCTCAGGGGTGTGGAGCATGAGAATCTTGGAAATAAGGAAAATAGAAACTTGATGTTTGTACATCTTCTCAATAGATAATTGATACACTGATTATTTCTCTGTGAAAGAAACTGGACGCAAGTTGTCACACTTGTGCCGCCCCTATTTCTGAAGTAAGAACAAAACAAAGGCACAGAATTTATTTGTTATTAGTCTGAGCTGTAGGCAATCCTTACCCTGTTCTGTCACAACATACAGTTGCCCTCTACAGGGACATTCATGCAAAATACTCACACACATAAAAATAAAAGTAGATAGTAAAAATTTAAAAAAAACAACTACAATACATGGATATCACATCAAGCAGTTTGGTAACCCAGATGGCTACAAAGAGACAATAGGTGGGTGCTGTATCCAGCCTGGATGCAGAACACATCCATCTTGTCGCTGACAAAACATGTAATTTAAAATTTAGGAATTTCTTCTGAAATTTCCCACTCATGTTTTCATGTCATATGGGTACAAGTACTTAGTCCACAGCAAATAAGAAAAGGTAAAGAATCTTCCTTGGACAGCTAGACACAATGAGCGTCTATGAAATACTCAGGCAGACATGCCTGACAGAGTGTCAGAAATTTGAGAGCTTATCTCAGAGAAAAGTTAGGCACTGAATGTAGAGATGCCAAATTATTAATGTGCATATGGAACATATTTTGAAAAGGTGGGGTTCTGTTTTGTTGTGCGGTCTATGAAGTAGAGTCAAGGTGTAAGGCTTGGGGTTCAGTGGGAAAGACAGAGCACCCCGTACAGCTGTGCTTCCTGTGTACCACCTGGTTCCAGAGCCAACATTACTTGGGTCTACAACATAGAAAAGGTAACACCTGCTAAATGGAGAGGATAGGAAATGACGCTGTTGTTCATTTCCCGCTGTTTTGTTGGGGGTTTTTTCCCCCACAAATTCGCCCTGGCCTCTGTTCTCAGTTGTAAGGTATATATGACTGTAAACCAGGAGCTGGCAAACTTTCAAACTCCCTAACAGATTTTCCTGAAAACAATTTTATTCTACCTTTGTGCTAGAACAACAGGAATGAAGTCACACCCAGGCAGGATGACCCACAGGGCCTTGGGTACTTGCTCTCTGGCACTTTATAAAGAGTTTGCCAGCCCTAATCTAAAATGTGAATTCATTTATTTCTTTTATGTAGCAGCATGCCTCATTGCTTCTGAGTTTTAATTAAAGCCTAGTAATTATGTCTGTTTACCCATAGGGAAGGATGCTTGCTGCTACAATTGCAGACAATTAGCATTAATCACAGTGCTGTGAAATAATTTTATTAAAAGTATAGAAACAGATTCGAGACACTGAAAATAAAAATTAAAATTCTTGGTTTTTTAACCTATAGAAAAAAATCTTTTCCAGAGATGGGTTACATCTCTACAACTATATGAAAATACACTAATTTAAGTCCAGTTAAGTTGCCTATGACTCCAAACCCTGTATGTTTGCTCTTCCTGGGCTCTTCATTTAGTACCCCATGCTGGCAGCAGATAAAAATCCAAAGAGAGAGGCCAAGAGCCTCATTCCAGCCTTACAAGGCCTGCCTCTGGGAAGGCTCTCTGTCGCCAAAGTCTCAGAAGTCACATCATCCAGCAGAGACGTGAGTTAATGTGCTGGTGTGCAGAAATGCTCTCTCAGCTACCAGAGGTACTGGACCGGAGCAGACCAAGTGTTCCTCCTAGGGAGAACATTCATGGAGCGGAATCACATTGGGATTATACGAGCTGCTGTAGTTTTTCCTCCCCACCCCTTCCATGTGTATTTATTGGGGTCGCATGTGAGTGAGCGGGTCTTCTGTCGTGACTGGAAAACACGGGTAATTTTGTCTCTGTCCCCACTCTACCCTAGGGGAGGTGGACTGTAAAGAGATCGGAGACTGTGTCCCCGGAGTGGGAGCCACTTCCACAGACCTGTGCCTGCCGGCTCTGGATTACCTCAGACGTTGTTCTCAGGTACTTTGGGGGGGGGGGGCAAACACAGCTCCACGCCCCACAGCTGCCTCAGAGCGTATTCATAAGACATCAGCAAAAGTCTTTAGCTGAGACCCAAGAGACACCTTTTCATCTCTTCCACCTTGACCTCAGACCGCTCCATCTCCCGGGTTTCTTTTGTTCTTCTGCTTCCTTAGAGGTGGGGTCATGGGAAGGGGAAGCTGGAATCTGGTGCCCACTTTCCTATGGACTCTTCCCTGGGGTCCTCCACAGACAAAACAATTTACATGTTCGCAGCAACCTGAGAGAGTTTTTAAAAAATATATAAAACTCAGATGTTGGAAAATTAGCCACCGTTCTGTTGCCAGTAAGCATTATTGCATCAGCTTCTTGACAGAAATGTTTTTGTTGCCTTTTAAATGCAAATCATAAGAACGTTTATTCTTCAGGAGCCCTTATCGTTCTGGGTCCCCTTTAATAGTGAATTATAATCCTACTGTTCTCTAACACCGAGAAATTTCCAATATATAAGTGCACTATTTGGTGTGGTCTTCTTATCTAGTTATTGGCCAAGATCTACAAAATGCCCTTAAAGCCAATATTCCTTAGTGGGCGACTTGCCAGCTTGCCACGAAGGCTTCAGGAGCAGTCAGCCAGCAGCGAAGATGGAATCGAATCAGTCCTGTCGGATTTTGATGACGACACTGGTAAGCTTGTTGACTTGACTAGGATGGTTCGTTGTGTTCTTAATCCCAGAATCTTAGGGAATAAGTAAGTTAGTTTACAAATCATAAGAGTGGTCATCCATTTCCATGTTTTTATATAATTGTTATCAGGATAAGTTTAGCCAGAGATTCCAGGGACTCCCTAAAGTCAACACTAAGACATTTCTTTGGCATGGCTGCCTCGGTGTAAAACCATTGCAGTTATGCGGACCCCATTCAAACCCTGATTTTTTCTTGAATTTAGCAAATTAGGACAACATTGCACTGGTGCTCAAATAGGCTAGCAATTGCCTTCACTAGCTTCAAGGAAACGCAGTTACTTCCCCCCTAAGACTACTTGGTTAGAGATAGGGGAAATTAAGCCATTACTGAAGGGAGACTCTGTAAGCGGTGAAGCCTGTGGGCTGAGGAAAGGAATGCTTTTAAAGACTTTGTTTCAAATTAGATGGCATGCAATCTCCTACAAACCCACCTCCTAGCTAGTAACTCCAAGTGATCTTCCAGTGTGTGCACACCTGCCCGCACCTGCTGCCTGTGCACTCAGAAGACCTCATCGGGTCCACACCTGGGAATGCAAATGACACTCTTCAATTTGAGAAACAGTATTAATGATTACACAAGCTAAAATTATAAAAAAGTTATAAAATTATATAAAGTTATAAAAATAATGGAAGTGGCTAATTTTGTTCTTTTAAAAGAATAGACAGTAAGGCTAAGGATATAGCTTATTCAGTCATGTTACCTCACACACATGATGCCCTGAGTTTGGTCTCCATCTCCACATGAATATGATATAAAATAAGTTCCTGAAATCCCAGCACTTGGGAGGTGACTGACTATAAATTTTGATATGTCAACTATTATGCCTAGCTTTGTATAATCTATGTATACTTTTGATATTTTTGTAAATGCTTGTACTTTTCACTGGGCAGCATAATTATGTATACTGGAAATCCATGATAATATCTGAGAATATGTCAGTTCTCAGAACTGTTTAGATGTTTTGTATGTTGCATATATGTGAGGTGGGAAATGTCAATCAGAAGTTCAAGGTTCCTTGGCTAAATAGCAAGTTTGAGGCAAGCCTGAGCTCCAAGAGACCCCATCTCACAAGAAAAATAAAAAAAAACAGTAAATATAAAACTAAATGGACAATTTTATGTTTTTATTATCATTTGGTTAGAATGTCAAGAAGTCCGACAGTCATTTCAGTATCGAATTTACATATAATGTTGCCATTTTTAAAGTGGGGAGTTAGGGAAGAATTTTGAGTCTTGTGTTTCCCTTTGTCAGATCATATTAACCAATCTCTGCCTCTCATAGGCACTGAGGGCTAACACTCCAAGCGATGACTGTCACCCCAGTGCCACTTGTCATTCATACGCAGTGCTCACTGGGATCTTGAGAGGATTCTTCCTGATGGATATCTGGGTTTCAGAGGGGTCCGCTTTTTGTTTTCCAGGTCTGATAGAAGTTTGGATCATCCTGTTGGAGCAACTAACAGCAGCTGTGTCCAACTGTCCTCGGCAACACCAACCACCAACCTTAGATTTACTCTTTGAGCTGTTGAGAGATGTTACCAAAACACCTGGTAAGTGTCTCCATCTGTTTCTACTGGCAGAGGGGTTGTTGGGCATGTAACTATTTCCAAGAGGGTATCTCTTTGGATGTTCCTCTGTTGTCACTGTTTCTTATATTTAATACAAAGTTTCACATACAGTAGATGTTCAGTAATCATGTGTTGAATGGCCACAGTAAAGTGATGGGTCAGGTATGTCCTGGAAATTTCTACAAAAGATGTGTGGTTTGATGCTGTTGGACTCCCACATCCATCCATCAGTGTCTCCATAAGCCAGCTGGCTTTGCCATGTTTCAGCCTTCTTTCTTGGCTAGATCTTACAGCCTGTGCAGCCCCAGGACTGACAGGAGAGCTCAATAGATCTGTCACTCATGAGCACACGCTGTACTAAGCAGCCTCTTGTCACGTGATTAGAGTTGGAGATGACACACAGTGCCTAGGACTGTGTTGTTGTAATTTTAGAAGTGGCACGAGAGAGAAAGACGCCATGCAACAGAGTTCATGCGGAGGGGTTTTTTGTTAAGTAAACAAATATAAAAAAGAAGGGGAGGGAGGAAACCGGCCTCTGGGGACAGGAGCAGCAGAAGAAGAGAGAGAGAGAGAGAGAGAGAGAGAGAGAGAGAGAGAGAGAGAGAGAGAGAGAGAGAGAGAGAGAGAGAGGAGGGGGATAAACAGAGACAGGCAGAGAAGCATAAAGGAACAAACAGAAAAAGAGAGAGATGGGAGGTGGGCAGGGCCCTTTTAAAAAGGAGCATAGTGAACGTGCACAGCAGGTCCTCTTAGTGACTGCAGCTGAAGATGCATCCTGCCAGAACCCCAAGGTCAGGCCAGCACATATGCCTGAATACTAGAAATAGTCCCCTGTGTGTAGAAAAGAAGCCACCTTAGAAATGCATCTTTTGATATGAGTTTTAAAAACTTAGCATACATATTCTTCATTCCAAAGTTTCCTCAAAGAATTTTTTATAGAAATGTAAGGCGTTTTTATTTACTATTTTATGGGTGCTTTGCCCGCATAAATGTCTGTGCACCGTGTGCATACAGTGCCTGGAAAGGCCAGAAGAGGGCATCAGATCTCCTGGAACTGACATTATGAACAGTTGTGGATTCTGGGAATCCAAAGGACCAGAGTTCAGCTCTTAATAGCTGAGGACATCTCCCCAACTCTGAAATTTCAGTTTTTACTAATAGAATTAGAACCTTAATGAAACTACTAGTTAATCTCACAGTGAGAAGATGTCTCTCCATTGTTATGAAGATTTGATTATTAACACCTTCTCAAAACCCATTGCAAAGTTTGCAGCTAGTCTCATGTTTAAAAGCTAAAAGCGTCCCATTGAAGAGTTACGCACCGCAACTCCTCAGTACATCTCATTAGTAAGCGCCATTTTCAGTTCTCGTATTAATTAACACATGATACGTATGAATGGTGTTTACTGCCAAAAATATCTGTTTGTTGAGCTCTCTTAAATGCTAAAATAAAAATTGTAAACACTAAGTGAGAAGCAGTTAATAAGAGTGAATGACATTTATAAAGCATTATTTTAAATGTGGATAGAACATCCCCATTGTCTCAGTGTGTGGGTGCACCCCTCGCGGTCCTGAGTTCCTTGCTCGTGCTCCGTCTCCTTCTGCTCCTGATTTGGACCTTGAGATTTCTGTCCCGTGCTCCTCTGTCTCTGTCTCCTTTCATCGCCTGATGAAGGTTAATGTTCATGAGGATGCCTATGTGTTTGTCTTTGGGTTCACCTTCTTACTTAGCTTCTCTAGGAACATGCACGGATGTTCTATCGGGAACTCACCAAGGCCAGCTGGCCTGGGTCTGAAAAAGCATGGGATAAATCCGGACTAGCTGAACATAGAGGACAATGAGGAATACTGAGAACTCAGGAACAATCACAGTGGGTTTTTGATCCTACTGCACGTACTGGCTTTGGGGGAGCCTAGGCAGTTTGGATGCTCACCTTAGGAGACCTGGATAGAGGTGGGCGGTCCTTGGGCTTCCCACAGGTCAGGGAACCCTGATTGCTCTTCGAGCAGATGAGGGAGGGGGACTTGATCGGGGGAGGGGGAGGGAAATGGGAGGCGGTTGCGGGGAGGAGGCAGAAATCCTAAATAAATAAATAAATAAATAAAACAAAAAAATATTTTAAATGTGGAATCAACTATTTAGAGTCTTTCTAAATACGCATACATACATGTACATTCAAAAACTACTTTAAGGAAATATGTTAAAATAGAATTATATCTGCAGGCACATTTTTGCTCCACTCTCTATAGACTATGTAATTTTCATGTTTGTTATCTTTTGTATCTTTTTTTTTTCTTGCTGGGTCTTACCGTTTAGCCCACATTGGCCTGAAACTGGTAATCTAGCTGTTGTAAACACCCAAGAAATAGAAGTATGAACCAAGCTTACTCTATTTTTATCTTGTTTTTAAAATAAAAATTTTTTAAATCTACTAATGTTTTTAAGGAAGCACAAATATTTTCTTTATAGCATTTCTACAGAATAAAAAAATTCCACATCTTAAATGTCTGTCAGTACTGAAATTGATAATAAATTACACCTATGTATAATGGAAATAGTATATGCAGTGAAAATAAGGATTGTTTATAATATAAACTTTGTTCTTCATATTTATCAAAAAGTAGTTTTTAAAGCTTAGCCAGTATGGTGGGAAATTGCCTGTAGCCACAGAGCTATTCAGGAGGCTCACGCAGGAAAACACATATGTCCAGGAGTTCAAGGTCTGTCTGGGTAACACAGTGAGACCCAGACTGTTAATAAACAAACCTATGTCCTATAGAAATATATATATGTAATATATTTTGGCATTCTTTCTTTATGCATCTATGTACTTATGCATCTGACTCTGAGGACTAAGAGATTGACATTTTAGCCTTGTGATATTTGAATTTGTATGTCTATTCATATACCTACAGAGCTAAAATCATACAAAGAAAAATGTTCCTGTTATTACCCCCAGTGAGTTGTCAGTTCTTCCATATTTTCTCAGATACTGGGGAGCTCTTTGGAAAGAGATCTTTGATACCAGCCATAACAAGAAACCCCTACTCCTCCTGCAGTCATGGTTCTGACCCTTCTCTTCCTTTTTCAGGCCCAGGGTTTGGAATCTATGCAGTCGTTCACCTTCTCCTTCCTGTGATGGCTCTGTGGCTCCGCCGTAGCCACAAGGACCATTCCTACTGGGATGTGGCATCTGCTAACTTCAAGCATGCCATTGGTCTGTCCTGCGAGCTGGTGGTGGAGCACATCCAAAGCTTTCTACACTCAGGTAGCTACAGTGCCAGGGCCAGCCCTTGTGGTCATTGCTTCTGCATGTAGCATCGTTATCTCAAAGTGCTTAGTGAATGACTAATGTAAACGCCTCTGTCTGGGGAACAAATGAAATATAACCATGTGGTTAGAACCAGTAATCTAATAGCATATCATTGGAGGGAAAATTGATATGCATGCAGCCTGTATAAAATTATCAAATGGAATGCTCTGTGCTTGTTGTTGAAGATATAATGCCTAGTAGCAGGTCTAGCATAGCAATGCATAGGAGGGGAAGGCATATTCAAATACATAATCTTTAAAATCCCCGTAGCCAAAGTATACAGAAGTGGGGTTTCTTGTGCTTCTACATCTAAAGAGGGTAAAACAAAGAAATAGAATTTAGGAAAGGCTCCAGTTACCAGCAAGAAGTTCATTATCAGGGCAGGGATTATGGGAAGTATCTTAATGCCTGTGGCACTGACGGTTCCCCACAGCTGATGGAGGAGGGAGGGTTCCCCACAGCTGATGGAGTAGGAGGGATTTACCAGGTTTTTTTTGGGGGGGGTCTAGAGCTGAAGAAGGAGGGACAGACTTCAGCATGCAGATTAGACATGTGTCTAAAGGGGTTGATATTTTTGAGCAGACTGTTGCTTTGCTTGCACAGGGTGGGGTGTGGGCAATACCACTAAATTGTTTCTGTGGCATCACAAGGGTCCTAGGAAGAACATGCAGATGCATTCCTGGGGTTGCCAAACAGACTGGTGTGGGGATCCCTCCTTCCTTCAGTCTGCAAATGATGTGCAGATGGAAGCCAGATGGACAAGGTTCAGAAGTCACCAAACTGAAATGAGATTGCTTTGTTCTCCAGGAGCACTTACACATTAGTTCCGTTTTCAGCACCAAGGAAAGCATGTTCAGGTTTTCCTTTTGGGAATCAGTTTTTTCCAGCAACTCATTTTCAGGCCATGTATTATATTCTGTCTTGTTTGAATAGCTTAATAATATGCTGAACTTTAAACAATACACAAAAAAGTGAACCACAGTCGGGCGGTGGTGGCACATGCCTTTAATCCCAGCACTCGGGAGGCAGAGGCAGGCGGATCTCTGTGAGTTCGAGGCCAACCTGGTCCACAAGAGCTAGTTCCAGGACAGGCTCCAAAACCACAGAGAAACCCTGTCTCAAAAAACCAAAAAAAAAAAAGTGAACCACATTTCATCTTGCTATATCTATAAACATATCAAACCTGGGGAAGAGGACTCAAAAAATAAACATTGCTTTGCTGTTTTTTGTTTGTTTCGAGAGGGTATAGGAAGAGGGTATGCCGTTCTTGTTCTCTTTTTATGTCTCAGCCTTTCTTCTTCGGCCAGAGATGGCCGTCAGGATCTCTCTCTTTACACCAGAGTCCTAAGAACCTTTTTACTCCTTCCTGTAGACATCAGGTATGAGAGCATGATCAACACCATGCTGAAGGATCTCTTTGAGCTGCTGGTGGCATGTGTGGCCAAGCCCACCGAAACCATCTCCAGAGTTGGCTGTTCCTGCATTAGGTGAGAATAGAGCCTCTTGGCTTCCCCAAAGGTTGAGTTTTATTATAGAGTCCAAAGGCATTAGCTTTATGATAGCAAATCACTTTTTTTTATAAATAATTTATAACGAATAGTCCTTTTTGATATTTAGTCTATAAGTACTTTGTGTAGATGGGGGTAGACAACGTAGAGATAGAGAAAGTGATGGGTGGTTTCCTTGGAGACAAAAGAGGAAGGTTTTCTTCGGAAGTGATGGTGGAGCATGGTGAGTGGAACCTGAGAATTAGGGTCCACTGCCAGCTCCTAACCACCAGGGAGTTTGCCTCAATCTGTCCCTGGGTCCTATGAACCTCTTTTGGGGGGTTCATGCCCCGCTCCTGCTCCTAACAAGCCCCGTTTTGGGATGCAGAATACTGATCCTATATACAATGAGAACATAAAATTCCCTTGTGAGAACATTACTAGATACCTAGGCCCTTCTATCTCTTTAGTGTAGATACTGAGAGTAATGGCATAGCCTCTAGACACAAACACACTTGTAATCCTAGCACCCAGTAGGTAGAGAAAGGAGGGTTTGAGTTCAAAACCACCTTGGGCTACACAGCAAGGCAAGGTCTCAAAGAAAAATAATAAAAACCACCAGAGAGAGGGTCACTGAAAAATGATGACATTGACCTCCACAGAGGAGGTAATGAAAAATACCCAGAAAGGACAAGAAAGCGGGGTTCAGAATGGTAATAATGGTGACACTTGGTTCCTACTCAAAGTGATCGTCTTCATTATTTTTCTATTGGTACAATGAAAACACACTATGACAAAGGCAATTTATAGAAGAGAGGGATTAATTGGGCTTACAGTTTCAAAGGCTTCACGTCCATGATGGTGGAGCAAGGGTGTGTCAGGAGAGTAGCTGAGAGCTCATATCTCAGACTGTAAGCAGAGAGTACCCTACACTGGAGATGGTAAAAGGCCTGGGAAACCTTAAACAAGGCCACACATCTTAAGCCTTCCCAAACAGCCACTCACTGGGGATTCTGGATTCAAAACCAGAGACTTTCTGAGAACATCTCATTGAGACCACAATTGTAAGTCTTCACTGGGTGATTATTCCAGTTGGAAGAACAAGACAACAGGTGCAAGGAGATAGTAAGAGTTTGGGTCTTATTTTGTGTGGTTAGGGTTTGTAGAGGAGTGATTACAAACAGGGCCAGGATGGGAAAATAAATGAAGGGCACACAGCCCTACATATAAGCCCAAGGTTAAATGTGGGGCTGTTTGCAATGGAAATCCATTGATGTGTCTAAACTAAAATGGTTTAGATATTAGTATCTTGACAGTGCACGACCAGAGGGGTGGAAGGCAGGAGTGAGGAGACAGGAAGTCTTGCAGAGCAAGAACAGGATAAGCCTGTGTTCCACTCAACCTTGAGGATGCAGAATTTGTGGACACGGGATACGCATTTTGGCAGGTACGTCCTCGTGACCGCGGGTCCTGTGTTCACTGAGGAAATGTGGCGGCTTGCGTGTTGCGCCCTGCAGGATGCCTTCTCTGCCACTCTCAAGCCAGTGAAGGTAAGACGAGGAGGGAGGCGATGTTTTCCTCTTTCCTAGCCCCCTGACGCTTAGTCAAACTGGGCTCCTGAGCTCTGTCTGCCTCCTCATACAGTTGCATAGTAGCTGACTATGAGGGAAAAACAAAAAACACTGGGTTGGTTCTTTTGTTTTTTTTTATCAGTATCAGATTGGAGACTGGGCCTGGCACTCTGAGCACAGTCAAACCCTATGAATGCTTGCTGTTCCTCCCTAGGACCTGCTAGGCTGCTTCCACAGTGGCACAGAGGGCTTCAGTGGGGAAGGCTGCCAGGTGCGGGTAGCAGCGCCATCCTCCTCCCCAAGTGCTGAGGCAGAGTACTGGCGCATCCGGGCCATGGCCCAGCAGGTAAGAGATTGACGGTGTGGTTCTTGGGACTTCAGAAGCTTGAGTTGCATGCTCAGAGCCATCCTGAATGTCTTGTATCACCAGGCACCTCTCACTCCCTCAGAGACATACACATTAAGGCTCTAAGCCCATCAGTACCATTTTCCCACCAGAACGGCTTTAGCTCATTCTCCCTACACCAACCCTTGAAGGTTGTATTCTTTCAAACTCAGATCAGAGCCCATCCTACAGCCTGGACTTCAACTACACCTTGCTTAGGCTACTTAGAAGGGTTTTCTAAATACTAATGCTGCTGAATATGGTGACTAAAGATTGTTCAGGCATTACACTCTTATCACCCATACAGAATACAGTCCTTAATATTTTAAGCGACTTAACACATTTGAATTGAATATAGCCAACCATTAAAACCATCTTCATATACACCGGGTTTGGTTCTTAGCCCCCACGTCAGATGGCTCACAAGCACTTTTAATGCTAGATCCAGGGAATCTGTTGACAAGTTTCCCAACCAGGTTTCTTCTGAAGGACTTTGCCTAGCAGTGCTTGGCAAAAGAGACAAGAAAGGAAGAGCCTTCCATATTCAGCTTGTCACCTCGCCTGCTGAGCACATTCCTAATGTCCTGGGACATGACCATTCTGAAGAAAGAGGCAGGTCCCTAGGAAGCATCCATGATGTGTCTGTCTGCAGGAGAAGGGACAGAGGAAAAATAAGGCTGCAACCAAGAGCCCCTTCATCAGCGCGGCAACTGTGGCCAGCTGCAGCAATAAGTTGCTGTATAAGAAGCCTCCTCAGGGATGGCTTCTCTAAACAGAAACCTGTCACACTTGGTTGTTTTTCACATGTTTACACTGTGGGATTTTCAGCTGTGTGCAAGCATGCAGTAGACTATAAAAATGACAGTTAGGCAAGGGGGCAAATGTCTATAATTCCAGCATTTGAGAGGCAGAAGGACCCTGAATTCAGACTAGCTTGGGCTATAGGATAAGTTACAAGCCAGCTTGGAGATCTTATTTCAAACTCAGCAACAGATGGACCATCAATAGAGAAGCCTCTCGTGAAATCAGTATTAATGGAGAAGAACAGGGAAGTGTTTCACCACTTCGTGTTTCTCCCCTTCAGTCCCAAACCTTCCTTCTATATTTACAGTTAAAAATAACTAGTTATGGGAAATAAGAGGTTTCCTTTAAAAAGAGAGTCTACTAGCAGGGCGATGGTGGTGCACACCTTTAATCCCAGCACTTGGGAGGCAGAGGCAGGCGGATCTCTGTGAGTTCGAGACCAGCCTGGTCTACAGAGCTAGTTCCAGGACAGGCTCCAAAGCCACAGAGAAACCCTGTCTCGAAAAAACCAAGAGAGAGAGAGAGAGAGAGAGAGAGAGAGAGAGAGAGAGAGAGAGAGAGAGAGAGACAGTCTAAAGGTCTTTAAGTCCAAAGAAATGAAACCTTGGAGCAGTGGTCTGATAGATGTTGGGAATTTTCAGCCACCTCTGTGCAAGCCACACCAGGAGTCCTAGTAGGAAAGTGGTCCAGAAAGGAGCTGAGAGTCTTAGCTTCATTTGTTTGTTTGAGACATAGCCCTGGCTGGCCTGGAACTCACAGAGATCTGCCTGCCTCCGTTTCCTGAGTGCTGGGATTAAAGGTGTGTGTCACCATGGTTGACTGAGTCTTCATTTCTTATTTCTGCCTTGGATATAAAAGCCAGAGATAAAGGGATGTGTGGGATTTCTTTTAAGTGTCCTTCTTCAGAGATGTAGCAAAGTGGCAGAGTGCTTGCCTAGCATGTACAAGCCCCTCTAAAACTGACATATATATGTGTGTGTGCATGCATATTGTATGTACACACATCATATACATGTATGCATATGTATATATACATGCATATGTGTATATACATATAAGTGTATGTATATATCTCAGTTGTATATAATATATACATGCATATATACATATATATACATACATATATATATATATATATATATATATATATATATATATATGAGCTTTTATAGAGGTAGCTTATATCCTGGTTAGTTTTTTGACACCTTGGCGCAGCTAGGGTCATCTGGAAAGAGGAAACCTCTATTGCAAACATGCCTCCATCAGACTGGCCTGACCAAGCCTGTGGGTCATCTTCCTGATTGATGACTGATTTGGGGCCACTCCTGGGCTGGCAGTCCTGGGTGTCTAAGAAAGCAGACCGAGTAAGCCATGGGACAGAGCCAGTAAGCAACAGTCCTTCATGCCTCCACCTTCCTGCTCGAGTTCAAGCCCTGAGTTCCCTCATGAACTGACTATGACCTGAAAGTTGTAAGATGAAGTTAACTCCTTCCTCCCCAAGTTGCTTTTGGTCATGGAGTGTATCACAGCAACAGAAAGCAAACTAATCCCAATCCCCTTGTATTTGTTATCACTGCTTAGTGTCATACTCGGGAGGTAATGAACTGACACGTGATAGAATGGTATTATTAGTGTTGGTAATCAATGCTTATTATTTGCTCTGCATATGTAATATACATGTATCAGTTTATTTCATCAGCTCTATCAGGTGGAAGCCATTGTCATCTCACTTCATAAGTAAAGACATGGGTAAAGAATAAACTACTTACCTGGGGTCACTAGCCGGCTGTCAGTAGCGTTAGTAGCTGTGGGCTTCTGAGCTATCGCTTTGTGTATATATTCTTCCTGCAGGTGTTTATGCTGGACACCCAGTGCTCACCAAAGACTCCAAACAACTTCGATCATGCTCAGTCCTGTCAGCTCATCATCGAACTGCCTCCTGATGAGAAGCCAAACGGGCATGCCAAGAAAAGGTAAGCCGCTGCAAACACAGAGAACGCTCTTAATATAAGAACACTCACCCTTTCTTTCCCACTCCCTCTCCTTAATCCAGGCTCTAGCTAGGAACACTAGCAGCATTGTGGATCATCTAGCAAAGGTTTCCATGAAAATGGCTAGCCTTTTAACCACATTTTACACATGCAGTGTATACTGTTTAATCCATAGGGAACCACCGCAGGCTCAGTGACTGACAACGCCTGTGTATGTTTTGGAGGCTCAAAGTCAGAGGTCAAGGTGTGGGCAGGACTTGTTTGTTAAGCTTGTAGATGGCGGTCTTCTGAGTCCACACATGGCGATTTCTCTATGTTTTTCTATACAGATTTCCTCTAACAAAGAGTGTGTATATACCAGACTAAGATCCCCCCAAATTACTTCACTTTTACTTAATTGCCTCCTCAAAGACCCTTCTTGTAAATATGATCTATTCTGACTGGGATTAGGAGTTTGACATATGCATTTGGATAGGATACAACTCAGTTCAAAAAATCATATGTATAATAATCTTATTTAAAGTGTTAATTGGATTTTTAAACAAAAGGCAGGGCAGGGCAGTCGCTTCTGCCCAGGAGTTCAAGGTTAGCCAGGCATCATAACAAGACTTTAAAATACATAACTACCATATTTCAGATTGGCACAGTTCAGGTAATTCAGACCATTTCAATGACTAATACATACAACTATGCTGTCAGGAGGCAAAAGCTCCATGTCTTACCAGAAGAAATTTTAAATACTATCTTCTTTCCTGAAACATCCTTGTTCTTGGAGTTGGATGCAAAGGCAAAGCTACCTGGCTTTGCTTTGGGAAATTAATAGCAATAATTGTTTAACATTGGATAAGGGTACAGCAGATAACATCCCACTTGCCTTTTAACCCATGAGGACAAGAAAAGCCAAGTTACATATCCAAAAATATACAACCACCAAGTGTGAAAGCCAGAAGCAAACCAAGTTCTGGAGGAACACGAGACCTCCGCCCTTCACCACTCTGGGGAGCGAGTAGGTGCAAAGGACTTGGGTTGGCATTCCCCCAAACTTGGGTTTTAATCCTAACTCCTCAGGTTACAATTGGTAAATCATGAGGTGTGAACCTTTCATGAATGGGACTAGTGCCTTTGAGAGAAACAGGAGTGCTCCCTTGTCCCAGGCTACAGCTACCAGAAAATCCTTACCAGAGTTTAGTCATACTTGCCTAATGATACTCTATTCTCAGACTTCTAACTGCCAGACACTGTAAAATCAACATCTTTGATTAGAAAACAGCACAATCTGTGAGACTTCACTGTAGCAACTTGAACAAAGGCAGTTGTTACCACTGCACAGCCTCCGGGTGATTTGAGTAACAGCTTATTAATATAGCCATTTTAATACTACAACCATTTAGGTAAAATTCCCATGGAATATTTTAGCTAGTATTTGTTGTACACAAAAGAATACATGGAATATATATATATATGAATACATATATATATGTATTCAAATTATGAAACATGAAAAATATATGCATGACTCTGTCACACAAAAGAGAACTTTAACAGTATCCCATGGACTTTTCCCCAATTCCAGCTCCTGCTTCCCCCAACATCAGCTTTTAAGGGGAGGTCATAACTGTCTACTTTATATGTTAAAGACAATGAAAAAGATAAGATACTGCCCTTCTTTTTAGGATAGTCTGCAAAGTACAGATGATAGAGAACTGAGCAGGTCTATAAAGGATTTACCTCCTTAGTTCGAGTCCTTAAGCTGTAGACTTAGACCAAATTGGTAGTGTTCTAATTTCCTTCCTGTTTCTGTCATAAAACACTGGTCAAAAATAGCTTGAAGGAGAAAGGGTTTCTTTGGCTCATACTTCCAGATCATGGTCCATCACTGAAGGAAGTCAGCGCAGGACCTTGAATCACCAACCATAAATTGTTGGCTCTCTCAGACTCATGCTTAACTTTCTTTTACCCAAGACTACAGGCCTAGGACATGGTGCCGCTCACAGTGAGCTGGAGTCTCCCATCACAACTTAAGACAGTCAGTACAACCCCTAACATAGCCACAGACCAACCTGGAAAAGATAGAAACTTTTTTATTAGGTGACTCTAGACTTTTATCAAGTTGACTACTAATAACAAGGACAAGTAGAACCTTCTGCAGAGGAACAGATATTCAGGTTTGCTAATACTGAGTGACTTTAATCAAAAAGCTATCTACATAGGAGCCAGGGAGAGGGGGAGTTCTTTAATGTACGGAGTTGCTGCCCGAGATGATGAAAAGGTTTTAGAGTGACCCAGTGACAACACTCAGCACCGCTGAATTGTATAGTTAAAATACGGTGTATTGTATGTGTGTGCAATGTACACACTGCAAAGATCATCTCAGCCATCTGACAGGGTTACTGATTTAGGGTGGCAACCCCTTACTGTGTATTTCATACTGAATGAGAGTCATGGTTTTTCCTCAGTGACAAGCACATGAAGTGAAAAGCCCGTATTTAGATTAATGAATGATTTTTTGTTCGTCTAGCTGAAACAATCATTTTTTGTTAAGTATAAAAGTAATTTTAAAATTCTGCTTCATAGTGGGGCAGACTAAAACAATAAAATACCAACAAGGTGGCTGGTCCTAAGGGTGGCTCAGTAGTTCCTGTGTAGAGTACCAGCATGTAGGAGTTGGAAGCAGGAGATCAGAAGTTAAGGCCATCCATCCTCATCTACATAGCAAGTTTGAGGTCAGCCTGGGCTACATCAGATCCTGTCTTTAAAGAAGTCTGGACCTTGTATCAGTTACAGGAATTAGTTGGCAGCATGATGCTATAGGCAATAAAACAATAGAAGCTATTTTCATAAAATTCTAGGAGCAATGAAAGGAACATGAGACCACAAACCACACTGGTCAATTAAAGTGGAGATAGCCTGAAATAGAAATTATTTTCTTGGTAACAAAAAGCAGCCAAACCAAGCATGTGAGCATTTACATATAAACTACCTTATCTGAATTGTTTGTTGATTAGAGAAGTGTGGAACTGTCATTCACTACCTGCCTGCTGCTCAGCCAGATGCCCCGAGTGATGTCTAGGGAGGATGAGCACTCTCTCATCTCTCAGTCTACAGAGCTGACCTGAAAGTTGACTCAGGGAAACCAAATGACCATGCAAGCTTTGTGCCACAGTCCCCCTGGCCAAACTAGCAGACAGAGAATTGACATGAGTAGATGCTGTTTGCCCAGGCTTGCTGTGGAAGTTTATGAGCTACATTATCAATTTATTTTTTTCATTTTATGTAGAAAGAGTGGTGGGCCACTTCCCACCGCCCAGCTAGCTTTACTTGAAATAATTACATGGAAACTGTATTCTTTTAAACACTGCTTGGCCCATTAGCTCTAGCCTCTTACTGGCTAACTCTCACATCTTGATTAACCCATTTCTAATAATCTGTGTAGCACTACAAGGTGGTGGCTTACCGGGAAGATTCTTAACCTGCATCCATCTCGGAGAGGAGAGCTATGGGCATCTGTCTCACTGCCTTCTTCCCAGCATTCTGTTCGGTCTACTCTGCCTATCTAAATTCTACCCTATTAGGCCAAGCAGTTTTCTTTATTAATTAACCAATGAAAGCAACACATAGAAGACCCACCTACATCAATTTTATAATGGTAGCACCATAATAGCAGTAGCATAGAAATTTCCAGTGCCTAAAGCATTAGCATTTGACCCTTGAAAATTCTTGGTAGCAAAAACAAGCCAGTAAGACTTCCATATGTACGTGTGTAAGAAAATAGGGTAAGAGGTTAGAAGGGTTAGGGGTGTCCTGATTTATAATTGTATGTATTTTTTATGAAGGTGTTGTGTTTATTTCCTATGACTTGATAATTCAGTGCCTTAATTTACCATCAACAGCTCCTGGATTTTAAAAAAGTGCCAGGAATTCTATCAGCTATGATTAAAAGGGAAGTTTACCCCTTTTAAAGAGAGATATTAAAGGGCAGGCAAGATGGCTTAGTGAATAAAGGTGATTGTAACTGGGTAAGATGACTTAAGCTAGATCCCCTGCACACACATGGTGGAGGAAGTAGAGGACACTGCACCCTACAAATAGTCCTCTGGCCTCCACATATCCCGCATGCATGCACACACATAATTAAAAATAATTTTGGAACACAATGGACTTAGTTGGGTGTCACATGTTCTGAAGTGGATCGTGCCTACCTTGCTGTGAAAGAAGGGAGAAGGCAGGAAGCCACTAACCATTCCCTGTCTTTGCATTTGAAGTGTTTCTTTCAGGGAGATAGTGGTGAGCTTGCTTTCTCACCAAGTACTGCTCCAGAACCTGTATGACGTCCTGCTGGAAGAGTTTGTCAAAGGTCCCTCTCCAGGAGAGGAGAAGACGTCGGTCCAAGTGCCAGACACCAAGCTGGCTGGTTTCCTCAGATACATCTCCATGCAGAACCTGGCTGTGATATTTGACCTGCTCCTGGACTCCTACAGGACTGCCCGGGAATTTGACACAAGCCCGGGCCTGAAGTGCCTGCTGAAGAAAGTGTCAGGCATCGGAGGCGCCGCCAATCTGTACCGACAGTCGGCCATGAGCTTTAACATTTACTTTCATGCCCTGGTCTGTGCCGTTCTCACCAACCAAGAAACCATCACTGCGGAGCAAGTGAAGAAGGTCCTCTTCGACGAGGAGGAGAGGAGCTCTGATTCCTCGCAGCAGTGCTCGTCGGAGGATGAAGACATCTTTGAGGAGACCGCACAGGTGAGCCCTCCGCGAGGCAAGGAGAAAAGGCAATGGAGGGCTCGCCTGCCTTCGCTCAGTGTGCAGCCAGTGAGCAACGCAGACTGGGTGTGGTTGGTCAAGAGGCTGCACAAGCTGTGCATGGAGCTCTGTAACCACTACATCCAGATGCATCTGGACCTGGAGAGCAGCTTGGAGGAGCCACCCACCTTCAAGAGTGACCCGTTCTTCATCCTCCCCTCCTTCCAGTCTGAGTCGTCCACACCATCCACGGGAGGCTTCTCCGGGAAAAACACGCCCTCGGAAGATGATCGCAGAGAACACCTAAGTGAGCCTCTGAGCCTGAGAGTGGGCAGCGGGGACGTGCTGCTGCTACCCCCCAGCCCCAAGATAGAGAGGAAGGAGCCTGGCCGCAAGAAAGAGTGGTGGGAGAGTGCGGGGAACAAGATTTGCACCATAGCTGCTGACAAGACCATCTCAAAGCTGATGACGGAGTACAAGAAGAGGAGGCAGCCGCACAACCTGCCTGCCTTCCCCAAGGAAGTCAAGGTGGATAAGAAGGGCGAGCCCCTGGGGCCCCGGGGTCCCGATTCCCCACTGCTTCAGCGGCCACAGCATCTCATGGACCAAGGGCAGATGCGCCATTCCTTCAGCGCAGGCCCAGAGCTGCTGCGGCAGGAGAAGAGACCCCGCTCGGGCTCCACCGGGAGCTCCCTGAGTGTCTCCGTGCGAGATGCAGAGGCACAGATCCAGGTGCGGTCCAGCTACCAGTTTTCTGCAGATGCCAGAGGTGTCCCCCTTGCAGAACCTGCATCCCCAGAGATGTGAAACCAGCAAGGGAAATGAAGGAGGGAGTTCAGGTGGTTGAGTGCTTGCCTAGCATGCAGGAAGCCCTGGGTTATATCCTTCCCCCTCCCGTTCACCGTCCTGAACTAGGTATGGTCAGTCCTGCAATCCCCCAACAGAGGAAGTGAAGACAGAGATATAAGTTCAAAGTCATCCTTGGCTATATTTGAGTTACGTGTTGTGGGCAGCTCAGGCTACATTAGACAGACAGAGATCTGGTACACAGCAGGTGATATAAATCATACCTCCAAGTCAGAATGACTGTACCTAGGCTGTGCCATCTGCCTGAGAAACAAATTTTCTCCTCAGGTCATTTCAGAAACCATTTTTTTTAATGTTGTGACACACAATTTAGAAGTAGGAAGCCACCTGTATAAATAAGATGCTAAAGCTGATTTTACAAATAGGCTTTAGCTGGCATTGAGCTCTCCTTCTGTCATTTGAATATGGCTCTGGGTCTGTTCTGTAGTTCGGAAACAGTGTATAAAGAAAAGAGCCAGACTGGATGCTGCTGTGTTAAAATGGATTATTTTAACCAGCCTGAGCACATATATAGCATGTCAAAAGGACTTTGAGGGGGAAACAGCATTCATTGAGAGTGATCTAGTATAAGAAAATATGGAAACAAAGAATTAGGGCGAATCTAGATGAAGTCCTTTACTGTAGAGTCTTGCTAGAGGTGTATCAGAGGAACTCTGCATGCACATAATTTGAAATACACCCTACAGGAGTCATGCCTCCTCCTTTGAAACATATACAACAGAGAAGTAAACTTGATAAGACCGAGTCTGCCTAAGTTTGCTAGACTAGTTTCTTCAGTACTAGGGTTTGAACCTAAGGCCCGATGCATGCAAGGCAAGCCCTCTTCGCTGAGGGACATCCCTGGTTTGGGCTATGTTGTTTTTAAAGTATCCAGTAACCATGAGATAGCTGTTTATTCTTTTGCTGGGTAAGTTTCTTGGTGAATCCTGTGTCTTCATTGTTTTTAAATGTGTTGGGGTTTTAAGGATTTTAAATCTTCTCCTAAATTAAGGTAGAAGGATCCCAAGTGATCCAGGTCTTAGCAGACAGCTAATTGAACCCCATGCTGATATCTCCTCCTGCGTTTTTAGTCTTAACACTTTGTGAAAGCTAAACCTAAGCCATCCCTCATGTGAGATGAGTCTCTTCCCATCCTTCAGTATGTGAAATGAAAACCAGTTTATTATAGGCACATCCTGAGAAAACCATGTGCAGATTCCCAGAGCTTAACAGTGTGCCATTGTGCAAAACCATGAGGCAGTCAGTAACTCTCTTGCATCCTCTCTCATAGGCATGGACCAACATGGTGCTAACCGTTCTCAATCAGATTCAAATCCTTCCAGACCAGACCTTCACGGCCCTCCAGCCAGCAGTGTTCCCATGTATCAGCCAGCTGACTTGTCATGTGACTGACATCAGAGTTCGGCAGGCTGTGAGGGAATGGCTTGGAAGAGTGGGCCGCGTCTATGACATCATCGTTTAGAGGGCTCAAATCCCTGTGGTCAGAGTCTGTCTGTCCATCCAGCTGATTGCGTTTTCCCTACCACCAGCCCATTCAAGCTAGGTCTCTGAGAAACTAGTTCTCTGAAACCTAGTAACACAAAGCTTTTTCCAAGCTCTCTGAAAATTAGCCAGCCTTGGGCTAGTCTGGATGCCAAAGTGGTATCCAAGGGACACGGTGATCTCTGGCCTCGCACACTGTTACAGGAGAGTCTGCATTCACTTCTAAATCTAAACTTAATTTCCAAGTGCATTTGCTTGTCGTAGTCTATCCAAATGGGTCGTTTTTAAGAGCTCTCCTGTAGAAGCCCGAGGCTGATCCATTTAATCCATCATTTTCAAAAATCAATGTAAGTCCTAAGAAAACATTTGCCAGTGAGTCAAGCTGATATATATATATTCATATAGCTAGCACGAGACATAATTAATCAGAAGAATTTTTACATTCTGATGATTATAATTTGGTTGGGAAGAAAACTGCAAAAGTGTATTTTTTCCAGTGCTCTAATCGAGAAAAAAAAAAGACTTCTAAAATATATTCAGGACCATTTCAACATTATTCTTAAGTTGTTAAGATTTTCAGGTTAATAGTCATAACTTCCCCAGGTAAGGTACTGTTGTGCCTTTATTTCTCTGTTTCTAAAGGAAGGAAATTCTTTCCTAGCATGATTTTGAAGTCTGTGGCTCAGCAGTGGTGTGCACTGTCGCGAGACTTTGATACTGATGACCCTGTGTCCCATGAGTCTTTGCTTCTGCTCCTAAGGCAGACAAAGAAAAATGGTGCCTTAGTCTTTTGTTGCACAGACATTTCTATGCCCCACAATTATCTGACTGTAAGGTATGACACTCAGATTTATTAAGATGCAATTCACTTTATATCAGTATCCTTTGGAGGAAACGAACTCGGAGTCCTCCATCTGGTGGGCATACTTCTCAGGGGAGGGGCAAGAAGTGTGGGATGGGGATACAGCTGGAAGGGGTGGGCTAGGGACCGTGACAGGATCTTTGTAAACCTTCCACTACAGCACAGTTGGGAGATGATGGTGTCAGTTACACAAACTCTAAACTGAACGGGAAGGGACACAATGAATTTAGAAAACTATTTTTTTTCTATATAAAACGCTTCTCTCTAGCAAATTTACTCTCTTTTAACTCATGTTATTCAGACCAATATTTTAAGTGAATATTTCCTTTTCTAAGTATTATTAGAAAATTTATTTGAAACATAGTACCATATCTGTGGCAGGTTAGGAATTAAGAGTGAGGTTCAATCCCTTATACTTAGGAACCACTGAGCTTCCCCTCAGCCCTGACCACATAATTTATACATTTCTTACATTATAGTAATGACTATAAAGCTTTTCAAGAAAGCCCACTCACACTCTACAGTGTAGGATTGGTTACCGAGGCATATGTGGCATTTCCCCAGTGCCTGAAACTGTATTCATATGTCATCCTCTAAAAATGAGACTTCACTCTTCAGTATTGAAGGACCTCACAGGGCTTTAACTTTATCCAGCAGTAATATTCATCAATGTTGCCCTCCATGAGAACTCAATAGCTATCTACAAGGTCAAAGAAAGGTGGACTGGCTTGTTTGGGGGGTCAAAAAGAAATCCCCATTCTTCATGCCATCCACACAGACCACAGAATCTAGAGGACATTTTCCTAGTCCCACAAAACAATCTCTGCCTTCAGAGACAATGATTCAACTTGGGTAATAATTCAAGTTTAAAAACTGACCTGCAGAGATGTTTTGCTTTCTCTCTTTTGTAGTGCTGGGAATCAAACCAGGGTCCCATGCAAGTCACACAAATATTCTCCACCACTGAGCTGTATACCCATCTCTCAACTCTTTGTTTGAATAAACAATGAATTATTTTATCTACAACTTTAGATTTTATGTAGTTAAGAGTTAAAGATTTTGCTTCATTTTGTCTTTCTCAACAAAAGCAGTATACCCTAGCTGTTTAATTTTGTAGATTCTTTGGGGGATCTGTTCTTGCTTGGCCTATAAGTACCTCGCTTTACTAGAAAGAGCACCTCAGTTAACCAGATTACAGAATTACAGCATGTCACAAAATGTGACCTTTCTTGAAGTATAAAAGGCAGTTTCCTTGTACATATGTCCCAGAAGTAAGACTCTGGTCTACGACAGACTAGTTACAAAAGCATGCAAGACTAGCTTTTGTGGACATGTTCTCTAACAGCCTGAATAGGGCCTGAAAATAAAAGGTTGAGATAGCCCTAATGTCATACCCAAGATGTCCTTACCTGCAATGTGGGAAATATTGGCATATCCTCCCACCATCCTCTGAGTGTTCATTCAAAGTCCCACGTGTTCTTAGACCACCTCCAAAGCTCTCTGTACTCCAGAAAAGGCCTCTGGGTCTTCAGAGTCCAGCCAGAGGGAGCTACTTACAGTTCCAAATGGAATATGACTCAGTGCAAAATCATGATCAATGAGTAGTCCTTCAGTTTCATTGCCCTGCAGGCGAGAGAATGGACAGGTAATTAGGATGGACAGCGGCCCCTTCTCTCACTACTGTAAGTCCCTCTCCATGTCTAGTCTCTGCCTTTGCCCCTCGCTTCTTCCACCCTTTCAGTCTCTGGATGGAACCAGTGTTTTTTCCTTAGTCACTCAGGCTGAAGATCAAGGTCAAGGTGGACTTTTGAGCTTAAAAGAGTCATCGTCACTGTATGTCCCGAGGTGAGCAGAACGTTGCTCCTAGTTGCTTGTATTTACTGTCAAAATTCTGTTGCTTAGACATTCTTCCCCTCCTTTTCTTAGAAAACTGTGCACCATGAAACAAGCAACCCAGAACCACATAAACCCGGTGGCAGGGTGCCTGGGTATCATGTGTTATCCCGGCATGGTGGCACACCCACTATTCCAGCCCTCCGGAGGTGGAAGCAGTAAGATAGAAATTCAAAGGCATCCTCGGGTCCATAGGGAATCTGAAGCCAGCCTGGGCTACGTGCCTAGAGCAAGGTATCAGATTTAATAACGGAAGGCTCATAAACTAATCACAGAGCCTCACTTAGCTCCTGAAGCTCTCAGTCAGCTTTTAAAGATGTTTAGGCTGCCTCTTTACACACTCAGTTCTCTTCTTCCCTTCATGGTAGACCCAGCTTTCTCCATGAATGCAAAATTTTACCGTTTTAGGTAATTTAGTCACTAACCGTCACTTGACTCAGGAAGATGCTAACAGACATTTCAGTTCAGATTAAAATTTTTAAATCAAGCCAGACTTACACCTCCAATTCTAGCACTGGAGAAGCTAAGAGAACAAGAGAACTGTACTGAGTTTAAGGCCAACTTCAGCGAGTTCTAGAACAGCCAGAGCTACAGTGTAAGACCCTGCCTCAAACCACAAATGTTAATTTCCAAAGTCCTCTTAACTTAGATTTCCTGGTGTGACGATCAACACAAGCATCTTCTTTAAAAAATTAATTCCACAGTCATTGGAGCGGCTTTGTCCAGTAGCCTTAATTACAGGAAGGTAATACAGACCCATCGTCTCCCCAAATAGAGAAGAGCACTACTTAGGTAGGAACAATTCCTTTTTTAATTAGAAACTTATGACTGGAAACATGGCTCAGGGGTTAAGAGTACTTGCTGCTCTTGCAAAAGATTTGAGTCTGGTTCTCAGCCCTCACGTGGTGACTCATAACTATCTCAAAATCCGGTTTCAGGGAATATGATGCCTTCTTCTGGCCTCTGGGGGCACCAGGCACACACGTGGTATGCATATACATAAATGCAGACAAATACTCATAAACATAAATAGTTGCTGAAAAATGTAACGATCTGTTATCAGTGCCACCAAACTAAACAGAATGAAGGTCTTTGTTGAAAGAGGTAACACACTGGGTCACTTTAAAAAACCCGGGTCTTTCCCTAGTTAAGTTCACAGATCCAGAGTGATCCATAATTTACACAAGTTAACAAATAAAAGTTGAAGGTGTTTGCAGAGAAGTATCCCTGAACACAAAGCCCACACATTCTCGTGCTGAGCGGTCAGCACTGAGTAAGCTCCGCAGCATGAGAGAACAGGAAAACTGCAAGGCCTTCATCAGAGGCTTAAAATGAAATCATTTGCTTCATAGCTCTATCTGGAGTATTATGTGGACTTTAAAAGTAAGACTTAAAAGTAATGTCTTTATGATGAGAACTTAAAGGATATCAAAATCCAAACCTTAACCCTAAAGAAAACATTGAGTGTTACATTAAAGACTCAGTAATGTTAGTGAGAAGCAGTGGGCTCAGTACTGCCATGCCTGTCTGACTGTAAATGAAAGAAACATGGCAGCCTGCATGGACATGTGTAATTCACAACCCTTTTTATATATCATTCAATCAACAAAGTGCTCTGTAGCCAATGGAGCCCCCTCTGCCAGCTTCTCTGGCCAGTGCGCAGCCTACAGGTCACTATCAAAGCTTGGAGACACACAGACTAATCCTCTAAAACTGTACACATCTGCTGAAGAGGAAACCACAATTTTGTACAAGATGGGCTGAAGTTCCAGGTAGGACAGCATCTGTGGGACCATGTGCCACACCCCAACATTTCTGCTTACTTCCATAGGTGAGGAAAGAGCCAGAGACTCTAGTGTCCTGCAATAACCTGAGGACACAAACGTGTTTGGGAACCACTGAGCAGGAACCCAGCAAGATTTAGCGTGGCCTTAGAATAGTAAAGAAACATTTTTGAGCATTTTTTTAACTGAAGATATGAGCTTGATATTGGGAAAGATTTATAAAACTGGTAAAGAGCTTGATTTATAATTATGCTCTCTTGGAAAATATGACCCCACTATTCATAGCAGAGGAATCTAGAAAGAGGTTGTTTTTAAGAAATCCCCTTGCTCTGGGTTATCTTATAGTATTTGTAATTGACATAAAGTTACCTAAAAATTTCATTGACATGTTGGAATAGAAACATCATTTAGATGTTCAAAATATAAACACATTACTTTAGGAAAAACAGAAAAAAAGGGGGGGGGGAATCATACACACCCAGGGTTATTCAGGAGAAACTAAGTTGAGAACAGTGATTAGTTTCTGTATAAACAGAATACCATTTATTAATTAAAAAACACTATGACATCAGTAGCACCCTACAAAACCTTTCACTGAATCATTGTATCACCACCATGCAGAGACGTTCCAGGGAGAAGGGATTGGCTGACCCCAATAGTCAAGGTCCCATCCAGCCGAGTTCCTTCAATCTTAAGAACTGTTTCCCTCTGTGAGTTCCTGTCCTGGCGACTGAGCCAACAGTGTCTAGTTTCTTTTGCCTGAAGAACAGTGGTTCTCAAAACTCTTCACATGCATGCAAATTCACCTCCGGGTTTGTTAAGCCGCAGATGCCCTGCTTCTGATTCTCTCCATTTGGCAATCTGCGTTTCTAGCAAGCTCCCAGATGAAGCTGCAGCTCTGGGAGCCATAGGCTAGAAATCATTGACTTTCAGATCCACCTGCCTTATCGAGCACTAAACTGAACTGACCCATGGGCTGACCGGTTGGGATTAGATTACTTACAACATTCCAGTCCCCGCTCCCAGTTTTATTAGACCAACAATTGATTCTTACACACTAGAAGACAATGAATGTATGCGTTGTACGGAACAGTGAGATAAGTCCAAGCTTCCCGTCTTTGTATTTAGAAACATTAATTCTATGAATGATTGTTTGTATCCTGTTGACCCTTTGACTTGTACTGAAGGTAATCAAATTTATGTGGTACTTGCATTCCTTCCTATATCATTTTAATGAGATGTTTCCACGTATGGCTCCATTATGGCCTGGCTCCTGGTTTACAGACGTTTTAGTTTTTAAGTAGTTTGCTTGCTTTCAATTACTTTACATCTTGGATTGGTCATTAACTTATCAGCATTTCAACACGTTAAGACACTTCTGGTGGTACCCTTGTCTTTCCCTTAACTGTGTGGTGGAGGTTAGGATTTTAGTTCCATGTTTATCTGTAAAGAGTCTACTAAATGGCTTGGTGGAAATTTTCAAAGTGAAACAGTTCCTTTTGAGCAATAGATATGCCGGTCTTGACGTTTCTGTAAATATTGTGTTTCTAAAGAGATCGGCACAAGGTAAACTAATTCTTATTCAACATGATGGGACAGAGAGGAAAGTCAGCCTGTGTGCTTTGTTAACCCAGATACTGAGGGGCCTTAGTTTAAATTTTAACTCTCTTGCCCAGTTAATTAGCCTTAGAGTTCATTTTTGATTAAATCATAAGGACCATACAATAGGAAGAGAAAGAACTGATGATCTGTGTTTTTATTAAATTAAACATCCAAGTAAATTAAAAATCTATTAATGTAATTCCAGCCACTCAAGCTTGCCTGGACAACATAGTGAGATTCCATCTCAAAAATAATAAGTAAATAAACATGAATTTTTAAAAGAAGCATAGAAGGATTCAAGAGAAAAGTAATTAAGTATTCTAAATATTACCCATTTATAAGCTATTAATTCCATATAATTTTCATTGACCCAATAAAGTTTATATTTATGTCATTTAGACTATTGTTTGAATAGAAGGCAATCATTCTAGATATTTAAAATCAGTCAAAGCATATCATCACAATGTTAATGGTGTCAAGAATTCATCTTTGACTTTGTGGTTGTACATAACTGAATTCTTTTTATTATTTCCTTTTCTTCCCATAACAATTTAAAATTATGCACATTAGTTCCTTTAATTCTGATTTCAATTACATTTTAAAACTCAGTCTCTACAAAGACTTATTTCTAAACTGTTTCATCAACAGTTGCCAAAACAGAAGAGGGAGAACCTGAAAACCAAGCTAGGTTTTCTCTTAGACTTAGGGAGGCTTAAGCCGTTGACACCGCCAGCTAGTAGTGACCATCCACAGCACCTCAGGTCTGTGTTCACCCTCTGCCACCATTTCCCGGGCAGCTCTTTCCTCTGGTCCAGTATGGTAACAATCAGTTTCCCGCTAGGTAGCTACTTTTAGTCAAAGATGAATGATCTGGGTATTTGGGCTTCTCTTCCAGTGAGACCTTGTGGTTAGAATATCATGTGGTCTGATAGGGTAGGAGGGGGTACCTAGAGGGAAAGGTTACTTTCTTGTTTTGTTTTTTTGCTGTTGCTTTATTTTGTGTGTGAGTATGTGTTGGAATAAGATGGAGAGCTAAAACTCAAATATTTATTCCTCTAACCAAATGCCAAATGACTTCTATTCCGCAGTGATTTTCTAAGAGGAATAAACAAACAAATTACGTTTTAGATAGTTCCCCTATTCCTAGCCCCACGTGAGATACAACCACTAGGTAGCAGCATTCCTTTTATCCATTTTTGTATTATACCAAAGAATGAGCTTATTTTCATTAAAAATTATGAATAAATGAAGCTAAGTATAGCCATAGTGATTGAGTAGACTTACCATTTTACCTATTAAGAGGGAAAATTCATCCTTGCAGCCAGTTCACCAGGAGCCTTGAATTATTTTGTTTACTCCAAAGGCCTTGTCAAGGAAGTATCATTTTTTTTTTGTTTTGACTTATTACTTAGCCACATTTACCTTTACAAAGTCCTGAAAACCACTCTCCTTCAAGTGTTGCTATAACTGTCTGGTTTGATATAATCTGTTAGTTCACTGTTTTTTTCAGGTCTCTGTAAGCAAGCTTGCAAGTGTATTTTGTGTATATTTTATCTGAAGTGAAAAGCGAATTCTAAAGAGAAAATATTTTAAAAGATACTGTATTTATGTCGCTTGTGTTGTAGAATAAAGATTCAAATGCATCAAAAGTCTGATATGGGAAGCAATTTTCTTCACGTGATATGATTATTTGAATAAATAGCCTGTGTTTATAAGGACTCTGAGCTATGGCATTTTATAATTCCGGGACAGGATCTTTTACATTCAGTCTTCTCAGATGGCTACAATCCCTAGTCCTTCTACTTAGAAAAGAAATTTGTAGAAATATAGACCACTGTTTCTGTAGGGGGCAGAACAAGGCCTGAGTGAAGCCCTGATTGAATGTGTGCTGTTGACGCAGGCACACATCACCTTAAGCGCTCCATCACCTCAGAGGAAAGTAGCAGAGCCTCCTCCCCCTGGGGAGTGAAACTCAGAAGGGAATAGAAGAGTCTTCCTCTGGTGTGTTGATGTTGATAGCGGTGCCGAAAATGTCCACCATGGCTTTCTCCCTCAGGATATTTACGACCCAAAGACTGTCCCCCCTGAATCAGCTCAACCTGTCCCCTTGATCCAGCTGCACCCCATAAACCTGGCCTCCTTGTATATCCATATAGAATAACCCTGTCTCCCTGCTCAATCTTATGTAATAAACCCTCTTACTTCTGAGTGCTGAGAGTTCTCCAGCAAAGAGTCCAGTACACCCAAACTGAGTTTATCTCCATGTGTCAAGTCTGTGTTTTTTCTTCTTTCCCTCACCAGCCCAGTAAGGTTCATCCCTGGAGCCATGCAAAAAAGACATGGCGATTTGTCTATCTCTCTTTAAAATAAAGATTTTTTCAATGTATTCTTCTTTTTATAACAGATATCAAATTCACATTTTCATAAGTCATAATAGCTATCAAATTTACATAGATATTATAGTTTAAAAACCAAATTATTCCCTTTATTTTCTCATACACAAATCTCTATTATTATTTTAATATTGAATGAAATGTAACCACTTCTCATGATCTTAAACTTTGAACTATGTCCCAAGACATGTCCTCACACAAAGATAAGCCTAGGTGGGCTGGAGGAATGGCTCAGAGATTAAGAGCATTGCCTGCTCTTCCAAAGGTCCTGAGTTCAATTCCCAGCAACCACATGGTGGCTCACAACCATCTGTAATGGGGTCTGGTGCCCTCTTCTGGCCTGCAGGCATACACACAGACAGAATATTGTATACATAATAAATAAATATTTTTAAAAAAATCTTCCTCTATAGTCTTTCTCATTATATCATAACCAAACATTTTTAAAAAAAAAAAGATAAGCCTAGGTCGTCATCTTCTATCATCAGCTGTTCACCATAGAAAACAGGTAAGAAAAACAAACACAAAATGCTACAGAAACGTAGCCTGTATTTATGGAAACTTCTGTTGTTCTATTACACCCCATGTATCCCAGTGACTTGTGCCATCGCCAGTACCATTAATCAAAGAAAAAATTAAAATACCTGAGCATCCCACAAACAGCAGGGAACAGTGATGACAATGGATAAGGAAGGTCCTACTGTGAAGAATAGAAATGGCCTTGGGACCCTGCCAGCAGAATTCCCAGTCCCAGTGTGGTCCCTGCCTGGTAATGCAAGGCGTTGGCAGCACTTGGCTACTTCAAGTATAAGGGGTCTGTCAAAATATACCCCAAAAGATACTTTTAAGATAAAATGGAAACTCAATGGCAGCGCTCTATACACATGCTAATGCCAAGAGAACGCTGTCTGTTCTCTATAGGACAATGACTAGTTTACAACTGGCTTCACTGTCTTGCCAGTTGTTCTACATTGGAAGTTTATGTATATATCATATCGTTGACATTCATACCTGTCATCATCAATCTTCATTGTCGATGTAATTGGATTTAGAATCCGCATGGAAATACATCTGTGTTTTTATGGGTGGATGTTTCCAGAAAAATGTAACTTGAGAAGGATTCATTTTGGCTCGTAATTTAAGGGGATACTGACCATCGTGGCAGGAGAAAAATGACGGTAGGGGGTAGGAGGGGGCTGGTCATATTGCATCCACAGTTTGGAAGCAAGCAAGGAGGAAGACTGTTACTCAGCCCTCTGCGCGATTGCTTTAATCTGGAAGCCCAGAACATAGGACTACACTGCCCACATCCAAGGCGATTCTTTCCTCATCAAATAAGCCTTTCTTGAAATATCTCAACAGATGATCATGGAGAGATGTGTTCCTGGGTGGTTTTTAAAGTCATATTAACAAGAGTAACTATTACACCACCCATGAATATACCCAAAACAGAACACTTTACATTCTCCCCGCATGGGACATGCAGGAGTCATCAGCCGAAATGCAGACCTCTCCCATAAATCATTCTACAGATAAATTCAAATAGCCAACCTTCCCGTTATTAATCCCCAGCAATGACTATGCCACATTCGTGACTCTAAATGTATTTCTTTAGAGCAGAAACTTAAGATGCCCCGCATAGTTGGCATATGCTCAAATCTTGTATTATAATTTAGCTCTCATAAATATTTCACATTGCTGTAAAAAAAAAATTCACTTTCCCATATAACTTTAAGGTAGATTAAGTGAAAATAAAATTGAAGCCTAATGCAATAGTGTGGTTTTCACATATTGACTGGCATCCCTGCTAGCTCAAGCCTCAGAAAGCCTCTTATTTGCCTCTTGTTTGTCTACTGATGGACTCCTAATTATGGTATCAAGTCATTTGTGCCCCAAGTCTGGCCTCTGAACTTATTCCCGCTGCTCAAAATGTTTTGTTATCAGAGAAACACACTCTCAAGTTTGAATGCTCTCAAACTCCGAGATTGCAATGACAGAGTTAAACCCAAGCATTTAACTATGTGCTTTTTAAGGACTAGAGATTGAAAGTTTCTACTGCGACATGGATGGATCAAATGCCCAGCAGTTCAGAGCTCAGGACTCCAGTGCAGAGTTTGAGTCTTTGCTAGGGCTTCCTGGTCTTCTTCCGATCAACATGGTCTTTACCACCCTGGAGCTCCGATTACACAAGTAGCAGAGAATGAACAGCTGTCACGGAAAATAATTCATTAGCTGTCCAATGGGAGGCAAAAGCTTCACCAGAACTCAACTTGAAAACATGAGAATTGAGGCTATCTTGTAAATCATAAAGGAACGATATTATTGGCTGCATAGTAGCTTAAAGTTAATGTC